>NC_138755.1:21182477-21787047 GCF_965113315.1 Podarcis vaucheri | reverse complement strand
CCAAAGAGATTTGCTGATGAATTTGCTAAGACAGCAGTAGCAGCTGTTAAAAGTTCCAAGAAGGTATTTGAACCTTCAAGTTTCCAAGAAATCCAGGATTTGGATTCTAAGGAAGCTGAGCCTTGGTTAAATGCAATGAAGGCTGAGCTTGATTCCTTAGAAAAGAACAAAACTTGGGAGCTAGTTCCAGTAGTTCCAGGAATGAAACTGCTTGGAAGCAAATGGGTCTTCAAAGCGAAGACTGACCAAAATGGCAAGATAGTCAGACACAAAGCCAGATTGGTAGCCAGAGGTTTTGCACAGGTACCAGGTGAAGACTATCACGAGACCTACTCACCCACGGTGAGGTATGAGAGCATAAGACTCATGCTCAAGCTAGCTGCAGAGGAGAATCTACACATTAGTCACCACGATGTAAATACAGCGTTTTTGTACGGATCTCTAGGTGAATCACTTTATATGCTTCCACCTGATGGCGTACAGGTAAAACAGGGATTTGTTTGTGCTCTGAAAAAGTCCCTTTATGGTCTCAAACAAAGTGCACGGTGTTGGCACACTAAACTCACTGAAGCATTGTTTTCTCTAGGTTTTCAGCAAGGGAAAGCTGATCCATGTGTATTTGTCAAAGAGGAGGGGCAAAAGAAGCTGTATTGTTTGTTTTATGTTGATGATATTTTATTCTTTTGGAAAGATGTCACAATGTACAATAACGCCCTAGCTCAACTGAAAGAGCACTTTGACATGAAAGATCTTGGTGAGGTAAACAACTACCTATCTCTGGAAATAGAGAAAGATCAAAGTGGTAACATTCTAGTACACCAGTCACGGAAAATTGCTGATGTGTTAAGCAAACTGAACCTGATGGATGCTAACCCTGTAGATACACCGATGACAACAGGTTATCAGGTAGAAGACACTGAAGAAGCATTTTCTGACACTACACTGTACAGAAGTGTGCTAGGCAAGCTAAACTTCATTGCCAGATGTTCAAGACCTGACATTGCTGTTAGCTGTAATTTGCTAAGCAGACAAGTTAACAATCCTACTGTTAAGGATTGGAAAGCTCTGAAACGCATAGCACGCTATTTGAAAGGCACTATGCATTACAGACTGAGATTTAACAATCAGAAGTCTGGTGGTCTTGAGATTTTTGCAGATGCAAGTTTTGGAAGTGACACTACAGACAGGAAAAGTACGTCTGGAGTTTGCTACATGTACAATCAGGGTCTATTTGATTGGTCATGCAAGAAGCAAACAACAATTAGCTTAAGTACTTGTGAAGCTGAATTGAATGCACTGTCTTATTCACTTAAGGATTGTGAATGGTTGTTACAATTGTGCAAAGACATGAAAATTCCTGTCAAATGTCCAATCCAGGTTTACCAGGACAACAAAGCATGTTTGGCTTTGCTGAATTCGGAAGGTTGTAAGCAAAGCACGAAGCACTTGCAATTGAAAGTGCAACATGCTAGGGAACATATTCAGAAGGGACTCGTAACGGTGTCCTATATGCCAGGTAATGAAATTCCTGCTGATGTATTGTCCAAGATTGTATCAAGGGATCAACACTGTACCTATGTACAGAAGTTGGGTTTGTACTGATATTGTACGAACACGCTGCCCAGTGATGTTCACAGAAAGGGGGAGGATGTTGGTTTCTGCTCTCTTCACTGTGCAGCAAAGTGCTTGTCACAAGACAATGTTTACATTCCACAGTCAGAGTACTGTTGGGTTTTCCCACGGGAATGGGAAGCTGGATGTGACGTTACACTGGTTTCCTGTTTTTCACTGTTCTCTTGGTGTTCGTTAGTCCGAGGAGAAGGACGGTTGCTTCTCTGCTCCAGCAGAGGCAAGATGCGTGTTTGTAATTTCTCTACAATGAACTGTAAATTAAAGCAACTTAAAGCATGTGGCACGTACTATTCATCATTCCGTTGTGCAAATGGACTCTGCTATATCAACATATATAAGGGGACTAAACCCACCCCTAAATTGGCAACATCAATTTTGCCCCAGTAACAGCTTTAACCAATCTGCTCCATCCCATTGCCCTCAATGGGCTGGTCACTAACTGGGGGCTTTGTTTGGCCCCATCCGCAACACGTGCTCTCTCTTCTATGAGAACACGCTTTGCAATGACACACCTACACACTGCAGCCGACACACTGACATGTTGCAAGGCACAGTTTGGAAAGCTCTGATCTAAGCCATTACACACACACACACACACACACACACACACACACACAGCCCAACACCTGCCCATTCCATTTCAACTTCTGACTCCTGCACACTTCCTATCCAGTGTGAGCTGATTACAGCAACTGAAAGCCCTTTTACTGGAGCAGAGAACTGAATGACCATGCATAAAAACAGAAGAGACATTAAAAACATTTTAAAAAAACCAGAAGCAGAGGCCGACCAGATGCCTGCAAGGTGGTTGTGAGTGCAACATCTCTCTGCCCACCTGTGGTTGCCAGCAGCTGGTACAAAGAGACAAATCGCCTCTGGCAGTGAAGATGGAACATAGCTATTGTGGCTAGTAGCCATTGATAGTCTTGCTCTCCGTTAATTTGTCTAATCCTCTTTGAAAGCCGTCCAAGTTGGTGATCATCACTGTTTCCTGTGGAAGTGAGTTCCACAGTTTAACTTTGTGCTGAGTAAGCTTCATTAGTCAGTAGATTAATGATGATAATAATAATAATAATAATAATAATAATAATAATAATAATAATAATAATATATTTATACCCCACCCTTCCCGGTTCAAAAACTGGGCTCAGGGCAGCTAACAACAAATTTAAAACACTTAATTATAATAGCAGCATAAAATACAGTATAAAAACATGAATAACAATAACATTCAAAAATCAAAATCAATTTAGGGGAAATAAGCAATAGATAACCCCCAGGGCTAGCTGGCTGAATTGGTCCTACTTGGGTCAGTGAGGAGGCCAGGGGAGAATTAGCTGTGGGGTCTCAGAGCAGGTGATCTTCATAAAAGGGCAGGGGGAGGGAAGAGAAGGGAAATAAAAGATCAGGCTGAATTCAAATTAAAGGCCAGGTGGAATAGCTCTGTCTTACAGGCCCGACGGAAGGAGGTTAAATCCTGAAGGGCCCTAGTCTCATGGGACAGAGCATTCCACCATGTCGGAGCCATCACTGAAAAGGCCCTGGCCCAGGTGGAGGATAGTCTGACTTCCTTAGGGCCTGGGACCTCTAAACTATGGTTATTTATGGACCTTAAGGTCCTCTGCGAGGCACTTCCTTTTTCTGTACTTCTGTACTTCCTATCCCTTTCCTTCTCTCATTTGTTTGGCATGGCTTTCATACCCAAAACATTATTTTAGTAGTGTCTCCTTCTTAAAAAAATGAAACAAAAGCAAATTATAAGTATTATAGACACAGATTTAGTTTGGGGAGGGGGGATCATTCAAATATCTGCACTGTTTCCTCAGATTGTAAACAATCCCAACAGCCTGATGGAAATTTGAGTGATTCCAAATTATTCAGGAATTGTCTTGGCTACAGAGCCAGGCAATTAGATTTATCCCACAGGGTTAGCACAGACTGTATATTAAATGAGTCCATGCATTAAATTACTGCATTACTGAAAAACACACACCATCCATTAATATTGCAGGATTGCATAAACAGTTACCATATTATAGGACTAGGGCTTTTGAAATTTTTCTTCCTCTTGACTCTGAAGAACCAAAAGCACACTACTCCCAGTTCACTCAATAGCTCCTGGAAGCAAAGTTCCTCTCTCTTTCCCCCGCACACAGTGATTCTGCTTATATCAATAACAAGTACAGTGGTGCCTCGCAAGACGAAAAGAATCCGTTCTGTGATTCTCTTCGTCTAGCGTTTTTTTCGTCTTGTGAAGCAAGCCCATTGACGGATTAGCGGATTAGCGCTATTAGCACTATTAGCGGCTTTTAGCGGCTTTTAGCGGCTTATCTGCTGATCGGATCAGCTGATAAGCAGCTTAGCGGCTTAGGAAAAAGGGGGGGAAGGGGAAAAAAGCCAGCAGGAACTCGCAAGACATTGTCGTCTTGCGAAGCAAGCCCATAGGAAATTCGTTTTGCGAAGCACCTCCAAAACGGAAAACTCTTTCGTCTAGCGAGTTTTCCGTCTTGCGAGGCATTCCTCTTGCGGGGCACCACTGTAAACTTGCTCAGGTGCGAAAGGAGCCATGGAGGTGCAAGGATGACTCCTTTGGTTCACTGGCTGCTGTGTACAGCCTTCACCTCTCTGCTTCCAACGCTGCCACTGACACACTCCCAGAGCCCTCTGTCATGAAATTCTACTCGATATTGATCCATAGCAGATTCCAACGTATAGTTAGCAGAGTAAAAACTTAAACACGTTGCAGAATTCCCCAAAAATAGACCAGAGGCAATTGTATTTCGTCTAACAAAGCTTTACAGCATAATGAGCATAATGGTCACAAATCCAATACATTCACGATTGGCCCTGTCCATAAGAAATCCAGTTGCAGCAGACTTAATTAAAACTTAGAATAACTTATAATAAGACAAAACCTTAACACTAAGCATATTGTACAGAACACCATACCAGAAGGAAAAGAGGTAGGAAGAGAAAGTGAAACCCAGGCTCCTTCTGGCCTTACTATTATAGTCAGCATGACCTTGACAGAAAGAGATAACAAAACCAGCTTAAGCCAGCTCTACTCAGCTTCTCTGAAGGAACAACCCAAACATCATGAACCTTCTGCTTGTTTCTTTCACACACAGAAGCTTCTGGAACCCTCTTGAATTAATTGGAATAGGAAAGATCTCTACACATCAGATCAATACTTTCTGTACTAGGAAATGCAAACTGACATTTCACCCAGTTGCAGGAAATCAGTATGCAAAACACCTACAGAAAAACAGTGCATGTACACCTTCCTTCTGTACTGTTCCACAACACCCTCGTGTCTTCTTCCCAGGGATCGGTATGCAAGGAAGACCCACTGGGTGTGCAGGTGGGAATGGGGAAATAAATAAACAGAGAGCAGGGAACAGCAATTTTCTCCCAGTCTTCATTTATTTATCCCCAGGAGTTCAGCCTACACTCGAGTAGGACCCTGGCAGAGACACATGCCCGACTGGCATGTTCCCTCCCTCCTGGTCATTTGCTCGGGAGCTTCAAAAGCTTTCTTCTGCCCAAACATCACAGCGACCGATGCCAACAGACATTGGCACACTTAGGGATCCGCAGAGTCTTCGCAGCTTTTCATGACAGACCTCAGCAACTCAGCATTTTGGCTAATCTACTTTATTTACATATAAACACACATGGAGCACTGCAACATGGCTCCTTCTCTCTCTAGCATCAGAAAGCAAAGAGAAAAAGGACAATAGTCCCACTTCACAGAACACAGTAACACAAACATCCTGTCTCCGTCACTTCCCACTCTGTGGAGTCAAAACATATACCGTCATGTGATAGACAAAAATCCCACGACTGCAATCATGGAACAGGAATTCTAACACCCAACCGCCAACCTAAGGTTCTGATAACATCTGTAAAGTGAGCAGAAGTTGTGAGCCCACTGTATTCCTAACAAAGAATGGCGATTCCAGCTGAACCCCAGGAAGGACTTTGGGATGGAGCTGTTCGGTGGTGGAACGGGATGACTTGGGAGGTGGCGTACTCTCCTTCCTTGGAGCTTTTAAAGCAGAGGTTGGATGACCATCTGTCCTAGATGCTTTAGCTGAGATTTCTGCATTGCAAGGGTTTGGGCTAGATGACCCTTGCGGTCCTTTTCAACTCTATAAGCCTGTGAAAGTACAGGATACACATGTGTTGTGTTTGAATCCAGATTAGCACAGTAAAAGGGAGTGTGAACACAGACTAAATGCAAGACTCTGACATTTAATTCCTCTCGTATGCATATTATATTTTTAATACTGCTACTAATAAAATCCATACTCTTTCCTTTCTTCTTCTTTTCCTTTTGTTTAGGGTTGGTCTTGTGTGTTTGTCTTTCTGCCATAGGATTATTCTGTTCCGTAGGGGATTGTTCAAGCATCGTTGCGACTAAGCACTGAGACATATCCTTCTAAATCCATAAATTGTTTTGGGTTGGAAGTTGGGTTTTGGGAAAGGATGGTGTATGTGAGTGTTGTATTGAAATTATTTTTCATAGAACCTTCATCATCATCATCAACAACAACAACAACAACAACAACATTAATTTATTATTTATACCCCGCCCATCTGGCTGGGTTTCCTCAGCCACTCTGGGCAGCTCCCAATCGAATATTAAAAACACAATACAACAAACATAAACCCAAACACTGAGGGAATTTCCTAGTGGGGACAGCTATCCCTGTTGGAAATCTATTCCAAAGTGTGGCAGAAATACTGGGCAGGAAGCAGGGAAGAGTCATGTTTTTAAAAAGAACCCACTAACCCACCCCCTCCAAATCCTATTTCCTGGCCCTTTTGGATTATAAGAAACCATTTTTCTTTTAACCTTAAGAGCCATAGAAATTACAGTCAGTTTCTACTGTGGTCTCTTTGCAGCAGCAGAGTCCCTGACAGGAGCCCACTCGACAAGGAGGGTAGTCAATAAAAGTAAAGTGGTAAGTGTACCCTTAATGGCAGGTTCTTGTAGGCATTTCCCCCCAAAATTATACCGTTCCCTATTCAAATGCCATCTCGTGAGTCTCAGACAGTGTCAAGTACAATCATTGTTACCACAGTTGCCAAGGTAATCAATTGAAATCATAATGAAGGGAACAGAAGGAAATCAATAGAGTCTGAAATTACAAATAAAGAGAAGCTATCATTTAAAAGCATTTGGCTGAAATCTTCCATATTAATGGAGTCAGAAATGGCTGTTGTCATTCAGAAGCAGTGTGATGCGTAATTCACTTGAGTGCATTAGAACACCTAAAAGCTATTGCAACAATTAGGGCTGCCTACCAGGGAGCTGTCCACCTTACACGGAGCATCGCTTCGTTGTTTATTACAGTCCCCGCATGTTTTCATGTTTTCAAAATTGTAATTTTCCCTCCCTCAAGGCAGGAGGCAGGTTGGCATGTTCGGCGACATTAAAAACGCATCTCAAATCCAAGCCAGCTTTTGTCAGAGATGTGTATCTAGCAAGCCGACTTGTCTTGAGAGCTCGCATGGAGGAACGAGCAAAGAGCCCACGGGGTAGAAAAGAAATGGATTGCACAAGAGAGTCGCAGCTAGAGAACGGTGGCTGGCAGCAAACAAATGCAGCAGCTTGCACTAGGGTAAAAAAAAAGGAGGAAGAAGAAGACAAGAAGGAGAGAGAACAAATAGATTTGGAGAAACCCTCTAAGGGCTGCCATTGTTGTTGTTTAGTCGTGTCCGACACTTCGTAACCCCATGGACCAGAGCACGCCAGGCACTTCTGTCTTCCACTGCCTCCCACAGTTTGCTCAAACTCATGCTGGTAGCTTTGAGAACACTTTCCAACCATCTCGTCCTCTGTCGTCCCCTTCTCCTTGCGCCCTCCACCTTTCCCAACATCAGAGTCTTTTCCAGGGAGTCTTCTCTTCTCATGAGGTGGCCAAAGTATTGGAGCCTCAGCTTCTGGATCTGTCCTTCCAGTGAGCATTCAGGGCTGATTTCCTTAAGAATGGATAGGTTTGATCTTCTTGCAGTCCATGGAACTCTCAAGAGTCTCCTCCAGCGCCGTAATTCAAAAGCATCAATTCTTCAGCGATCAGCCTTCTTTATGGTCCAGCTTTCACTTCCATACATCACTACTGGGAAAACCATAGCTTTTACTATACGGACCTTTGTTGGCAAGGTGATGTCTCTACTTTTGGCTGCCATTACTTGGCTAATTAAGAATAAGAGAAGAGGCTAAGAAATAGGTAGTGGAACATCTCGAAGGTACCTTCTCAAAAGTCTTCCTTTCCACCTTTCTCAAAAAGACCAGGAACATACATGTCACATAAGAGGAATTCCAGTGACAGAAGGCGTCACTGATCTGAACCTTATTTCAACATCTGTCACACATCAGGGGCCCACCTCCAAACTGTTTGTACTGTCATGGCTTCCTGCTAGGAAATCCTAAGAACAGAAGGGTCCCTGTGCGTGAGGAATTTCTGACACAGAGCTGTCAGCACCCCAGGGATGCCACTGGCAGTCAAATTGACTTGGGAATTATTTCGAGTATGGCGTATTTGAGCAGAAACCAGAGAAATGTTGCGCAGTTGGTTGGCTGGCATCTGCCTGTCTCAGGAGACATTGGCATAGGGTACCTTTGGGGGGTGGCGTCAAATGTAAAATAACTCCAAGCGATTAGCTCGATAAATAGGTGGGGGCACTGAGATGAAAATGAGTTTCCATTAGGTGGTTTAATAAGCCCTGAGGATGCTACTCTCCCTATATATCTTGAGAGGCTTTATTGTTTGCACTTTCCCTTATCTCAGCACAACCTACTTGGCCATGTTAAAACAAATTAGCCCTCATAGTAATAAAGGAAGCAGAGCTGAGGCACGGAGGGGAGGAGGCAGAGATAATGCAATGAAAGATACTGTTCTGGCATCCAAATATTGCTACAGAAATACCTGAAGTCTTGTCACCAAGAGATCTTTCCTTTTCTCTCCCTCTCACCAGCTATTGATCGGTTCTTGCGTGACATTTAATAAAAACTTTCCATTACCAGTTGCATAAGAGCAATTAAAATCCTCATCAAATCTATCTTAACTGCTTAGAGTCTTCCACTGGGGAGCATTTGCCTCGGCAAACATCTGCAATAAAAGGCTATTTAATCTTAATAACTAAACAGTCAGTTATGCTAATTCATCTCTTTTATTGTCAGCTTACATTGGAATCTTGTACAGGTCCCCAAACAAGGTGCAGCAAGAGAAATGGGGGGGGGGGGTGCCATTTACTTATTCAAAGCAACCAAGCTTAAATACAGGCCTCACTATCATTTTGAAAATAGTTTATGTTCTGCAATCCAAAATGTGTCATTTCAAAGCCCTGCCTTTCATCCTGGATGAATCTTTCCTTTTTGCTGGTAGAAGCCACCGAGTTGCTTCAAATATAGATAATTAAAGATTTAATTTCTTCATGAAGTTATCAGCGCAATAGCTAACTTTTATTCTCTCTTGGGTATACATATACAGTGGTACCTCGGGTTAAGAACTTAATTTGTTCTGGAGGTCTGTTCTTAACCTGAAACTGTTCTTAACCTGAGGTACCAATTTAGCTAATGGGGCCTCCTGCTGCCTTCGCAAGATTTCTGTTCTCATCCTGAAGCAAAGTTCTGAACCCAAGGTACTCTTTCTGGGTTAGTGGAGTCTGTAACCTGAAGCGTCTGTAACCTGAAGCGTCTGTAACCAGAGGTACCACTGTAGATGCTTTTTTGTGCAATGTTCCTAGATAATACGCAGAGGCTCTGAATCACATATTCTCCTCTTTGACCTGAGTTGAGGGGGGGTGGGGAGGAATTGAGTAACGGCATTCTCTCTCATCACTGCATCTCCCTTCAGCAACCCTGTGACCACTTTCCAGCTTACCTGTGAGTAGCATACAGAGTTTTTGTCTCATCGCTCATTGTGCCAGGTTTGTGATCTCTGTGCTATGCCTTTAAGAGCTTCCAGATGAAAATCATCAAAAGCAAAGAGGGAGGAAGCTTTGAAAGACATCAAGACGTGCCTTCGAGTGTCTCCAGGTTTGTCTTGTAACATCCGGTCCCAACTTTGAAGCCTCTTTTCTTCCGCGTTTGGTTCCAGCTTTTATAAGAAGACCATTGCTGCCTCTCTTCCAGAGAATTGTAGCCTTTAATGATGAAACAGAAATGATTCTGTCTGCGTGGCCAGGCCAAGGTATTATGTGTGCTTTTAAAAGATCCTAGCCAGACAGGAAACTCCTCACCCCATCGCACCTTTTGAATGTTTGGATAAAGGCCAACACTAAACCAAATAAGTATTTACACTTTAAATAATGTGGGAAATGTTTCTGTGCTTTATGGAAGATCAATATGTTTTTACACCATTTACTTGGAACGCACAGCAAAAGTATTTCCCTTCGACAGTTTCCAACCATTTAACATTGTTATAAAGGCAGCTAAAAACATCAATTCGGGGTGTTTTCTCCTAAATTGAAAATGGATCAGTTACGTTTTTGTGATGTTTGCTGTAGTAAATCAACACATTAAAGCACTGGGTGTTGGAGAAGGGCTGGGGAGGGCTGGGGAAGGGGAAAAAGAGGGAGAGAATTAAATTCTCACAGAAGAAAGTTAATGCAATAAGTTGCATGATCAACTCAGGAGCTCTAAGATTGACTGAGTGCTCATACCGTGTTAATAAGTTGTTCCCTACACATGTAGTTTGGATCGCCTTATGAATTGATCTAGCTGTAAATATGCAAGGGCTGAGCAATGGCTTTGAGATTCCCGCTCCTGATATTTATCATGTCACATCAGTTAAAAGAGTTGTGTAAGGTGGTGATAAATGCCATTTCTAAAGGGGAATTGGTATTTATGAACAGTGGATGATTCTGCGCAAGGTAGTTAAATATGCTTTGGGGACATAAAACCTAGCTTGATTAAACAGTTCGCCAAGTGCTCTTTGAAGTGGGAATCCAAGGATTTCACTTTCCATCAAAAGCCTTGGTAGATCCGGAACGTCGGCTTTTCTACAGACCTGACCGCAGGCGGCAGCTGCAAGTCCCCTACACCACAAAATGTGCTGCTGTTCTGTCTGTAGATGCAGGAGCAATTTCTGCTTGAGCCCACACCTATCTACACTTAAGTAAGCTCCCTTTGCTGAGACATTTGGAAACCACCCATGTGCTAATCCACCACCATGACCGGAAAGGCATGTGCCTCTTTTTGTTATATATTTTATTAACACAATGCCCCTACACTTACTGCTCTTCCAAACCACCCATCAGTCAGTTGGTCTCATCCACTGTCAACGTTGGCTTACAGGGCTACAGGGAGATAAATATCTGACCCACCAGGTCAAATAGATTCCCCAGCCCTGATATAGAAGCTGCCTTATATCAAGACACATCATTCATTCATCTAGTTCAGTAATATCTACACTGATTCTTCAAGGTTTTAGAGTATTTTCCATCCCTGCATGAATATGCTAGGAACTGAACCTGGGGTCTTGTGCATCTGAAGGTTGTGCTCTACAACTGAGCTCCAGCTCCTATCAAATGAACAGCCAGTCTCCCCCTGCTAATCAGGACTTGCCTTGTATTTGACCCTGAGACTTCTGGAACCATAAAAGGAGACTCATTTCCTGCACCAACTACTTCCTCCACCAGACTCATCAATCTGATCAATGTCTGAATCAGGCCATTGTTCTAGATCAGGCTGGTAGATCACAGGGTGTTCCTGGTAGATCCTGGTTGATCTCTGGCCCCTAAGCCAGTCCTTTTACAATGGGTAGATCGCTGCCAGTTTTTTTTTTATACTGTGAGTAGATTGCAGTCTATTGAGAGTTGGACGTCCCTGTTGTAGATCAAGATCCTTGTGTTCTATAGTATTATTGGAGCCACTCTACAGAAATATCTGCCCCTTGCCATCTTGAAGTTTAGGAACTGATAAGAGAAGACTGTGCACAAATGTAAAGAAACAAACACCATTGGAGGGTATGCTACTACGTGACAAATCCTAAACCTATCTGACTTATTGTTAAAATTAATTGCCTTGTTTCATCATTGGCTTGTGGCAAGACCCAAACTGCCATGCATAAATTAGCACCTGCATTTAATTGAGCTGATTTTGGGCGCAATTCCCTGAATTCGGTGAACAGCAATAATCAGGTAGAGGAGTTGTAACTCAGCAGCAGAGAACATCCTTTGCAATGCGTCAAGTCCCGTATGCAATTAAAGATCCCCTGGAGCTACTGCTGCAAAGTATCTCTGCTTGGAACTTGGGTGACTTGCTGATAGTACGTAAAACTGGGCTTGATAGCTCGGCTGCCTGGAATGCTATGACCAAGGAGAAGGCAGTTCTTTGCATGCAAAAATGAAATACGTTATCTGCTGGGTTCCCTCCCCCCACCCCACAGGGAGTGCCAAAAGGGCACTAAACAGCTCGTGTAAAACTTGTGTTTTGTAGGGGTTATACATAGAGACCTTAAATGGTGTAGAAAAACGTTAACTGAACTTTTGGCTCATATACCCCAGATTTGAATGGGGATTCCCTTTAAGGCTTTGCACTTGGACTTCTGTGCAGGAAGGTTAACCCCGGTGGAATCCAGCTCATCACTTTTTTATAGGTTCAACCTTGAGATTTTAGCAAGGAAGTGAGTTATGGTTCAATGCCTTGTCAATAAAGCTTTTGGGTTCTTCTTCAGCAAAGCACTCTAAATATACCCGTTCTCTTTCTGCCCTCCCCTACACGCACACGCACACATACACACACACACACACACTAAAGACAACATGGCATTCTAATTATTGCAAAATCGATGGTCATTTCTTTCATATATACCTATAAATTCTGGAATCTAGCCTTCCCAAGGTGGGGGAGGTTACACAACAATATTACCGAGCTCAGATAAGCACAGACACGTTTAAAAAGAAGAGTCAATTCAAGCACTTTTATCAACTCTCATTTAACAGGTGTGGTCTAATCAATGGATTCCAAGAATTTAGCAGCTAAATCGGGACTCATGTATGTGCAACGTGGGCAACCTATGATATTGTATCTCTCCCATTTGACCAACCTGAATCAATGCAGGGCCTACATGCCAGCGAGACTGAATGGGCTCCCCTCTGCAGTGCTACAGGGGAGATTCCAGAAAACACCGCTCATAGAGAGACTATGCCCCTGCGGGCGGAGACAAATAGAATCAGTTACACATGTTCCTTTGTATTGGTATCAGGCCATATGATCTAAGTTTATTAATCAGTTACTTGTTACTAAGGAGTGGCATTCAGACAAACGTAAGGTAGCCTTCCTTATGTTTACCCAGAATGGGGATAGGATAGAGCCAGGTTTCTGCAACACGCAATGAGGATTCACAAATGCCGTACAACACTAACTTAAGTCTTAGATGCAGGGGTGGTGTCAGGGACCATGCTGAGGAGAGCTGCACTGAGGAGGAATGGAGGGGGCGCCCCCCTCCCCCTCCCCCTGGCTCTTGACCAGGATCCTGAATCTTCCCAGGAGCAGGAGGACAGTATAGATTTGGAACAGTGGTTTGCAGAGGGGCATAGTTCAGAAGGCAGAAGCTGGGGAATACTGGTTGGGGAACAGCTAGGAGAAGATGCAGTGGGAGAGAGAGAGTCAACATATTCACTGTCTCTGGAAAGCATTCATTCACTCAGCCAAAAATCAAGAAGAGCTGATAAGGTGGCAGCACAGAAAGCACAGTGGTTACGGGACAAGGTTACAAGACGCAGTAGAGACATGAGTGACTAGGGAGAAAGTAGGTGGATCACTTAACTGGGAGCACCGCCATTCCTAGAAAAGAGATTCTTTGTTCTCTCGCTGTGATCATTGAAGTTTCTAACTGGTAAGAAGACTCCTTTTCCTTCGTTCTGCTTATCTATTGCTAAAGCAGGGAGGAAGCTGATTCCCTGAAGCCTGACAGGGTTTTTTTCAAAGCATGGTTTGTTTTGTATCGAACCCTACTGGAATCTTGCACATATGCCAATAGAGGTTCGAGAATCTGAGAATCCAAGTTGTGGTCTAACAACCCAACAAAACTGGGCCAAAAAACACAAATCTTTTGTGTCAGTCTTCCATAACTCCATGCTCAGGGTGAGGAAACCCAGTGCTTTTTTTCCTTAAAAAATGTTTAGGAGTGCTCTCATTTTCCTACACATTTGAAGTACTGCCCCTCAATGAGTCCAAACTTAGATCCACAAAATGTTTAGGGGCATGTGTACCCCTGGATTCCCCCCCAGAAAAAAGCACTGGGGAAACCTTTGACCCTCCAGATGTTGGCGAGCTACAGCTTCCATCAGCTGTAGTGGGTTAGTTGAATTTGGCCTTATTTTAATATCACACTGTTCATCCAAAGAGCGAAGGAAGGCCTATATGGTTCCTCCTTCTCGTTTTGTGCTCAGAACAATCCTCTGAGGTAAGTTGGGCTGAAAGAGAGTGACTGGCCCAAAGTTGTACAGTAAGTGGAGAGCTGAAGCGGAGTCATGCCTATCCCATTCTATTCCAACCACTCTGCCATATGACCCAACATACCTGCCGACTTTCAATCCTGCTGACTGCCTAAATAGGTAAACTATCAGCTCCTTGAGCTGTCCTCTTTGTTTACACTGTAATAGTAAAAAGCAATTAAGTTCTAGAAAGGTGTGTAATGACACAATTAAAACGTGTCATTACGTTGTGGAGTTGTTCTTATATTGTAAACAATCAGGAATGTCCAAAGGGATTATACAAATTGATAGGTGAAGAGAAAAAATGTGGAGTGAAACTGGGGAGAAAGGAAAAAAGAAACTAATTTGGGGAACTGGTTTAATGAACAAAACTTACATTGATACCTTTAGGCATACTCAAATTAGTTCATTACACACAGTGTGTGCGCCATTCTTCATTTCCTCTCTCACCGTGGTATTGTGTAGACCAATTAGTTAATGTTTGTAGTGCGCACGGAACATATAAAATGCTGTGCAAGTACTAATTATTCGTATGGTAACACTGTCTTTTTATGCAAGTCCCTGAGCCTTGAATTCCGGCAAAGAGAATTAGGCTGTGTTTGTGTCTGTTCTGTGAATGAAACTGCAGAGCACTAAAGCAAAATAAGTGGCTTTACCGGAGTGCCATTGTTGGCGCAGTCGGCCCCTTTTCAGCAGGTAGCCATTAGAAAACTGACAGACTGCGGCTGTGCAACATGATGGTATCCTTGGAGATTTAGCAGCCGATCACTGATGATTAATGAGAGTTGGGAAGTTACTCCTTTTTAAAAAAAAACCACACATACACACAATGTGTGCGCACACCACCTCCCATTTTGATTGCTAATTACTCAAAGAAAGATGAACAACCGGACTCTCTCAGTACACCAGGCCAACACATTTAAAACTTTTTTTTTTAATTGATCACCCAGTTAGTATGCAGGCAGCTGAAGAAAGCGGGGTCAGCTGTGCTAATTCATGAGGGAGACTAGAGTCTGAGAGTTTTTCGCCCCAGCCAAATAGCTCATTTCAGAGTTTCAATTAAAGATGAAGTGAATTTGTTTGGAAATCTTCCAGTTAAAGCAGGAAAAGGGTCCAGCCGGACTGATTTAAGTGGCTCTTTCTACCAATTTGGGGGCAATGCAATAAATGGAGCTTAAAAAAAAATCAAAATCTTTCACTTAGTTACATGCAAGGCTCCTGAATTCTCACCCAGGAAGGGTGCCTTTAATGTCCTTGTTGGCACAGAAATCCCCCCTGTTTTGAGGCCTGTTGCTGAATTACTAAAATGAGTGGCACTGGAATGTGAGCCTTCCTGGAAGTCATGTCTCCTACAGGATCCCTTTAGTAGCACATAATTGATCAATTTGGAGGATCTGGTTGTTAGAAGAAGAGTTTGGATTTGATATCCTGCTTTATCACTACCCGAAGGAGTCTCAAAGCAGCTAACATTCTCCTTTCCCTTCCTCCCCCACAACAAACACTCTGTGAGGTGAGTGAGGCTGAGAGACTTCAGAGAAGTGTGACTAGCCCAAGGTCACCCAGCAGCTGCATGTGGAGGAGCAGGGAAGCAAACCTGGTTCACCAGATTACGAGTCCACCGCTCTTAACCACTACACCACACTGGTACACTAACAACAGACACTCCAGGTGCCCCTATTTTCCAAGGACAGTCCTGGTTTTTTATTTGATCCCGGAATGTTCCACTTTTCCTTAGGACATCCCTATTTTCATTGGAGAAACATTGGAGGGTGTGGAGTTATGCAACCCCCGCCCCCCCCAACCCAATGAGATAAGTAACCATGCAACCTAAAGGCAGTCCTGTTTAGGAAGTTTTTTAATGTTTAAAGTATTATTATGTTTTTATATATGTTGGAAGCCGCACAGAGTGGCTGGGGCAACCCAGTCAGATGGGCAGGATGTAAATAATAATAATAATTATTATGGAATAAGGCATCCCTATTTTCATTGGAGAAATGATGGAGGGTATGTACGAACAGCTGACCAGTATTGGTAAAAACAAAGGAAGAAGAAAACTAGTTCTGCAAGGCTTCTTAGTTTGCGTGTTCAGACCCAGAAAGCTCCCCCCTAAATAAATTCACACATGACTCAATTTTTTGTTGTGGCAGAATTTAGGCCACAACTTTATTGATTACAGAAAGTGACTGGTTGCATAGGCTCTGGTTCGACTAGCTCCCTGCCATGCATGTAGCGCTGACCCAGGGCACCAGCATAGGCCAGCCAAGGGTGAACACCTGGATAAGCAGAAAGCCGGGAACGGGCTAACTCCACCACCCAAATGTCCCCCTGGACTCAGGCACGGGCAAAACCGCCTCTCAGGGGTTGACCAAACCATCGAGTCCCTGGATTTCTTTAACAGAATACCCTTCACATAGGGATGGCAAGACCATTCTCCCATCCCTATCAACTGAACCAGAGCCTATTCACAACCTTACAAGTTGTGATGATTTGCTAAGCGGTAGGTGAAACCCAAATGGCAACAGCCAACCAGCCAAGTGGGCAAAATTCCTGCCGTGCCCCTGTCCCAACAACAGACGACACACAAAGGCATAGCAAGGTCAAGCGCAAAGCCCTAAAAGTAGGGACAGGTGGGCGGGTATTCCGAAAAGAGGAAGCTCTGCGTCATATGCAAGGGCATAAATAGGTCCCTTGAACCATTTGGACTGCGTCCCATTGGCCAGATTGCACCCAGCTACGAGGGACCTACCAATCGGGTATTGTGGCTAACCAATCACACCCACAACACAGGGTGTCAGTTTTCCAGGTCTCACTGCAATACATGCCCTCTTTAAGAGAGGACCTGATTTGCCGAATACTGATAATGCAGCCCAACAAGAACTGGCCGACCACAGATTTCCCAGTGGTTTCTCCAGCTGTGATCCCAATTAATCCCTGGTGTATTATTGGCAGGTAAAGAGCATAAATTGGTGAAGGCAGGGGCTGGCAACTGAACTAGCCCCTGTTCTGAGGAAGGGTCATATTATTTGTTGTCAAATTAGATGACATACAGTAGTCCAATCCCTGGTTTCTGGTACCTGCATCTTAACACTTTATCCTTACAAGCCGAAAATGATTGCACTTGTGACAACAACAACATCGCTGGGATGCTACAGTTCAACAGCAGCAAATACATTGCTCTCACTTGCCTCAACTGCATTGACTGAGCAGAGTAAAAAAACGCTAGAACATGAAGCTGCTGGAGAGCTAAAGCACTCGCAGTGAGTTACGCTTAAATCCCAGATCAATCAGCCTGTCTCTTAGCTGTGGAAAAGGGCATCAAAAATTAGTTTAACTCTGACCTAGACTTAGGAGGAGAGACAAGTGGATTGAGCAGTTGTGCCTCTTAGGAATGTAACCAGGGTACCCAGACATCTCTTTCTTACTCTGTTGTTTGCTGTGTCTTCCCTGCTATGCCAGCACCTTCTCCATTCGTCCCTAATGACTGGATCCAAGACGCACAGTCCCTAGGATCTCCCGCTCACCAGAGAATTTTATACAGTGGTACCTCGGGTTACATATGCTTCAGGTTACTTATGCTTCAGGTTACACACTCCACTAAGCCAGAAATAGTGCTTCAGGTTAAGAACTTTGCTTCAGGATAAGAACAGAAATCGGGCTCCGGCGGCGCGGCAGCAACAGGAAGCCCCATTAGCTAAAGTGGTGCTTCAGGTTAAGAACAGTTTCAGGTTAAAAACGGACCCCCGGAACAAATTAAGTACTTAACCCGAGGTACCACTGTATCAACAATGTTGAACAAAACACAGATGCAAAAAGACATAGAAATCCCAAAGGCCTAGAAATGAATAAGTAGAAGTTTGGAAAGTTGCTGGGAGAGAAGTAGGGAGGGGCTGTAGCTCAAGGCTCAACCACAGAAAGCCTGGGTTCAAGAGGTTTTCTGCTCGTCCCATGCTTTCTGGACACAGCTCTGAGCAGTTTTACGTGGACAGGCGGAGACCCCCCGACCCTGGGCGACACCTGCGTGACTCAAGGCAACATGTTATGGGATTAAAATGTGGCCATAACCTTATTAAAACTTCAGATGTAGGGAGACCTTGGCTTAGGCATTGGGCATTTATCCCTCCCAGTCCCCGGCCGGGGATCTGAGGAACATCAGGGTTATCCAGACTATGTAGGGATTGGGTTGGCTCTGGAGAACGTCTGTTCAAGCAGAGAGCCCGCCCCCCATTTCGCCACCATCGCGGGGGAGAGCAATGACAACCTAACGGCGTATGGCCAATGTTGTTACCATATAGAAGCAATGCAGCTGCGAGCTGCTAGCTTGAAAACATCACATGATGTTGGGACTGTCCATGGGAAACAGAGGGACAGTCAATTCACAGTGTGAAGCACCGGAATTAGCTCAGAGTGTAATATGAGCTCTTCCTTTTGTTCCTGTACAGGAAGTATAGGAAGTGTTTGTCACTCGACTGCTGGAGCTTGAAGAGAGCAGTCATGTTTTTTGTAATGCTGCAAAGACAGAAATAAAGGCATGTAAATACGTTTCTGTCTATCTCTTTCCCCTGCCGGGGGGCAAGAAAGAGGGGGGTGTTCTTCTCACGCTGAGAAGGATCGCCTATCGCGACCTCTGCCTGGATCTCACTGAGGAATGCAGACAGGGAGGTCAACAGGAGATCAAGCCGGGTGCCTGGAGAGTTGCCAGTTACTACTCATATACTCTATTTCAAATAGAAGGGGAAGAAATGGAGGCAGTGAGAGATTTTACTTTCTTGGGCTCCATGATCAGTGCAGATGGTGACAGCAGTCACGAAATTAAAAGACGCCTGCTCCTTGGGAGAAAGGCGATGGCAAACCTAGACAACATCTTAAAAAGCAGAGACATCACCTTGCCAACAAAGGTCCGTATAGTAAAAGCCATGGTTTTCCCAGTAGTGATGTATGGAAGTGAGAGCTGGACCATAAAGAAGGCTGATCGCCGAAGAATTGATGCTTTTGAATTATGGTGCTGGAGGAGACTCTTGAGAGTCCCATGGACTGCAAGAAGATCAAACCTCTCCATTCTGAAGGAAATCAGCCCTGAGCGCTCACTGGAAGGACAGATCGTGAAACTGAGGCTCCAATACTTTGGCCACCTCATGAGAAGAGAAGACTCACTGGAAAAGACCCTGATGTTGGGAAAGATGGAGGGCACAAGGAGAAGGGGACGACAGAGAATGAGATGGTTGGATGGTGTTCTTGAAGCTACCAGCATGAGTTTGATCAAACTGCGGGAGGCAGTGGAGGACAGAAGTGCCTGGGGTGCTCTGGTCCATGGGGTCACGAAGAGTCGGACACGACTAAACGACTAAACAACAACAACACTCATATAGGCTTGAATCCCGACATATGTCTCCCCTCAAAACAACCCCTTTAACGGGGAACCCTGGGATTGCCACCACAGAGGGGGCGTGGGTCACCGCTTCAGCCCCCCCCCCATTTAGGGAAGATAGACTAAAGGATTCCGTCCAAGGCCTGAAACTGCCAAAGTTGTGACGTTTTGCTACGGTGAAGGCAAAACCTGCCAATGCAGGAAAATTCCTTTCTGGCCCTTCAACAGTGACCATTACGTAGCAGTGCCCGCGTACCTGTGGAGAAGAGGTTAACCTGCAAAAGAAGGCTCAACTAAGGGAGGGCAGGGTGGGAGAAGCTCTGGAGCCAACTGAGAACTCCCAGGTAAGTTCCACCCACTGGGCTGGTCCCTCCCCTTACCTGGCCAACTCTCTCCTGGAGACACCCCCCAGCTGGGATTGGGTAACTGGCAGAGGTAGGCAGCTACCTCCAGGTGCCCACCCAGGGGGGTGTATCCAGGCTGTACTGCCAGGAGCCGCATAGAATCGGGGGGGGGCCTGCATGCGACCCGTCAGAAGGCGCCCCCCATTTGATGTGGGAGCAGTCATTCCATTTGTCCCTCTGCTTTCCCAGGGAAAATCCCTTTTTATGTTCAGTTCAGTACCTTCTGTTTTCAGTGTTCCTAAACTGCTTAGCTTTGGAGCATACGGAACAAAAACCCATTGGTATTCCTGCATGCCTTCTCCAGGGTGACCCTAGGAGCCAATCCTCACTAACCACCATATCCACTATCTCCTAGCTATTTTGAAACATGCTGAGGACTGGCACCTTAGCTTTCAAAAGCTGGAACATGTAGATAGTTCAAGTTGCTCACACTAGTGGGCAAAGCCCTAAACAACTTAGGCCTCAAATATTTGAAAGACCATCCCCTACCCTTCAGACTTCCTTGGGTGTTAAGACTGGCACTACCCTCAGGTGTTTGAGAAGCAGCAGCCCAGGAGAGGGCATTCTCTGTGGCAGCCCCAAACTTGTGAAGTCCCCTCTCCACAGAGACATGGCTGTGATCTTTGTTACATAGCTCTCGTCAAATGCTGAAGACTCACCAATTTACCCTGGCCTTGAAACCTGAAATATATATGTCAGGGAACTGACATCGGAGGAAAGGGAAGTGGTAGGGCTCCCAGAGACTGGGAGAGAGTCAACAGCTAAAGCAGGGACCAGTAGGGGGAGCGCGGGGTCTCTGGAGGAGGATCTCAGTAATGCTGAGAGAGACGCAGCAGCCCAGGCAGGAAGCAGAAGGGGAGAGAAAGGGGTGAGAGACACTTCGAGCGAAAATAGCGGGGAGGTGTCAGAAGCAACTGCAGGGAGACCTATGCTTCGCCGGAAGCTGTCACGTCGTGAGTCCAGGAGACGCGTTTCCGTTAAGGAACTTCTTTGCTGGAAGCGCTTCCGCAGACAGCCACTGTCGGACTCTACAAGTGACTAGAGCAGACATGTCTGAGGAGCTCTGTCACACACAGAGGTTTGTGGGGTCGCACAAACTCTGAAGGGGCACTATTTTAAGCACAAGCAGCTAATCATCCCCTGACAGCAGTCCGACAGTCTCTGTACGCTGCCTGTGCAGGAGAAGGCATCATGAGCGACCCAGCAGGAGCCGGAGCCGCAGGGGGTGGAGCTGGTCCAAGCTTGGAAGACAGATACCGAGCATTGGAAGTCCAACTTGCGCTGCAGACGGCGAGGCTCGAGGAGAGGAGGGCTCAAGATGCAGACAAGAAGGGGAGAACCACTCAGTTCCCCAGAAAGGTACCAGGATTAGTGCAGAAGTTTGGGGGGGACCCCAAGGATTACCATGCCTTTAGGACTGAAATGCAATATGCCCTGAATGTGCAGTTTGATGAGTTCCCTGATGAGGAATCCCGAGTTGCTTTCGTAATTGGGCATCTTGAGAAGGGGGCGCGGGACTGGGTTCGACCCCTGATGGCAACGCACAACGATATCCTGAAGGACGCTATGAAATTCTTTCGTGCAATGGATATCATGTTCTCCAGCGATATTGAGGAGGGGGGAGTGCGCAGACAGCTAATGGCTTGCAAGCAGGGAAGCAGATCTGTCCGTGAGTACTGGACTGAATTTACCATGCTGATTCACAGATTGGGGTGGGATTTATCGGCAGCACCCATTCAGATGCTATTTGAAGAAGGTCTTTCTTCAGCTGTGAAAGACGAGCTGGCCAGGAGCCCCAGGGCGGTGTCTATGGATCAGCTGACCAAATCTGCGCTGACCATTGGAGCGCGCCAGGAGGCAAGAGCCTTGGAGAGGCGGGAAGGGAGAGGGGAACGTTGGAAGGAGTTACGCATTCCAGACATTCCTGAGCCAGCTTTCCCGCCGGCAGAGCCGATGGAAATCGGAACAGCCCGCGCGCGCGCAGTTTCAAAGCCCAGTGAGGGGGCGAAGAAGGAGGGAAAGGGACCCCGGAAATGCTATCTCTGCCAACAGCCAGGCCACTTTGCCAGAGTCTGCCCCCAGAGGAAGGAATGGCAAGGGATGGTGGGAACTGTTGAGGGGGAAGAGCCGGGAGAAACGGAGCAGGTAAAAGCCAACGCCTGGTTGCCAGCAGGGCACTGCAGCCAGGCCAAAGAGCAGTGAAAGTGCCCCTTTCCCAAGTGCCAGTGCCAGAAGCTCCTCGACCTGCTCTAGTGATTGAAGTGTCGCTAGAGTTGCAAAATGGACACCCCCTAAAAATAAAGGCGCTGTTAGACTCAGGCAGCTCCTGCAATTTCATGAGCAAGGAGTTTGCGGCTGAACACCAGATACAGACTATCCCCTTAAGCAACCCCCTGCAGGTGACCACGATCGATGGCAGAGAACTGTTGGGAGGAGGCGTCAGCTTGCAGACCATCCCAATGATAATGAGGGTGGCAAGGCACACAGAACTGATAGCGTTTAATGTGGCCACCTTGGGAGGCGCTCCCATTATTTTGGGAATGAGCTGGCTAGCCCTACATGATCCGCTGGTGGGCTGGCATCAAAGAGTGGTTTCCTTCGGTTCCGCACATTGCTTAGAACACTGCAGGGGGGAAAAGGGGTCAGCAGGGGCCCAAGCCACCCTAGCAGGGACGGAAGTGATGGAGAAGGGGAAGGTGCCATCACAGTATGCTGATCTCAGCGACGTGTTCAGCGAGAAGGAAGCTGACCAACTACCCCCGCATAGGCCCTTTGATTGCCAGATCAATTTACTCCCTGGAGCACAGCTTCCTGTAGGCAGGTTGTATGCCATGTCAGACAGGGAGATGCAGGAGTTGCGAGCGTTCATTGACAAGAACCTGAAGAGAGGCTTCATCAGAGAGTCCAAGGCAGCGGGGGGTAGCCCAGTGTTTTTTGTGGATAAAAAGAACACGGACAAGCCGAGACTGGTATGTGACTTTCGGGCCCTAAATGCAGTGACAGAGCCGGTGGCTTTTCCTATGCCCAGGATTGATGATATTTTGACCAGGGTGCGAAAAGGAAAGATTTTTACAAAGCTGGACCTAAGGGGGGCGTACAACCTGATACGTATAAGGAAAGGGGATGAATGGAAGACCACCATGTTCACCCCTTTGGGGGCATTTGAATATCTCGTTATGCCTTTTGGATTACAAGCAGGCTCCGCGTGTTTTCAAGCCTTTATGAATCATGTACTGGGGCCTTTGCTCTACAAGAATTGCGTGGCCTTCTTAGATGACGTGTTGGTGTATTCGGAGAATGAGGAGCAACATGTGAGAGACGTCAGAGAAGTGTTGAGCAGGCTGCATGCCAACAGACTGTGGGTGAAACTGGAGAAGTGTCAGTTTCATACCAAGGAGGTGGAATTCCTGGGGTACCGCTTGTCAGACAAGGGGTTGGCCATGGACCCCGGCAAGGTTCAAGCGGTGCTGGAATGGAAAACCCCCAAGACTAAGAAGGATGTGCAGAGGTTCCTAGGGTTTGGAAACTTTTATCGTAAGTTCATCCGAAACTTCGCTCACCTGACGGCGCCCATCACGGACTGTCTCAGCAGCAAAAAGAAGTTTGTTTGGACGGGGGAGGCGGAGCGAGCGTTTGAGGAACTGAAAAAGGCCTTCGCCTCTGACGAACAACTTCTACATGTGGATTTACAAAAAAAGCTGAGGGTCGAAACAGACGCTTCTGACAGAGCCATAGGGGCGGTGCTTCTTCTGCAGCCAGGGAAGGAGGGTTCCGAGTGGCGACCATGTGCCTTCTTTTCGCGAAAGCTGAACAAATCGGAGAGAAACTACACGGTGTATGACCGGGAACTTCTTGCGATTTATGAGGCCTTCCGGAGATGGAGGCACCTACTAATTGGTGCACAACAGAAGGTGCAAGTACGCACGGACCATAAGAATCTAGAGTATTGGAGAACTGCGCGAGTGCTCAACCAACGGCAGTTGAGATGGGCCCAGGAGTTCTCCAAATTTAACTTTGAGATTTGTTACGTACCAGGCCAGGAGAACGTTAGGGCGGACGCTCTATCACGCAAACCTGAATATTTGGAGGGAGAGGGTGCACCCGAAGAGACCCATGTCATTCCCGAGGATCGCTGGGTGTGTGGGGCGGCACTGGTGGGGCTAAGGGAACTGATAGAGGGAACGGTGCAGGATGAATATGCCCAGGACAAACTCAGGGGTCTCAGGAGGGAGGGAGACAAACCCGGGGGTTTTGAGGAGAGAAACGGGGCGTTGTACTACAAGGGAGCGTTATACGTACCTGAAGGAGAATTGAGGGAAAAGGTACTCAAGCAACTGCACGATAGCCCCACAGCAGGGCATTTTGGGCAACACAAAACCATGTGGCTGGTTACCAGGGAATTCTGGTGGCCCAAGGTCAGGGAAGATGTGCGGGAGTATGTGAGAGGGTGTGACCGATGTCAACGAGCCAAGGGGGAGAGGCGGGCACCGGCAGGTTTATTAGAACCACTACCCACGCCGGAAAGACCATGGGAGGCAGTGGCAATAGATTTTATGACTGATCTGCCCAGGTCCAAAGGGAAGACAGCCATTATGGTTGTGGTAGACCTGTTAACCAAGATGGCCCACTTTATAGCCTGCTCACATGCGGTCACAGCAGAAGAAACCGCTAAATTGTTTGTGGAAAATGTGTTTAGATTGCATGGTGCCCCCTTGAGGGTGGTTTCGGACCGAGGGAAACAATTTACTTCCAGGTTCTGGAGGAAGCTCATGAGCTTATTGCATGTAGAGGTGAATTTCTCAACTGCCCGTCATCCAGAAACCAACGGGCAGGCGGAAAGAGCTAATGGTGTCCTCCAGCAATATTTGAGGTGTTATGTGAATGACAGAGAGAATGATTGGGTGGAGAAGCTGGCGTTGGCAGAATTTGCCTATAACAATGCGGAGAACGTGTCCACGGGAATGAGCCCTTTTTTGGCCAATCACGGGTGTCATCCCCGAGCCTTCCCAGGGGGGGAGGGGGAGAACTGGAGCGTTCCAGCCGCAGAACAGTTCGTTGAAGAAATGGAAGCGATCCATCGCCAGCTCCAACTTAATTTAAACAGGGCGAAGGAGGAATATAAGAGGCAGGCAGACAAAACCAGAAGGGAAGGAGAAAGCATTAGGGTGGGGGATCAGGTGTGGTTGTCCACCCAAGGGTTACCATTTAAAGGAGGTTGTAAGAAGTTAAGACCCAAAAGACTGGGCCCATTTGAAGTCACGCAACAGGTCAACCCAGTGGCTTTCAGACTCCGGTTACCTAACCACATGAAGTTGCACCCAGTGTTCCACAGATCATTGCTGTCACCGTATATAGGGGACAGAGAGGGGAGGGTCAATAGGGGACCAGCTATGGAGGAAAAAGAACACAGCTACCATGTAGCGGAGATTCTCGATTCCAGGTGGAGGGGAGAGCAAGTAGAGTATTTGGTAATGTGGGAAGGGGAGCCGGAGTCGGAAAACACCTGGGTCAGGGCAGAGGATGTAGATGACGAGGTTTTGATTGAAACTTTTCATCAGAGATTCCCTCGGAAACCCCAGCCAGTGGCGAGGTTCCGGAGGGAATACTTCGCCACCACCGACGAAGAAGAAGAGTTGGAGGGGTTCGCTGATTCCGAGGTGGAGGAGGATTCAGCGAGTCGGAACGAAGACCGATGGAGGGAAATGTTCGAGACGTCGGAAGA
Organism: Podarcis vaucheri; assembly: GCF_965113315.1. Lineage (NCBI taxonomy): Eukaryota > Metazoa > Chordata > Lepidosauria > Squamata > Lacertidae > Podarcis > Podarcis vaucheri. The sequence continues at coordinate 21,761,471 of NC_138755.1, read as the reverse complement.
TGAGGAGGATTCTTTTAGGGGTTTCAGCTCCTCACCGCCCAGAGGAGAGAGAAGGGGCGGGGGAGAGGGGGGCCCTGGAGGGGAGGTGGATGTCAGGGAACTGACATCGGAGGAAAGGGAAGTGGTAGGGCTCCCAGAGACTGGGAGAGAGTCAACAGCTAAAGCAGGGACCAGTAGGGGGAGCGCGGGGTCTCTGGAGGAGGATCTCAGTAATGCTGAGAGAGACGCAGCAGCCCAGGCAGGAAGCAGAAGGGGAGAGAAAGGGGTGAGAGACACTTCGAGCGAAAATAGCGGGGAGGTGTCAGAAGCAACTGCAGGGAGACCTATGCTTCGCCGGAAGCTGTCACGTCGTGAGTCCAGGAGACGCGTTTCCGTTAAGGAACTTCTTTGCTGGAAGCGCTTCCGCAGACAGCCACTGTCGGACTCTACAAGTGACTAGAGCAGACATGTCTGAGGAGCTCTGTCACACACAGAGGTTTGTGGGGTCGCACAAACTCTGAAGGGGCACTATTTTAAGCACAAGCAGCTAATCATCCCCTGACAATATATTTTATAATCTATTTTAATATTGTATTTTTTAAATTGTTGTAACATGGGACTTTATGGTGAAGGGCAGATAATAATAATAATAATAATAATAATAATAATAATAATAATATGCATTACAGAAACATAACATCTTTTAAAAAAATGGGTATGTTGCTACTAGTACAATCTGCTGTAATGGTAAAATCTGTCACAATACTTAGGATACAATATGCCATCCTAGCATACTGAACAGAAGCTAAGCTAAATACAATAATAGATTAAATAACATTCTGTTGAATTATATTGTTCTCCAAGCCAGGTTAGGGCTTTCCCATGACAATAGCAAGTGTCCTCTCTGTGTAATAAAGAGGTTCAGACAGGGCCAGCTGATACGAAAAGAGATCTTTGCCATCTGCTGCCTTCTCTATAAAAGCTTTCTGAAAATATTTCAGTGTTTGGAGCAGCATAATAGAAAACTGTCAGCATAGACTTACAAAAGAAATCACTGACTATTACTTAGTGTAAGTATTAATTATAACTGGAAGACATACTAATGACTAAGATATGTCTTTGTCCATCTCTGCCTCTCATGCTGTCCTAAATTAGAAGAGAAGCCTGGAAGACAAAATTTGACCAGAGGGGAAAGGTTCCTAGACGTTCCTTTCAAGTCCACTTTATAAAACATTGTTTCTTATATTAGGATGGACCAGCGGCGGAGCAAGGAAGCAAACCCATAACTGATAGTTAGGAGTTGGGAGACTGGGAGCTTAGCACAAGGCACCGTATTTTGCGCCCCATAGGACGCTCCGGCCCATGGACGCACCTAGTTTTTTGGGGGGGAAATAAAGAAAAAAAATTATTTCCCCCCCCCAGGTGCGGGGCTGGAAGAACCAGGTCGGGGAACAGTGGGAAGGCACGCTCTGCCTCCCCGCTGTCCCCCGAGCTTGTGGGGCTGGCGATGGGCAGAGCTGCGCTGGTCCCAGGACTGCAGGCAGCTCTGCGCGGCCACCGGGAGCGGGGCGGAGCTTAGCGCCCCTCTCCAGATGGCAGCGCAGAGCTGTGCTGGTCCCAGGACTGCAGGCAGCTCTGCGCGGCCACCGGGAGCGGGGCGGAGCTTCGCCCCCGGCTCCAGGTGGCCGCGCAGAGCTGCGTTGGTCCCAGGACTGCAGGCAGCTCTGCGCGGCCACCGGGAGCGGGGCGGAGCTTCGCCCCCCCGGCTCCCGGTGGCCGCGCAAAGCTGCGCTGATCCCGGGACTGCAGGCAGCTCTGCGCAACCCTCGGAGCCGGTCTCCCGAGGGTTGTGCAGAGCTTCCTGAAGCCTGGAGAGCGAGAGGGGTCAGTGCGCACCGACCCCCCTCGCTCTCCAGGCTTCAGCGAAAGCCTGCATTCGCCCCATAGGACGCAGGCACATTTCCCCTTCATTTTTGAAGGGGGAAAAGTGCGTCTTATGGGGCGAAAAATACGGTAGCTCATTCCTTTGACAATACCATCTGCTTATTATAATTCAGCAACTGCTTTAAAAACAGATGACAGACAATGGGTTAGTCAGAAGGCTTGGACCCACATTTCCAGCTGCTTGCACTGAAGCAGAGTGCAGTGCGTAGCCACACTCTGCGTTTACGCCACAATGGAGCGGGAACCAGATTTTTTGTGTAGCAAAAGACAAGGAAATCCAAGCCTGCTCTTTAGAAAATGATAGAGAACTTAGATACATAATGTTACTCTTATAGCACATTTTTTGCTCTCTTTCTGTCAGCCATGTGGGAATTCTTTTAATACGAAAAGACGTCTATTGTTGCTGTTTTGTGTGTGGTTCTGTTTACTGACTTCGGTCCTGTAACAACAGTTCCTACATTTCGTAAAAGCAGCTGTTTTATTCCGCATTATGCATTTCCACAACAGCAGCGTCTTAAGCTTACAGTAATATTTGTGCCTGACATTCAGGGTTGGTGTTAACATTTCAAACAAACATTCCTCATGAGAGTCTCATGCACATACATTGGGTTCAAGATTTTGACTACTACCGTATTGGCCCGAATATAAGGCACACTTCCCCCCCCCAAAAAAAAATTGGGATGTGAAAAGTTAAAGTGTAGCTTATATTCAGGACCTTACGGCTCCTCCCCCCTCCCCGAGAGCAGCCCAGGAGCGCCGCAACTGGGGAGGTAGTGCTGGGAGTGCCAGGAGGTGGGCACGCAACACGCTTGAAACAGAGCGCCAGCTTGGGGAGTGGGGCGCTGAGTGCCAGCCACCCCCATCCCCCGTTCAAATAAGCCTCGAATTTTATTTTTATTATTTTTTAAAATGATATTTATTAAACTTTTTCAGACAATAAAAAGTTACAAAATTATAGATAGAAAATAAAAAAGCATAACAATAATAAAAGACAAAAAATACAAAAATACGAAGACAAAATACATAGAAAGTAAAAAAGAAAGTTAAAAAAAGAAAAAACAATCAATATTTTCATATCTTATATTTCATTTACTTATTTCCTGACCTCCTCACACACACCCTTTTCTGTATTCCAGTTCACCTAGTTAGTTCAGCAAATCCTTACCCTCTATCATTTGTCTTTACTTATTATCTTAACCTATTATAACTATATATTTCCAACCATTGTCAATCCACATTTACATATTCTTGTTCATCTTTTTACCAATACCGCTTATTTTCAGTCCAACATCCCTTCAACATTCATTAATTTTACAGTATTTCTGCAGGTAGTCTTTAAATTTCTTCCAGTCTTCTTCCACCACCTCTTCTCCCTGATCTCGGATTCTAAGCCTCGAATTTTAAAGGTGCGTCTTATTTGCGGGTGCAGCTTATATTCGGGCCAATACGGTACATCTGTTAATATGTGATACAAAATCTGTTCTCCCTCTGAAGTGAACACGGTTGTGGGCCGACGCTCCTCCCGCTCATTGCGATCCGGCAGTGGAGGCCCCACCTTCTAAGCCACTTCCCGGGTGGCAAAGGATCTCCCTGAACAGAGCTTCTCACCTGGGAAGTGGATTCAGCCTGCTCACACAATTGGCCAATCACAAGCGGGCATGGGGGTGGACCACTCCTGTAGGTGAACCTGTCTGGGTCTGCTGGACTTACTCGAGACTGTGCCCTAGGTATTTAAAGAGACCTGTGGCTGACCATAGCAAATAATAATAATAATAATAATAATAATAATAATAATAATAATAATCTATTATTTATACCCCGCCCATCTGGCTGTGTTTCCCCAGCCACTCTGGGTGGCTTCCAACCAAATATTAAAAACAATACAGCACCAGACATTAAAAACTTCCCTAAACATCAGTTGTCTTTTAAAAGAAAAATAGTTGATTATTGCCTTGACATCTGCTGGAAGGGCGTTCCACAGGGCAGGTGCCACTGCCGAGAAGGCCCTCTGCCTGGTTCCCTATTGGTCTGATGCGCACTGAATTGAGCAACCTTGCTATGGACATTGTCGGTCGCCATATTGAGGACCAGGTTGGAATTTTCCCATTTGGCAAATTGGCTCCTGCTATCTGGTTTTAGCCATCCTCATAGCAATCGCCACAACTTTGGCAGTTTAGGCAATGGGTAAGCATAGTCTTGGACAGAGGAGATGTTTCTGTCTGGATGCCTAGGCAACACCACAGCACTCCCCAGGTGAATTCCAGCGGAGGAACAACTATGTCAATAACTCTCTCTTTTCTGGTTGACCCCAAATTATGTACTTCTGGCAGGTGGCAGGAAGGGGTCTGGTCTACCCAATGCCTATGCCAAACCTCTTACATCTGCAGTCAATAAAGTCATGGCCTGGTTTGACCCAAAACAGAACTTGTCGTATCTCATTATTTATAGTTTAAGATTGTCCGTTGTGCATTGGGTGGGGGACACACATCTGGGCATGCAATATGTGTAAGCACTGCATAGGCTTATTTCTATAATGCTACCACTTAACAGTCAACATGTTATGATGGTAGCGTTGGGTAAATAGCCACTCTCTAACTCACCTATGGTGAGTTAAAAATGACACCCAGGAGAGCCACTAGAACCTTGGGGGGAAAGTCACGAACACTTGCATATGCCACCCTAGCTAACTGCACACAGCACATTAAAAATACATAGCCACTGAGCTCAGCCTGACATTCCCTCACAATGCTCACAAAAGGCAGCTCACAACCTCTTAAGGCAGAGCAATATAACAAAATGATATAAAGCAGAATTAAACGAGCAAAGAAAAATACAGCAGGAAAATATGACAGATGAAGTGGCCCCACGTGTGACTGGAGTGATAAACATGATAGATGTCACTGGGAAAAAGAAAGAACATTCTTATTAGTGACAAATATTCAAATGTTGTAAGAAGAGGTTAAACCAATACAGTGGTATCTCGGGTTAAGTACTTAATTCGTTCCGGAGGTCCGTTCTTAACCTGAAACTGTTCTTAACCTGAAGCATCACTTTAGCTAATGGGGCCTCCTGCCACTGCCACGCCGCCAGAGCACAATATCTGTTCTCATCCTGAAGCAAAGTTCTTAACCTGAAGTACTATTTCTGGGTTAGCGGAGTCTGTAACCTGAAGCGTATGTAACGTGAAGCGTATGCAACCCGAGGTACCACTGTACAGGAATGCTCAAAGGTACAACACACACACAATTATATATGTGTGAGTGTGTGTTCGATAAGGCAAAGGGGATTACATTGTTACATTACATACTACATCATAATCATTTTATGATTATGATGATGATGATGCTTTCCCAACAACTAGTGGCAGAATGCTATCGCTACTCATTTCACTCTTTAAAATAGCAATCCTTCATTCTGGGACCAAAGGAAGAACAGTCTCCTGCTTTTGGATCAAAGTGGAATCTCTGGGGATGCCGAACATAAGTATAAGTATTCTCAAGACTACCCATTACTAAACAAAGAAAGCAAAGAGGTCAAACTGAGGCTATGGAAATATATTCTACAGCGAGCGGCTACTCCAGGGACATATTCATAAACCTTCCCACTGAATGACAGTTCATTATCAAACCTACTTCCTTTTGAGACTATTTAAAACTTTTCTTGCTTTATAACCATACTCTGATTTACAGCATTTAGAAAGCACGTGTCTACACAGATTTGATATGAAAAATAAATGAATATCCTGGGTTTCGAATAATGCAGAATCATGGAGTTACAGTATAGTACAGTGGTAATCATAATCATAATCATAATCATAATCATAATCATTTATTATTTATACCCCGCCCATCTGGCTGGGCTTCCCCAGCCACTCTGGGCGGCTTCCAAAAGAATATTAAAATACATCAAACATTAAAAGGTTCCCTAAACAGGGCTGCCTTCAGATGTCTTCTAAAAGCCTGGTAGATGTTGTTCTCTTTGACATCTGGTGGGAGGGTGTTCCACAGGGAAGGCGCCACTACTGAGAAGGCCCTCTGCCTGGTTCCCTGTAACTTGGCTTCTCACAGTGAGGGAACCGCCAGAAGGCCCTCGGTGCTGGACCTCAGTGTCCAGGTAGAACGATGGGGATGGAGACGCTCCTTCAGATATATGGTACCTCGGGTTAAGTACTTAATTCGTTCCGGAGGTCAGTACTTAACCTAAAACTGTTCTTAACCTGAAGCACCACTTTAGCTAATGGGGCCTCCTGCTGCCGCTGTGTTGCCGGAGCACGATTTCTGTTCTCAACCTGAAGCAAAGTTCTTAACCTGAAGCACTATTTCTGGGTTAGCGGAGTCTGTAACTTGTAGCATGTGTAACCTGAAGCGTATGTAACCCGAGGTACCACTGTACTATTTTGCAGTGATGCATGCTGAATCCTTCATGCATACTTGATAAACTGGAGTTTTGTTTAACTATTGTTCGTACCAGTAGCACAAAAAGACCAAACCGAAAACACAGGAAGCTGTGGCAGGGCTCTACTCATGTTATGAAGTCCCACTCAGCCCTAACAAATCCAATGGGATTTTACTCCCAGGTAAATGTATATTGGATTGCAGCCTTAGATTGCAATCTTATACAGACTTGCTAAAATGCAAGCTCCTCTGAGCTCAGTTTCGTTTACTTTCAAGCGGACATTAGCATTGCACTGAATATTTTGTCCCCTTTGTCGGAAAGGCAGTTCTACCGCACTGTTGTGGAGACAGAGACACGCAAGATTTATATACAACCCCTCTTCTGATGTCCTTTGCACTCCTCTCTTTAATCCTTTTTGCCATTATCTGGGAAGCTATAATGACACTGAGATATCAGTCCTGCAGCAAGGGAGTTATCTCAGGCAGTCTGTCCTTCTCAGCGAGCGAGAGCCACACGATAGAAAACATTAATAAAATATTAGCATGTGCATTGATGTGAGCTGGAGAGAGTGTTGCCTCATTGGGGTAGGATCTATGGATATTTTCACCTGTGTCTATGTTTTCTGAAGGTCAGAGCGGTTGTCTTCCGCTGCCTTGTCAACGCAGCTTCATGTACAGCTTCAGCTGTATACTCAGAGCACGTGTCCTCAAAAAGCAGCTTCTTGTTCAATTATGTATTTTGTCATTTCCTGTCTGTACCTGTTCCTTCAGCTGATAGGAAGTTTTAAGCAGGTCTGGCAACCAAAAAGCAATAAAGAGCTAAGAGGAAAAACCCCAACCCATAAATAAATCAGTATCTGTTGCTGCAGTGTGATTAAGTGATAAACGCAGCAATGGAGCATTTTAAAAGGGGGGGGGGAGAGAGAGAGAGATAAGTTCTGTGAGCATAAACAATGATCCCTAGGATCTCCTGGTGACGAAATAGAAAACGTGAACATTAAAGCTGTGTGTCTCATCCTAGACACAGACAGACACACAGACACACACACACACACACACACATTCCCTTAACTGCATTATATTTTAAAACAGCTCAACCTAGCTTGGTGCCTTCTGGATATTTTCACTACAACTCCCATATCTATCACCGCATGGCCAGATGTTTGTCCAAAACATCTGGAGGGCATGAGGCAGGGGGAAGCTGCTTTTGAACAGCAAAAGAATAATGGCACTGCTTTTTAATGTTATGAATTATAACAGACTTCTCAAAGTTTCATAGACGCGAAAGACAGGGACACGTTTGTAAGAAAGTGAGTGGATCACCTGTTGTGCCTTGGCCATTCCACTAGGACAACAGTCAAAGAAGACCCCACATTACCTGCTAGTGGCAGGCTCATTTGTTCTCCAGTGGTTTGTGTTTCACTGCATTGTTTTAAATACCAAGAGGACAATTCATGGGGGGCGGAGGGTGTTGGGGCAGGGCAGGGTCGGTTGGTTAAAGATGCCCTGGAAAAATTATAATTATCCTACAATGTATTATCCACTGCTCAAAACAGACCTCAGCAGTTGCAGTGGGTGGAATGGCACGTGGTGCAACTTATTTCTGATATGATTCTTACTCTTCTTTTACATGGTGAAAGTATTTGTTAGGAGACTCACAGCAAAGGACTTATAACAATAATTTATCTCCTTGACATCCGATGGGAGGGCTAGTGCTGGGTGACATTTGGTTTTCAACATTGCGGTATATCTATCACCAGCTAAACATTCTGCTATACTAATATATCACAATGTCTGAAATAATGGTGGCACTATGTTGAGGCTTTGGCTGGCTTCCTCACATTGTGGTTTTTGCATAGCACCCAACCTCCCACCATTATATATTGCTAGGTCAAAAATTATGAAACATACAGAATTCAAACTAGTTTTGGGTGATATATCGACATATCGCTAAGCATCAGCAGGCACAGGTACCAACAAAGTCCTCTTTCTGGTTCCCTGTAATTTCACTCCTGGCAGTGAGGGAACCATCAAAAAGTCCTATTATTTACCACTTATGCAGTGGTAAATGAACTTCCCCTATACTACCAGTTCCTTGTCTGTTGATGTTCTTTATGTTATCAAGGGCTGTAAAGTTCAGTTTCCCCTTTTGAGGAGATTGCTGTGGAGTTGAGGTGAATGAAAAGAGGTTATCCACTGCTGGTGTTCAAAGCCAATTTCACATGATATTGGCCACAATCTATACATATCTAGTAGTTTCTCGAGAAATACTGCTGTTTCATGCATTTCTCCTCAAACTAACTTTCATATAATTAAAAAAACGTGAATTGCGTTTAAGCTGACGTGCACACATTTGAGACAGCCATTGTTCATGCGCAGATTACAGCTCCTCTCAATAGGTGTTTGGCATGGGGAAACAAAACAGGCAATGTGCATTGGGTGAAGAGAACCCTGCTCATTCTCTGGTGTGTACAGCAGTGTGGAAAAGCAACTTGAAATACAGCTGGGGGGAAATGACCTGACTCCATTTTAAGTCACTCATGTGTACATAGCCTAAGACCCATGCGATCTGACCTCTCCTCCGGCATAGCTGGGAAGAAGACTCCAGTAATGTTTACTTTCCGTCTACCTGAAACTTGGCTTGTTCTTACACGTGAATTGGGAATCGTGGTTTATTGCTAGCAGGGGATTGTGGTTATGAAGTGGGTTTTTTTAAAGCTAAGCATTCTTAGTGTGACCCCTGTTGACTGAGTTGAAGGGTAAGTAAACACAGCCATCATTATTCTCCCAAGCGTGCAGCAGCATGAGAGACTGAGAATCGCTCAGGCTCAGCCCAGCTGATGCACATCACACCATGGTTTCGCATCATGTGCAACTGCAACCAGAAAGGAAGAGACATGCATAACAGAGTTTGCAAGGAAGCAATTAACTCCAGCTGCTTAAAGAAATACGATGGTCTGTACTTGCCCATGAACACCCCAATCTTCCCATCCTTAGACTTTAATAGTGTTATAGATATGGGTAAATCCTAGAAATTAATTGATATTAATTGGGATATGGATTCAAGTACAGAAATGTGCCAGACAGGGAATTCCTGGGCTGGCTTATACAAACCAACCTGACCAAGCTAGGGCCATTAAGAGAACAATGATGAGCCACTGAGCAGAGGAATTCTTTAGCCGGGGTGGTGGTGGTGGTGAGATGTTACCAAGGTGATGGGGTTTATGTTTGACGGGATAGAAAAAGGGAGTTTTTGAAGCAAGGATTACTGGGAAGAAAGAGGAGGAAAATGAGAGGAGATCCATCTTGGAGGGGGAGACGAAAGGTTCCTTGTACTGGTGTGAGTAATGCTATAAGATCTGGACTCCCTCCAGGCAGACTGAAGGTATAAATAGGTGAATAAACCACATTTCTTAAAGCATAACAGTCTCCGCCATGTCTTCCTTTCTCCAAAGGGACACAGACCCAGTGTATGTGCCTGTGACTCCATGCGCTCTGGCCACTGCTTGGCAGAGAGAAGGGCAGGCAATGTGCTTTTGTAACACTAAAAATTTGTTATAAGAAAAAACTGCTCCTTTTCCCTCTATTCCAAACTTAAAAATGGAAAGCGTAATGCTGGTGGTCAACAAAAGAGGTTTAAAGACTGTCTCAAGGCAAATCTAAAAAAATGTGGTATAAACACCGACAACTGGGAAACACTGGCCTGAGAGCACTCCAGTTGGAGAACAGCCTTTACCAAAGGTGTTGTGGGCTTTGAAGAGACTCAAACTCAGGATGAAAGGGAGAAACGTCCTAAGAGGAAGGCACACTTGGCAAATCCACACGGTGATCAACTCCCGCCCGGGAACCAATGTCCCCACAGTGGAAGGACGTGTGGGTCCAGAATTGGCCTCCACAGTCACTTATGGACTCATTGTTAAAACCGTGTTTATGGAAGACAATCTTACTCGGCTACGAGTGATCACCAAAGAAGAGAAGAAGACCCAAGAGCCCATATAGAGTCCTTATGTAGGTTCTCTATCAGAAGGAGAAAATAACAGAGACCAACCAGAGAATACTGAGAAGCAAAGCAACTAGTAAGTCTGATCTTTATTAAACTGTTGCAACAGGGTGCTCACCCCTCCCCCCACTCAGGAGGAAGGAGGAACCCAGAACAATAGTTTGAAAGCCCTATGTGACTATTATCTATATGACTTTTGAAATTGCCACCCTGTAGCTCAAGATCACCCCCAAATACATCATACATACATCACTAAAGGGGTGGTCTACAGCAGAAATATATCATAGGAGATGGTCTACAGCAGAAATCCTGTCTGGCAGGAAACCTGTTGATGGGTTTACCTTGCTGTTGTTGGGTTTACCTGGAGAGCCTGGCCATTCTTTTGTGATGATAAATACTTAATTCCTGAGTCCAGGTCACAGGCTCACCCTATTCATACACAAATGTGCCCTTAAGGCAGGATCTGTGAGCACAGAGACAATGGGGAGGCTTTTTTCCCATTTCCATCCAAACTGCAGATGTTTTCCTGTACTGTTTCAGACATGTGGTTTATATTTATGTATGTGTTCGTTGGGACACAGGTGGCGCTGTGGTCTAAACCACAGATCCCAGGGCTTACCGATCAGAAGGTCGGTGGTTCGAATCCCCGCCACAGAGTGAGCTCCCGTTGCTCTGTCCCTGCTCCTGCCAACCTAACAGTTCAAAAGCACATCAAAGTGCAAGTAGATAAATAGGTACCACTCCAGCGGGAAGGTAAACGGCGTTTCCGTGTGCTGGTCTGGTTCACCAGAAGCAGCTTAGTCATGCTGGCCACATGACCCGGAAGCTGTCTGTGGACAAAACACTGGCTCCCTTGGCCCGTAAAGCGAGATGAATGCCGCAACCCCAGGTCATCCGCAACTGCACCTAATGGTCAGGGGTCCCTTTGCCTTTATGTGTTTGCCTGGTACATTTATGAACATTTATTTTATATCTTAGACCTTATAATTCTCATAACCATTAGTGCCCAAAAAGGAAGGAATTACATGAGAGCTCAGACTTTTACCCACTTTTATCTTCCGTAAAACCTACAACGAAATTGTTCACAAGGCTTTTCCTTTTACCTGCAAAAATAAAGGGGTAAAGCACAATACATTATTCTCCATCACTTGAATGCGCTGCATCTGCGCTGCCTCTTCAAGCTCCCCTTTCCTCTTTCGAAAACATCTTTATAAACATCCAGAAGAAAGTAGCAGCTGAAAGCGCCATGTGGCAGGCGGGCACAGCTGTGTGAGTGCCACTGCTGAGGCATCTGAGGAGCATGACACAAGCCAGTTGCTTGATTTCATGCCAGTTGGGAGGAACAAAGCAAGAAGCATGGTGCGGATAGGGGGGATTTTTCTATTCTTTTATCCTCACCAGCATAAGTGATTGAGGTTCCTTTAATGGAAATGTGAGGAATTTTCTCTCCCCTGCAATGGGAGCAGGGGGGAGAAATATCCAACAGGTATGATTCATATTGGTCTATGGTAGGCTTAACCACCATCCTGCCATTCTTATTCAATAAATAAGGAAGAAAAGAATGCACAGAGTGCCATTTCCTCACCACTATACAGTGGTACCTTGGGTTACATACGCTTCAGGTTACATACGCTTCAGATTACAGACTCCGCTAACCCAGAAATAGTACCTCAGGTTAAGAACTTTGCTTCAGGATGAGAACAGAAATCATGCTCCGGCGACATGGCGGCACCAGGAGGCCCCATTAGCTAAAGTGGTGCTTCAGGTTAAGAACAGTTCCAGGTTAAGAACGGACCTCCAAAACGAATTAAGTACTTAACCCGAGGTACCACTCACTGTACAAATATAGCCAAAAATACCCCCTCCAACTTCTAAAAAGCTCCTACATGGTGCAGGTTTGCATAGGATACTTAAAAGGGGTTCAAGAATGTGTGGAAATCTGTACACAAACGTCATTCCTTCAGATTTTTCTATTGGCCCTTTCATAAGTGATTTACGGTACATACCCTCCCTCATTCACTGGATCATCACCTTGTCGTGGTGTGTGGGCTTGCAGGTTCCTATGACCTTTGTGAGCAAAGCCGTTGGGAATCTCATACTCCCAGCAGGGTCACCCAAGTTGGTAAGGTCAAAAGAAAGGAGCTAGACAAATAATGATCCAAGAAGTCCTCAATGGCAGAACAGGTGGATGATAACAAGCGGTATGTTACAACGGCTGTGAAGCTGGATGAAGGCTGCAGCAGATAAGAATCTACCGGTCATCGTGACTACTCATGCCATCGGAACAGAGCCCTACTGCGAAGTCTGTGTGTTGGTCAAATTCACGCACAAGCATCTTTATGGAAGACAATCTGACTCGGCTATGAGTGATCACCAAAGAAGAATAAAGAAGAAGAAGAAGAAGAAGAAGAAGAAGAAGAAGAAGAAGAAGACATACCCTCCAACATTCCTCAGATGAAAATAGGGACATTTCTCATTTCCCCCCCTCGACCGCCCATTTTTTGCCACAGAACATCTCCTCCACCACTGCGGCAACAGGACACAGCACAGACACCTTCCACCATCCTGTAGAAACCCCTTAATCCTGAATTTATTTTATTTTATTTATTCTTTGGTAGATTTACAAAAAGAAAAACACCAATGAATAAAAAATCAAGACTCCTTGCGTTCTTCTCCCCCTTGCTTCCCGCCCTCAGACCTGGCACATCACGAGGAGCCACGGGAGCCAACTCCTAGGGGCCGACGTCCCTTCAGCCCTCCCAATAAAATATTTGAGGGGTCTGGGGGCCCCCGAAGTTGAGGGAAATTCCCATTCTAATGGTGTCTGTGTGTGTCATGTCCTGTGATCGATTATGTGGGGTGGTGGGCTTATAAAAACGAAGGGGAGCAATGAACTCTGGAAACTTATGTTGGGGAGTTGAATGCTGTGGATCTCTAATGTTAATTTGTAGTCTAAAGAACGAATCACCTTCCTTTTAGTAGCCACTAGGCAAGTCATTGCTCAAAACTTGGAAGTCTCTAGAACATTTGCAACTATCACTGGAAACAGAAAGCATTGTTGTGAGGAGTCGCCCTGTCCCCCCCCCCGGAGGTGTAGGATATATGCCGAGTCCCTTCTAATTCTGAGAGCCAGCAAGGTTTCCAATTTTGGAACGACCAAGGATTCCAATTTTGGAATGACCAGGTCAGCCTGGTGGGGCACCCTATATGGGTTGGCTGTATTTGCCTAGATGGGCCACACGCTGTACAAGCCTGCCGTAGAAGGAAGCATGTGCCTCTTCCTATTTTGCCTTTTGTCAGGAAGCAGATGTACACAAAATACACTTGTACCATACTTCAGACATGATGTATGTGGTCTTGTTTCTGCACAGGCAACAGGTCTGAGAATCATCATGTGTGAACCGGTCCCGAGAGACTGGGCAAACACATGCATGTACAATTTTCTGGAGTTAGAAAAATCCAGTGGAATTTAACAGTGCTTGGAGATAATTGATTAAAAGCCCCACATGTCCACAGAATCTAATCTAAAGGGTGACCCTTCCACATAGGTCACTTTATTAATTGCATCTAAAGTGCTTATTGGCCCTTTCTTGCCTCAGATGAACGTGGGTGCTAGGGCTACAGAAGAGCAAGCCTCTGGAGCAGAGAGCAAGTCAAAGAAGTTATGTTGCCATGGTTTGTAACTGCTTTTCCATAAATGTTTTTCAGTAAGGTCATGGCCTGGTTGATTAATTTCAAGCACTCACATTCATCTAGTGTGCTACAGACAGCTTAAGGCAGATGTTCGCTGGAGCCATTTCCTGCTAACTTATATCTCCTCTCTGTCTTTCTTTTCAGTATTCACCGTATTTTTCCGTGTATAAGGTGATACTTTCTGCTTAAAAAATAGGCAAAAATTGGGTGTCGCCTTATACACGGAGAGTGAATGCAGAGTGGGTACGGGTGATTAATGGTAGCAGCAAGCAGGAGATTGCCAGCGGCAATTGGGCGGGTGATTGGTGGCTATGCCAAGGCCTGCTGACAATTGGCTGTGGCTGTGGCAATTGGGCAGGGGATTGGTGGCTGCGGCAAGTGTGTGGGTGGGCTGTTGGTGGCAGCGAGTGGGCAGACAATTGGTGGCTGCAGCGAGGTGTGCTATTGGCAGTGGCTGTGACAAGCGGTCAGCAGTAGTGGACAGGTGGGTGAGCAATTGGTGGAAGTGACCTCCCCTAACCCCTTCTTAGGGTACCTGCTTAACCACTGTCTGTAATGAGAACGTTGTGCTTGTATGACCTAGAATTCTTATGTTTTTCCACAGCCCAAGACTGCATGGTGTTGACAATGATTGCTTGTTAAAAGGTAGCTCCTCAAGTAGGTCTCGTGTCCAGAACCATAGCAGATCAGAAGTGGAGCATAAAGGAGGGTTTGGGGGGAAGAGCCTGGGAAAATGTGGTTGGTCAGGCAGATCGACGAGATTATGGATCAAGACAGACCCACAAGGGACTTTTGGACAGAACACGAAAGAATCAACTTGGCAGAATACAGTATCGATCACGTGGCAAAACTTGATTTTACTGATTGTCTCTGTAGATCCTGAGCGGTTGGTAACCCCAAAACCACTAGATTCCTATCATAAATGAAAGAAGACATTCTTTCCCAGCAATTTATGGTTGATTCCATACATACCACATCTCTATTCCCCAAGCCACATTTCCTCTAAAACTTCAGCTTTTGTTGAATTCACGATTGTTACCCTATACTTTGCAAGCTGTTCCAACTAGCACTGAAGATATGTAGGTCACTCCTAACAAGAACATACTTATAGCAAAGAATTGAACTTGAGGTCTCACTGTGATTCTGTTGGCAGAAGACTCCCTTGGATCTATAAATAGAGAGCCAGTCACAGTAGCCACATTCCACATTTTAAGCTATGTTGAAAATTGCAGCACCGGCCAAGATATACAAAACAGCCACAAAAATTATTTATGAGCTTATTTAAATGCCTTGAAACTAAATAATTTCAAACAGAACAAACACTTTTTAATGGTGATAAGGTTTCAATCCTACAAGCATTTACCTGGGCATATGCCTCCATTGAATATAGTTGTAATTACTTTTGAGTAAACACATGCATAGGAAAGCACTGCTTAACTGAAATCTTAAGTATCTGTACCTGGAAGTAAATAAGTCAAGAAAAGTTCTTTTAAAAGAATATGTTTATTGCTCTTTTGTGAGAATTGTATTTCTTTGTACCCGAATCCTTCCATTTTTATAAAGTTATACTTTTATAAATGTTACTGGGCTTGATCTACTGTCAAAAACCTGGATTTCCTGGGAGTGCACAATTCTAAAGATATGTGAAATGTATACATTCCAAGTTTGGTTTCCCATTGTTATAAGAGACAGTAATTGTGTTTGTTTTATTTCTAGACAAACGTTTGTTAGAATCTCCTGTTAAAAATCTGGAAATGTGAATGCTAGAGTCAATTTTAGGTAATTGTTTTGCCCCCCAAGGCCTGTCATGCTGCAGCTGGGTCAGTGATCTGGGCAGGGGAAGGTCTGGCAATAGAACCTAGTCCAGGTTTAATCCTGCACACTATATCGCCAGACTTTAGCAAGGAGAAAGCAAGGTCAAGGTCAAACCCAGGTCAGGCTTGAGAGACCCGGTATGGTTCTATACACGGGGGGGGGGGGGGAAATGCTATAAATAAGTCATAAATTCAATCAATCAATCAATCTCATTTATTGGCATAGAGAAAGAACATCATATACATGAATCAGAATACAGCACAGTTAATGAAACAATTATTGATGTTGCCTTGGATTAGGTTTAGACAGATCAGGGACTCAGCTACATTAGTAAAAAAAGGGGGGGTTGAATGTGTTATAAACATGAAACGCCAGATGGTGCTGTAGAGCAAAATAAAAAATCAAAGTGGTTTTCCATAGCGTTTTTTCCCCTTTTGTTATAACGATTTAATTTCTGACTTATTTATAGTGTGTTTTTCTTGTGTGTAGATCTACCCCAGGGCTATAGTTCAATAGGCAGCTGAAGCAAAAGAAGGGCAGCAAGAAGGAGAAGGCAGGTACCAGTGATGTCTTGCTAGCTTTCATTTCAAGGCAGACTCTATGTAGCCAAAGGTGCTGAGATTTCAGTTTTCAAGTTAAATCTCAAATAAAATGGCAGCCCAGTACATCAAATCAAAACAGATAGTTCTTGATGGGCTACAATTGGCAATCTGGGGTCCAAACCAATGTCCAGGTGCAAAAGAAAGGGTTAATTCACTGGTCACCTTCCTGTCTATGAAATGAAATCTCTGCATCTTGCACAGTTCTGATAATTGCTAATTACTTGCAGTAGGCTAGAGATGTTAGAGAGGCTGTTAATTTTGATTACATGGATTACAAAAGAAAAGTAGCTCTTTCATACCTTATGAACAGCACTTCTGAGTCTTGACTCTGAACACAGCAAGAAAATAGAATGCCATTATGGAAAATGACATGATTGCTTGAACTCTATATCCACCTAAATAACTCTCTTTGATCTAGTTCTGATTGCAAATGCTGCTTAATGGGAACAGACTCAGTGAAAGCAAACAGAGATGGGGATGTCTGGGGGACAGGATAGAAACAAGAAAACAACCTTGCCCTGAAGTCCACATTCACAAGCAATCCCACCCAAGCTCCAACATCATTCTGATCTCTTTGCAGAGTTCAGACTTCATATTATTTTAGTATTTCCTTTTCATTCCACGGGCCCTTGGGCCCAGGAATTGACTCATGAAGGTGTTAAATACCATACCCTCCAACATTTGTCTGATGAAAATAGGCACCTCCTATTCCATAATAATAATATTAATAATTTTATTATTTATACCCCACCCATCTGACTGTGTTGCCCCAGCCACTCTGGGCAGCTACCAACATATATAAAAACATAATCAAACAAAACATTTAAACAACTTCCCCATACGTGGCTGCCTTCAGATGTCCACTCAAGGTTGTATATTTACTTGTTTCCATGGCTTGAAGGCTGCATAACTCCATACCCTCCAACATTTCACCGATGGAAATAAGGACATCCTAAGGGAAAGCAGGACATTCTGGGATCAAATCAGAAACCAGGACTTTTCCTGGAACTTTTCTGGGACTTTTCTTGGAAAGTAGGAACACTTGGAGGATCTGAAATACATAAGACTTAAAGCCATATCTTTATTCCAGGGGGGGGGCTCCATGTGAATTTATTGTAGCAAAAACAGCAAGGATCTCTCTTCACATTTTAGGGACTCCTGAAGTTATTATGCATAAGTTACAGATAGGTAGCCGTGTTGGTCTGCCATACTCAAAATAAAAAAATTCCTTCCAGTAGCACCTTAAAGACCAACTAAGTTAGTTCTTGGTATGAGCTTTCGTGTGCATGCACACTTCTTCAGATACAGAATATCTGTGTATCTGAAGAAGTGTGCATGCACACGAAAGCTCATACCAAGAACTAACTTAGTTGGTCTTTAAGGTGCTACTGGAAGGAATTTTTTTTATTTTTATTATGCATAAGTCGTTGTGGAGTAGAGCCCACATTCTCTGCATGGAATATTATTAGCGACATGGGGAAGGGGAGAGACGATACATGGAAACAGAGACGAATGAAGTTTTTAAATGATTAGTCAAGTTGCCATGAAATACAGGAGTAAGGACGGATTACCTATGATCCTGAGGCATGAAGTGAAGAGGCTTTTCCATCTGTGGTGGCTCCCCTTGAGATTTAGAACCACACCAGCTTACACAAACCACAAGGGTTTCCTTGCTCAGAACTCAACATGTGAAGGGCTGTAGAAGCTCTATGGCCTTGTGGACAAGGCTGAAGGAATAGCCCCATGGCCTCGTTGTATGTATGCTGCCCATTCACGTGAATAATAGGTAGCAAGGAAACCTATGTGCTAAAGAAATTATATGTGTGTATGGGATGTGGGTGGTGCTGTGGGTTAAGCCACAGAGCCTAGGACTTGCCGATCAGAAGGTCGGCGGTTCGAATCCCCGTGACGGGGTGAGCTCCCATTGCTCGGTCCCCGCTCCTGCCAACCTAGCAGTTCGAAAGCATGTCAAAGTGCAAGTAGATAAATAGGTACCACTCCAGAGGGAAGGTAAACGGCGTTTCCGTGTGCTGCTCTGGTTCGCCAGAAGCAGCTTAGTCATGCTGGCTACATGACCCGGAAGCTGTACACTGGCTCCCTTGGCCAATAAAGCGAGATGAGCGCCACAACCCCAGAGTTGGCCACGACTGGACCTAATGGTTAGAGGTCCCTTTACATATATGTTTGGTGTGTGTGTGTGTGTGTGTGAGAGAGAGAGAGAGAGAGAGAGAGAGAGAGAGAGAGAGAGTGTGTACCCAGGTATATTTCTCTCTCAGCCAACTGGGAATAATAATTCACACTTCTCACGAAGTGGGCTCTGGTCCATGGAAGCTTATACCACAATAAAAGCAATTCATCTTTAAGCGGGCCCAAGTGCTCTTTGTTATCTTTAAATGCTTATTCTTGTTTTCATGAATATTTTTGAGTTTCCAGGTAATTTGAACCATGAAAATTATCCTTCTTCTGCTGCATGCTGGGCTTGTTTTTGTCAGTGTGTGCTCCTAATCACTTGCCAATTACTTATGCAGATTGAAAGCACAGATGCTGATGAGCAGTCTTTACTGACAGATATATTTTTTTGAGGGGGGGGACTTGCAAATTCTACACCTAAAGATTACAAAATATGATATGATAGAATGAAACTTTCTCTTTCATGTTTCTCACTCTGCCCTATATCACCCTCACCAGTCTTTATTATATTTCCTATATTAGTGCCTTAAAAAAAAATATCCACAACCTTCCATTCCTCTTTGGATTTTTACGTTATTGACAGCTCCCCAAGCATCTCCAAATGGTAAATAACACAATTCACCCTTGCTTCAGTTTCAGTTTCTTAAAATACAGATTCATCCCTCAAACTGGAGATGAAGGATAGATTGTTGTGGTGGTTTTTGTTGCTGCCATCCATCTGACTAGAGAGACAATGGAGTGATCCTTTGGGAGTGAAGTTGAACCACTGTGCTAGCAGCACCGAAGTGACCACCTCAGGGTGCAAGCCTGTGCGATGTGTATAGAGGTCCTGGGATGCAACAAGACCCCTCTCTTGGCCTGGCTGATGTGATCCAAAGCAAAGCAGAGCAACTCTGAGCAAGACAAGTGGCACCAGCTGGGCTGCAGGAGTTGCCTGGCAAGACCCCCAAGCCGACCCCCCATTAGAATAAAGAGATTCATACAGACATGGATATTTTGTTTAAGGTTTGGGGGCAAAATTTTGGCCACAACTTTATTGATTACAGGAATGAGAGTGGTGTTGGCTTAGGCATTGGCAAGACTATATCTGACTCCTGCCCCCTTTGCAGGAAGTCTATAAGGGTAAACCACCCAAAGGGAAATTGCTTCCGGGGAACCTGCCTGCATCTCCCCTGGTCTTCCCAGAAGCCTGGCATGGCCCTAGCCCCTCAAGCGGACTTCGGACAGGATCCAGGCCGCGGTTGCCTTTAAGAGAATACCCTTGAAATGGAGGGGCAGGCGATGACCGACCTCCCCTCCCCCATTCACCATAAGCCAATGCCAAACGCCAAACCTTACAAAGTTGTGACGATTGCTAAGAAGTAGGCAAAAACCAAGTGGCCTGTGCCAATTTGCCAAATGGAAAAATTCCTACCCGGTCCCCGACTCAAGACGGGCAACCAACCGAAGTCCAAAGCAAGGCCAAAGGACACCTAAATTAAAGGGAGTGTTGGAGGGTGTTTGGCAGCATGAAGCAGGAGCCTGGCACATGTCGTGCTGCCACTTTTATACTTTCCCCCACAATCACCCTTCAAAATGATAGGGCAATAGCCCTGGGTGATTGTGGTGCCACCCTGGTGTAAGGGTGATAGCTCCACCCATGCCAGGGGGGGGGACCAGGTTGAGAGCCTGCCCGCAACCAGGACCATCTATTAAGATAATCCCATTTGCCAGAAGGAGACTTACAAGACACCATCCAACCATTTTAGCAACTCCACTCCGTATTTGTGTAAGCAGTGCCGGATTTACATATAAGATAAGCAAGCTATAGCTTAGGGCCCCACTCTCTTGTCCCCCCAAAAGAATTCCACTATTAATATACTTCTTCTTAATTGTATTTCAGTTCAACAATTACTGTGATAAAATACATATTTTGTAATGGGCAAATGGCTTCAGATGCCTATTAGGTCCATAAATTACCATATAGCATATATTCAACACACAAAAAAAGTGACAATTTGTTGTTGATCAAGGACAGCTGGACATATAAAGGGCCCCATGACCTTCAGCAGCTTAGGGCCTCATCAAACCTAAATCCGGCCCTGCGTGTAGTTTTGGATAGTTTAAAATATTTTTAAAATAAATAAGCAAGACCGCCTATGCTGATTTCGTTCACTTGTCTCTGCTATGTTGTGTTTTATTTTGTATCTGTACTTTTTATTGTTCATATCGTACTTCAGTTTTTTTATGTCGTCTGCCCAGAGAACTTTGGTTATGGTATAACAATACCACAAACAAACAACTGAACAAGTAAGCCAATTCTCTTATTTCATTTATAGCTTATTTTATTTTAAATGGTTTGCAGTGGCGTGGTTAAAACTGCCCCATTCTGAACGGGAAACCACTGTGCCCAAATAGTTTGTCACAACATGGAGGCACTATAGGGAATCGTTCTCAGCAGTTCTCCATGCAGCAGGTATTTTGGGTTCACTGACCTTTATTTATCAGGTCTTTCTGTTGCTTGTCTGCACCGCTAGTTTTTTGTTTTATTTTATTGCAGCTCATTTCTGAGTAACAGCTGATTTAGTGAGCTCTTGACCAGCAGCATCTTACTCTGAACACCTTTGGGAAGTAGCTGAGGTGCATTTAGAACCTGTGTGTCAGCATTGTTCAAGTGATACTGTGGTGTTGGCACAAATATGGAAGCAAGAAGAATTACCAACGAAAGAAGAATGGTGGATGAAATTAATGGACTATGCAGAATTAGATAAATTAACAGGAAGGATTTGAAACCTGCGGGACCAGAGATTCTTAGAAGATTGGAATAAATATATGAACTATTTGAAAAGCAATTGTAAGGAATAGATTAAGCTAGTAGGACTGCAAGAAGTTCTGTAAGGAGGACTATTTGAAATATTGCAAGAAAGACAATGAAGAGAATTGTTAGTTAATGACAATTAAGAGTAATAGAGAAATTAAGATATGCAGAACAAGTGACAAAGAATGGAAAATCATCAGAGGTGGTTGACAGAAATCTAATATATTGTGTAAGATAAGAAGTTATGTTAAATGATTGTTGAAAATGATATGTAAAAAAAAACTAATAAAAATGTACAAAAAAAAAACAAATGATACTGTGGCGATACAGCTTGGGGACTATTTAGAGTGTATGGGAACTCAATTGCGGTTACTTGAGATGATGAAGGGAAGCCTTGACCATTTATGTAAGGGAATGAAGTCTAGGGTCAATTAGAGGAGATTGTTGGCAATCTCATGTTTCTTCCCTCTCTCCTTTTATTTTTCCTTCAAAAAGCCTTTTGTCGTTCTACAAACAACACATGGAATGGGACAAATGAAAAGGGAAAGAAAGCATTGTTAGATAAAAGAAGAAAATGGAGCATTTGTCTGGAAAAGGCCCTCAATTAGTCAATTCTAAAGCAACAAATTCCAGACTGTAAAAACTGCAGGGCAATGGAGGGAGACAGGACTGCAAGAATGTTAAAAACACCTTCATGTTTCATCATGCTCAGCGTGAGTGGGACCCCTGAGCTTCCTAAGCGCATGGAAACCCACTTAAAGAATCATAGAACTACAGAGTTGGAATGGACCATGAGGGTCATCTAGTTATGAAGGAATTTCAAGTAAAGCATCCATGACAGATGGCCATATGAACAAGAGTCCACCACCTCCCAAGGGAATCCATTCCATTGTCAAGCAGCTTTTGCTGCCAGAAAGTTCCTCCTGATTTTTACTACTACTACTACTACTACTGGACGCGGGTGGCGCTGTGGGGTAAACCACAGAGCCTAGGACTTGCCGATCAGAAGGTCAGTGGTTTGAATCTCTGCGATGGGGTGAGCTCCCGTTGGTCGGTCCCTGCTCCTGCCAACCTAGCAGTTCGAAAGCACACACCACTGCTGAAATCAGGGAAAGGGACGGGCCTTGTGCTGAATGGCAGCGGCAGCTGCAGTGGGGAGCATTCTGTTGCCTCTCCATGGCCACTGCTACCCTTGGGCAGTTTTGTACTGGTAGCAGCTGCTGGAGAGCAGGAGAGGAGGAGCAGAGGCTGCTGCCATAGCCCAGTCCTGTGTGACACACTGGGTTTGAGGGGCAAGCAGAGGGCAGGGTCACCCTGGGCAATGCTGGATTTACGTATAAGCTAAACAAGCTATAGCTTAGGGCCCCACTTTCTTGGGGGGGCCCAAAAAAAATTAAAGGAAAAAAACACCTGGATGTACATTTCCAAAATATAACACAAAAAACCAAATAAAACAAAACCTACACTCAGCAACAGTGTTTTGTGTTGCGTAGGCTCCTATGTTGTATGTAATGGGCCCTGTCTGCTACAGTACCTGCTCCCTAAAATATCACTAGTTTGCTCATTTCTTTATATAGGGTGCCTACATTCTGCATGTGCAAATGGCTTTAGATACCTATCAGGTCCATAAATTACCATATAGCATATATTCAACACAAAAAACAGCGACAATTTGTTGTTGACAAAGGACAGCTGGACATATAAAGGGCCCCATTACTTTCAGTACCTCAGGGCCTCATCAAACCTTAATCTGGCCCTGACCCTGGGCAAGAAGAAAAGGGAAGCGGAACGCAAGGAGCCTTGATTTTTGTTTTCAAAAAAGCTTTGTGTGTCTGCGTCTAATCTTGCCCCTTTCTAAAATTTATTTATTGGTGTGTGTTCTTCTTTTTATAAATCCACCAAAGAATAAAATAAAACCAGAAATGGGGGGGGGCGTTTCAGGATAGTGGAGTGTGTGTGCTGTGTGTGTGCGTGCGTGCATGCAAAAATGGGGGGTTGAGGAGAGTCAGTTGGGGAGATAAGAGATGTCCCTATTTTAATCTGAGGAATGTTGGAGGGTATGCCTTCTCCGCTTCGACATGTGGAAAAGGTCCGATCTATTCTGGGGTACGCAAGCAGCATGAAGAAGCAGCAGCAGCAGCAGCAGCAGGTATTTATGGATTTGATGTTGATGCGTCTGGTCCTTAGGACCCCATTTTAAATCCCCTCAATGGAGGCCTGATTGTTTCATTTATTTCTGCTTTTAACAACACGCCTTTGTCCCCAGCTTCTTTGTGATGACCCTTCAGTGCTGACTCTGGTTATTCTAGATTAAGAATCCAGAGGCACACTATTAAGTGAAGTACACCATTAAATTAGTTTTAATGATGGTGAAAAGGGTACAGCAAAGGGTTGAATTTTTTTAAAAAAGAGGAAGAAGCCTTAAAGTATGTTCCTTAACTTGTAAAATTAGGCTTAATTAAAGAGCACCAAACGAGAGCTTCATTCTGAATGTAGCGTGGTGACCACTGATGAGTTAAATTACCCATAGGAAGAATCTTTGCAGATATCATGAGATCCTGCAGGGAAATCAATGACATTTTAATCTGTATTAGATGCCGTTCCTGCAGAGAGGAATCTAACCGTGTTGGCTGAAAGCTGCAGATTCAGTTCGGCAGTTGAACCTTTTTCTTGTACAGCAAGCACCCTTTTTCTACTGTTGTGGAAACATGGGCCACAATGCATTGGCAAACGCTCACTTTTAGTAAGATCCTCTCTATTTTTTAGCAAAAGCAAGGAAAAGCATTAGTTTAATATTTT
Source organism: Podarcis vaucheri (assembly GCF_965113315.1). NCBI lineage: Eukaryota > Metazoa > Chordata > Lepidosauria > Squamata > Lacertidae > Podarcis > Podarcis vaucheri. The sequence goes on along the minus strand of NC_138755.1, from coordinate 21,737,258 downwards.
GAGTAAGGGTAACTACAAGCAGTCTAAAGATTATTATTTTTTCTATCTGATGTTTTGAAGATTAAAAGACGTCCTTACCTAATCCCTCACTCCTATCCAGACTGCATTTCAAAAAATGTTCCTCTAATTATCCAAAGACTAGGATAATGTAACATCATCTGATCGTATCTAAATTATTATAAGCAGAAATGTTGTATTCAACAAATGCAAGGTAGAGGACAGAGATGGAAGGGAAATTTGGTTCAGTTTGCATTTCATGAAACAATACGCAAAATAAAACACAGCTATCATTTGAAATCTGAACTTCTCCAAATTTTACAGTGAATTTCTCCAACTACATTATCCACAAAAAGTGAATTGCTACAGCGTGAAATTTGTGGGTCTGCCCTTCAGCTAGAACCAAATGCAGAAGCTCAATTGCTCACTGGTGTGGAATATAGCCATTGTATTATGTTGCTGGAACTAATATTAACAACAACAACAACAACAACATTGTAGGGGCTGCCGGTTCTAGTCTAAGACCAAGGAGTTGCGTGTCGAGGTCCCCAGGGCCACCCCAATAACTCACACATCACACCAATATTTTTGTTTAAGGTTTTTGGCATAATTTTGGCCACAACTTTATTAAAATACAAACATGTGAGTGGTTGCTTAGGCATTGGTTGCGACTATCTATCCCCCCAGTGGGGGACAGTCTGACATTCCGCACGCCTGCGAAAGTCAGAAAAGGGGAATACACTTGGGGGTAGCGACGGAGCAGGGAACCTGCCCTCAGCCCTCCCCAAATGCAGCCAGGAGCTCTTGCAGTGGCCCGAGCCCCCTTGACAGGGTGGACAAGCAAGAGTTAACCCCCAATTTCTTTAACGGAATCCCTTGCAGCAGCAGCATTAGAGGGGCAGGCACAGCCAATCCATGCCCCTCAACCAACCAAACCATAAACCAATGCCCAACCACAACCTTACAAGTTGTGACGATTTGCTACGCAGTAGGCAAAAACCAAATGGCCCCAGCCAATCAGCCAAATGGACAAAATTCCTACTGGGCCTGTTTAAAAAATTGATGGAAATCGAATAAAAATTAAAAAAAAAATTCCTACCGGGCCCCTGCCCCAAGAGCAGATGACCCCATGGCAGGCATAGCAAGGTCAAGCGAACAACCCTAATTCTAGGGAGGGGGGGACGGGCAATCTGATGCACGGAAGCCTTAGCCTCGTGCAAGAAGTTTTAGCATTTCTGGCTGTCAATCAACAAATGGCAACATTAACTTCTTCCCAACAACAAGGGAAGCCCAATCGCATCAGTGGCCAACGGTCAATTAGCCCGCCCCACAACTTTGGAGTGTCCTGGCGGCCCCCACCGCAACACGTGCTCTCCATGAATGAGAACGCGCTTTGCACTGATGTACAAAGCAATATACAGCTCAGGAAGAGGATACCTACAAGATCATATCATCAAAGCTACATACATATCCAACTGATCACTGTGTTCTGCAGAAGAGGGCTTCCTGCAGGCACCATGTTTGAATCCAGCCTCTAGTATAATGGAAGCTACCCACTGGAACTCCCTCCCACTGCGTATCAGACAGAAATCTGTATTGGCTTTTTGGTCCTTTTGAAGACACTTTCAACAAGCTTTCTAAGTGAAGAATGTTATCATACTTCGTACCTGCACTGGATTTGAATATAGATATGTATATATTTACACATATTTTTAAATGTGTGTTGTTGTTTTCAATTGTTATTGCATCTACAGTTATCTTAACTTATATACAGGCAACGCCCGATTTGCATGGTCAATGGTTGCACGTCAATTGAACATGCACGAAAATGTCTCTGCCTGTATGCAAATGCTCTGACTGTTTTTATATATGCGATGATTCTATATATGCTTTGATTGCATTGTAAATGGCTTTGGGATGCCACATGCAAAGCGATTCCATAAATAAAATAAACGAATAATAACACAGAAACGCATAGATAAGGAGAACGTGTGCATATAATGCATTGATGGCTGAAAATACAGAAATGTATATTAGGGAAAATTGCTTGCAAAAAATGTGTTTTAGCCAGCTCCAAACAAAAATGTGTATAATTAGGAGAAATGCACATTGAAATTCTGCAAAAACTTCATGAAGGCTTAAAAAAAACATAATGCAGAAATGTGAGAATTTAAGATTGGGGAAATAAGAAATTGAGATTTCTCTATCCTGCTATGCTTTTCTTGCTAACCATAGCTTCAGTCTACATTCATTTATTCATTGCATTTGAATCCTACCTTTTTGCCACCATGGTGTCCATGGTTCTCTCTTCCTCCTCCCCATTTAGTCCTCTCAAGAACCCTGTGAATTTAGGCTTGCCATATGTCAGGAAAATTCCTGACATGTCCTGCTTTTCGGGTGTAAAAATGGCATTGGGGGGAATTTTGCCGAATTGGCAAAATGTCAGGGAAACCCTTGTTGTTGTTTAGTCGTTTAGTCATGTCCAACTCTTTGTGACCCCATGGACCAGAGCACGCCAGGCACTCCTGTCTTCCACTGCCTCCCGCAGTTTGGACAAACTCATGCTGGTAGCTTCGAGAACACTACCCAACCATCTCGTCCTCTGTCGCCCCCTTCTCCTTGTGCCCTCAATCTTTCCCAACATCAGGGTCTTTTCCAGGGAGTCTTCTCTTCTCATGAGGTGGCCAAAGTATTGGAGCCTCAGCTTCAAGATCTGTCCTTCCAGTGAGCACTCAGGGCTGATTTCCTTAAGAATGGATAGGTTTGATCTTCTTGCAGTCCATGGGTCTCTACTGTGAGGTAAATTAAGCTAAGATCAGGTGATTGGCCTAAGATTACCCAGTGAACTTCATAATCAATTGGTGATTTGAGCCTTGGTCCCCCAGATCCTAGACTGAAACGCTCTAACCATTACACCACGCTGTCTCTCACCTGAAGTATGTTTTTAAGTACAGTAAGAAATCCAGCTTTTGCACGTGAAAACTTCAGCCCATCTTTCCCATTAATCCTTTGGCACAACCCTCTAATTCCAGTGCAAGTACTGCAACCAAGTCTTAGAAGCTACAACTGCAATGATTTAAAGAATAATTCTTCCCCTGCTTCCCCTGTCGTCTTCTATGATTTGCCCCTTTTCAAATTTCAGATGGTAAGGTCACTGAGGCAAGGAACTGTCCTCATTCATTCTGCAAATGGCCATGCACATGGAGGATACAATATGAATGACGATGACAATAAAATAGTGTCAGTAAAATGACAACAATAACATATTGAAAATTCAGTAGGAACGGGGACACATACCACTTCACATGCAAATGGAATAATGAGAGAATAACTGGAATTGCTTTGTTTAGTCGAGTTGCAATTGAAGAGGAAACAAAGAAGGGGAACCATGAAATAGGATTTGTGAATAATTAGCAATGTAAATCTAGAGCTTTGTGTGATTGTATCTATTGTAGTGCCAGTATACTATCCTGCTAACATATGCTAACTTTTCTATATAAATGGACAAGTTTCTCTCTCTCTCTCTCTCTCTCTCTCTCTCTCTCTCTCTCTCTCTCCCACTCTCTCTCCCACTCTCTCTCTCCCACTCACTTTCCAATATAAGCACATTCCTGTTTCCCACTAACATCTATCTTTCCTCAATGCAAGGTGAGTTAAAAGATGTGAAGTCTCATACCCATGTTCTGGCTTCTTCTGGCCTTTCAGATTACGAAACTGTTCCCGTCTTCATATATTACACATTTCTGCTTTCTGCATGGTTTAAAAAGGTAAAGGTAAAGGACCCCTGACAGTTAAGTCCGGTCGCGAACAACTCTGGGGTTGTGGCGCTCATCTCGCCTTCAGGCTGAGGGAGCCGATGTTTGTCCGCAGACAGTTTTTCCAGGTCATGTGGCCAGCATGACTAAGCCGCTTCTGGTGAAACCAGAGCGGCACACGGAAATGCTGTTTACCTTCCTGCCGGAATGGTACCTATTTATCTACTTGCACTTTGACGTGCTTTCAAACTGCTGGTTAGCAGGAGCTGGGACCGAACAACGGGAGCTCACCCCGTTGCAGGGATTCAAACCGCCGACCTTCCGATCGGCAAGCCCTAGGCTCAGTGGTTTAGACCACTGTGCCATCTGCATCTGCATGGTTTAGGTGTATCTTAAACCCAAAAGGTGGCATCCCATGTCCTCTTGTTTTAAGCACAAGGTTTAAATATGTAAGTATATGCATATATATGCCATTTATTCATATTTTCCTTCTCTCTCTTCACCCTTTTCCAAATCCAGGGAGGTTGGTTTTTTGTTTTTTACATTGAGACCATTCAACCCTGCAATCTTCCACCTCTGTGTTCTGAAGTCCTGCAACCCCAGCAGTGCTGGGCCACACACTTGTTATGTGGTTGTTTGGGGTACTGTTACAAGAAATCCCCATTTCCCGGGGACAGTCCCTGGATTTACAAAACAGTCCCCTTACAAAATCCACTCAAGTTGAAAAGTGTCCCTGGATTCATTGAAAAATAACTGGCAACCTTAGTTTAGGGTCCCTCCTTGAAGCTGGGAGAGAATGTGATTCCACAACTTGTTGTCCCTATTTTCAAAAAGGGGAAAAGAGAGGACCCAAATAATTACCGCCCAGTCAGTCTGACATCAATAGCAGGGAAGATTCTGGAGCAGATCATTAAGCAAACAGTCTGTGAGCACCTAGAAAGGAATGCTGTGATCACCAATAGTCAGCATGGATTTCTGAAAAATAAGTCATGTCAGACTAACCTGATCTCGTTTTTTGACAGAATTACAAGCCTGGTAGATGAAGGGAACGCAGTGGATGTAGCCTACCTTGATTTCAGCAAGGCATTTGACAAGGTGCCCCATGATATTCTTGTAAAGAAGCTGGTAAAATGCGGTCTTGACTATGCTACCACTCAGTGGATTTGTAACTGGCTGACTGACCGAACCCAAAGGGTGCTCATCAATGGTTCCTCTTCATCCTGGAGAAGAATGACTAGTGGGGTGCCACAGGGTTCTGTCTTGGGCCCGGTCTTATTCAACATCTTTATCAACGACTTGGATGATGGACTCAAGGGCATCCTGATCAAATTTGCAGATGACACCAAACTGGGAGGGGTGGCTAACACCCCAGAGGACAGGATCACACTTCAAAACGACCTTGACAGATTAGAGAACTGGGCAAAAATAAACAAGATGAATTTTAACAGGGAGAAATGTAAAGTATTGCACTTGGGCAAAAAAAATGAGAGGCACAAATACAAGATGGGTGACACCTGGCTTGAGAGCAGTACATGTGAAAAGGATCTAGGAGTCTTGGTTGACCACAAACTTGACATGAGCCAACAGTGTGACGCGGCAGCTAAAAAAGCCAATGCAATTCTGGGCTGCATCAATAGGAGTATAGCATCTAGATCAAGGGAAGTAATAGTGCCACTGTATTCTGCTCTGGTCAGACCACACCTGGAGTACTGTGTCCAGTTCTGGGCACCACAATTCAAGAAGGACACTGACAAACTGGAACGTGTCCAGAGGAGGGCAACCAAAATGGTCAAAGGCCTGGAAACGATGCCTTATGAGGAACGGCTAAGGGAGCTGGGCATGTTTAGCCTGGAGAAGAGGAGGTTAAGGGGTGATATGATAGCCATGTTCAAATATATAAAAGGATGTCACATAGAGGAGGGAGAAAGGTTGTTTTCTGCTGCTCCGGAGAAGCGGACACGGAGCAATGGATCCAAACTACAAGAAAGAAGATTCCACCTAAACATTAGGAAGAACTTCCTGACAGTAAGAGCTGTTCGACAGTGGAATTTGCTGCCAAGGAGTGTGGTGGAGTCTCCTACTTTGGAGGTCTTTAAGCAGAGGCTTGACAACCATATGTCAGGAGTGCTCTGATGGTGTTTCCTGCTTGGCAGGGGGTTGGACTCGATGGCCCTTGTGGTCTCTTCCAACTCTATGATTCTATGATTCTATGATTCTAACTTCCCTGGAAATTTTTCCTCTGGGCCTTGTGGTGGAAATGTGGACAGATTGTGATCGAGGAGATGTACAATTAACCCTTCATTTAATACTAACCTACATGCTTGCAGGAAGAAGCTCAGTTGGTTTGAGCGTGGTGCTGATAATGCTAAGGTTGCAGGTTCGATTCCCCCGTGTGGGACAACTGCATATTCCTGCATTGCAGGGGTTTGGTCTAGATCAGGCATGGCCAAACTTGGCCCTCCAGCTGTTTTGGGACTACAGTTTCCATCATCCCTGGCCACTGGTCCTGTTAGATAGGGATGATGGGAGTTGTAGTCCCAAAAACAGCTGGAGGGCCAAGTTTGGCCATGCCTGGTCTAGATGGTCCTCAGAGTTGCTTCCAACTATACAATACTATGATCCTATTCTTTGAGATGGCCCAGCTGGGGCTCGATTGCTTTACTGGCTTGGATCAGGGGACTTGTGGGCCAGATGAAAGGACTATCAATCACTCCAGTTGGAGGCAGTTGAGTCATTAAGCCTTGTGCCTGGAGCAGATAAAAACTACAGGGCTTGAGCCAGACACTGGGGAGTTTTGATGTACACCTATGCTGTTGTGGGTGCTGCATTACTTGGCTAGATGAAAGGTCCATGCTGCTGCTGTCCTTGAGGCTCACTGCAGCTGGAAGGAGACATTCTCTTGGTAGTCTGTTGCTGTGCAGTTGTCAAAAAGGAAGGTTGGTTGGTTGCTGGGTGTTTAATTCCTCTGTGTTAACGGTTTGTTGATTGTCTGCCTGTTTGTTTGACCCCTGGGTGAGGCTTTGCACACTTGCATCTGAGTATAAAGCCCTATCTTGTTCAATAAAACCAGTCTTTCTTCTCCACTCATGGTCTGTCCGGCCAATTCTGGATCCACACGTCCTTCCACAGTGGGGACATAGGTTTCCAGATGGGAGTTGATCATGCTGAGGGTTTGCCAAACATGCCTTCCTCTTAGCACATTTCTCCCCTTCGTCCTGAGTTCAAGAGTCTTCAGAGTCAATGACACCCTTTGCTAAAAGCTGTTCTCCTATTGTTTCCCAACTTATTGTTTCCCAACTTTTGGCCAGTGTTTCCCAATTTTTGGTGTTTATGCTACATTTTTAAACATTTGCCTTGAGTGAGTCTTCAAACCTCTTTTTTTGACCACCAACATTATGTTTTCCATTTTGAAGTTCGTAATCAAGTACAGTGGTACCTCGGGTTAAGTACTTAATTCATTCCGCAGGTCCGTTCAACAGAGACCAGTGACAGAAACACTCAGCTGTACTGAGGCAGCACTAGGTGTTGAAATTTCGCATCCAGGGCAACTGCCCTGTAGCCCCCCCCCCCACTATGCTACTGGGAGGGCCCAGAGCCTAGTGATAGAGCGCATGCTTCCTACATAGAAGATCCCAGTTCTTCACATCTCCATTTAAAAGTACCCAAGATGAGAGGGCTGGAGGAAACGTCTGCCTGAAGACCACAGAGGGCTGCTGCCAGTCAGGGTAGACAATGCTGGGAGGAGATCAGGGTCAAACTAGTTAGGACATCACTAATGCAAATACCTGGTTCTATTCGGTGGACATCTAGCAAGAACAAAAATTAAACAAACCACACATACTTCCATATGCCTGAAACTTGCCATCCCTGTCCTTTATCCCCATTCCAGCCCTGTGTATATTTCTATGAGTAGACATGCTGCAGTTTAGGAACTTCTGAAATCATTTCCAGGAATCAAGCAAGAAGTATATTACACCACAAAGAGACATTTTAGCTAGGCAGAATATGGCTCAGTCAACCATAACACCTCATCACTAAATCTTCCTTTGACCTTGTCTGTGCAATACAATGTCAAACGTTGCTTTCTGTGCACTTTGCAAGAGATCCTGAGCATTTTAGAGGCTTGCTGAAAAGCAGAAACACTATTTTCTCCCTTCCAGCCTTCTTTTGAATAGTAAAAAAATGGCTTAAGAACCCTGCAGAAGTTCCAATTAAGTATTTCCCAATCATAGACATGATTGATTGATTTACATTTTATTTTTCCAAAATTATATTCTGCCTGATTTTCCAAAAATGGAAACTTGAGGCAGCTAACAACGGGAAATGTCATAACAATAATAAAATATATAGCAACCCTCAATCCCAAACCCAATCACACAGTCAAAATAGTAAAATAAAATCCAGAATCGTAATAAAAGTTCCAAACAAACGTCAGAATGAGGACAGGAGAGTAAACCAGAAAAAGAAAATAACCAGCTGTAGGCCCATTGAAACAGCTAAAGCATCTTTACCAGGTGCCAGTAGGGTTTTAGTCAGGGGACATTCCCAGCCCTACCTTTTATCAAGGGGCTGTCAGGAATGCAGGCTTCTCCACAGGTCAGGAAAAGGACTTGAGGCGCAATCAGCTTTTAGTCACAAAAGTTAAAGCACAGCAGAGTTCATCTAGGCTAGTCGCTCCTAACTGAAGATGGTGCTAGAACTGGCGTTTGGGCCTTCCTTCCGTCTGTAGCCCCCCACCCCACCCCTGCTCTAGACTCCCCTCTAGTTTAGCAGTCATACCTATGGCGAGGAGGAGGAGGGACCCCTGCTCTGAGCCTGTCTGGCCCGTTGCTCGGCTATGTACAAGGCTCTTTGTGATCTGGGTGTCTGTGGAGGAGGAGAGCTGGCTGAAGAGGAACTGTCCAGCTGCTGAAGAACTGAAGTAGTGTCTGGTTCCTCTCTGACAGAGCCTGCGCTCACACTGCGACCCTCAGTGCCCAACTCTGTCCTGGAATGGCTTTCCTCTTTGGAAATGTTCCTTCAGACCTGCTTCTATCACCTCCAAGTTTGTCGTTTCCACAGAGTGGTCCTCCATGTCCCATCATCACTAACCTGGGTCTAAGTCTCCTTCCTCTGCGTCATCTCTGGGGGGTTCTTGGGCTGGTGGCACCCACCACTCTTCCTCATCCAGCCAGTTCCTGACACCTTGAATAGCCAAGGACTGAAACCAGAACATTTTGCATGCAGTGAAGGCTACCCAAAACAAGGAATCTGGCTTCCAAGGGATATGATTAGGAGTTAGGCTATGATGTCACTGTGTTTCGGAAGTGTGACTATTCCAACAGATATGCACAATTCCCTTTTGCAGCCAGAAAACAAGAGCTAGGCACTCGCACTTTAGAAACGTACCATTTAACCCGAAAATGAAAGGAGTCATTCTATGCAAATTGGTCAAGTTAATGTTGCTGCAGGGAACTGAACTTTTGCGCTGACTTTTTATGTTGGTATTTAAACAGTCCCCCTTAGACTTGGAAGTTCACACTTCATTAAGGTAAATGCAGTGAAGGTTGATTTCCCATTTTACAGCAAGCGACTGTTTGTCTGTGTAGAACGCAACAATGGTCTGCAGCCTTTTCAGTTGGCGCTAGAGCTGTAATATCAAAGAATATAAACCAAATGGCAAAGGAGACAGAGGGAAAGGGGGATTTGTGAGTTTCTTCAAATACGTAACATTCTTTTCGGGAAGTCGCATGAGGTTTTTGCTCTATTTTGTGGAAACAGACTTCATTTCAGCAAGACCTGTATAGCCTTTTTGGAAGGTGCCTGATGCTAGGCTACCTGAAGAGACTGTGAGTGTCCCAATTTGCTGTTAAACAGGAAGTTCACCCAGAACTGAGCATAGCTGTAGAGATCAGGCTGGGCATCATTAAGTACTTTTAATCTAAGCAGATGCCCAAGCATATCTGCATTTGTAGGATAGATGTTTTTTGGCACGGAATCTAAATGAATTTAAATGAATACTCAAAGAGGGTTTTCTCAATAGCTTATAACGTACTGCTTATAATTTCCCCTCCAAATTTAACAAAGCCTTTTCATCAGGGCTATGCATATCTGTGCCAAATTTCGGGCTTGGAATGCAAGGCTGATGTTTGTTCCAGCTCTGTTAAAAATATGTGGTCACAGGATTTTTTTTTTACAATAAGGGAAAACCACAATTCTCCCCCTCCCTCTTTTCATCTCTCATAATTTGAATAAAGCTGGAAAGACTTTACTCAGTCTTTACTAAGAAGAGAGAATCTTGCCCCTTTACTTCAGTTGCGTTGATTTGGAGGGAGAGGGACGGGACTACGGGCCTTGAACAAGAAATTGAACAAGAGATACTGAGACCGTGGGATGTTGAGAGTTCTTTTTATGTACAGAAGGGAATAAAGAGGGAGCAACACCACCAAATGAAGCCTCTGAATTAGCCAAAGGTAAAGGTAAAGGGACCCCTGAACATTAGGTCCAGTCGTGGCCGACTCTGGGGTTGCGGCACTCATCTCGCTTTATTGGCCAAGGGAGCCGGCGTACAGCTTCCAGGTCATGTGGCCAGCATGACCAAGCCGCTTCTGGCGAACCAGAGCAGCGCAAGGAAATGCCGTTTACCTTCCCACCGGAGTGGTACCTATTTATCTACTTGCACTTTGAGGTGCTTTCAAACTGCTAGGTTGGCAGGAGCAGGGACTGAACAATAGGAGCTCACCCCGTCGTGGGGATTGAAACTGCCAACCCACAGCACCACCTGCATCCCTGAATTAGCCAAGCTTGGTATAAATACAGTGGTACCTTGGGTTAAGAACTTAATTCGTAGGGCAGAAAAAGCCCATCACCTCCTTGAGCTCCTTGGAAGGCAAGGCAGGATAGAATTGTTATAAAAGATATTTTGTGGATCTTTATGCTATACAGGGGTACCTCGGGTTAAGTACTTCATTTGTTACGGAGGTCCATTCTTAACCTGCAACTGTTCTTAACCTGAGACACCACTTTCGCTAATGGGGCCTCCTACTGCCACCACACCGCCACCGCACGATTTCTGTTCTCATCCTGAAGCAAGGTTCTTAACCTGAGGTACTATTTCTGGGTTAGCGGAGTCTGTAACCTGAAGTGTCTGTAACCTGAAGTGTCTGTAACCTGAGGTACCGCTGTACATGCATTCCAACATATTGCAAGTGAACCTGGGAAGCTCGCCAACCCGGGAAGGTAGTCCATGTAGGAGACGGAAAGCTCTGCTACTAAACCTCCATTGCCTCGAAGGATATCTTTAGGAGAAGAAAAAGCTAAGGGGTAAACCCTACACAAATCCAGAGTCCCAAACAGTTGGATGGTGCCTTGTAAGTCTCCTTCCAGCAATTCCTGCAGCCAAGCTGGTGCCAAGGGTGTTGCTCTGCTTTCCTTTGGACCACGTCAGCAAGACCGAGAGGGGGGTCTTGTTGTCTGGGCAGCCCAGGGTCTCCATACACACTGCCCAGGCTTGCTCCCCAGAGAGATCACTTCAGTGCTGCTAATGCAGCAGTTTGACTTCATCCACGGCCATTTTCTCTCGAGACAGATAGATTCCAACAACAAATGAAAACAGGGCAGGCTTGAAATGTCCATATTTTCTTTTTTCAGATGGGTGGCTATGTTACTCTGTTTCAGGAAAAACAACAAAGAGGCGCGTTTTGTGGACTGCAGTCCACTTGCATCTGATGAAGTAGGCTGTAGTCACGAAAACCTTCATCTTTAAGATGCTGCAAGATTCTTTCCCATCATTTATCATTGAAAGGCAGGGATAAGTAAGAAAAATGAATCCTCAAATTTCTTGTCCTATTTTTTTTTTTTTTTTGCAAGGGGCAAATTTGTTGAGATCATTTCACCATGTTAAGGGTGGAGGCAAATGCTTCACAAGTCTTGTAAGGAGGGGAAGATGCTTTTCCTTGACAGTGTTGTTAGGCCTTTTAAATTTTTAATTTAATATTATTTTGACTCCGGACTGGAAACAGTGTTATCTTTAGGATTACAAGAGGCATGTTTTGTAAGGTTGGGGATGAGGGTCAGCAAACTAAGTTATTTAACCACCATGGGTCGTTTGGGTAGGCTAATCCAAAATGGCAGATTTCAGAAGCAATCACCATCACTTTCCAGAGCACAGTTCTACACACTTGAAACCCGATTGCAATCAATATGATTTTAACACATGGAATGGTGCACAGACCTGCAGCCCATATATTTAATGCTTTGAAGAAAAACAAAGCAAAATGCAGACTCCCTGCAAAATTATTATTATTATTATTATTATTATTATTATTATTATTATTAACAACAACAACAACAACAACAACAACAACAACAACTTATTATTCATACCTTGCCCGTCTGGCTGGGTTTCCCAGCCACTCTGGGCGGCTTCCAACAAAATATTAAAATATAATAGTCCTTCAGATATAAAAAGCTTCCCTAAAGAGCGCTGCCTTCAGATGTCTTCTAAAAGTCTGGTAGTTGTTTTTTCCTTTGACATCTGATGGGAGAAGTCCCTCTGCCTGGTTCCCTGTAACTTTGCATCTCACAGCGAGGGAACTGCCAGAAGGCCCTCACGATGGGGGTGGAGACACTCTTTCATGTATACTGGACCGAGGGGGTAAGAAATCAATATGCTGTGAAATAAAATAAGCTGTTCCCCCCCACACACACCAATTGGGTTTATAAAAGTTTATGGAACCACTGCAAGCATGCAGTTATTACCTGATGCTGTGATATAGGACCTTCTGTATATTTCTTAAACAGGCTGAGCATGAACTACCAACAGCAGCAGCTGGTACAACAGCATGGGTGGTGCAACATTGCTCTCCTGGCATCTAAACACAGTGCGTCGCTGGTGCTTCCTGGAGGGGGCGGTGCAAGGAGCAAGGCACAGCACATTGGCTTCACTTCACAGTACTGAGCTCCCTGCCCCTGACCTGTACCCCGCTGCCTCCTATAATCATGCTATGTTTTGAAACCAGGAGAGCAACTTTGCCCACCTACGCTGCCACAGCACCTGCTAGTGACTGCCAGTCTGACACAATGTGCCACAGTTAGATTAAATAGGACAGGGTGGAAATACCATCAATACTACCGTAGTTTTGCATGTATAAGACGCCCCCATGCATAAGGACGGCCCCTATATTTTTTTGAACCCTAAATTAAGAAATCAATATATTAAACACCCCAGATCGCCCAAACTTGTGGAGCTTTTTGAGGGGGAATTCACCCAAATTTGAGGCTGCTGAGGGAGGCAGGGAGGCAAGGCAGGTTAGAGTGAGCAACCGAGTGATAGCTAGTTATAGGGAGCAGGAGAAAGAGCCAGAGCTAAGCAGGGCATGAAGCTGGCAGAAGCAGAACGAGAGCAGCTAAAGCACTAGACCATATTTTTCCGTGTATAAGATGACCCCCATGTATAGGACGACCCCCTATTTTGGACTTTAAAAATTAAGCAAAAAACATCATCTTATACACAGAAAAATACAGTATCTTCCTTTCTAGGATGGCCATGTGACCCACTTTACATAGACTGTCCTTTAAAAAAAATGCAACCAGTCCTCTATTTGAAGAGCTGTCTGCTCCAAGTTTCATTTAAAGATGAAGAGCAGAGGACTTGAAGTAGCCCATCGGCAGATAGCACTTGGAAAGCTAACTTCCCCACTGTGGTATTTCCTACATTTAAATCATAGCGATTCTAATTTGACATCTATGTATCTAACTAAATTCGCATAAGTAAATTTTGTGGTAAACTGCCTTATTTTGGGTGGATGCATTTCTTGTTTTTTGGTAACGTGTAACCCAATATCTTTCTCCATGCAACACGTAGATTGGTAAATCTGCCGAACTAGTTCTACTCTCTAGCAACCCTTGGGCATAAGATGAAAATGGAGTCTTCTGTTCTTCTTGTAGGCTTTTATAATAAATGCTAATTTCAACCATACTGCACATGAATGATAAAATGAGGTGGTGAACTTTCTGCATTTTGTCAAAGGGAAGTGTTATCTGATAATTATTTAGATTGCCTGGAGATAAGAGTGACCATGTGGGTATATACCACATTGCAGGTAGTGGAGAGAGCAAGTAAAGAATGGAAGCAAAGCGCTTTTCAAAAGGGAAACAAAAAGCCCAAACTAACAACCGTTAAGGGAAAATAAATCCTTGGCTTCAGGATGCGAATAATCAAATGAATTTTTGGTGAGTAATACCATGGGATGGGGGTGAAGATGGAGAATGAATTCTTTTATTAAAACATAGATGTTGTTGTTAAGTCGTTTATTCATGTCCGACTCTACGTGACCCCATGGACCAGGCACTCCTGTCTTCCACTGCCTCCCACAGTTTGGTCAAACTCATGTTAGTAGCTTCGAGAACACTGTCCAACCATCTCGCCCTCTGTCGTCGTCCTCTTCTTGTGCCCTCCATCTTTCCCAACATCAGGGTCTTTTCCAGGGAGTCTTCTCTTCTCATGAGGTGGCCAAAGTATTGAGGCCTCAGCGTCAGGATCTGTTCTTCCAGTGAGCACTTAGGGCTGATTTCCTTCAGAAAACATAAATGGAGAACCTTTTTTCAGCCTGAGAGCTGAAACAACATTCTGTCAGCTGCGCCAGTGGCAAATGAATGTGGGGTGAAGGGTGTGGCTTCAGGGGAGTTTGGAGGACCAGATAGGTCTGGAGGGGGGGAGGGTTGCATAACTCCATACCCTCCAACATTTCTCCGATGAAAATAGGAACGTCCTAAGTAAAAGCGGGACATTCCGGGATCAAATCAGAAACCGGGATGGATTCCTTAAATCAGGGACATCCCTGGAAAATAGGGACACTTGGAGGTCTGACATAGTATCTATAAGATAGGTGTCCCACTCAGTATAAATGGTAAGGACAGGAAAAGAAGCAGTAGAAAGCCTCATGGGAATATGAGAATATTCAAAGATTTATGCCCTGTTGTGTTGCATAAGAAATGCATGCTTGATTCGTGACTATTTGAATTACACTGAAGATTCCATACAGTATTCCAGATGTTTTTCTTTTTTCTTTTCTTTTTTTAAAAAGCTTCTTTATAAGGTCAAATCCATAATGAAAATCCATAATGATGTAAATAGGTTCAGGAAAAGGAGTTTCATTTAAGATATTGATGCAGACAAATGAATACTATCCATTGCCAACAAGAAGGAAAAATATACCCCACAGATTCCATAAAGAGTTTGGTGGAATTTAGTTTCCTGTACATTCAGAGCAGCATCATACCATTTTTAAACACTCATCACTTCCCCTAACAAAGCCTAAGAACTACTGTTTGTTAAGGGTGCTGAGTGTTGTTTAGGAGACCCCTATTCCCCTCACAGTTACAATTCCCAGAGTGCTTTAGCAGTCAACCCCTCTTCCTGGGAACTCTGGGAAGTGCAGCGCTGTGAGGGGAATTGGGGCTTCTTAACAACTCGCGGGTGGCGCTGTGGGCTAAAGCCTCAACGCCTAGGGCTTGCCGATCGAAAGGTCGGCGGTTCGAATCCCCGCGGCGGGGTGCGCTCCCGCTGTTCGGTCCCAGCGCCTGCCCACCTAGCAGTTCGAAAGCACCCCCGGGTGCAAGTAGATAAATAGGTACCGCTTACCAGCGGGAAGGTAAACGGCGTTCCGTGTGCGGCTCTGGCTCGCCAGAGCAGCGATGTCACGCTGGCCACGTGACCCGGAAGTGTCCCCGGACAGCGCTGGCCCCCGGCCAATAAATGTGAGATGGGCGCACAAACCCCACAGTCTGTCAAGACTGGCCCGTTCGGGCAGGGGTACCTTTACCTTTACCTTTAACAACTCGCAGCATCCTAAACTACAGTTTCCAGAGTCACTTGGATCTGGGCCAATATTGATAATACACCCTGTTAAATACAGTGGTGCCTCGCAAGACGAAAATAATTCGTTCCGCAAGTCTTTTCGTCTTGCGATGTTTTTCGTCTTGCGAAGCACGGTCCGTCGCAACTGCGCCTCTTCAAACGGCTTTAAAAAAAAAAAGCACAAGACGTTTTCGTCTTGTGAAGCAAGCCCATACGGAAATTCGTCCAGCGAAGCAACGCAAAACCGAAAAACCCTTTCGTCTAGCGAGTTTTTCATCTTGCGAGGCATTTGTCTTGTGGGGCACCACTGTAAAGTGGTCAGTGAAAACTTTTATTTATTTCATACTTTGCCAATTTATAATGAAAGTGTGTTGTTAGAATAACAGCTTGGGATGGAAGGATGTGTCACTTTGGGATCTCTTGTATTTCTCTTTTTTTTCAAATCTCACATTCAGTTCTCCACATTTTGCACCAATTTTCATGGAAAACTCTCTTCTGCCCTCATGAAAACCCTCCAGTGTTTTTATGTGAATTTCTCCCACATTTTCATATGCAGTTTATGATATGATGTGCACATTTTTGCAAGCAATTTCCCCTGGTATAATTTTTTCTGTATGTTACTCCCACTAATATATTCACCTTTTATGCACCTTTTCCCCCAATGTATGCATTTTTGTAAACATTGGTTGGCTGGAGGAATGCATCACAAAATTTGGATGCGTGCAAATTTCAAAGGATGGGTAAGGTTCCCATTCGCATATTGTTTAGGAAATTGCAAATTTGATAGATTCAGCTTTAAATGCATACCAAATCAAATTTCTCTTCCATACCTAATAAAAGTTGTTGGAGGGAGAATGATGGGGAAATACCTAATATGTCTTTTCCCTTACTATTGCTTCTAATTGCCCCTCCTTTCCCAGCAATCCCAGTTCTATGCATCTCTTCCCAATGCAGCCTTTACGAGTTGTATAATCTTCTATCAACCATTTAAAACAGTCTCTCTCTGGACATTTGATGTGTACTTCTATAGTGATACCCAGAATTTTCTCCTGAGCTGGATCCATCTCACCATTTTAACAGCATTCAATTTACTTGATGAACACAGAGATGAGCACATCGGCATTTACCCCGAGCTCAGATTTCTTTTCTTTTCCTTTCCTTTTTGTTTTCTCCAGCTTGTCATCCCCCCTGCCCCTCATAAATGAGGTTTATTGGCTCTCTTCTGCCTTTGATTCCTTTTCATATTTAAATTAATATTTTAAGAAGACTCACCACCTCCCTAGCAGAGTTTTCCCAAAGTTTCGATTTAGTTTTTATTACAAGCTGGGCAGCCCAGTGCCAGACTGTGCACACATATAAACAACAAGAATTCTCTCAAGGGAGTATAGAGTTGCAAGCTGCAACATCTATATGCAAATGAGGCTCTCTGTATATGCTATCAGTTACAACAGAAATTTTCCATTCAGTCAAAGTGATTATTTTTTTTTTTTTAGAACCTATCAACATCACAGACGAGCCCTGAAGAAACTGTCTCCTCCTCAGAATCGGCGGCGGATATAGAACTTTCTCTTTCTCTCCCCTTTCCCTTTTTTTTTAAAAAAGCACCAACATATCCTTAGGCAAGGTTATAGCATGACTGTATAATCATCCAAAAGGAATAGCAGGTAACATTGAAAGTCCAACAGTCAACACTGCAGGAAAAGATACAGGGAGATGTTTGCTGCATCGCAAAGGGAGAAGATGCTCTGAAGAGAAACACAAACACGGGTTCTGAGCAAGAAATAAATAAAAATTTAAAAAATGGTAAAGCTCAGAGTGCTGCATGCATGGAGATGCAGTTTTAAGCTGCTTCGGCTGCCTTCTCCGACATGGCTCCTGTGGGGAACTGGGAATCCTTAGTTTTTACAGCCTTTCATGTAGAGAAAAGCTTTAGTGCGGCCCAGTATACCCAAAGGAGCGTCTTCACCCCCATTATTCAACCTGGACACTGAGATCCAACTCTGAGGGTTTCCTCACTGCGAGAAGCCAAGTTACAGGGAACCAGGCAAAGGGCCTTCTCAGTGGTGGCACCCAACCTGTGGAACACCCTCCTATAAGGTGTCAAGGCAATAAGCAACAATCTGACTTTTGGAAGACATCTGGAAGCAGCCCTGTATAGGGAAATTTTTAATCTTTGATATTTTACTGTGCATAATGTTTTAATTTGTTAGAAGCTGCCCAGAGTAGCTGGGGCAACCCAGTCAGATGAGTGGTAGGATGATGATGATGATGATGATGATGATGATGATGATGATGATGCAAGTCTTGCCCTCCCCTGTGTCCCTGCCAGTAAATGTTTGGCTAGAACTGTCCCTGCCATCTTTCAGATAACTCTTTAAACCTGTATATTTTAGACAGGCCTTTGCAATTATGATTTTCTCTTTTTAACCAACCCCGATCTACGGATGTTTTATTGGGGTTTCTAATCACGTTTTGTAGATATTTATAGACTGGTTTTATTTTATCTTGTAATTTTACCTTGAGATGTACGATGAACATGCAGGTCAGACAAAGTGCAGGTCAAACAAATAAATACAGGCCCTTGCATGGGGCTGGAGTCATTTTTAGAAAATGAAGGCAGCAGCCAAATGCATACCAGGTGCTTTACATGCCCCGCTAAGCAAAATGTGTTGTTGTATGGAAGGTATGGAAGACAAAGGAACCCCACTGCTGCCTGGTACGCTTGGGGTGGGGAAGATAGTGAGAATGATGGACTGAGGAATCAGCAAAGGTAAAGCAATCTTGCATTCGATGTGTTTAAATTTCTAGGCACCTGTTTCAACCAATGCTTTTCCCCCCAGGCTTCCACCATGGACAGGGCTTCTGTGTATCCCAGTCCCTCTGAGCTCAGAAAAGCCAACTTCTACAGTTTCCCCAAGTGAAGGCGGTCTCTCTCACTGCTTCTCTGGCCTGTTATGGCCTGCACAGATTACTCTAGCCAATTCTTAAGTTGTTCTAACCATTTCCTTCTGTATGGTATGCCTCTGGTCTCCGGGGTTCAGCTTTATCACATTAACACTGAGGTCCAGTGCCGAGGGCCTTCTGGCGGTTCCTTCGCTGTGAGAAGCAAAGCTACAGGGAACCAGGCAGAGGGCCTTCTCGATAGTGGCACCTGCCCTGTGGAACGCCCTCCCACCAGATGTCAAAGAAATAAACAACTACCTGATATTTAGAAGACATCTGAAGACAACCCTGTTTAGGGAAGTTTTTAATGTGTGACATTTTAATGTATTTTTAATCTTTGTTGGAAGCCACCCAGAGTGGCTGGGGAGACCCAGCCAGATGGGTGGGGTACAAATAATAAATTATTATTATTATTATTATTATTATTATTATTATTATTATTATTATTATTAACTCTCCCCTTTCCAAATATCATTGCTTTTATATCTGTCCCTTATCCTAAATTGTGCTGGGGAGCAATCATGATTGCAGGTACAGTGGTACCTTGGTTCTGAAACTTAAACCATTCCGGAAGTCCATTCCAAAACCAAGGTGCACTATCCCATAGAAAATATTGCAAAATGGATTAATCTGTTCCAGACTTTTAAAAACAACCCCTAAAATAGCAATGTAACATGAATTTTACTATCTAATGAGACCATTGGTCCATAAAATGAAAGCAATAAACAATGCACTGCAGTCACACAATCCATCAATCAGTAGCTGAGCTGGGTTCCACACAGTCACAAACACAAAACAAAAAAGCCTCAAAAACAAAAATGCAAAATAAATAGCAAAAACAGACAGACCTCAGCGTAACACTCAAAACAGAAGTGTAACACTCAAAATGGAAGTGTGGCACTCAAACTGGAAGCATAACACTCAAAATGGAGCACGTCCAGCTTCTGAAAATAGTTCGCAAACCAGAACACTTACTTCTGTGTTTTCAGTGTTTGGGTTCCAAGGCATTTGAGAATCAAGGTACCACTGAAGGAGTTCCTTTCCACAGCACAAAAGAGAGACTGCCCACTTGGCTACAAAGTCTTAGATGGGATCATCTTAATAGATGGTCCTGGTTATGGGCAGGCTCTCAACCTGGTCCCCCCCCACTGGCATGGGTGGAGCTATCGCCCTCTCGCCAGGGTGGCACCACAATCACCCAGGGCTATTGCCCAATCATGTCAAAGGGTGATAGTGGGGAAAAGAATAAAAGCAGCAGCGTGACATGTGCCAGGCTCCTACTTTGCACTGCCAAAAACCCGCCCTCCCTCCCTCCCTTTAATTTACCTTATTTTTTGCACCATAACACTCACTTTTTCCTCCTAGAAAGTAAGGGGAAATGTCTGTGCGTGTTATGGAGCGAATGCCTGCGGGTGTCGTGGGGGATCTGCTGCAGTTGTGAGCAGAGGACCCATGGTTTCCCTTCCTTCCCTGCTCCGTGGTTACAAAGCATGGATCCACATGGATCATCAGGATTTTTGCATTGGGCTACTCCAAACACACTGTCAGATCACATGTCTGTGGCCACAGCATGAACCACAAAAATCATATATCCACTATTTCGTTTAGAATTTTTTTTCTTGTTTTCCTCCTCTAAAAACTATGTGTTATGATCTGGTGCGTGTTATAGAGCGAAAAATGCGGTAGATCCTTTGGCCTTGCTTTGGACTTCGGTTGGTTGCCCGTCTTGAGTCGGGGGCCAGGTAGGAATTTTTTCCATTTGGCAAATTGGCACAGGCCACTTGGTTTTTGCCTACCTCTTAGCAATTGTCACAACTTTGTAAGGTTTAGCGGTTAGGCATTGGCTTATGGTGAATGGGGGAGGGGAGGTCAGCCATCGCCTGCCCCTCCAGTTCCAAGGGTATTCTGTTAAAGGCATCTGGGGCCTGGATCCTGTCTGAAGTCCGCTTGAAGGGTGAGGGCCATGCCAGGCCTCTGGGAACACCAGGGGAGATGCAGGTGGGTTCCCCTGAAGCAATTTCCCTTTGGGTGGTTTACCCTTATAGACTTCCTGCAAAGGGGGAAGGAGTCAGATATAGTCTTGCCAATGCCTAAGCCAATACCACTCCCATTCCTGTAACCAATAAAGTTGTGGCCAAAATTTTACCCAAAAACCTTAAACAAAATATTCGTGTCTGTGTGAATTTATTTACCCTACTGGGGGGTTGGCTTGAGGGTCTTGCCACGCAACAGTCTGGAAGCAGAACGCTATCCCACTTCCAGCTTAAAGCAGAACAGCAATGAGTTTTCGCTGCTAAATCATCCACGACTGGAAATGCTCTTGTTCATTTTCACACAGCTCCTTCCTCACAATCTCCTTTTGCTCCCCTTTGAACCGCAGGGCTGAACTTATCCCTCAATTCAATCCATCTCTCACTTTCTCTGTCCAACCCCTCTGCCCAAACACCCTGGCAGATAGATTGGAAAGGCAGAGCTTTCTTTTCCAGGAACAGTACTCTCCACCCCCACCAAATAATACAAAACTGTGCAAAATACAGCCAGCGAGCTAAATGCTCGTTGTGAATTTGCAGCCACCTGGGTGCTGAGCTATCATCTGCAGTCAGCAAAGTGCAAGCGTTGGGCCACTCACAGTGCGAGGGCACTGATAACTTATCCTCCAGGTCACCGACGTGCCACTACTGTCTGAAAAGGGTCCATTGCATGCAGCTGGTGCCTTTGAAAATGAGATGGCAGCCGCATGGAACATCAGCACAGGCAAGTGTTTCCCATGTTTTGATATGTCTTTGGTACAATATGTTTAAATCTAGCTTAAAAGTGTACTATACCATTCATGTTGATTTACTACAGCAATACAGTTTGGGTAAATTTTCACATTCATTCAGACGGGCAGCTATTCAAGTGCTGATCCAGTTATTTGAAGATTATTTTAAGAATGTTCTCACAGAATTAGCATGCATGGCCTCATATTGATAGACTCTATATTTCATAAGAAATAAGAAAACCAGAAGAAACCCAAACTTGGAGTTTGTGGGTTCAAATTGCACATCAATCAGACCCTCCAAGTGTCCCTATTTTTCAGGGACAGTCCTGGATTTACAGAAACCATTCTGGTTTCTGATTTGATCCCAGAATGTTCTGCTTTCCCTTAGGTAAAGGTAAAGGGACCTCTGAACATTAGGTCCAGTCGTGGCTGACTCTGAGGTTGCAGCGCTCATCTCGAGCGGCGTACAGCTGGTCATGTGGCCAGCATGTCTAAGCCGCTTCTGGCGAACCAGAGCAGCGCACGGAAATGCCGTTTACCTTCCCGCCGGAGTGTTACCTATTTATGCACTTGCAATTTTGACCTGCTTTCAAACTGCTAGGTTGGCAGGAGCAGGGACCGAGCAACGGAAGCTCACCCCGTCGCGGGGATTTGAACCGCCGAACTTCTGATCAGCAAGTCCTAGGCTCTGTGGTTTAACCTACAGCACCACCCGCATCCCAGTAGTGGAATAGGATGTCCCTATTTTCATTGGAGAAATGTTGGAGGGTATATACACACCAATATCCCAAAGAAAGAAAGAGAACAAAACAAAACGGCCTAACCCATCCTCTTGCTGCCAGAGTCAGGGGAATTACATACTAGGTGTGGCTTATCTTCCCTGCTGGGAAATCTTTACAGATTCATCACAATCATCTGCGTTTGCATTTTCATTACATATTTTTATTCTTTCGCCAGACCCACGTAATGGCTTGTACAATCCAAGGTGCCTATGTTCCAAAGAAGCTACGCATGGAGACAATAAGCTGTGGAGGGCATCCATTGTTTGTGTTCAAGGTACTCCATTGCCCCCTTGCCCTCTTCCCCCCCCCCCCGATCTAGGATGGAGGAAGCAAACGCAGCCTTGCTCCCTGACAAGGTGGATTGCTAGCTCGTCACATCAGAGCCGAGAGGAAAGGGACAGGAATCCTTCCATGATATTTCTCCTCTCTCAGATAGTCAGAGCCCGATTTAAATGTTCCGCTGCATGTCGGTAGCTGTCAACCCACAGCATGGGGGTGGAGATGGGGCACCCCAGGAAATCAAAGCAAACTCAATTATCTATCTGCTGACAATGACAGAAGCATTTCATTCCTTGGCTCTTCACAGGCTGCGAGGGGGGAAAAAATTAAAAGCGTGAACATTTTTAATGAGAGCAATTATTGAATCATCAGTCACACAGTCCATCTGTTTCCGAGCGTTCCAATGACTAGCAAAAGAGTGAAATACTGCATTGCCTTGTGGCATCCACACAGACACCGCCACTTTCTTTGAGGAAGAGCTAATGATATTCATATATCATGCCCATCACTTTCAGTCACTTACAGTTCTCCTTTCGCTGGCTTTGTTGTATTAATTGCTAATTTTGCATTTTGACACCAACTTGGTGGAAATGTGCTGGTTGTGGCAAACACACGGGTAAGAACTAGGCCGGGTGCTGACATTAAAGGCAGGCGAATGTAATGTTCAGTTGAGGAAGATAAGCGGATGCAGGGCTTATCTCCAATTTTGCTGGGCGTTCGTGAGCAGAAGGAACTTTTATACCACAGCAAAGCAAGATGGACTAGGTTTTAACATTTCCTTTCCCCGATAGTCTTAATAATCCACTTGGCTATGACAGTGTGTCGGCAAAGAGGAAAAACCCACCCCATGGAGTTCAAAGCCCTTTGCAAACAGGACAGACAGGAAAGGTTCAGAGATATGTATGAACTCAAACAGTATGATAGATCACAGCCTTCCCTTCAGATGTTGTTGGATGCCCAGTTCCCATTATTCCTGATCCAATGGCTAGGCTGGCTGGGAATGATGGGAGCTGGAGATGAACTAAATCTGAAGGCCACAAAGCCACAGAACATGGTGACAGAATCCAAACCTAGTTTGGATTTACTACCTTGAAATCCATTTTCAACTGGCAGAGAAAGTGGAGATTTGGATCTCACATCATGGACAGTGATAGCCCTTTAGGTTGTGTGGAAAGAGTCTCTTTCTTTAAATTCCTAGGAGTTTAACTTAGTGAAGACCTTACTTGGAAAATAAATACAACCCAGGTGGTTAAGAAAGCCCATCAGAGACGCCATCTCCTCAGAGTATTGTGGAAGAATGATGTCAATCAAAATCTGATGATCTCCTTCTATCGGTCAACAATAGAAAGTGTCCTTTCATACTGCATCACAGTGTGGTACGCTGGTTTGACATCATCTGATAGGAAGTGCCTACAGAAGGTGGTGAATACAGCACAAGAGATTATGGGCTGTCCCGTGAATCCTCTGGATGAAATAGCAGAAGAACCTTGCCTCAGGAGAGTGAGGAAAATTCTCAGGGATGATTCACACCCTGGCCGGCACTTCCTTGATCTCCTGCAGAAGATATAGAAGCATGATTAGTTGCACCAACAGGGTAAAGAATAGCTTCTATCCGTGGGCTGTTAGGCTGCTGAATGAAAAGATAACAACTGGGCAACTGACTTTTGGGTTTAGTGGGTGTGCATCAGTAAAAAAGGGGAATTAAGACAAAGAGAGCTGAGTGGGGGGTCTCGTGTAATCTCACTCTATACAAGTTGTACAAGTGACAATAAAGTATTTCAATATAGTATCTCAGGATTTGTGTGAGAGAATAAGGAGAAGATTGGCTGTTGCTGGATAGATTTGCAAACAAATGTGATTCATTTCAGGCTTCCTCTAATCGTATCCAGCTGAGATTTACCTAGCTAACAATAGCGTACCTTTCTGTGAGATGTGTTGTTGGTGAAACCTATAACAAAGCCAGCATCAATGCATTTTGATAGTTTAGGGTGGCTTTAAAAAGAACAAACAAACCAAATTATTCAATTCAGGAGCTGGGAGTAAGGAGCTGTAGTAGTGAGAGATTTTGGAGGGTGTGCGTGTTTTGGTTTCTACAGAGGGAAGCCTACTGCAGGGTGTTACAACAAAAACAGCTAAATCCCTCTTCAAGACTGGAAACCCTTTCTCTTGTAACCTTTCATAATCCAAAACAAAACTTGTGTCTTGGAATAATACAATCCACGACATCCGAGCCCAAATTAAAGTCCGTCGGTGAATTAGCAGCTGTT
Source organism: Podarcis vaucheri (assembly GCF_965113315.1). Classification (NCBI taxonomy): domain Eukaryota; kingdom Metazoa; phylum Chordata; class Lepidosauria; order Squamata; family Lacertidae; genus Podarcis; species Podarcis vaucheri. The sequence continues at coordinate 21,712,635 of NC_138755.1, read as the reverse complement.
AAGTTTGAATTATTCATGATGTCCACTCTAACGTTAATCCCAACATTAGAGCTAAATCCAGCGAGACCTAATGCATGCCAGCGAAATCTCCTTATCCGTTTTCAGTGACAATACATAGAGTAAGTAAGTTATTGTGGGGTTGTTGTTGTTTAAAAAGTGTTGCATTATGATGTTTGCGGCACACAATAATTATTTATTGCATTTTCAAACTCGGCATGATCTGATAAGCCGAGATGAAACTACTAAGCAACTGGCTGGTGTTATCAGCGTCATCCAGGTTGTCTCAAATCAATATGCTGCTCTCTCCTCTGCTCTCCTTGTCCCTGCTTATACCTCCTCAGCCGACAGTGAAAATGATCAGCATTAAGAACGAGAGGTAAGCAGTGCAATAAATAATTGAGGAGTGTGCTGCTAAAGTTGCTCCATTTGCAAGAATTAATTAAAGAGGATAAAAGTCTGCAAGTGACTGTAATCTGTTTCATTGATTTCTGCGGGATTTCGGCCAATGTATGTTTACATGGAACTGTTACATTGTGCCTTGTGTGAATATTCACGGTCTCATGGGGGGGGGGGTTGGAGACAGATAATTCTTAGAATTATTTGATGTATTATCATTAAAGAAATCCCAAGCAGCTGATCAAAGAAATTTAGTGGTCAGCCCTAGACCCTACATAGTGCCATAGAAGGCTTTGAGGATACGTCAGGAAGCCAGACAAGACCTGCACTGTCTCTTTAACAAGAATATGGCAGCCCCAGGAGATTCCTGATTCAGATGCAATGAAATCCAATAAATCCACTATCCAGCCCAAAGGTCTCAATTTGGCCTGTGAGGCCTTTCCCCCCAAACCACACCCTCCTGCCCACCAGCTGACATCATATCGGGACAGGTTATAAATGCGTTATAACACGGTGGCACAAGATGGCGCTGTAGAGCTAAGATCGCAACTCAATAATATTTTCAGGTGTGAGCTTTCCAACAGTCTTTTGCACAGCATTTTCAGAGCATTTTTAAAATAGTTGTGTAGATCTAGCGTTATAGTCAGATCCTGATAGTGCCTATTAACGCTAACAGTAAGTCCCATTTGGATCAGCTGAATTATGGAGTTCCCCTTCCAAAGCATTTTACTGAGGGAGGCCTCACCGTCTACACCCATCAGCTGATGGGCACTGATAGCGTGCCTTAAAAGGAGCTCACAGCGAATGCTACTCTATCCCTTTGCAGGTGCAGTTTGTATTCAAACCAGGCCTGCAAATATAGCTTTCCCCTCTGAAGACAGTTTAGTAAGTCACATTATGTGCTTACTGGCAAATTTGCCGGGAAAATCCAAAGCCTCCCATATTAAATATCTTTTGAAAGACAAGTCAAATGATATTACACTGGCTGTGGCAAAGTTTCTTTTGGAGGTTATAAGAAACAAAGATTATTATGCCCTAGACCAGGGGTGGCCAACTCCCAAGAGACTGCAATCTACTCACAGAGTTAAAAACTGGCAGTAAACTACCCCCTTTGGGGGAGTTCAGGTCCAAGTTGTTGAACTTTTTTTTTTTTAGGAAGGAAAGCCCTGTTTTTGGGGGGAGGGGAGTCCAGGGCAAAAATGTTGAACTTTTTTCAGGGGAGCCAAAGCTGTTGAGCTTCTTTTGGGGGAGCCAGTGATCTACCAGTGATCTACCATAGACAACAGGCTACTACCTGTTGGAAGTGCCTTCCCTACACAAAACAAAATGACTGCCTTGGTTTCTTCCATCTGTCTGTCTGGTCACTTTAACCGTATCTTGTTTTGAAATGGTTTTGTGGGTCTTTGGACCGCAATAAAGTATTGAAACATGATGTGCTTATTCCCAGAAGGTGTGCAAGGGACCAAGTCCCAGATAACTGCAAGAACTGGTAAGGCCAGAACATAAAAAAATAATTTTAAAAAATGCAGTGGTGATCAGTGTCAAAGAAATTGGTATGCTAGCATACGTAGAAATTTATGTGCTGAAAAGTTGATATAGTTTAAAGATACTGAACGAGTTCAGGGTCGGAAAAGAAGAACAGGGCAATGTATAGTCTCTGCTGTGGAAAGATTAGAGCTGTGGTTTCCAAACCATGGTCATTCAGGTGATCCACAATATGTAAAAATACAATTAAAAGTCACCTAGCACAGAGGCGGGTGGCGCTGTGGGTTAAACCACAGAGCCTAGGACTTGTCGATCAGAAGGTTGGCGTTTAAATCCCCACGATGAGGTGAGCTCCCGTTGCTCGGTCCCTGCTCCTGCCAACCTAGCAGTTCAAAAGCATGAAGTGCACGTAGATAAATAGGTACGTCTCCAGCGGGAAGGTAAACGGCGTTTCCGTGCGCTGCTCTGGTTTGCCAGAAGCGGCTTAGTTATGCTGGCCACATGTCCCAGAAGCTGTATGCCAGCTCCCTCGGCCAATAAAGCGAAATGAGCGCCGCAACCCCAGAGTCGGCCATGACTGGACCTAATGGTCAGGGGTCCCTTTACCTTTACTAGCACAGAGCATTGCAATTGCTACTATAGGCAGAAAAAATAATTAAGATGTCCACCCTCAGCAATTTTCAAGTGGTTCATTGAACTCAAAACCAAGACACCAGTCAGGAAGCTGGGCAAAAACTTAATGGTGTTTCTTAAACCCAACACAGAACACCAATCAGATACAATTAGATCCAGTGCCACCTAGTGACTAAACCATATTATGACACTATCCACACAGTGGAGATACTGCTGTTGTATCTGTGAATTGCTAAACTGCTGCAATATTAGCAGAAATCAAACATGGTTAAGAGGGAGGGGAGAAACGTAATAGCTTCTTTGAACTGTAAGGGAAGGCACAAGGAACGTTAACAAAGAATGTAATTTAATACCTAATCAATTTACTGATTGGATTTTCCATGAGATTAACTTGGGAGCCCAGAAATGAATTGCAGTGATCTCAGGAAATAGCTGTAATGACCATCCACTCTATGAGGGTACAGTCGTATAAAAATGATAATGTCAGAGATTCCATACAACTTCTGTGGTTAATTAAATGCATTCAAATAACATTACAGGGTCAAGAATAAACCTATAATAGCAAAGGAAGTCTCTGTCAGTCAGCATGTATTACAGCAAATGCATCCATTAATAAAAGCCATGGATGATCTCCCATACTAAGAAGGACAAATCCTGCACTCAGGTAAACATGCAAATTCCCCCTGGCTTAATAATAAGGTATGCTTTTATTAAATGCATAAGGGTGAGTTAACAACAAATTGAATATTTGCCCCAGACAAAGGCTTCGAAATAGATCATGCTCAGTGCAGCTTAGGAACAAGAGCTGGCAAAAGCAGATTTTAATTAATTTTAAGCTACCTTTCTCCCCTGGTTTTGGATAGGGTGCCACCTAGCTGATTTCAAACTTACCTGAATGTTGTTCTCCTTCTTCTGCCAGAGAGGTGGGTTGTTGTTTTTTAAGTTGATCCTCAGCTCTGCACAATGCTATATATTTATTACCATATATGTGTGTGTGTGTGTGTGTGTGTGTGTGTGTGTGTAACATTTTATTTAACTTGCTCTTTTCAGTGCCTGAAATAAACTCATTTGTGCTTTTGAATGTGAACTCAGAATGCTTGGATATTAATAAAGGCAAGTGTGCTTTATAGCACGAATGGAGTGCCTTTTATTTCAATAAGCACAACCAAATTGCATGAGTCTGGAGTTAGGCATGCAGGTCTACCATTAGAGCCAACCGCACATGGCATTAAACATGCATTTGAATCATAGAATCATAGAGTTGGAAGAGACCACAAGGGCCATCAAGTCCAACCCCCTGCCAAGCAGGAAACTCTGTATCCTTCCTTTGAAATCTTTTAATGAGCAGCCATAGCAAGGCCTGATCAGGTTTAGGGCTGAGATATGCAGGGATTGGGGGGGGGGTTTAACCCTTTCCACCCATTCAACAGTGCTGATGAAAATAGACCACCTGAAGCTCCTATTTTGTGGAGGGGGAAACCCCCCCCCCAAGCATGTGAATCTATCACTAGCATGACTCTGACAGGTCTTTAGTTAATTCAGAGGGCTTCAACTAATGCATAACAAAGGCTTGCAGCATATTTGGCTACAATGTTATCTTGCACAACCCCTAATGAAATGACTATTGTAGATATTAATAATACGACTGGATGCATAAGAACTGACTCCTTTCGGAAGAAATCATTGTCCAGAGCCATAAAAAAATATTATTCAAACTTTACTTGCAGAACTCTTCAGAACATAAGCATCAAAGATACATCCAAAACATCCATGTAATGGCTTGTGCTGTCCAGGACAGATTCAGCATCTTAGAAATAAAAGATAACTCCAGAAACCAAAACAGTCTCTCTCTCCCCCATTTCAGCCTGCCTTAGGCTGCCTAAGGCTATGCAGCTTTTGGAAAGCCATTTAAATCCTTCTGTTCTTTGCTGTGTTCAGAGACAGACTAACAGCCACCACCCTTTCAAGATGGTGAATTTGCAACTCAGTACCTTTATCACCTGATCTAAGGTTACAACACTCACATGTTAGCTGGCAGAAACAACCATTAGTTAATTATCAACTCAGCAAGAGCTCAGAGTCCACTTAGAAAATTACTGTGGATAAACCCCAATGTTAACAATACACATTTAGCCATTTTCCAATTTAAACATTAATTAATACACATACATTTTCATTTTAGTGTCAGTTAAACCAATTATACTTTAAGAATTGCCAGGCACTTTGTTTCAATGAGGCTTGTGAACTACCCCTGAAAGGTTATATCAATTGATGCTTTCACCCCTATTGTAGAGAACCTGTGGTTCCCCAGACAGTGTTGGACTACAACTCCCATGCTTCCTGATTGTTGGCCATGCTGGCTGGGGCCAATGGGAGCTGGAGTTCAACAACCATCCAGAGATGCTAAGATGGTTTCCTCAGATAATTGCTATCCACCACAAATGATAATCTTTGAATATATTTTCCCATATATTTATTGGATTCTGTGCTTTGCTTTAAAAAAAATCATATCCAAGATCTTGGAAGGATCTATGAATCTTGTTTGCTGGGCTTAGCTTTGCTATATAGTGCAGTAGAAAATGAGCAAACTGAGACCAAGTAATACGCAAGGCTTTTAAACCCAAGTCTCTGATCTTTCACTTGACTTCTGCAAAGCTTTTCAGCTTTTCTTAAGCCACTGGGACTCTCTTGTTGCCCTCATCAGGAACTGGAGAGAGGACAAGGCCATAAAATAGACCCTTAAAGACCCTTTGTCTGAAGACTTGAGCTAAGGTTTTCCAAAGGCCTATTTGGCAAACAGAGAAATTGGACAAAAAAAGACAAATTGGGCCCGACTGCGAGTAACAAGATGAAAGCTCAGGAGTTCCTACGTGGAGAAATGATCTCTGCTTATTACTGGTAAATTGGTTCACTCTATTTTAAACTTCAGCTCATGGGAATCCAAGTCTCGTTTTGTTCACAGCAGACCATGACCTTCATCAAAGTGAAAAGGGGCATGATGCGACTAATGCTCTTGCACCTCTCTTGCAGCCAGTCTATTCCTGGAGAGAGCCTGGAAATCTGAGGGAAAGCACTGACATTCTGGACAAATAAAAATGTGGTAGAACCATGGGATGAGGGAGGAAGAGAGGGAAAGTACTGGTTTATTGTTAGGTGGATATTTAGAACCCATGAGGTCTAGGTTCTTTGTGTGTGTGTGTGTGTGTGTGTGTGCGCGTGTGCAAAAGTGGTTAGGAATGTATGTGCAGAAGCCTTTATTTTTAATGTTCAGTCCATTGTTTCTGCGTGATTGGGGAAAATATTAAAGCGTGCTAGAGGAGGAACAGGAAAGTATATGTGGGTTATTGGCTGTGCTTGTAATAAGAGGGACTGAGGATGTCCCAGATGAATCCAGGAAAATGCTTGTCTCAGCATGCTGTCTCTTCCTGTGGCTATTTAGTGATCCCCATTGTAAGGTTTACTCCCCACCCCCCCAGTTAAGCATGTATAAGATTGAGCTGTTAAGTACATACCTCTATAGACTTATATTTTAAGAGTGGGATTATATTTGGAAACCATTAATTTTATATTTATTTATTTATTTATTTATTTATTTATTTATTTATTTATTTAAATTTTATTCAAGATTCCACAATAACAATAAACCAACAGTAACTAATACCTCAATTCACTACAGTTGGCCATCTTTAACAATAGTTAACAAACTACAAAACGTCACTTCGAGTTAGTCAACTTTTCATATTTAACGTTATCTCTTTCTTAGCAGATAAAAAGAAAAAGGAGACCAAGAAAGGAAAGCGAGAAGAGAGAAAAGATTAAGAAAGAAAGAAAAGGAAAAAGAAGAAGAGGAAAAAGAAGAAATTAATGAAGAAAGGATTAAAAAAGAAAATAAATACATTTAACTTCCGAATAGACTCATTGTATTATTATTTCCATTGTTCTTTCACACACAGTTCCAAATTACTGTATTACTTTCTTTGTTTTTATCAGTTAACAAAAACATGTTTCTTATTTTACAATAATCATTCTAGTTCTGCCAGGAGATGTTTATTATTACAATAATTTTCCAAGTATTCTTTAAAGATTTTCCATTCTTTCTGTACTCTTTTTTTGGATATCCTCTAACTCTCCCTGTCATCATAGCCAACTGCAGATATTCCATCATTTGGACCTGCCACTCATTTATCGTAGGTGTTTTGCCACTTTTCCAGTTTCTTGCAATTAAGATCCTGGCTGCTACTGTCGTGTACATAAAAAGTGGTCTAACATCTTTTTAAATTTCTGGTAACATTATACCGAGGAAGGTTTCAGGTTTTTACTTAAATAACTTTTTTAAATTCTTTGTAGATGTTATTCCAGAATTCCTTAATGGCTGTGCATTCCCACTACAGAATCCATTAATTTTGAGAAGAACCACCTGCTAAAAACCCTCTGTTTTTATCAAATGGGGTTGTTGAGTAAGCCAATATTTGGGATTGCCTCTGAGAGTCAGATATGCATGGATAAAAGAACAGAACCAAAACTCGATGAGAAATGCAGGTGATATTCTACTTGAAATGAGCATAACCAATAGTTACATAAGAAAACTGGTACTGAACTTGATCCCTATTCTGGCTTAAGTGAATACCTCAACCAAGCAATGCTGAAACTGCAATATCATCAAATGGATTGGATTTGCCGAGCAATTCTGATAGTCAAATGAGAAATTTTACATAAATGGAAAGCTGCCAACCCCCAAAGGCACTCTGTCTAATCATTCCCAAACCTGAATGTGCTCCTGAAGATTTGTAATTAACCATGCTCCCTATTTCTGGTAGAAATAAATGTTGTTAATGGCAAATGAATCCAAGGCTCCCTGACCTATTCTCCCCTTTGCCAGTGACTCCAGGGAAGGGGACAGTTTTATAACTCATGTGTCTTGCATAGAAATATATTAAAACTCAGTCAACTTTATAAAAAGTGTATTGGGGAGAATGTATACACCCCAATCCAGGCATCCCTCCCGGGTGCAGGGGCCCAGAACACTTTTAGCTGCAAGTGGTGCTGTGCTGAAAAATTCTACCTATTCCCCACCACCACCCTTCTCCATCAATGAATGAGAAAAGTCTTTTATTTTACAAGTTATTATCATGTCCTCTGTAGTCACTATTCTGCAGCCTCCCTGGGTGCTTCAATCAAAGTGTGGGGGGAAATCTATTATGAAGCCACCCTTTCTTTGGGGCTTGCTGAGATCAGGAAGCATGGGAGGCTGCTCAGTACTAGGTGTGGTGGGGGAAACATATAAGCCACACTTGGCCACCTCACCATGATAAGGTAAGCTCAGAACCCCGCACCCATCAAAATTCTAAATAAGTGTGCTAAACAGAAGCCTCTTTCACAGAAAACTTTTGAAAAGCTGATTTTGGCAAAGGTGATCTATTCGAGGAAAAGGACCACTCTGCAAATGCAGGCCTGCATACATGGAGCTAATGTTCTGTGCACTCTGTAGTGCTTCAGCCTCAGTGCAACAGAAACCTATAAAAACTCTCATCTTCTAGTAAACGTAAAGGTAAAGGGACCCCTGACCATTAGGTTCAGTTGTGGCCGACTCTGGGGTTGTGGCGCTCATCTCGCTTTATTGGCCGAGGGAGCCGGCGTACAGCTTCCGGGTCATGCGGCCAGCATGACTAAGCCACTTCTGGCGAACCAGAGCAGCGCATGGAAATGCAGTTGACATTCCCGCCAGAGCGGTACCTATTTATCTACTTGCGTTTTGACATGCTTTCAAACTGCTAGGTTGGCAGGAGCAGGGACCGAGCAATGGGAGATCACCCCGTTGCGGGGATTCGAACTGCCAACCTTCTGATCGGCAAGCCCTAGGCACTGTGGTTTAAACCACAGTGCCACCCGCGTCCCTTCTTCTTCTAGTAGAACCCAGTAAACCCCGATAGAAAACATTTGCTTCCAGATGCTACACTTTGTGCAGATTCAAGGGCAAGGTGTTTGAGGACGGGGACATTCGCAGGGAAACCAAAATGCTTGTTTACAAAGCTATTGTACTACCAACTTTACTGTATGCTTGTGAAACATGGACCACTTATAAACAACATCTCCAACTCCTCGAAAGATTCCTTCAACGGTGTCTCTGAAAAAAATTACGCATCACTTGGAAAGACAGGTGAACTAATACCAGTGTACTGGAACAGGCAAAGATCACCAGTGTTGAAGCAAGTTAAATTGATGCTGGATGGAAAATAAGTGGTATTGGTTAAAAGTTTTTTAAAGTGTATGCAAGTATAGATTGTTAATACTTAGAAATATATATTTACAATAGGTGATGACGCAGAGTTATGAAAAATGACAGAGGGTAAGGATTTGCTGAAAGGACTTTTTAAATGGGAATACAAAAGGGGAGGTGTGAGGGGGTCAAAGAACCAAGGTGATGAGATAAAGGAGGATTGAAGGATGGAATTAATTTTAAACTTTAAACTTTTTATGTTTGTTTTTCTTTCTTTGTATATCTAATCATTCTTTTTCTTTTATGTCTCTTTTTATTTTTTAAATTGTTAGTTGTGTGAACTGTATTTTATAATTCTATGTGTATTTTAAAAATCTTAATAAATATTATAAAAAGGAAAATAGTTGTTGTTGTTGTTGGTACTGCAAACAGCAACTGTGTAGACAGCTTGGCCAACATTTCTATGCTCTACAATGCCCCAGACCTAACATTGTCCCAGAGCATTAGGGGGAGGGGAGGGGAGTGGTGGTGGTGGTTGGAAATAAAATGGCTAATGTTCCGAGAAAATTCTGCAAGCTGAGAAAAATAGAAGGAAATCTCAGGGGAAAATATATTCTGGGAAATTTCAGCTCTAATATAGATGGGGTATAATATGCATGGGGTTGGGGGAGAGAGACATATGACCCTCGAAGGTACCGTTTCAGGCTGGGCTTTTTTTCAGCCAGAACTTGCTGGAGCTCAGTTCTGGCCCCTCTTTTTCTAGTAAAATAGCACTGACTTCAAGTATGTAAATATTACTTTGATTCTTTCTTGTACTGGGAGTTTTTATATGGATGTGTTTTGCCATACGTGAAATAAAGATGCACCCTTTTATTCTGTTTTGATGTGAAAGCAGTTAAAAATTGCCTCAGGTTACTCTTTTGAAATCACTGTGATATCACCAAATGAGTATTATGCATGCTTATACTCTAAATTCTGCTAGGAAAATTGCTGAATGCTCTGTGACATTTACCTCACAGTATCTTCACAGACGTTATGCAAGTCCCCATTTTCCATTTTAAAACACTTTTGCACCCTAAATTTCTGTCTCCAGGAATACCAAATGCCCTTTAGAGTATTCCTCACCGTGGCCCATACAACTACAAGATACCTGTGGACGGTTTTGTATTGTTTCCCCCATAGTCAATATACTTCAAGACCCAGCTTGTAAGTTTATTTTGCATTTTTCTTCTTGCAACTGTAAAAAGGATAGCTATGAACCTCCAAGATACGGATGAGATTCCCACAGAAAATGCTTGAGCTATGTGGCAGCCACACCTCCATTCCTCTCATTTCTGTCTCACCCATTCTTTTCCAGCTATCCATTTTGTGCTTTGACTCGACTGCAATTTGGCATGCATAGCAAAGGGAGCGTAGGAAGGTGAGATCTTAGGTCCATCCATCTCAGGATTTCAGCCCTACCTGGAGATTCTGGGGATTGAACCTGGGACTTTTTGCATGCAAAGGAGATGCTCTGCCACTGAGCTATGTGTTGGGATATTTCGTTCCACCTTAAGAACAGACGTGTGGAATTGTTGTATGTCACATGTCTGTTTACATTCCAGCACAGCTTTCTGGGAACTTCTGCTTGTGTATAGCTTTTGCTTTTGCTGTTTTGCTTTGGACACGAAGGAGATCAGACATGTTTCCTTTTGTCCTGATGTATGCCGAATAAACGGCTTGTAAATATGCTCACACAACTTCTCCTGCCACTTCTGTTGCGTAGCGTTTACTCTGCTGAGTAGCGTGCCCTAGCTTCTGAAGCTCAGGTCACAGATGCTGCACCAAGGACTGGAGATTGCCCGACACACCGGCCAGTGGGCTGGAGCCAGCTGGGAGCCTGCCAATTGCCCCCATTTCCTTGGTTGCATGCCAACACTAAGGACCCTCCCGATGCATGTAGTGGTGTCAGCAGCCATGGGCTTCAGGGCCCAAGCTCACAGCGCCATAGCTCCCCTTCTCAGGGAAGGCCAAACCAAGTGCCCTGGATTCAGCCTAAGCATAGCCGCCTGAGCTGCTGCCGCCGCTATCTCTGCAAAATAGTTTTGTGGAGAGTTTGGCAGCAGGCCTGACCAGGATCACTGCCACTGAGGGGATCATAGCTGCCAATAGGGCCAGACTGAGATGGGGAGCAGCCAGGGCAGTACAGGCAGCCCAGATCTTGCTGAGAGTCACTTCAAATCTGGTAGTTCTCCTGAAGGCATGAGGGCAGAAGTCAGATCCATTGTATTACCTGGGGACTGATCACTCTTGAGTTTTCCTACATCTGTAGTTGAAAACCCCACACCCTATAACCTCATGGCAGTGGAAACACTTCTGGGTTCCCTTTGCAGTCAAGAGATTCATTGCAGCAGCTAGAAGAGTAGGGCAAGAAAAGTCTCCCCTTCAGCATGTCTGGCTGCAGAAGCAGAAGCCTTAGCCAGAAAGCAGCATTTTAATGGCTGAACACGTTGATCTTGATCCAGAGAAGCAATTCATCCGCTCAAAATTTGCCATTTTTCTCTCAGTGCTTGAATTCTTCATTTCAGCAACATCCCATTGCTGAGCACTTTGCTGAACAGTGGGGAACACGCCTGTAATTCTTGAATTGTTCGGGGTCCACATTGGTGTTAGCTTCTATCTGTTACTTCATTAATTTATCCCTGTGAACCAAATGGGAAGACGCTCTTCTCTGGTCATTTTTTAAATTCCACACAGCCGTGAATTTGAAAGTCACAATGTTGAGGGGGGGCGGGGGGAATTGGTATGTCTCTGCTTTTGGCATCAAGTTTTAACTTAACTTCTCCACTCTTTCAACTCTTTCAATTAAAGTAAGTAGCAGGGGGAAAACAGGCCTGCTATTCCGAGGAAATCCATTATTTACAAACATCCACACAGACACTTTTGTCTGGCAATATACCATAAGTCTCTGACGTCCTGTTACACGTTCACACAGCATGAGGGATCTGGGAAGCAAAATGTCTTCCTAATGGCACTTTCTCTCCAGTTAATTTGGATCCATTCGAGTCACTTGCTGTCTCACCGGAGTCTTCTGTGCGACTTAGCACCCAACTGTTCATGGTGCCTTAAAATCCTTGGACTTGCCCCACATCTCTTTCCCGGTAGTGTATGGAAAGGCATATTGCTGTGGAGAAAAAACAACAAAGCGTGTTCTCCCTAACAGAGAGCACGTGTTGCGGTTGGGGAACAGGCCGCCCTGCCATGACTAGGCAAATTGATCTGCAACCCTGGCCTTAAGGGTTAATTGGGTTGCTGGGGAATATTGATTGCTACCAATTTGGAGGAGGAGTCAGAAGTTATAAATAGAAGGGCCAGACGTGGGGACGTCCTCTTGGCCATTTTGCATCGGATCACCCGCCCTCCCTCCCTTTAATAGGGGGGGGGTTTATTAAGTTGATCGCTTGACCTTGCTATGCCTGTCATGGGGTCATCCGCCTTGGAGCGGGGGCCTGGTAGGAATTTTGCCATCTGGCGGATTGGCTGGTGCCATTTGGTTTTTGCCTACTGCGTAGCAAATCGTCACAACTTGTAAGGTTGGCGGTTAGGCATTGGTTAAATTGGTGCTTGGAGGGGTAAGTGCCTACCCCTCCAAATGATGCGGAAAGGGAATTCCGTTAAAGGAATCCAGGGGCTTGCCATTCTTTTCGTCCTTGTCCGTGGAGCCGGACTTGGGCCGTGCAAGCCCCACCGGAACATGAGGGTGAGAAGTGAGGGTCTGTTTCCCGACCTCACTTTCTCATCCAATACTTGTTTCCCACGCTGGCTTCCGGTGGAGTCCGGAAGGGCCAGCTCTGTCCTTGAGGGCCAGGACAGATAGTCATAACCAATGCCTAAGCAACCACTCACAATATTTTTTGTATTTGAATAAAGTTATGGCCAAAATTATGCCAAAAACCTTAAACAAAAATTGATGTGTGAAGTGTGAAATTATTTGGGGGGTGGCACTGTGGAACTCAACACGCAACAACCACCACCAGTGGACAAAGGAAATGTATTCCAACCTTTCCACAAGCTTTTCTGGGAATAGCCTTCAGAACCTTCCCCTCTCAAGTCATTGTGCCATAGCCCCTATGCAGGAATCTCAGCTGAGCACTTGACTTATTTTTTAGGAGAAAGTCTACTTATGATTTCCGGGAGCAATGCACATTTGTGATTCATATTTATAAATGGCAACAGTGGCCACTGAATTGGACATAATTTGCCGGAGGGGATAATAAGGTTTTATGAGTTCTTGCCAATATTTGCTTATTTGCAGATGTGATTAGACAAGGGCAAGTGCCTTCTTAGTACCGAGACTCCGTGGAGGGAAAACAATACTTGGGAGCTTACTGCATATTAATAAGGGGGAGAAAGGCTTACGGAGATTAATATACTTTGAAAAGGAGTCTTTAAAGTGCCACGATGAAGCATCCATACTTGATAGGTGCATTGCAGGTGGTGCACTGTCTACAATTCAGAAACCACTCTGAATAAAAGCAGGAGCAGACTGCAGTCTCCCCTCATTTGCAGACACCGCCGCACACCCTTGCTTTGTGAGAACCACTAATGCTCCATTCTAATGTTTCACTCTACAATGGAATAAAAAGCTGTGTATTTTTAACCGCATGTGTATGTTGTTAGACACAACCAGACAAAGGGCAAGTCCTACTTGAACCTTATTTCGCACTGGCTGGCTGCACTCTCTCCCTCATTTACACACACACACACACACGTTTCCTTAAAGCAAATGGCTTCCGTGCCTTATTGGGACGGAATAATAATCTGTGCGTTCTTAGCTTCATTTGTGTTTGGGTAGACATAATCAAACGATGGCAAATTCTATTTGAATCTCACTTGCTTGTCTCCCTCCCCACCCCCCACCCCGCATCCCCTTTCTATCTGCGCAATCCTGCAGGGAAAGAAAGTGCCTTCAAGGCTGGCAGCCAGCTTGAGCACATATTCGTTTGCTACAGCTCCAGCAGCCATGGAGAGCAAATGGCTGAAAAGGAAGCTTCCCCCATGAGGCGAGTCCTTGCTTTCAGACACCCTCAATTAGCAAGGGATTGGGGGGGCGTGTCTTGCTGGCCCTCAGTGCAAATTCCTACCAGGGACAAAGGAAACAGGGATGCCTGTCTTCGAGAAGCCCCTGCAAAGAGGTGGCCTGCAGAGAGAACCAATTTGGGAAGACCCCCAATGGAATTATGAATTCGTTTTAGGGATGTGTCATGGATGGAAATCAGACTTTGGTGAATTTCAGTACAAATTGACCTGATATGTACCTTCTGGACTAATGTGTGGGTGGAAATTTAAGTGGCTTTCACATTTCTCAAATGTTCTTGGCTCAAAAAAAACCCCCCAAACCCCAAAATAAAACCAAAAACCCATGCACGCTTTATAATGTATTTATAACTATGTGTTTGGAGAGAAAATACATTGAAAACAATTATTTATATGCAAATGTTCGTGTGCATTTCTGTTACAAAGAAATCAATCGGTTCATAAGAAGAATCCAGGAAGAGAAGAAGTTTAAGAAGGAATGGGGAAAATTCATAATGCACTTAAGGCTGTAAACAACTAAAAACGTTGGCAGGATTTGAGCAATGCTTGTAATGTACGAAAAACTATGGAAAAATGGATTACTATTCTTTTAACAAATGAGAGAAAATAAGATAAGCAGATGAAAAGAAAGATTGATAATGGTGACCATGGAAGGATAGAAGGAATTCAGTGGATTCAGATAATCCTAAATGAGGAGGTGAATGATATGTTTGAATTCAAATTTGTTATGTAAAACCTAATAAAAATATATTTTTAAAAAGAAGAAGAAGAAAGATTGGAATGGAATGGAATGATCAGTGATCACATGCAAAAGCAGTCATGGACTAGAAACAGGCAAAGGAATCTTGGGTAAGCACTGGAATCTCTCACTGCTAGGAGATGGCGGTGGTGTGTAACGGAAGGAAGAATTCACAGCATCCCTTGGCCAGACCGCTGCAAAGATGGCACACAGACTTCCCTGGGACAAAGGTTCAAGACCCATCTAGGAAGGGGAATACTATTTTGATAGGTAGCCAAAGCCAAGGACACAGAACAAGCCATTCTGAGAGCACAGTGATAACAGCAACCTCCAGCGGCTCACCAAACATGGCAAGATGTAGTGCAGAAACAGGACTTAGAGCTCCCTAGAACGAAAGGTTGGAAATGGCTTCAGTCATCTTTTACATACCTGGCCAAAAGAGAAGCAAAGGAAAGGAAGCTCTTGAGACTTGAGCCCACAAAGCATTTCTGTAATCATGCAGTCACAGTAGCAGACAGGAATTAGACACTTCATAGGGCATTTGTCTCCCTCCTGGCTCCACCATCTCAACACCCAATCATTTAGGGAGCACTGTAACATGGCTCCCTCTCTCTCTAGCATCAGACAGCAAAGAGAAAGAACAGAGGACAATAGTCCCACTTCACGGAACACAGTAACACAAAAATCCTGTCTCCGTCACTTCCCACTTTGTGGAGTCAAAACACACACCATCATGTGATAGACAACAATCCCATGACTGCAATCAGGGAGCAGGAATTCTAACAATTACACCGGGGGGGATTTGAATTGCGCTGATATGCCACCGCTCAACAAGGATAATTCATGCCAAGAAAGAGGCTTCTGCATATACAGGGTCTTCTGCCTCAAAATCCAGTCAGTTCTTTGGATCGGGTAGAGAGGCTGAATCCCTATAGAGATCACATTTTGGGAGCATGTGCCAGAGGATCTTTGGATCAAGTTCCTAAAATGTAATTCTAATCTGTGCGCCTGTGTGTGTGTGTGTATACACGTATATAAATATATTCTACTGAAAAACTACTCTGCACTAAGTCTCTTTCGAAGGCTGCAGAACCAACATAGTCCTGTTGCCAACTCAGTCATTTATGTGGATAGAGAGAGGTAACCACTGGTTCAGTGTAGGCAAATGTGTATGGCAAGGTTCAAATTAAGGCTGCAGGCACACTAGACATTTAAATCACTCTCAAAACACATGTTTCCTCCTTGAAGAATTCTGTGCACTGTAGTTTGTTAAAGTTTTGGTGCGAATTGTAACTCTGTGAGACATAGAAGCCATTTTCTGTTCCTGGGGAAATGACGTTGCAGGTTGGGAGCAAGCCCATGCACATGGGGCGGGATAGCCCCTGCGCCATTGGGGGTTCCTCAGCCGTGTCATCCCTGGCTGGCCAATCCGGACGGTCCAGGGGCGTGGCGCGGGCTATTTAAATGGCCCGCGGCGGAGGACCTGTTGGGATTCAAGCCATTATCAGGAAAAACTGGCCACTCTCCAGGCACCCGGCTTGAATCACCGGTTGACCTCCCTGTCTGCATTCTCCGGCAGGATCCAGGCAGAGGTCGCGATCGGCGATCCTCCTCAATGTGAGGACACACCACTCTTTCCTGCCCCCCCTGTGGGCAGGGGAAAGAGATAGACAGAAACGTATTTACATGTCTTTATTTCTGTCTTTGCAGCGTTACAGAAAAACACGTCTGCTCTCTTCAAACTCCAGCAGCTGAGAGACAAACTCCTCCTGTACTTCCTGTACAGCTCATGTTACACTCTGAGCTAATTCCGGTGCTTCGCACTGTGAATAGACTGTCCCTCTGTTTCCCACGGAACAGTTCCAACATTCCCATTTATGTTTTGCTTTCAAGCTTCCAGCTCGCGGCCTCATTGCTTCTATATCGTAACAGGACCCGTCCCCTTTTATTCCAGCTTCCTCAGTTCCAGGAGGGTTTGGGACCTTGCCACGCAACTACAGTGCCCAGAATTATTTGAGGCGGGAAATGTACCTCAAACGTACTTAAAGGGTATAGTTTGTATGCGGTCACAATCTACAAAGAAAAGAATTATAGGCCTAAATTATAGGTCATGGATTTTTATACCGAAACTCTCTTTCTTCACAAGACAAGGATGGGTGTCATGTAGAAACAGGTTTTTACTGGCCTATCTCAATGTTATAAGTACAACATTAGAAAATTGGGTATCTTTGCAATATTAAGATAGAAAGGCAATTATGTAGTAGCAGAATTACTGATTATTTGAGAAAAGAAACCCACAATAAATTATCATTGTTGCTTTAATTGAAATTTTTAAATGTCAGTATTTTATGTCGAGCTCAACCAGTCAAGTGGAAAATGAAGGAATATACTGGACAAAAAAATAGAGAGAACAGGGCCGTTTCATCATTTAGCAGTTGTTAAGTCAGATAACTGTAGCAATGCACAGTAAATGTTTAAAACACAAAAATTATGTCTAATTTGTTTAATGTTTCTTGGAAGCAAATGAGGAAACAAATCATATTTAATAACAATAAAGTGTAATTGCACATTTATTACTGATGTAATTTGAGTTAGGAAATAGCAGGGATTATCCTATAGTTCATACATCCTAAATCACAATGGAGCTCTTGTAATAATCAATATTTAATTAGCATATAATTACTCACAATAACTGTATTTTAGATGCAAATTAAACAGTTTGGGACATTTTGAATGTTATTTATTTGTCCTAATAGGTCATTTTACCCTGTGTTTAGATCCAAGAATTATTCTTATTGGTAAAGAAGGTATTTGCATTTTCAATAGAGGAATATTTGACTAAAAATATGGTATAAGAAGACTGAATAATTTATCTTATGTAGATTTTTTCACAAAATTACTATCCTATTATTTTCTTGCAACTGTCATGTTATTCACTTCCTTTGGATAATTCTTTTTAAATCACTGAAGCTCAGTGCAAGTCTATAAATTATAGGAAAGAGCCCAGCCACAGCAGGCAGCAGGCAGTGTGATCCTAAGTAAGGTTATGCAGATGAAATTCCACATATTTCCATAGGATTTACAGTGGTGCCCCGCAAGACGAATGCCTCGCAAGACGGAAAACTCGCTAGACGAAAGGGTTTTCCATTTTTGAGCTGCTTCGCAAGACGAATTTCCCTATGGGCTTGCTTCGCAAGACGAAAACGTCTTGCAAGTTTGTTTCCTTTTTCTTAACACCATTAATACAGTTGCGACTTGACTTCGAGGAGCAACTCATAGAACGCAGTGTACATAGTAGCCTTTTTTGAGGTTTTTAAAGACTTTGGTGATTTTTGAAGCTTTTCCAAAACTTCTTTTGCAGCCATTTGGTAAGTTAAGCTTTTAAAACTTTTTTGGGGGGTTTTGCATTTTGGGTTGGGGTGTTTGGAATTCAAGGACTTGGTGTTGGGAAGGGGTTTGCAAGAATCTGGAAGCTTGTGTGTGTTTTTTCTGCATTTTTTATGATTTTCTGTGACCATTGGGCCACTCTGCTGTTTTTTTAAAAAAAATCTGGGTTTGAATTTTGAAATGCTCTTTACAGTATGTGTGACTTTAAAGAGCACTTAATAAACTCTTGTTGTACCAAATTTGGCTTTGTTTGGACTTTTTTTTGACCATAGGAATGCATTAATTGATTTTCAATGCATTCCTATGGGAAACCATGCTTCGCGAGATGAAAAATTCGCTAGACGAAAAAATTCGCGGAACGAATTAATTTCATCTTGCGAGGCACCAGTGGCGTAGCGTGGGGGGTGCAAGGGGTGCCGGCGCAACATCTGGGGGGCGTGCTCGCCACCTCCGGAGCCGCCGAAGAGCCTCGGGCGCAGGCTGTAGCAGAGCCCCATGTCTCGCGGAACCGACGAGCTGGCAGCGGCTCTCAGAGCTCGCCGTGGTCCCCGTGCGCCAGGGCCACGGAGGGCGTGCCAGGCAGCCCCTCCTCACAGCCCCGCCGCCGCTGCAGCTGCTGGGCCATGTTGCATTTTCCTCGCCTCTCTGCCCTCCTCCTCCGGGCAAGTGGCGTCGTTTGGGCGGCAGCGCCAGCGGCAACTCGCCTCAGATCACCTGACGCGACAGGTTAGGGGTTAGGGGGCGCAAATTACTTGCCTTGCCCCGGGTTAGGGGGCGCAAATTACTTGCCTTGCCCCGGGTGCTGACAACCCACGCTACGCCGCTGCGAGGCACCACTGTACTCCTTAATGTGTTTAGGGTTGCAGCATCCAATTCAGTTGGAGAATTGAACACATGTCCATAGCACTGCTGCTGCAAACTGTTACGATCCAAAAGTACTTTAATTTGAGATGGACTGTGCTTGGAAATTTCACAAGGAAATCAGAATTCAGCTGTGACATGTCGCTTTTCTTTTGGAAGGTAAATGGTGCCTTTTAACTGTGGTTGCAACATTACAAAGCAATGGCTTGTTTGCATCATAATTCAGCCTCAATATACAGTACAGTACTTTGTGAATATGTCTGAACCTTCTGGCGCGTCAGCAGCAAGAATATTGGTAGCTAAATATTGGAAGGAGAAACACATACCCATCAAAGAGGAATGGTTGTGTAAGCTGAGAGAGTACATGGAACTTGCGAAGCTGACAGATATAATAAGAGACAAGTCAAATAAGACAGTTAAGAAAGAATGGGAGTACCTAAATAAATATCTGATGAGTCAAGGTTCAGCAGTGTAGATCTGGTTGTGTCTAGAATAACCCTGCAAAGGTAAAAAGCTTCCTGGTACCAAGATGAGGGATGTACTGAAATACAGATAAGTTGGTTTCAATTAGGAATAATGAACTGTCGTGAGACTGACGGAAGTCCAAAGAACAAAAGAATATGAAAAATGAAATACCTAAGATGTGTTGGCTTCTTAGGAAAACAGGTGATATGTAAGAGGTAACTGTTTAAAATGTATGTATTTCGTCTGCAAAGTCTTAGTTTAATAATGAATGAATGCTGTTCCATCTATGATTTTTTTCTTATCTTCATTAAGATTTAATTGTATTAGTTTATGTAATTTATTTTGATTTCTGCTTTTCTTCTTTCTTTTCTTTTTCTTTCCTTTTTTGTTATTTGTAACCTTTAAAAATCTTTTTTCTTCTTTTCACATTTAAAAGTTTTGATTTGTATGTATTTGCAATATAACTCAATTAAAAAAGAAGAAAAGAACCTTCTGGCGCGCTCTTCCTTCAATCTCTTGAACGTCATGAGCACTTTGTGGCTCTTTGAGGTTCTCTAGGGCTTATGGGCATCACAGAAGCCGACACAACCTTGATCTAGCTATTTCATATTATGGTACGGGTTTTTAAGGGTCACCCTCATCAATTTCTGAGGTGTGTTTTTAGTGGAACATAAAATCCCATAACCATAGTTTGGCATTGTGCTTATTTGCCAACAATCTGCATTGCTTGATTATAGAAATGGCGGAACAAGAAAAATATTACAGTAGGACTGAGGAGGAGGAGAAAGGGAAACCTGTGGTCATGTCAAGAGCTGGCGGCCAAATGAAAGACTGAGGTAATAGTACATGTGCTATGTTGGCTTTTTTCTGCTGCTGCAGTTTGTTTAAAGTTCTAGTCACCTTTCATGGGGATTTGCAGTATTTTATCTGCCGTCTGAGCAAAACTGGAGATGTAACAGAGTACAAATTATGTACCGTTTGTACAGAAGAAGATTTGGGGTGGACAGGAATACCGGATTTGAATGTGCCAGGTGAGAGGAAAGAACAACTTCTGAATATCAATCCTGGCAGAAGAGTGAGCAAACTAACAGTATGCTGTCTGAATATAAGGGGAATAATTGGAAGGGAGAGAGACTGAGAAAGGAGCATTCACTCTACTTAGAAACTTGGCTGAAAAAAATATGGTCTATCAGCCTGATTGTATGCATGCTTGCCTGAAAGTAAGCCCCATTGAGTCCAGTGGGATTTATCCCAGACCCTCCAAGTGTCCCTATTTTCCAGGAATGTCCCTGATTTATAGAAGCCACCCTGCTGATTTCATCCCGCAATGTCCCACTTTTCCTTGTTGTTGTTGTTGTTTAGTCATTTAGTCGTGTCCCACTCTTCGTGACCCCATGGACCAGAGCATGCCAGGCACTCCTGTCTTCCACTGCCTCCCGCAGTTTGGTCAAACTCATGCTGGTAGCTTCGAGAACATTGTCCAACCATCTCGTCCTCTGTTGTCCCCTTCTCCTTGTGCCCTCCATCTTTCCAAACATCAGGGTCTTTTCCGGGGAGTCTTCTCTTCCCATGAGGTGGCCAAAGTATTGGAGCCTAACTTTTCCTTAGGATGTCCCTATTTGCATTGGAGAAATGTTGGAGGGTATGGAGTTATCTGACCCCCAAAGCCATCTGAAGGCAATCTTGTATATGGAAGGTTTTCTTTATGTTAATGTTTTCTTGTGTTTTTATATATGTTGGGAGCTGCCCAGAGTGGCTGCAGCAACCCAGTAAGATGTGTGGGGTATAAATAGTAAAATTGTCATTATGGAATGGGCTGCCCCTATTTTCATCGGAGAAATGTTGGAGGGTATACTGTCCTATTCACGTGTTACCTAAATGTTGGGTGTAAGTGCACAGAATAAGCAGCATAGTATGTCTTCAACATAAGTGTTTTTCAACAGCAGCATGTTGTGAGCAGCTGTGTGAAAAGAATTACCAACTTTGCATAACTAGGAAACCTGGTTGTGTGGGTGTCCCTGCTACGTGGACCTCCTATGCCTACATTGAGCTTCCTCTAAACGAAAGTGTGCACAACACACAGTTGTTGAAAATATATTTATATTTTAACAACCTTTTTTGTTGTTGTCAAAAAGTGTGGTGCTCACTGTAACAACATCATGGTGAGTACTGGCACCTATTTTTCTTGTGGGGGGGGGAGCACTGGGCCTGCTCCACACTCCACAAGTGTATGCATTACCCACAAGTTACTCTTCAACAGGGCTTAAGTGTGCACAGGATGGTCAAAGACATGGGAATCGCAGAATGTTGAAAGACTTGCAGGGTCTCTCATAAGATACTCAGCTCTGCATCCTTACACAAGGATACAGCCAAAATCCAGTCTGCAGTATCTTTGGGGCAAATAGTAAGCAATGTGGATTTAGGGATGAATCAGGAAGCCAATTAAGCAAACCGACACGGACACATTTTCTAGCTAAGACAGCATTTGTGAACTCAGTTAAAAATGGAGGGGGAAATTTAAGAAGATCGTAAAACGGAAAATTGCTGCTATCGACACAGGGGATAATGAGACATTTTAATGCCATCTGTGGCTAGGTGTCAGGAAACCTGAGTATACAGTGATGCTTCCTGAGGAATGGCAGGTAGCATATTTCAACTGAACCAGCAACACGGGGTAGAGCTCGTGAATTCCATTTAATTCTGTCGTTCTTTCAAATTCTACAGGCTTTTTAAAAAGAGGTAATTCTAAACCCTTATTCGGTTTCCAGAATCAAGACCAGGGGTCAGCAACCTTTTTCAGAGTTTGGATTTGGATTTGGTATCCCGCTTTATCACCACACAAAGGAGTCTCAAAGCGGCTAACATTCTCCTTTCCCTTCCTCCCCCCACAACAAACACTCTGTGAGGTAAGTGGGGCTGAAAGACTTCAGAGAAGTGTGACTAGCCCAGGGTCACCCAGCAGCTGCATGTGGAGGAGCGGAGATGCGAACCCGGTTCCCCAGATTACGAGACTACCGCTCTTAACCACTACACCACACTGGCTGTCTCAGCTGTGGGCCGGTCCACCATCCCTCAGACCATGTGGTGGGCCGGACTATATTTTGAAGAAGAAAAAAATGAACAAATTCCTATGCACCACAAATAACCCAGAGATGCATTTTAAATAAAACCACACACTATACTCATGTAAAAACACCAGGCAGGCCCCACAAATAACCCAGAGGTGCATTTTAAAGAAAAGGGCACATACTACTCATGTAAAAACACACGGATTCCTGGACCATCTGTGGGGTGGATTGAGAAGGCGATTGGGCCGCATCCGGCCCCCGGGCCTTAGGTTGCCTACCCCTGATCTAGACAGTTTCATTCCCCATGTTTCCAGATCTTATTCACATTGCTCTTTCTGAGTTGACACAAAGACTCTCACTAAATACCCACGTCTTCCTCGTCTCATCACTATTTACTTCTCAGCACAACACATCATGGTTCAACATACATTTTCAAGATATTCTGAAAAGTCAACTAGTTTTTTTCCTTCAGTCTGAGGAAAGACCAGATTGCAAAAAAGGACTGTAGAGCAGAAATCTCCAAACATCCCCCCTTCCCAGTCTCCCAAGGCCACCATGTTGCAAGTGAAGGACTTTATTAAAAGACATTCACTAATACCAGGGAGCGTTGCAGCTTACTTTATAACCAACTTCCAAAGCAAAAGAGAGATGTGTTCCTGTTTCTTGGCTGCATTCGCCTGGGCACTTTTACAAGAGATGCTTAATCCCTTTGCAAATTTCCCATGCCTCATGATCCATTCAGCATTATGCATGTTCAAATGTTAAATCATATTTCCACATTCTTAGAAATATCACCAATTGCCAGTGTCTAGTGCTATTGAGATAGGTGCTTTCAGAATCTGCTCAGCTCTTAGGATTTCAGTTTTTGAAACTCTCCCAGGGTATTTGTGGACAGAATTTGAGGGAGGTCCATTTCACCAAATTTCTCTAGCGGGAGGATAAATTCTCCAGCAATTTTTTGTGGAGGTACTCCTCATCAGCCGTCATAGGAGCACAGCTTCTGTAAGCAACAGCAGCATTGTACAGGAATACAAAATGGTGCCAAACTGGCCACCATTTTGTATCCTCCACAATTCCCCAGCTCTAGCAGTTTCAGTGGGGGGTGATGGGTGCCACACACACAAAAATGTGGAAAATATTTGGAGAAAATTCTGAAAATTTCTAAAAGGGTAAAGAAAGAAAGAAATCTATCAGCAAAATGTCTTCTGAGAAATTTCAACTCATCTCTATTTACAACTGCATGAAGTCCCTGCGTGGCCTAACAAATATTACTTTACTTCTGTAACACACAGCTAAAGCTCTCCTGTCCTTCATTATGTTTTACAAAAGCGGGCTATGAAAGAAGAACAAAGTACTCCAAGCCTTCATAGACTGTACTTTTCAGCTGATAATTTAATGAGAAAGTCAGTCTTCATTCATGCTTATTTGCCCAGTGCACCGATTCTGTCAATCTTAGAAGAGTTCAACATCTGGTATAGACTTCATTGTTCTTAGGCTTGTTCTTTTTTGCTGCATGGCTACTCAGAATGTGAATTTTTGTATGTGAAATTGTTTGGGGGAGTTCTTCTAGGGCTGTCACTATCTATTATTACTATTATTATTATTATTATTATTATTATTATTATTATTATTATACTACTACTACTACACAAGGAAGAAGAGGAGGAGGGGGACACAAAGACTAAAGCCTTAGACCACATCTTCTGGAGAAGAACAGAAATGTCTATCAGCTGCCTGATGCTTCCTCAAGACTCTCTATGCTAATTATATTCAATAAATGTCAGGTAAAAACAAGCAGTTCAGAAGAGGTGGGTCAGGAACCAAAGACTTGTTCTACCAGTTTTGTGCTCCTGGGCTTTGTGTCTCTCAGTCAAGCAGCAGTAACGTTCCAATCATCCTTTGCAACTAGGAGGATTTTCAAAAGCAGCTTGCTTTATGATCCCATTGTCAGTTGTATCTGGCCTATTGATTCAGGTACTGCCACTGTTCATACAACTCCATGGCTGGACTCTAAAATCAGACCAGCAGCAATGTTTCTCCTAGTCAATGGAAAGGGTAAATCTAAAGGCTGGAATGCACTTATGGAAATAGTGCGCAGCTAATTTTCTCCTGTCCCACCTCTTGTTTCTTTCCCTTCCCCAATATGTCTGTTTTTGCTGCAATGCAAATTAATACCTCAAGTATACTCAGCCATAAAATGCTGCCCCTTGATTTTAAAAATCTAGTTTCAAATGAACGATAGAGCACATCCTTTATAATGACCTAAACCTAGCACGCACAATAATGCACTGGGATGATGAACTCTAAATTATGAGTGATTATACCTAAATTCACTGCAACTTCTTTTTTTTTTTTGACATTTTTACAGCCTGTTTAATTTTCTTCCCACCAAGCTACAGAAAGTGATTACCCGTGATATAAGCAAAGTCACACACTTGGCAAATGAATTTCTAGGTTTCCTCTCTTGCTATCCGGCACTAAACGATGATTCACATCGTGTTTCCTCCCACCTTGGCTTCACATAGAAAATCCTCTAGTGGTGAGTTTGTTCCACAGCCATGTTTCTTGGTGGGGGAAACCCCAGAAATTACTCCATTAAAGAAGGTGTTCTCTCCTCCCCCACTTCCATATATTAACTCTGACTTAGTAATGATCAGTTTTCTCCTCGGGACATGTTGTTAAGTCTAGCAGAAATATGGTAACAGGGTTAGCCTAAGATATTTTGCTGCCTGAAGTGAAGGAAAATACAATATCTTCCTCAGTCCCTGAGCATTTATATCTTACTAAATTTGAGTGATGATTCCTTAACCTCACAACCAGCTCACATTAGGGGTGCAAGACAGGTTGCCTAGCACACAGCTCAGTCAGATCTCTGCCCCTCAGCACGAGTTGCTTGGCAGCTATCTCATGTTGCCACATGGTAGGGCTGATCTTGACTGATAACCATTGTTTAGGGCATGTTTACATTACCGACTTAAACCATTTTTAAACAGTCAATAAATGCTGGACTGTAGTATTGTGCTGGGGCTGCTCTCAGTGGCAAGCTATACTCAGTTTAATTCTCAAGATTAAGAGAGGCATTACAAAGAGGCAGGAGAGAGAGAGAGAGAGAGAGAGAGAGAGAGAGAGAGAGAGGTAATGCTATTCTAGGCTGCATCAGCAGAAGTCTAGTGTCCAGATCAAGGGAAATAATAGTCCCACTCTGTTCTGCTTTGGTCAGACCACACCTGGAATATTGTGTCCAGTTCTGGGTACCACAATTTAAGAAGGATGTTGACAAGCTGGAAGGTGTGCAGAAGAGGGCAACCAAGATTAACAAGGGTCTGGAAACTAGGCCATATGAGGAGCACTTGAAGGAGCTGGGTATATTTAGCCTGGAAGAGGATACAGTGGTACCTCGGGTTACAGATGCTTCAGGTTACAGACGCTTCAAGTTACAGACTCCGCTAATCCAGAAATATTACCTTGGGTTAAGAACTTTGCTTGAGAACAGAACAGAACAGATGAGAACAGAAATCGTGGAGCAGCAGTGGGAGGCTCCATTAGCTAAAATGGTGCTTCAGGTTAAGAACAGTTTTAGGTTAAGAACGGACCTCCAGAACGAATTAAGTTCTTAACCCAAGGTACCACTGTACTGAGAGGCAATATCTTCAAATATCTTAAGGTCTGTCGAAGAGGGAACAAACTTGTTTTCTCCTGCTCTGGAGGGCAGGACTCAAGCCAATGGCTTCGGCTTACAAGAAAGGAGATCCCCACTAGGGTTGCCAAAACAAACCCATGATTTTTCAGTTGTCTTGCCTAGGATCCAGGACAATGCACCACATTGCAGAACCCCCCCCCCCAGATAGCCATTCCGCCTTTAAAATCCCAGTAATGTCGGGCAAAGTCTGGACATATGGCAGCCCTAATTCCCAATAAACTTCAGGAAGAATTTTCTTGTAGTAATAATTGTTTGACAGTGGAACTGTCTCCCTTGGGAGGTTCTGGACTCTCCTTCCTTGGAGGTTTTGAAGCAGAGCTTGGATGGCCAAATGTCACGGATGCTTTAGCTGAGATCCCTGCATTTCAGGGGGTTGGACTAGATGACCCTTGAGTCCCTTCGAAGATGGGTGTTTTTGGTATACGTGCAAGTATATCAGGCCAGGCCATCTATCATGCCCAGCATGGTCTCCTCTGACTGGCAAAAGTCCCACAGCATCAGAGGTCCACGTCTGTCACTCCATCTGCTTCTCGATCCTTCTGCATGCATCAGGTTCTCCATTGTGCAGGGCTCCCTCCCTAACAAGGTAATGTTTATAGGTGCAATTCTGTGTAACACTTAGGATGTTTTTACCTGTGACACTGAAAATATTTTTCATGAAGATGTCAACGTGTTAATGCAGAAAGAGGCAGGCTTAAAAGCTGCACACTTGTGAGTCAGCAACAGATTTTCCATTCTCTTTGCAGGTGCAAGAATTGCAAAAACAAACAAACCCCGATTTACACAAATGACCCATGACACCCCATGACCCATGACAGCCAGGTAGCTTGTCTAGGCTCCAATACTGAGGGTGGAATGAACCTCTATATGAAGGAAGGGGAGAGGGAACTGCACAAAATCAAACACCAATTGTCAGATCAATAAAGTCTTCCCTTCCTTCTATCTTTCTCCCACCTTTCTCTCTCTCTGTGCACATATGCATATGCAAAAACAGAACTAACCATACTTAACTAGAAAGTGACAATCAGGGTTGAACCCATACTTAACTAGAAGGTGGCAAAAGATGCAGTTCTGTACAACTTCACTTATGAGTAAGTATAACTGAAATCAAGAATAAAGCTGTACAGGTACATGCACTCCTGTTTAGCCACAATCCAAATCTATCCTGTGTCTATCCTGTCACTTAGGAAATAATGTGTTCTGAAGCATTTCCTTTTAAACCAGCTTCAGTCTGGAATAAGAAAATGAATGAGCTGCCTCTGTTTCATTTTTGCTTTATTTTTTACTGGGTTTAAAATGAAATACAGTATAGGAAATCCGAGAATGCATACATGGCCTTACTTTGAAATGAAAGTGCATTGAATCTAGCTGCATGCGCATCCAAGATCACTGCTGCCCCTGGAGCTTCTGTCTTGGTACTGGCTTCAAATCCCAGCTAAACCTATTGTCTCAACAGTTAACTTTGGAGCAGCCACTATCAGTCAGTTCATCAAACATCAATGCAAGTGAGCAAGTTCAACAGAGTTAGAATGCTGCATAGGAGATTAATAATAGCAATATGTTGGCAATAATACCTTGCCAACAAAGGTCCGTATAGTTAAAGCTATGGTTTTCCTAGTAGTGATGTATGGAAGTGAGAGTTGGACCATAAAGAAGGCTGATCACCGAAGAATTGATGCTTTTGAATAAAGGTGCTGGAGGAGACTCTTGAGAGTCCCATGGACTGCAAGAAGATCAAACCTATCCATTCTGAAGGAAATCAGCCCTGAGTGCTCACTGGAAGGACAGATCGTGAAGCTGAGGCTCCAATACTTTGGCCACCTCATGAAAAGAGAAGACTCCCTGGAAAAGACCCTGATGTTGGGAAAGATGGAGGGCACAAGGAGAAGGGGACGACAGAGGATGAGATGGTTGGATAGTGTTCTCGAAGCTACCAGCATGAGTTTAACCAAACTGCGGGAGGCAGTGGAAGACAGGAGTGCCTGGCGTGCTCTGGTCCATGGGGTCACGAAGAGTCAGACACGACTAAACAACTAAACAACAACAACAACAACAACAACAAATAGCAATATAGCATCAAAACCCTTTCTTTTTTTAAGTGTCCCAGTACTAACTCTCGGTATTGGAGCCTAGACAAGCTACCTGGCAACTGCTAACTCTTCATATTTTCCATGGGCATTTTTGCAGAACTGCTTGACATCCAAACCAGATAACTTTATTGTGCTAGCTAGCCATTGGCTATGACAAATTTGAATCAAAAAGAAATACAAACAAAAGGGGTATTGCGGTGCCAATCTCTATTTAGATCTCTGCATCTCCTTTACAGCTCACTACTATATTGTCCAGGTTCTTCTTTCCGATCTTTTTTGGCCGCCAAAGCAAAAACGGTGACTTTATGAGTCACTGAAGTGTTTACATTGCTAAGAAGCCACAGGATCTTGTCTGCCAGGGAGAGACATCTTTGCTGTAAGGTAAGGTGAGAAATCACCTCCTGGGTCCAATGTATAGTGGGCCAAATAGTAAATAGTGCAAGATGACTTCCACCTGCAGTTGCCTACATATGCAGAGTTTGTCTATATGGTACCCCATTATATCATCTGTCAACGGTGAAGGGCATAGCCTGAAAATGCAACTCAGTAAAAGCGAATCTGAGTGAGGCTGGCTGGAGATTCAACAGGTAACCGGCTCTAAAATGGACCATTTTTAGAAGGGGGAACCAAGGAGAGCATTTAGAGGATTTACATGCTTGACCTGTAAAGCTGTAAGTTGACCTCCCAGCCCTAGCACCCCTTTAATCGCCAGACACAGAATATTGAGAAGACAAAAGGTGCAGTGCTGTGAAACTGTAGATTCAGAGAGTAAATGCGCTGAGTGCAGCCATGTTTGAAATCGAGAGAAAGATCGGTCTAAGCAGAAATTAAGGCATTCTGCTTGTGTGTGTGTGTTTATCCTACAGGCACCCACCAACTGTTCCACTGTTGTTGTATTTTATCCCTTACATTCCCCATGTCCCATCATCAGCATGTTTTGCGCGTTTTTCTGAAGCACTACAAACACCTGTTTGACCAGAAAGGGTAGTGGGATAAAGAAATGAGTGTCTTTGCTGGTCTCTGTCCTCCCATTGATTGTGAGAAAGTGCACCTCAATCACATTTGACAGCTGGAAAGTACCTGTGGCCAACAAGGACTTATTGAACTTACTGTAGTCTTGTGCCATTATCAACTGCTTTGAGCATATGAGACTATAACCAGCCTCTCCCACAGAAGGAAGAAGGTGCTAAAGGACCTGGAAGTCCCCTTTCCCCTTCTGGAATTAATTCTCACATGACATTTTGGTTTCTGGATACTTGAATACAAAATACTCAGTTGGGAATGAGACAGTTCAGAGTGGCATGCATGCACTGAAGAGACTGCTTGTCTTTGTGCGATTCATAGAAGCGGCTGCTCAGTTTTTCACAGGTTGTCAATTCCGTGTATTTTTCAGCGAAAAGCCCTGGTTTAGAATGCAGGTATATGCTGTTTTCCACCGATGCAACTGATTTTGGAACAACATAAATGACTCTTTCCTAGAGTTTTAGGTGGATGAGAGGGAAGTTGGGTTGTTGTTTTTTGTTCTGTTCAAACACAGGAAACTGCCTTACAAAGAACCAATCCACTGGGCCACCTAGACTGGTATTGCTGACACTGAGTGCCAGCAGCTCTCCAAAATTTCAGGCCCCATGGAAATGCCAAGGGGTGAACCTGAGACTATAATAATAATAATAATAATAATAATAATAATAATAATAATAATTTATTATTTATACCCCGCCCATCTGGCTGGGCCTCCCCAGCCACTCTGGGCGGCTTCCATAAAAACCAAAAATACAATAAAATATCACACGTTAAAAACTTCCCTGAACAGGGCTGCCTTAAGATGTCTCCTGAATGTCAGGTAGTTGTTTATCGCTTTGACATCTGCTGGAAGGGCGTTCCACAGGGCGGGCGCCACTACCAAGAAGGCCCTCTGCCTGGTTCCCTGTAGCTTTGCTTCTCGCAATGAGGGAACTGCCAGAAGGCCCTCGGCGCTGGACCTCAGCGTCCGGGCAGAATGATGGGGGTGGAGATGCTCCTTCAGGTATACTGGACCGAGGCCGTTTAGGGCTTTAAAGGTCAGCACCAACACTTTGAATTGTGCTTGGAAACGTACTGGGAGCCAATGCAGGTCTTTCAAGACCGGTGTTATATGGTCTCGGCGGCCGCTCCCAGTCACCAGTCTAGCTGCCGCATTCTGGATTAGTTGTAGTTTCCGAGTCACCTTCAAAGGTAGCCCCACGTAGAGTGCATTGCAGTAGTCCAAGCGGGAGATAACCAGAGCATGCACCACTCTGGCGAGACAGTCCGCAGGCAGATAGGGTCTCAGCCTGCGTACCAGATGGAGCTGGTAAACAGCTGCCCTGGACACAGATTTGACCTGTGCCTCCATGGACAGCTGTGAGTCCAAAATGACTCCCAGGCTGTGCACCTGGTCCTTCAGGGGCACAGTTACCCCATTCAGGACCAGGGAATCCTCCACACCTGCCCACCTCCTGTCCCCCAAAAACAGTACTTCTGTCTTGTCAGGATTCAACCTCAATCTGTTAGCCGCCATCCATCCTCCAACCGCCTCCAGACACTCACACAGGACCTTCACCGCCTTCACTGGTTCTGATTTAAAAGAGAGGTAGAGCTGGGTATCATCCGCATACTGATGAACACCCAGCCCAAACCTCCTGAGGATCTCTCCCAGCGGCCGCATGTAAATGTTGAAAAGCATGGGGGAGAGGACAGAACCCTGAGGCACCCCACAAGTGAGAGCCCAGGGGTCTGAACACTCATCCCCCCCCCCCACTTTCTGAACACGGCCCAGGAGGAAGGAGCGGAACCACTGTATAACAGTGCCCCCAGCTCCCAGCCCCTCAAGACGGTCCAGAAGGATGCTATGGTCGATGGTATCAAACGCTGCTGAGAGATCCAGCAGAACTAGGAAACAGCTCTCACCTTTGTCCCTAGCCCACAGGAGATCATCAGCCAGTGCGACCAAGGCAGTTTCAGTCCCATGATGAGGCCTGAATCCCGACTGGAAGGGATCCAAATGGTCCGCTTCTTCCAGGCGTGCCTGGACTATTTGCATGCAAGACAGATGAGCTATAGTAATAGTACCTTTGTCATTTATCACTATCATTTGACTCTGTAAACAAACCATGTATAAGCAAGAATAAATGCCTCTTTCAAATGCATATATATGCATTTTCTAGGAGTCTTGCGCTGTTCTGCCAAGAACTCTGCAGAGACCACTTGATATTGGAAATAGAAGAGAAGAATGTTTTGTTTGAGCATCCTTTGTTTCATAAGCACAATATGATTTGGGAGCTGTTTTCATTTGCCGTAGTTCAATACAATTACAGTTGTGCATCGTGTAAAACAGATCCTTCCTCCC
This sequence comes from Podarcis vaucheri, assembly GCF_965113315.1. Taxonomy (NCBI): domain Eukaryota; kingdom Metazoa; phylum Chordata; class Lepidosauria; order Squamata; family Lacertidae; genus Podarcis; species Podarcis vaucheri. Next base: position 21,681,151 of record NC_138755.1, on the reverse strand, counting down.
CTGTTTGCAAGTGGATGTTGGCATAGGTGGGTGACGAAAAGGCCCCCTCTGTATTCTAAATGGATTACCACACTTAACACAGAAAGGCTATTTCACCCATGTTACATTATATAATATCAGAAGGAAATAATCAAAGGCCACAGACTAAGAAATAAATAAAGGGGCTCAGGTGAAATTCTACCCACACAATGTCTATGTGAGAGATGAGACAGATCCTTAATGAACTCTAAGGAGGGACAGGCAATTTTTGAAATTAAATTGATTCCTACCAGGCTCTTATCATCTTGCAGATAACAATTGCATTACGGATAAAAGCGGGGCAGGCATGGGGTAGAAGGGAGACAGCTGGCCTTTCTCTTCTGGAGATGACTTGTGCTGAGGAGCTAAAACCCTGTGCTGGTGATAGCGATTACCCTAACCAGCCTATGGCTGACAAAAGCCATGTATCAGTTCAGGAGCAGGAGCAGTAGTCACTCTATTATTTTGCCGTGAAAGAAAAGCTGGTGTTAGCAGATAAGTGGCAGAAAGCTTGACTCGTTGCCATTTCCCCCTAACAATAAGTCCAAAGAAAAGGCAAGGCTAAGAGTGTGCCATTTTAGCATAATATTACCGTCATACACATGCACGTACAAAGCTGGAAGTTTGGGGTTGAAACTTTTTAATCTCTCTCTCTCCCTTTCTTCCAGTGCAGAGCCACTGTAGACAGGGAGCTTTGCGTGTTGAGTCCCACAATGCCACCCCCAAAAAAATTCACACATCACACATCAATTTTTGTTTAAGGTTTTTGGCATAATTTTGGCCACAACTTTATTCAAAATACAAAAAATATGAGTGGTTGCTTAGGCATTGGTTGTGACTATCTGTCCTTGCCCTCAGGGACAGAGCTGGCCTTCTGGACACCAACGGAAGCCAGCGTGGGAAACAAGTATTAGGTGAGAAAATGAATCTGGGCATCAGTCCCTCACTTCTCACCCTCATGTTCCTGTGGGGCTTGCACGGCCCAAGTCCAATGCCAGGGACAAGGACGAAAAGAATGGCAAGCCCCTGGATTCCTTTAACGGAATTCCCTTTCCGCATCATTTGGAGGGATAGGCACTTACCCCTCCAAGCACCAATTTAACCAATGCCTAACCGGCAACCTTACAAGTTGTGACGATTTGCTGCAATGTAGGCAAAAACCAAATGGCACCAACCAATCAGCCAAATGGCAAAATTCCTACCAGGCCCCCGCTCCAAGGCGGACGACCCCATGACAGGCATAGCAAGGTCAAGCGATCAAGAAAAAACCACCCTATTAAAGGGAGGGAGGGTGGCTGATCCGGTGCAAAACGGCCAAGAGGACGCCCAAAGTCTGGCCCCTGTATTTAAAGACTCTGACCCCTCCTCCAAATTGGCAACAATCAAAACTCCCCAGCAACCCAATTTTAACCACTTAAAGGCTTGGGTTCCTCACCAAATCTGCCCAGTAACGGCAGGGTGGCTTGTTCCCCCAACCGCAACACGTGCTCTCTGTTAGGGAGAACACACTTTCTCTCCTATGAAATGAGCGAGAAAAATCCATCCAGCTAGGGAGCTCTGTTTGCACGGTGCTGCTGCACCGGGAACAAAATGGGTAGATTGGAGAAAGTGTGTTCTCCTTCATGGAGAACACGTGTTGCGGTGGGGGCCGCCAAGACACTCCAAAGTTGTGGGGCGGGCTAATTGATCATTGGCCACTAATGCGATTGGGCTTCCCTTGTTGTTGGGAAGAAGTTAATGTTGCCATTTGTTGATTGACAGCCAGAAATGCTAAAATTCCTTGCACGAGGCTAGGGCTTCCTCTTTTTGCCCTGTGCATCGGATTGCCCGTCCCCCCCTCCCTATATTCAGGGTTGTTCGCTTTGACCTTGCTATGCCTGTCATGGGGTCGTCTGGTCTTGGGGCAGGGGCCTGGTAGGAATTTTGTCCATCTGGCTGATTGGCTGGGGCCATTTGGTTTTTGCCTACTGCGTAGCAAATCGTCACAACTTGTAAGGTTCGCGGTTAGGCATTGTTTTATGGTTTGGTTGGTTGAGGGGCATGGATTGGCTGTGCCTGCCCCTCTAATGCTGCTGCTGCAAGGGATTCCGTTAAAGGAATTGGGGGCTAACTCTTGCTTGTCCACCCTGTCAAGGGGGCTCGGGCCACTGCAAGAGCTCCTGGCTGCATTTGGGGAGGGCTGAGGGCAGGTTCCCTGCTCCGTCGCTACCCCCAAGTGTATTCCCCTTTTCTGACTTTCGCAGGCGTGCGGAATGTCAGACTGTCCCCCACGGTGGGGGCAGCTAGTCGCAACCAATGCCTAAGCAACCACTCACATGTTTGTATTTTAATGAAGTTGTGGCCAAAATTATGCCAAAAACCTTAAACAAAAAATTTGGTGTGATGTGTGAGTTATTGGGGTGGCCCTGGGGACCTCGACACGCAACTAAATGAAATGCAAGTTGCTTCCTACTGCTTGTAAGCCACAAGATGTAGAATCTCTCTCTCTCTTTGTGTTTGTGTGTGTGTTCCTCCTAATTGCAAGGGGGGGATGGTTCAAAAATAGGCAGCAACACCTGGCAAAGTCTCAGAAAGCAAAAGGACCCTGGGCAGAAGGCTTCCGTCCCATGCCTTGTTATCTGTCTCTCCTGTTGGTGGCTGCTCGTTCATGTTTTCCGGTCCCTACATCTCTCTGACCCCCGCCTCACCTCCTCATCAATTGTCCTCACTGCCCTTCTCAAAATATCCAGAAAACCGTGAACACCCGATATAACAAATGATGCAAATTAAATCTCATTTGCAAAAAAAAAATTGGTGCAATTTACATAATTTGCTCCCAGCATAGAAATTAGGCTTCTTTTGTGTGCAAGTTGGATTCTTTAAAAAAAAAAATGTAGAATATTCCTTGCCCTGATGATCATGGACACATAAAAAGAGACTATTTATCAGCTCTTCTTTTCAAAATAAGAATGAATTCAAGATCTGATGTGTGTGCATGCGCAAGAATCTAGATGCAGTTTTATAATGACTCCCCTGTTCTTACATTCAGCCTTGCAGCTTACAGCAGATTCTGGGACTGAGACCTTAAGCAAACAAAGTAAGGCTTATTTAGCACCTATGCATTATCAAAAAAGCAGACAAAGTATTGTACAGTGGTACCTCGGGTTAAGAACTTACCGTAATTCATTCCGGAGGTCCGTTCTTAACCTGAAACTGTTCTTAACTTAAGGTACCACTTTAGCTAATGGGGCCTCCCGGTGCTGCCACACCGCGATTTCTGTTCTCATCCTGAAGCAAAGTTCTTAACCCGAGGTACTATTTCTGGGTTAGCGGAGTCTGTAACCTGAAGTGTCTGTAACCTGAAGCGTCTGTAACCCGAGGTACCACTGTATGGGGAAATTCATAGCTGAGAAAGTTCTTCCCTTGCTTTCAACCTTTTACTCATGCTGTTAAAATGTTGCTTATTTTTCTCTTAGGAATAGTACCTGAAGTATCTGCAGGAATCTAGAACATGGGTAGGCAAATTAAGGCCCGGGGGAAGGATCCGGGCCAATTGCCTTCTAAATCAGGCCTGTGTACGGTTCAGGAATCAGTGTGTTTTTATATGAGTAGAATGTGTCCTTTTATTTAAAATGCATCTCTGGGTTATTTGTGGGGCATAGGAATTTGTTCATTTCCCCCCAAAAAAAATACTCCGGCACCCCACAAGGTCTGAGGGACAGTGGACCAGCCCCCTGCTGAAAAAGTTTGCTGAACCTGGATCTAGAATAATTTCACTCAGTTCCCCCTTGAAACTTAATAGTCCTAGTAACACTGAGACAATGATAAAATCCTGGCAGGAATTGTAGCCTGATTAGCGCTGTAATTTATTATTATCAATAAATTGCAGTCTGTAGATTCAAAGCATGAAAAAGCTGGAGAGCTTTTTAAAAATTCTACCACCATGGAAATTGAAGGTGGTGACTTGAATGGAAAAGGCAACTTCACATCCACATGACACAAAAATAATTGCAATCTTCTGGAGCAGTGGTACAGTTATGCGATATTAGACCGTACTATGAGTATTCTTAAAAAGCAGAGACATCACCTTGCCAACAAGTTCCGTTAAGTTAAAGCTATGGTTTTCCCAGTAGTGATGTATGGAAGTGAGAGCTGGACCATAAAGAAGGCTGACCACCGAAGAATTGATGCTTTTGAATTATGGTGCTGGAGGAGACTCTTTAGAGTCCCAGGGACTGCAAGTAGATCAAACCTATCCATTCTTAAGGAAATCAGCCCTGAGTGCTCACTGGAAGGACAGACCGTGAAGCTGAGGCTCCAATACTTTGGCCACCTCATTAGAAAAGAAGACTCCCTGGAAAAGACCCTGATGTTGGGAAAGATGGAGAGTGCAAGGAGAAGGGGACGACAGAGGACGAGATGGTTGGATAGTGTTCTCGAAGCTACCAGCATGAGTTTGACCAAACTGCGGGAGGCAGTGGAAGACAGAAGTGCCTGGCTTGCTCTAGTCCATGGGGTCATGAAGAGTCGGACACGACTAAACGACTAAACAACAACATGAGTATTGTGTGTCTCTGTTGGGGGGAGGGGTTCCTCATAAGATGGTAATGTGTGTAATAACTTCATGATGGCTAAGTACACATCATACTTTTAAAGGACATTTAAAGCACATGGCTTTTCCCGAAGAACCCTGAGAACTGTAGCTTATCCCTCACAGAGCTACTATTCTCAGCACCCTTAACAAACTACATCTCCCTTGATTGTTTAGGGGAAGTCATGTGCTTTAAATATACACAGCCTTATGTCAAACATGACAATCCAACCCTCTTGCATTTACTAGCCTCCTAGACCTCTTCTCCAAAGTCCTGCCCCGATAGCACCATTTTTCAGTGGTAAAAGTACATGATAATTGGTATAAGTACATGGGGCCTGCGAGCACTCCAATTGGAGAACAGCCTTTACCAAAGGCTTTGAAGGCACTCGAACTCAGAAAGCAAGGGAGAAACGTGCTAAGAGGAAGGCACGCTTGGCAAATCCACGCCATGATTAACTCCTGCCCGCAAACCAATGCCCCTACCGTGGAGGGACATGTGGATCCAGAATTGGCCTCCACAGTCACTTATGGACTCACTGTTAAAACTGTGTTTATGGAAGACAATCTTACTCAGCTACGAGTGATCGCCAAAGAAGACATGATAAGACTTGACAGCAAAGACTCCCTTAAAAACAAACTCCCTTTATTACAGACCTGCTTCTTATACGCTGGTCCAGAAAGAAGGCTTATGAATATGCAAGTGGAATGTTAAACTGAACAGATTTCATGTAAAATGTACAGATGTCAAAGTAGGTTTATTATCATTATTATTATTAAAGATCATTCTAGAACTCTCATTTCCTTTGCATATGTACAGCTGTACACTAAAGGCAATCTTGTTCACAGTTCCTGGGCCATAAGTCATATGACACTTTCAGTCACCACTTTGAGATGTGGCAAAGCACCAACCTTAATTCAGGCAGTCAGCAATCTGCAGGATATGCCAGTTGAAGGATATGTCACTGTCTGATGTGCCTTCATCCACCATCTTCATTTCAAATGTGAAGGTGATGGAGGAAATAAGCCCCAAATCAGACAAGGAAAGAAGACTAGGCTTGTGGGTTCCCTTTTTGCATCCTGGTCAGTATGTTTTATTATTACAGACTGTTCAGTTCAAGCCAAATTCTTACGAGTGACAAAAGTTAGTAGACCAACTGCCGCATACTGAAAGACATGAGGAAGGTTGGAATAATTTACACAAATGTGGAGTGGTGCTTTAGAATATTACTGGGGAAAGAATGAAGGGCATACAGTGATGCCTCGCAAGACGAAATTAATTCGTTCCGTGAGTTTTTTCGCCTAGCGAATTTTTCGTCTTGCGAAGCACGGTGTCGGAAAAGTTTAGGAAAAGCTTCAAAAATCACCAAAAACCTCAAAAAAGGCTACCACACCACGTTCTATGAGTTGCTTCTTAAAATCTAAGATGGCGGCGCGTGTAGATGCAGCGGCTGGTTGCTCCTCAACTCAGAATTTGGCTTTTTTGTCCTGCCAAAATAGACTTGTTTATAGTCGGCAGGACATGTTATCTATTCGGCTAAGGAGTGAGTGCTGCACAAATTGTGAGTGTATAGTTGTTTTGATTTTGTGTGGAGTGCCCTAGCTGGGTGGATGGAGCAGCCAAGTAATTTCGTTGTCCCCGAGAGGGGGCAATGACAGTAAAGATATTATTATTATTATTATTATTATTATTATTATTATTATTATTATTAGTCAAGTCGCAACTGTATTAACGGTGTTAAGAAAAAGGAAACAAACTTGCAAAAAACGCAAGATGTTTTCGTCTTGCGAAGCAAGCCCATAGGGAAATTCGTCTTGCGAAGCAGCTCAAAAACTGCAAAACCCTTTCGTCTAGCGAGTTTTTCGTCTTGCGAGGCATTCGTCTTGCGGGGCACCACTGTAGTTATTCGCTTAGCTAGTTCAGCATACAGGATACAGCATACAGGAGTGCCTGGCGTGCTCTGGTCCATGGGGTCACGAAGAGTCGGACACGACTAAACAACAAAACAACAAGTTCAGCATACAGCAAAATCTGGCTTTCTCCACCTGGTGACAGGGCCGTCTTAACCATAGGTGCCTGGGGTGTGGGGCACCCGGGCGTCGGGCTCTCAGGGGCACCAGGCCAAAAGTCCAGGGCCCAAGAGCTGGAGATGGGGAAGAGCCCATCCGTTGGTCAGAGCACAGCGGTGGGCTCTTCTGTTGTGGACGGCTCTGTGCCACGAGTTTGGGGGCAAGCAAGACAGAGAGGCACTGAGGCGGCTGCCCAGCTCTGCCCTCCTTCGTGCCTGGGATTGGCCTAGGGCCATGGAGAGGCCCGCCCAGTGCATGCTGCTTACACCACAAGGCACCCGGCTTTGCTCCAACACCAATGCCTCAGGCTGGTTTGTTGTGCTGGGCTCCTCATGTTTCCTGATTACTTTTCCTGAGCAGAGATAAGCATGGTGTCAGCTCCCTAAAAAAAGGTTGACAATTCTGGACAACCTGGAGGGGGGGCGTCGGGCAGATCTTTGCACCCCAGTGTCACATATGCTTAAGACGGCCCTGCCTGGTGACCTCCATATACTTTGGACGCCCTCACATCATGCTAGCTAGGGCTCATGGAAGTTGTTGACCAAAACATGTGGAGGGCTCCAGGGCTGATGAAGGCTAGCATATGCCCAATTCATTTTGGCATTCTGATCTTGTTTAAGGAAACTAAACCAATCTGATGTTTCTACTGATGTGCCAAAGCTGGGCCACTGGCTAAAGCTGATGGAAGGCACTCTGCACCACTGAGGCCACAAGAGCCTCAAACAACAACAATGGATTCATAAGGACTGCCAAGCCATGTACCCGCTCTTTCAGAGAGAGTATAAGCCCATCAAGAGCAGGCAACCTCTCAGACATCTGGACTAGTGAACTACCCACTAACAGTGTCTCAGTCTTGACTGGATTGAGAATCAGTTTGTTGGTTCTTATCCAGTCCATTATCGAGGCAAAACACTGGTGCAGCACTTCTAGTGCCTCACATGCAGATGTAAAGGGGAAATAGAGCTGAGTGTTGTTGTTGTTGTTGTTGTTGTTGTTGTTGTTGTTGTTGTTATACCCCACTCATCTGGCTGGTTTCCCCAGCAACTCTGGGTGGCTTAAAGTACATATAAAAACATAGCAAAACATCAAGCATTAAAAAATTCTCAATACAGTGGTGCTCCGCAAGACGGAAAACTCGCTAGACGAAAGGGTTTTCCGTTTTTGAGCTGCTTCGCAAGACGATTTTCCCTATGGGCTTGCTTCGCAAGACGAAAACGTCTTGCAAGTTTGTTTCCTTTTTCTTAACACCATTAATACAGTTGCGACTTGACTTCGAGGAGCAACTCATAGAACGCGGTATGGTAGCCTTTTTTGAGGTTTTTGAAGACTTTGGTGATTTTTGAAGCTTTTCCAAAACTTCTTTTGCAGCCATTTGGTAAGTTAAGCTTTTAGAACTTTTTTGGGGGGGGGTGGATTTTGGGTTGGGGTGTTTGGAATTCAAGGACTTGGTGTTGGGAAGGGGTTTGCAAGAATCTGGAAGCTTGTGTGTTTTTTCTGCATTTTTATGATTTTCTGTCACCATTGGGCCACTCTGCTGTTTTTTAAAAAAAATTCTGGATTTGAATTTCTGTGTGCTGGGTGGCTGGGGGAGCAGTTGGGGACGGGTTTGCAAGAATCTGGAAGCTTGTGGGATTTTTCCTGCATTTTTATGATTTTCTGTGACCATTGGGCCACTCTGCTGTTTTTTTAAAAAAAAATCTGGGTTTGAATTTTGAAATGCTCTTTACAGTATGTGTGACTTTAAAGAGCACTTAATAAACTCTTGTTGTACCAAATTTGGCTTTGTTTGGACTTTTTTTGACCATAGGAACGCATTAATTGATTTTCAATGCATTCCTATGGGAAACCATGCTTCGCAAGACGAAAAATTCACAGAATGAATTAATTTCGTCTTGCGAGGCACCACTGTACAGGGCTGCTCTCAGATGTCTTCTAAAAGTTGCATAGTTCCTCATCTCCTTGACAGCTGATGGGAAGGCGCTCCACAGGCAGGGTGCCACTACCGAGAAGGCCCTCTGCCTGGTTCCCTGTAACTTGGCTTCTCGCAGTGAGGGAACCAGCAGAAGACCCTCGGAAGAGGCTGAGCGATGCGGGTGGAGACGCTCCTTCAAGTATACTGGGCCAAGGCCATTTGGGGCTTTAAAGGTCAGCACCAACACTTTGAATTGTGCTTGGAAACGTACTGGGAGTCAGTGAAGATCAGTATATTGCTGATAATGTACTCCAAAATGCCAGATAACCCCACACAGTGGTTTCATGTACATGTTAAACGGCATAGGAGATATGATTGAACCCTGAGGATTCCCACACTGAAGCCTCCACAGAGCTGAAGAGCACTCCCTAAATATCACTTTGGGAAACCACTATCCAAGTAGGACTGGAACCACTGCAAAGCATTGCCAACTCAGATAACCGCTTCAGAAGGATACCATGGTTGACAGTATCAAAAGACACTGAGAGGTTGAGTAGAATTAACAGAGACACTTTCCTCCTGTCTCTCTTTCCCTGTCATGATACAAGTTTGGTGCCAGGGGTCATCATCATTCCCAGCAAACAGACAGCTGAGCTAAAGTACCAGATTTCCAGCAAATATTGATTTAAGGAAACAATCCACAATAAATTGGACTTGCAATAAATGAAATTAGTACTTTAATTGCACTTTCTGAAAAACAATATAATCAACATTTCAAAATTAAACACTAGAATAATATTGCAAAACTTTGGATTTTAAAAGCACAGGTGATTGAATCTGTGATAGATTTGTCTATTTCATTTGTGGCTGATACAAAAAGCACAGCTTGGGAATAACATATGAAGAAGTTCAATGTAGGAAAAAGAGAGAGAGAATGTACTAGAATTGATCGGTGCAAAGTCTCAGATGTATTTCTGATGTAGGATCAAACAGGACACAGTGACAACAGGGTTATTTTATAATGATATTGCTCTTGTGATCTTTGCTCCTGCATTGTGCATCTCAACTGCATGAGCTGAAACAAAAAGCGACAATGAAGAATCACTTCTTGGCATGAAAAAACTTCAAGCCTTTTATTTCCTCCCAAACAATTGATCATTTTAGTTGCTTAGATTTGGTTGTAGCATGTTATCCTTGACCACTGGTGCCAAAAGCAGGAAAAAACTTGAGCAGTTTCACTATGGGAAGTCAGGGCAATGCTGTTTTGATGAAGGTACATTTTGTCATTGTAATCATATCTGTTATTTAGATAATCTATACCCTGCTTACCCAAAGACTGGGGGAATTCCAACAAAACATTCCTATTTTTATAGAATTAAAGCAATAAGCCAATCAATTAATCTTTTTATTATGAGCAGTATGCTGATCAAAAGGTTGGCGATTTGAATCCCCGCGATGGGGTGAGCTCCTGTTGCTTGGTCCCTGCTCCTGCCAATCTAGCAGTTTGAAAGCACGTCAAAGTGCAAGTAGATAAATAGGTACCTCTCCGGCAGGAAGGTAAACAGCGTTTCTGTGCGCTGCTCTGGTTCGCCAGAAGCGGCTTAGTCATGCTGGCCACATGACCCGGAAGCTGTACGCCGGCTCCCTTGGCCTATAGAGCGAGATGAGCGTCGCAAACCCAGAGTCGGCCACGACTGGACCTAATGGTCAGGGGTCCCTGTACCTTTACCTAGTATAAATAAGTAAAAAATGACAACTTGTTTGTGAAAAGGACTCCTGGACGGTTAACTTGTTGATAATTTATTTACTTGTTGGTAAATAGGAAGTTGGAAGGGAAAGTCAAGAGCAGGTGTATGGAGGCTGTGGATCTCCAGGTGTTATTGGACAACTCCCATCATCCCTCACCTATGATCATGGTGGCTGCAGCTGATGGGCGTTGAATTCAACAACATCTAGAGGCGCACTGGCTCCTCATCGCTGGCCACACCCACCCACCCAGATTGCTTTGGGGTTGTTTAAAACCACACAAATAAAAGTTCAGCTGAAATGTATCAGGGAAGGTCAGATTCATGCCATACATTTTAAAATCCCTCTTACACACCTGTAGCACTCTTGGCTTCTCCCAAAGAATCCTGGGAACTCCAATTTTTTAAGGGTGCTGACCTCGCAAGTTACAATTCCCAGCCCTCTTAACCAGCTACAGTTCCCAGGATTCCCTGTGACTGTTAAAAGTGATATATGTGTTGGGAAACTGCCAGGGAGATAACGTCCATCATGGCCCCCAAGCCGGAGTTCGGGGATTCCATCGGCCTCCCGTAGTCACGCAGATCCAACAGTTAGGGGCACAAAGCCTTTGGAAATTCTTAGCCACATTCCTAGGCTGGTGCACCCTCTTTATCAGCAGAAACACAGCCGAAAGCTTGCATCACAGAAGAGCAGAAGAGCATAATTTACAGACTTTATTAGAACATGAACAGAACAAAAGAAAACACGTCCATTCTGTCAGCGTCTCTGAGCCGACTGAGAAAACGAAAGGAAACAACAGCAGAACAAAAACATCCTGTGAACAGGACATGCGCAGACTCTGTGACTCACAAAAGCCTGCTCCCTTTTAAGGTGGAACGGAAATATCCTAACATCCTCCCCCTTTCCGTGTAACCTGTTGTACCTGTGGTTCACCCAATTGCAACCTTTGTACATAAACCTTAAGTTGTTCTCTGTTAACAACCTTCGACAACAGATCAGCAGGAATTTCATTTCCTGGCATGTAGGACACCTGAATAAGTCCTTTCTGAATACACTCCCTTGCACGATGTAGCTTAATCTGCAAGTACTTGGTTCTCTGCTTGCAACTCTCGGAGTTCAGCAAAGCCAAACAAGATCTATTGTCTTGATACACTTGTACAGGACATTTCACAGACACTCTGATGTCCTTAAACAGTTGCATCAACCATTCACAATCCATGAGTGAAAATGACAGAGCATTGAGTTCTGCTTCACAGGAACTTAGGCTCACTGTTGTTTGCTTCTTGCACAACCAGTCAAACAGGCAGTGGTTGTACATGTAGCATACTCCAGAAGTGCTTGTACCATCCGTGGTGTCACTTCCAAAACTTGCATCTGCAAAGATTTCAAAACCTCCAGTCTTCTGACTGGTGAACCTCAGCCTGTAGTGCATAGTCCCTTTCAAATAGCGGGCTATGCACTTCAGAGCTTTCCAATCCTGAACCGTAGGATTGTTGGCATGTCTGCTAAGCAGATTACAGCTTACAGCTATGTCAGGTCTTGAACATCTGGCAATGAAATTCAGCTTGCCTAGAATGCATCTGTATAGCGTTGTGTCAGAAAACGCTTCAGCAGTACTGTCTACCTGGTAACCTGTCACCATCGGTGTGTCTGCTGGGTTTGCATCAACCAAATTCAACCTGGTTAACACATCAGCAATTTTCTGTGTTTGGTGTACCAGAAAATTACCTGCTTGGTCCTTCTCCACCTGCAGAGAAAGATAGTTGGATACCTCACCAAGATCCTTCATGTCAAAGTGCTCCTTCAGCTGAGCTAGGGTGCTTTGGTAAAAAGCCTGATTCTTCCAAAACATCAGAAGATCATCAACAAAACATAAACAATACAGTTTGTTTTGCCCCTCCTCCTTGACAAACACACATGGATCAGCTTTGCCCTGGTGAAAACCTAGAGAAAGCAATGTCTCAGTGAGTTTTGTGTTCCAACACCTGGCACTCTGCTTGAGACCATATAAGGATTTCCGCAGTTTACAGACCATTCCCTTCTGTATCTGCATCCCATCAGGTGGAAGCATGAATAGCTCCTCCCCCAAAATCCCGTACAAAAAAGCTGTATTAATGTCATGATGGGTAACATGCAGTTTCTCCTCCGCAGCGACCTTGAGCATCAGCCGAATGCTCTCATATTTGACTGTGGGAGAGTAGGTCTCGTGGTAATCCTGTCCTGGTACCTGTGAAAAACCTCTGGCAACCAATCTGGCTTTGTGTCTGACTACCTTGCCATTCTGGTCTGTCTTGGCCTTGAAGACCCATTTGCTGCCAACCAGTCTCATTCCTGGGACTACCGGTACCAGTTCCCAAGTTTGGTTCCTGTTCAAGGAATCAACTTCAGCCTTCATGGCATTAAGCCAAGGCTCAGCATCTTTAGAGGTTAACTCCTGAACCTCTTTGAAGCTTGAAGGTTCCCACACCTTCTCTGAGCTACTAAGAACAGCAGTTGCTGTCTTAGCAAACTCATCAGCATACCTCTTTGGAGGTCTGCCCTTGGTCGCCCTTTCAGATCTGCGTACTAGACGCAAGTCTTCTGGACTCATCTCCTCTTTCTTAGGAGAAAAGTGACCAATGGTGAACAGTGGTTCTTCCAGTTCATTGTCAGACGCATCAGATGGTCTGACTGAGGCCTTTGCGCTCTGGTAGTCTGCTGTGTCATCACTTTCACTGACATCAGCAGCAGCGCCGCCCACTGAACTGGAATCCGAACTCTGATCATCATCATCATCATCATCATCCTCATCATCATCATCATCAGCAGCAGCAGCTTTAGCTGCTTGCTTGACATCATCTTCATCCTCCTCTGGGTAACTCTGGAAAATTCCCACATTTTTCCCCCACTTAGGATTGTACTCAACACTCCTTGTGAACTTAATGGACTTAGAGTCAGTCATCCATACCCTGTATGCACCTTTTTCGTACCCCATGAACAAACCATGTGCCCCACGCTTCCCAAGCTTGTTGGTTTGTTGTGTGCGTACCCACATGTCCGAACCAAATATTCTCATGTGTTTGGTGTTGGGTTTCTTGCCAAACATCTTCTCATAGGGGGTACAACCAATGGGTGATGACAATCTGCGATTATAGGAGTAAACCAAATTCCCCAAAGCTTCCCCCCAAAACTTATCAGGGAGATTGGCGTCATGCAACAAGGTTTTGATTCCTTGCAGCAATGTTTGATTTGCTCTTTCCGCAAGACCATTCATCCATGGCGATCTGGGCATTGACATGTCATGCTGGATTCCCTTCTCAGTCAGGAAAGCTTCAAACTGCTGAGAAGTGAACTCCCCGCCCCGATCAGTAAACAAAGAAGAAATACGTTTACCGTGCACATTTTCCAACCAAGCACAGAATTCCCTAAACTTAGGAAACGCTTGCGATTTCTGTTCGAGCAAATACACATGAATGTACCTGGAAAAAGAATCAATCAGAATCATGAAGTACCTTGCTCCTCCTAAAGAGGGCGCAAGAGGCCCAACCAGGTCTGCATGCACTAGCTGGTAGGGTTTGGAAGCCTGCCTGCTAGACTCCTTGCCTTTTGGAGCAACCTTCACCTTGTTCTCTGCACAAGATACACATTTCATGTGAAATTTACAGGGTTTGATGTTTAAACCTTCAACCACCTCTGGCATCTTGGCCAGTGCCTTCCAAGAGAGGTGACAAAACCTTCGATGCGCATCGTGAATGCAACCTGCATGAAGAACTTTGTTAGTTTGTGCAACACAACAAGAATCAGCATTAGATACAACAACAGTGTCATCATAAGTTATATGGAACAAACCATCCATAAACTTTGCATGCAAATAGTCCTCTTTGCCTTTACTGATGACACAGACGCTCCTCTTGAAGGAAATCTGAAAACCACGTCCAGTAAGCTGTGGGACGCTCAACAAGTTGCTTGCAGCGCCTGGAACATATAGTACACCGCTGATGGTTGTGTGCAGACTTGCAAGTTTCACAGTCCCTTCTCCAGCAATTTGCAACGTCCTTCCATCAGCCAGGTGGATCTCACCTTCCTGAGGCTTGAAGGAGATAAAGAGATGCCGATCCTTCGAAATATGGCACGTACAGCCTGAATCAACAACAAAGCTGCCTTTGGCTGTTGGAGCAGTCCTTACAGCAAGCAAACCCTTGTTTTCCAGCGCTGTGGGCTTTTGCAGCTTGCCCCCCTGCTGCTCCTGGCCAGCAGACTTGCCTTTAGCCTTTGGTGAAGCTGTGCCAGCAAGCAACGCCTTGCTTTCCACTGGCGTGGGCTTTTGCAGCTTGCCCCCCTGCTTCTGGTCAGCAGACGTGCCTTTAGCCTTTGGTGAAACTGTGCCAGCAAACAACGCTTCACCCTCCCTCTGCTCCTGGCCATCTGCAGGCGGCTGCCTGTGTTTACCTTTGCCTTTCCGGCCTCTGCAAAGGCGATGGCCTTGGTTCCCATGAGAAACAGAGCTCTCAGCTGCCGACTCCTTGGCTCCCCCTGGAGGCTGAAATGCTGCCTGGAATGACGTAACGGTCAGCTCCCCCTGCAGCTTGCAACCGGTGCCCTCAGCATCCCTGCATTCATTCGCATTCTGGGAAACAGCTAGGACCTCCGATGCAGTCAAACTCTGGGCTGGGATTATTGGCTTGTGAGCTTTTTTCAAAGCAGACCACATTCCACGTGCAGTGGTGTTGCCAGCCAGCGTCTTAATTTCCTCAAGAGATACGGATAGGACTATTATGTCTATCGCTTTCGAATCATGCGATTTCCATTTCTCTGTCAGAGGAACTGGGGGGGGCTTCACTCACGGTATGCCACACCCGAAACTGACGCAGCAAAGATTCACACCATTTTGCCCAGGTTTCATAATTCTGCCCATCCAACTTAGGACACTGAGTATCCTCTGAGGTCTGTAAGAGATCCATCTCAGCTTTTTACTCGAGCCGTGAGTCTATTTTAACTTGAAAGACTCCTTATCTTGGCAGCCATTAATCACGAAGCCTTTTGGCGCAGCTCCCAGGCCAATTAAGCCTTGCCGGAGATCAAAGGCTCTTTGCCGAGGTAAAACAGAAAAAGTGTCCCTTTCTTTCGCTTTTCCCCCCTTCATACCTCTCAAACGCAGTCTGTTGCAGCTTTACTCTCCTGTAGGTGCCGTGAATCTGGGCCCATAACCTTGTTGTTGGGAAACTGCCAGGGAGATAACGTCCATCATGGCCCCCAAGCCAGAGTTCGGGGATTCCATCGGCCTCCCGTAGTCACGCAGATCCAACAGTTAGGGGCACAAAGCCTTTGGAAATTCTTAGCCACATTCCTAGGCTGGTGCACCCTCTTTATCAGCAGAAACACAGCCGAAAGCTTGCATCACAGAAGAGCATAATTTACAGACTTTATTAGAACATGAACAGAACAAAAGAAAACACGTCCATTCTGTCAGTGTCTCTGAGCCGACTGAGAAAACGAAAGGAAACAACAGCAGAACAAAAACATCCTGTGAACAGGACATGCGCAGACTCTGTGACTCACAAAAGCCTGCTCCCTTTTAAGGTGGAACGGAAATATCCTAACAATATGAGCACTTTGAATTCATGGTCCGGATGTGAGCCAGGTCTAAGAGAAGCCCGCATTGTTAGGAAGTAGGCTTAAGGAAGCTCTTTGAGACAAGAAGGCTTCCATGGAAATCCTGTCCAAGTGAGAAGAACACCGACTTTTGCAAAAGAAACACAAGTGGACAATAATGGGTGTTTTGAAACATGTGGCAATACTTTCGTGAGGGAGGGCAACATGGCCATGCATGTCCACCTTGCACTCACATGCCAGGCCCACCCCAGGTTTCCAACTCATGGGAGCATCCTATGAATGTTCTGCATGTTCCTGTCCACCCCAAATCTTCTTTTGTACAATGGCTTCTCTAAATCATGGATGTCACTGGAAAATAGGGACACTTAGAGGGTCCAGCATTGCCATTCAAACGGTGTGTGTGCACTGTGTCTTGTTGTCGAATCATAGAATCATAGAGTTGGAAGAGACCACAAGGGCCATCGAGTCCAACCCCCTGCCAAGCAGGAAACACCATCAGAGCACTCCTGACATATGGTTGTCAAGCCTCTGCTTAAAGACCTCCAAAGGAGGAGACTCCACCACACTCCTTGGCAGCAAATTCCACTGTCGAACAGCTCTTACTGTCAGGAAGTTCTTCCTAATGTTTAGGTGGAATCTTCTTTCTTGTAGTTTGGATCCATTGCTCCGTGTCCGCTTCTCTGGAGCAGCAGAAAACAACCTTTCTCCCTCCTCTATGTGACATCCTTTTATATATTTGAACAGTGGCGTAGCGTGGGTTGTCAGCACCCGGGGCAAGGCAAGTAATTTGCGCCCCCTAACCCGTGGATTTGCGCCCCCTAACCCCAGATGTTGCGCCCGGTGCGGCCGGCCCCCCCTGCACCCCCCACACTACACCACTGTATTTGAACATGGCTATCATATCACCCCTTAAGTGGGGCTATCATATCACCCTCGAGTGGGGGTTTACCTCCCCCTCATATTTTATTCAGGTTGGCACCCCTGCCACCCTGTGTTGTGAATAGGGCAGCAGGGACCACCCTGAAAAAAGCAGGCCCTAATTGGGCCCTTTTCTTTCTGTAGGTAGAAACTGCTTAAAACCAGTTCCCAGGGCAGCAAAACATGTTCTAGTTCATTTGCACACTGCAGTAACTATAACATCTGGGACTCATCACACCCTCCGCTTCTGCTGATCCACTTGGTCAGCAGAAAATATGATGAATGTCAGATGTTCACACATGATAAGCTCCATAGATATGAAAATGTTGCAGTGGGAGCCCCCTAATGGGTGATTCCCTTTAAGCTAGAAAAGGCAACCCAGCAAAAGGAAGGCATCATTTTAAAATATAGGGCATTTGGGGATATCAGTAATAATAGCAAGCATTTCCCCCTCCAGATCTAAAGAGATGCACTGCTGGCTGGTTGAGCACTACATGTCCTGTCCCCCCCTCCTTGTTTTGTGTTGTTACAATATGGCCTCTCATGTGTGTAAATTAGAGCAGCGTCCTGCTTAAAGAAATCTGAGCAAATGTTACGACATTGTACACAGTGAAGAAACCTAGAACCTTCTCCCACAGGAATATCAAAAGCCTACTGCAAACCATTGGAGGCAATTTACGGGTTTGGCCGTCTACTACCAGGAGGATCAGTCCTTTGAGGTAAAATTATACTACAGGTGGTTATGTCCTAAGTGTTTACCTAGTGCAAATCCATTGCCTTAAATGGTACTTCCTGTTACTGGCCAAATATTTTGAGAATGACAAAATACTTGCAAAACAAAGCCTTATGAGGAATGGTTGAAGGAGCTGGGTATGTTTAGCCTGGAAAAGAGGAGTCTGAGAGGAGATAGGAAAGCCATCTTCAAATATCTCAAGGGCTGTCACATGGAAGAGGAAACAAGCTTGTTTTATCCCGCTCTGGAGCATAGGACTTGAACCAATGACTTCAAGTGACAAGAAAGGAGATTAGTAGCAAACACCAGGAAGAACTTTCTGACAGTAAGAGCTGTTCAACAATGGAACAGTCTCCCTCGGGAGGTGGTGGACTCTCCTTCCTTGGAGGTTTTTAAGCAGAGGTTGGGTGGCCATCTGTCATGGATGCTTTAGCTGAGATTCCTGCATTGGACTCGATGATCCTTGGGGATTCGTTCCAACTCCACAATTCTATGATTCTATGACAGCCAGGTCATGTGTACCCAGATCATTCATATGGATCACCTGCTTCCCCACCCTGATTTTAGAAATGCTCATACAGAATCCCTAATGGTGTCCATAGCGAGATTAAAAAAGCAGACATTGTGGGGCTTGTACAGCCTCCATGAAGGAGGAAGATTGACAAAGTACAGTGGTACCTCGGGTTAAGTACTTAATTCATTCCGGAGGTCCATAATTAACCTGAAACTGTTCTTAACCTGAAGCACCACTTTAGCTAATGGGGCCTCCTGCTGTTGCCCTGCCGCCGGAGCCTGATTTCTGTTCTCATCCTGAAGCAAAGTTCTTAACCTGAAGCACTATTTCTGGGTTAGCGGAGTCTGCAACCTGAAGCGTATGTAACCTGAAGCGTATGTAACCCAAGGTACCATTGTACCTTGTTTCAGATCCCTTAAATGAAAGGTGTTGTTCTGAGTCATCTTTAGTCCATCCAATCAATCCCTGGCATCTTCATTTAAAAGTATCAGGTAGCATGTGATGTGAAGTGGTATTCCCTGCCAGTTGGAATACTTCATGCTGAGGTAGACAAATGAAGGCAGCTACTTCAGACGTACCAACGGGACCGCCTCTCCTGGTATGCCCCACAGAGGACCTTAAGGTCCACAAATGACGTTTTGGAGGTCCCAAGTCACAAGGTGGTTAGACTGGTCTCAACTAGGGCCAGGGCCTTTTCAGTACTGGCCCCGACTTGGTGGAACGCTCTGTCACAAGAGACTAGGGCCCTGCGAGACTTGACATCTTTCCCCAGGGCCTGAAAGACAGAGCTGTTCCACCTGGCCTTTGGTTTGGACTCAGTCTGACCCTTATGTTTCGCTCCCCTTATGGTTTCGATCTATGGGCTATTATTAAAATGAGGCTGCATTTTAAATTGTATTTTTAACCTGTATTTTAAATTGTTTTTTCACCCTATTATGTTTTTATTGTAATTTTACTGGTGTGAGCCGCCCTGAGCCCGGCTCAGAACGGGGAGGGCGGGATATAAATAGAAATTTATTATTATTATTATTACTTATGTTAAAAGATTTTTAATTCTGGCCTGGAATTCTGCTCAATGATACAGCACACATTTCTTTTGCTCTAAAAACTGAGCATCACCTGTCCCGTTGTACCTCAATTAAATGTTTCCATTTAGGATGCGTAGAACTCACCTAATAAGTTTCACCGGTATTCCCTTGACATTTTTTAACGTGTTTCACCTGAGCACCTAGGAGATTTCACCTGGATTTTTCCCTGCATTTGCTGAGATTTCACTTGAGATTAAAAACTGCCCCTTGCTTCTCCTGAAATCCCTCAGGTGTTTCACTAGATGAGAAAGCTCCAAATTGATTCACCTCAAATATATGAATGTAGGCAAATCTTGGCCGCGGCTTTTATCACAGAGCATCAAAGAGCAGGAGAACCCTGAATCTGGAGTTCCAGCATGACAGCATACCTATTTTATTTGTTAATCTGGCCATAATGCTGACACTATCTTGAACGGCTGCCTCCAGAAACTGGTTAGCATTATTCTTCCCTCCCCCAAGAACAAAGTAGATATGCTGTATTTTACTGTGACAGCTGGGCCATTTGACTTGAGCCTTATTGCATTTGATAGCTACCTTTAGGGAATGTCTTTTCCAATTGTTTATTCTCAAAGACTCCTGTCGGTTCAAAATGTGAAAGACAATGAGAGACCCTGAAATCTGCTGATATGGGTGCCAGGCTCTGGCATATTGATGCTTCTCAAAAGAGTATTGGCATTTTATCTAGGCTGCGATAACAGAAGGACAAAATTGCCTCCAACTTCTATTCTGATGAAAGCGTTATTAATAACAATGTGGTGTTGTGTTTTCTTTCGAGACCCTACTGGATGCTATTTAAAACCTATAGAAAGGAAACACTTCCCTAAAAAGGAGAGTTTTTTAAATCCTGTTTTCAGGGATGCTAGGATATTTTCACATGTTTAAGTGAACTGAAAGCTCAGGCTTTGGAAAAAATAAGCACTTCAGCCCTAACACTGTGGATCTCTTGATGGGGAATCCACGATTGTCTTCAAACAAAGGAGATGTACTGTGATCCCATAGCCTCCAACTGTCCCTATTTTTCAGGGACAGTCCTGGGATTACAGAAGCCATCCTAGTTTCTGATTGGATCCTGAAATGTCCCAGTTTTACCTTTTCCTTCCCCCCTCCCCCTCATTGTAGAGAACAATTAAAAGTGGTGTGCATGTGCAAAAATGGAGTCCTGTTTATACTAAAAATAAAATACCTGCACCAAATGAAGGAAACGGTGAATCTGGCATACAAAGCCCTTCCTATAATTTTGAAGGGAAAGGTCACTAATCCACTTTAAATTCTTTAATTGCAATGCTTCAACAGCCAGACATTTTTTTCAGGAAACGCATGCAGAGTTTATTCATTTTTTGTAAATGGAGTCTTACACTGTCTACTGAGAAGGAAGTCCCACTGTATTCAACAGAGCTTACTCCCAGAAAACTGGGTAAAGACTGTGCAGCCTTACACCGCAGTCTGAAGCATTTTTACCCAGAAGTAAGTAATTAGCCTGAGTGCTCTCTGGAAGGACAGATCCTGAAGATGAGGCTCCAATACTTTGACCACATTGTGAGAAGAGAAGACTCCCTGGAAAAGACCCTGATGCTGGGAAAGATGGAGGGCACAAGGAGAAGGGGACGACAGAGGACGAGATGGTTGGACAGTGTTCTCGAAGCTACCAACATGAGTTTGTGCAAACTGCGGGAGGCAGTGGAAGACAGGAGTGCCTGGCGTGCTCTGGTCCATGGGGTCACGAAGATTCAGACACGACTAAACGTCTAAACAACAACAACAAGTCCCAGTGAGTTCAATAGGATTTACTCTCTGGTATGTTCCTGAGCATTTTCACATTTCCATTATGACTACTGCTGCTACAATACTGCCAGTGGTAAGAGCATTTGAAGAACTAAATGAGTAACAGGCAACAGGTTCACTAGAGGAGAATGCATTACTGACAGGGGAAGGGATAATCTTACTGGGGAAATAGTATTGGCCGGCCATAGAAGCTGGTCTGAGGAGTGACATCTGGATTTCACAAAGCTGAATTGGAACTGCACAATAATTATCTTCTAGAAAGGCCTTGAGCATTATAATTTAGCAAATTGTACCTAGTGTTAAGAAATAGACTGATGGAATCGGGATGGGTAGGGGAGTGTTTTTGCCCCTCACCACACCAAATTTCATCTAAAGCCAAAGGAAGAAACAATCTCCCCTTCCTCTTCTTCTTTGCTTCCTTCAGAGCAGTAATAGATGAGAACTTCTAGTGATATAGTCAGACTAAGGTAAGGAGAGAGTGGAATTCTGATAACTTTGGAATGGCTGATTTGGAGTCAGCCTGCGATGTCTTGCCAGCTCTTAAAACCATCTCAGTGAATGACCCAAAGGGAGAGCCCAGAATCGCAGGAGGAAAACAATCAAAGCAGAACAAGTCTGCTTCATTATAAATCCTTTGTTTCATTCTGTGACCAGCATGAAGTGGACTGCCTTGTCTTGCTTTCTTTCTTTTTTACTACGCAGAGTGTCTCAACATGGCTGCTCGCTTTGTTTCAAAGAAATATCAATATGTCCTTGAGCATACTTTGCAATCCCAGTCAGTAGGTGACATGCGAGCTGGTATTTGGTTTATAATTTCAAAGGTGTTGGAGGTGAGGTGTGCTGCCTACTGTTTCCATTAGTGACAATGTGGATGATTTTATCCTTACCCTCTAAAGAAATGTGGTGAGATTCGTAACACATAAAGCCAAGGTTAATGTATTAAGGCTGTAAGATCAAGCACTTAAGTCAAGCAAATCCAAATAATTAGAGTTGCACCACTGACACCAACTCTGCCATTTTGTGCATCATTTGACCACCACATGACCATCAAATCTCATAGAAAGTTATTTTTAGAATGTTAGGCATTGGGAACTCAGTAAGTGTGTGTGTGTGTGTGTGTGTGTGTGTGTGTACACACATGCACACACACAAAATACAGTCTCCCTCAAAGATGTCTTCTTTTCAAAGTGTAATAGTAGCTTTGTTCTCCATGACAAACAATTGTAACGATTTATTAACACAGCCAAAACCACTTATTTTGCCTCTGATGTTGCTCTTTTAAAACGACTGGAGTATTTTTGTGGAAATGTTTCAAAAATAACTCAGCCCGAGGCAAACTTCAGGATGGAAATTTTCAGGCAGAACAGTTTCAAGTGTTTGGGAAAGTTATCTGCAACGGAAAAGATCGCTTTATAATGGAGCGTGCAAGGTGACTGTAAATATAGCAGGGCTATGGCTTTATGTGTTGTCACCCAATATTGTTTCTTATCAAGAAATTTTATTTTATAAAGCTCAATAAAATAAAGCATGTCAAAGGAAAATATGAGCGTGAAAGGAATGAGGCAGTGGAGGGCTTTAGCATTCTGAAGGGAAATTTTGGATTCATGACGATGTAACGTTTCACAAGGGATTTTTCTCAATGTGGAAGGCATTATTTTTCAAACGCTCAGCCATAGCTTTCGTCTGCTTTGTTGCAGGCTTCCACAGTTTATCTACCACAATGGCTCTTAAAGAGCCGGCTGGGTCCAGCTGCCCGTGTACTGAGCAAGTTCAGCACAAGAGATTGCACCACCTCAACTGCTGCCATTATTCCCAATCCTCGTCATCTCCCCTGTTTCACCTCATCCTCTTCACGGCAGAGGCCTCCCTCTGTTTACTTCTTCTCTCATTAGCTGCCACATTGGTGGTGGAAAGGTCTTCCATCCTCCCTCCCTCCCAGGAAGGACCTGGCAGAGTCCTTCCTTCAGGGCAAAGAATACTTCCAGAATCTGCAGTTACACAAGCAAGGAACACATTGCTTGTCTCATAAAAATCTGCAGGCTCAAGAGGGACTATTTGCTAACATTAACCTTTTGAAGAGTTTCTGACCCAGGCGGATCTTGTTTGACAGGTGACTGGGTCCAGGCAATTGCAAGTTGGTCACATCCACCGGGGAGACAGTTTGACATCTTCTCGAAGTTGGAAGATGGTCCATCATGGTGTTAGATACCACTGAATTTTCTCCTGCCTGTTTCCCTACCAAGCAGAACCTGTTCTGTACTTTGTCTCCTCAAAGTGAGATGAGATCTCTCTGGGAAGGCAGAATGGAGACTGAGAAACTCTGGACCCCCTGCTATTATGTGGACTTCCAGTAGCAATGTTTTAGTCCAGATATGTAATACAGTGGTACCTCAGGTTACATACGTTTCAGGTTACATACGCTTCAGGTTACAGACTCTGCTAACCTTCAGGATGAGAACAGAAATCATGCTCCGGCGGCACAGCGGCAGTGGGAGGTCCCATTAGCTAAAGTGGTACCTCAGGTTCAGAACATTTTCAGGTTAAGAACGGACCTCCAGAATGAACTGAGTTCTTAACCCGAGGTACCACTGTATATTTAGCATCAGATGTCCTTAAGAGCAACAGTGGTCACTTTTAGGCAAAACAGGCATGCCCTGAGTGCTCACTAGAAGGACAGATTGTGAAGCTGAGGCTCCAGTACTTTGGCCACATCAGGAGAAGAGAAGACTCCCTGGAAAATACCCTGATGTTGGGAAAGATTGAGGGCACAAGGAGAAGGGGACGACAGAGGACGAGATGGTTGGACAGTGTTCTCGAAGATACAAACATGAGTTTGACCAAACTGTGGGAGGCAGTGAAAGACAGGAGTGCCTGGCGTGCTCTGGTCCATGGGGTCACGAAGAGTCGGACATGACTAAATGACTAAACTGTTACCATAAAGCACCAATGCTGCAGCAAGCAAAGGCTCCAGCAGCTCAGTCAGCTGCTTGTGGCTGGAAAGCCAGACAGGATGTTTGTGACTGTTGCCATGGAAACAAAGGGGCAGACCATTCTGTACTGAGCACCGGATGTTAGCTCAGTGTGTGTGTCATATGACCTGTACTGGAAGTACATGGGTGGAGTTTCTTCTTGCTGTTGTCGAGTGCAGACGTGTTTCTCTGTACTGATATGAGAGACAGAAATAAAAGATGTAAATAGTTTCCTGTCTGCTTCTTTCCCCTTCCTGGGGGACACCAAAGGGGAGAGATGATGAACGGTGTGTTCCTCTCACACATCTGAGATGAACCGCCGGGACCTCGCCTGCTTATCAGCAGAGTGGAGACGCGGGGAGGTCGACAGGAATATCTGCCGGTGCCTACGCTGTGGCACATTCCTCTGACCCAGGCAGAATTCCAACAGTGGCAGCCTTCGGATGGTTGCTGTCCATCGGACCTCTGGATGAGAGGCTGGTGAATTGTCCTCCTCTGCTCCATGGAAGCCTGTTTTGAGAGGCTGATTCTCTGCAGCCAGAAGCTGACCAGAAGAAGCTGACAGCCAAGCCGATGCTCAAGGTATGAGACTTTTAAGGGCTTAGATGAGTGAATGCAGATTGATTCATTCTCTGCTGCACGGAGAGCGAGTGTGGGAAAGCAGCTCCAACTTAGAAGAGGCCTGCATTCCGGGCATTTTTGTGGTTTCCTGTCCGAGGAAAGGAATGCGCTGTTGCTAGGCAACGTCCTTCAGAAGGCTGTGCCTCAGAGAGGAGAAATGGAAAGTTACTCGAGAGGGCTGGACAGTCAGACTATGCTTCAGAGAGGCGAAGGCAAAGTTTTGTTATGACTAGGTCCTCACGAACTGCTGGAAGGGACTTTCCAACGCAGCCAGTGTCAGAGTTGCCAGGTGTCAAGAGTGTAAACAAGCCAACTATTGGATTTTAGAGGCTTGTGTTTTAGAGTCAATGCAAGGACTCAAAATGGATGCCAAGAAGGGGGGAGGCTTGCCTTCTCCACCCCTCCTGACCAATGACAATTATTCATCTTGGTCTGTAAAGATGAAGGCCCTGCTGCAGAATCAGAGACTGTTTGGGGTGATTGAGAATCCCATCCCAGCAGCACCAACGCGTGCTTGGGAGTCACAGAATGTGAAGGCTAGGACTGCTATAATTCTGTGCGTCTCAGATGAGCAGCTTGTGCATATACAGCATTTGGAATTTGCGCAAGAGGTTTGGAACACGCTGCGTACAACGCATCAGAGAGATGCTGGTTCTTCAGCGTTGCTGTATTTTGAGAAGTTGACCAATCTGAGATTAGCGCCTGATGGAGATGTTCAAGCACACCTGACAGAAATGAAGTATCTGCGTCAACAGATGGTGGAACGCAATTTCCGTCTACAGGAGGAAGTGTTTTGCTTCATGATGATAAACAGCCTGAACCGGACCTACAAGGTTGTTGCCAGTCAGCTTGGTTCGCTACCTGCTCAGCAGCTAACCGCAGAAAGAGTGTGTGCCGTCGCCCTGAACGAACACGACAGACTTGCTGCACTGGAAGTGAAAGACAGAGGGAGGCAAGAACAGAGTTCAAATCTTCCCACTGCTGAATCTACTGGAGAGCATGCCATAGCATTGAGTGCTGTCCGATGCCACAATTGTGGACAGACTGGGCATCTACAGCGAAACTGTAAGAAGCCGTGCCAGTCAGAAGGAGCCATGAACAGCTCAACGAAGCCTGAGGCGTCAAGCAAAAGCCGTACCAACTGCCAGGTGAAACCTGCAAAGGTGATGATGGCGAAAGGAACCACGCCAGATGTTGGGAACGCATTCATAATCGATACGGGCGCCACGAAGCATCTCTGCCCACACAGAGAACTGTTTTCGACGTTGAAGAAGCAAAGCTTCACTGTGAAACAAGCCAACGGTCAAGAACTGGAAGCGACCGGAATTGGAACTGTGTATCTTGAGAGTCTAAACTTGACTATAAGCGATGTTTATCTGGTTCCAGAACTGAAATTTAGTCTGCTGAGTGCTTCGCAGATTGCAAAGAAGGGACTAAAACTGTACTATGATGCTAAAAGATGCAAGATCTACAAAGATGGAGAACTGTTTCTTACTGCCAAAGAGAAAGATGGACTGTATTTGTTGACTTTTGATCAAAGTGATTACATGAAATGTAATACTTCTGATTCTAACGAAATTTCTCTTGCAGGTGTGACCAGTGTGAACACCAAGAAGGTGGCCAAGAAGGTCCACAGAGCGTTTCAGCGGGTGTATGCTGATGTGATTGGTCCTTTAGAACCATCTAGAGGCGGAGCAAAATATTACCTTGTGTGTGTTGATTGTTACACTAATTATTCTTGGGTTTATATGATGAAGAAACCGCAGGAAACTTTAGAAAAGTTTCAGGAGTTTTGTGACAAGGTTAAAAGTATGCATGATGCTAACATTGATTGTCTTTTCACAGATGACAAGCCAGTTTTTCTTTTACAGGATTTCCAGAGGTTCCTGGATGGAAAAGGGATAAGACACAAACTTGCTACTTCCGAAGAAGCATGGAAGAAATGTGTCTGTGTCAGGGTGAACAAAGAATTGCAAAAAGGGATGCATGCGCAATTGCTAAGTTCACATTTACCACATGATTATTGGGCCGAATCTTTAGCGTCCTATCTTCATGTGTGGTTGAGGAAAGTCTCAACAGAGTTGGGATGTTCTCCTTTTGAGAAGCTGTTTAATAGAAAACCTTCTGTTGCCTATTTTAAGGTTTTCGGATCTCATGTGAGAACAGAAGCTCCAAGTGGTGTAAAGAATGCCAAAGGCATCTTTGTAGGTTATGAAAAAGGTCTCTACAGAGTAATTTTGTCTGAATCTGGTCAGGTGATTCTCACAAAGTTTCTAGAGAGTGCTCCTGAACAGGAGAGAGTGATTGTTCAAACTTTTACCACAGATGATTCTGATGATGATGATGATGAGTTTGATCTTATTGAGTTCAGTGATACTGATGATGATGACAGCGATAGCTCAGACAGCTCAGTTGTCACAGTCATTGAGAGGAAATCTCAAATAATGACTAGACCCTCAGAAGAGGAGGATGAACCACTGATTAAGCTTACTACTGGTTCTCCAGAGAGTTCAGAGGCTGAACCAGAAAGCAGAGAAGAGCAGCAGCTCTTACGTAGGTCTGAGAGAGCAACGAAGGGTGTACCACCCAAGAGGTATTCAGAGGAGTTTGCTAACCTTGCATATGTTGCTGTTGTAAACGATCAAGGACAGATTGAAGCTGTGTCTGAGTCAGAGACAAAGGCACAACAGAGAGTTGTTAACCAAGGAAATGTGAAGTCACACAACCAGAGAGGTACATTGGTTAAACCAGTGGCGGGTAGTTCCAAGGGTGGAACTGAAACAACAGGGGAATGTTATAAGTATAACAACTGTTTGTTTTCTTCTCTGGATGACGCTTTGCTCGCAGCACGCATTGATACTTTAGGGGGAGTATGTTACCATAAAGCACCAATGCTGCAGCAAGCAAAGGCTCCAGCAGCTCAGTCAGCTGCTTGTGGCTGGAAAGCCAGACAGGATGTTTGTGACTGTTGCCATGGAAACAAAGGGGCAGTCCATTCTGTACTGAGCACCGGATGTTAGCTCAGTGTGTGTGTCATATGACCTGTACTGGAAGTACATGGGTGGAGTTTCTTCTTGCTGTTGTCGAGTGCAGACGTGTTTCTCTGTACTGATATGAGAGACAGAAATAAAAGATGTAAATAGTTTCCTGTCTGCTTCTTTCCCCTTCCTGGGGGACACCAAAGGGGAGAGATGATGAACGGTGTGTTCCTCTCACACATCTGAAATGAATCGCTGGGACCTCGCCTGCTTATCAGCAGAGTGGAGACGCGGGGAGGTCGACAGGAATATCTGCCGGTGCCTACGCTGTGGCACATTCCTCTGACCCAGGCAGAATTCCAACATAAACAACAACAAAAGGCATGACAAATGCCTATAGCATGTGGGGAATTTAGATAGTCTCATCCTGGTCACCCCTTTAAAGCTATCTTGGCTGTGAGCCCTGGAAGTCCTGCTCCCTGCCTTGCAGGCTTTTTCCCACCTGGCAAGGGAGGACAGGGCCCTGACTGACTCCAGCTACAAAAGCTGGGGCTGCTGAACAGACTATGGAGCTGGGGCATGGGGTTTTTGTTGGGGGTTTTTGTTGCTGTTATTGATATTAAGTTTTTGTATCTTTATTTTAGATCCTATTAGGATTTATGTGGAAATTGTTCAGTTTGGCTCTGTACTTTTTAGTGGTTTATTTACTGTTTATGACCACTTCTGTTACGTTTGTTTTAAGCTGCCTTAAGCATGGTATGAACTTTGGAAAGGCGACCTACAATACAGTGGTACCTCGCAAGACGAACGCCTCGCAAGACGGAAAACCCGCTAGACGAAAGGGTTTTCCGTTTTGGAGGCGCTTCGCAAGACGACAGCCCATAGGGAAATATCCGGGACAGCGGGGAAGCGTAGCGCGTCTTCCCCACTGTCCTCGGACCTCCTCTGAAGCCGGGCGGCGGGGCGGGAACACCTTCTGAAGGCGGGCGGGGGGCGAAAGTCTTTGTCCCCCCTGCCTGCCTTCCCAGGGGCTTTTAAATCGCCCCGGACAGCGGAGAAGTCCTCCGCTGTCCCGGGGTGATTTTAAAATGCCACCCACCAGCATTTTAAGATCGCCCGGACAGCGGAGAAGTCCTCCGCTGTCCCGGGGTTTTTTAAAATGCTGGGGGTGGGAAGAAAAGCCCTTGTCCCCCCCCCCCAGCCTTCAGAAGAGGTCCGGGGACAGACTGTCCTCGGACCTGGTCTGAAGGCGGTTTCCCTAGGAACGCATTAATTGATTTTCATTGCATTCCTATGGGAAACCGTGCATTGCAAGACGAAAAACTCGCAAGACGAAGAGACTTGCGGAACGAATTAATTTCATCTTGCGAGGCACCACTGTATATATATATATTTATATGTATGTGTATAACTTGTTTACATATGTGATAGTTACGGTCCATCTATCAGCATAAAAGTCAGATCCCAACTTACATAGTAGTATATGCTTGACTGTCAATGACTGAGGTCAACATTGGCAAAAAAACCATTTTCATTCATGCCCCAGTGGTGTCCTAGAGCACATGAATCCATTTCTCCCATATAGATGAATGGCTGTCATTCACTCCTGCAGGATGGGAAAGGAATAAAGGGCTCTACTTTGAATCTATCGAGGACAAAGCATACCCTAAAACCAGCCCTCAGCTGCAAGGATCTTTCTCGCTGCGTAGGTCTTACACAAATCATAATACACACACCAAGGAGTGCTTGGAAATACAAAATCACCCTCATAAATGATTGTTCTCTTGCTAGTATATAATAAACTAAAGGGATGTCATTAGGCATAGCGGCAACTCTAATCAACAGAGTGAGTACTTGGAAGATATCTCAAGTATTTGTTAAGTATTTCAATCCACTATAAAATTCAATATTGTTAAGTATTTCATTCTGCTTCTCTTGGGAAAGTACTTTGGGTCCAGTTTTCATTTAATGAGCCAGCAGAATGGCTGCACCCACTTTGTGATAGGTCTTGGTGGTATTCTAATGGGGTGCTAGAATGGAGTGGAAAGGGCTGTCGTAAGGACACAATAGAGGCCTTTGTATACGTGAAGTCCTATCATGCAGTTACACATGTAAATACCACTGGTTTGCAACTGTACACAACAACAACAAAAAGAGCGTAGCTGTTCTCTTGATGCATGATCCTGGTGTTTTTACTGCCAAGAGGTACGACAAAGAAATATGAGAAGGCTGTTGTTTTAAAATGTAAGCGACAGGGAAGGAACAAGAGACACTGCATATAGGACATGCTTTGCCAAAACCAAGCCACTGAAGATTACAAGCAGAGTTTTATTTTCTCTGTACGAAAAGGGAAACAAAACAAAACAAAACAAAAAAACCCTATTTCAAATCATGTGCCTCGAATAAATTAAGCAGATCAAGCAAGTTAGTATCCAGTTACTTCATTTGAATAATGTTTACTGTTTACAGAATAAGTACAGAATAAGCTTTTAATGTTTAATGTATCATGGTATTTTAATATTTTGTTGGACACCACCCAGAGTGGCTGGGGAAGCCCAGCCAGATGGATGGGGTATAAATAAATTATTATTATTATTATTATTATTATTATTATTATTATTATTATTACAGTATGTTTGAGGAGAACAAGAATATGTTCATACCTGGAAGGAGAGAGGAGCAGAAAAGCAAAAAAAAAAAAGTTAAGAAAATGTGTAGAAAGGTAGTAAAGAGAGAACACATCTGAACAGATCTGGAAGCAAGGAGCGATGCCCAGAGGATTGCCAGACGATGCGCCCATGACTACTGGCTAAAACTGTGTCAGAGCAGTCAACTTGCCGCTGTCAGAGGCAACCATCACAAAATGTTTGAAGGCATGAAGAAAGCATTTGGACCAACAGTCAGGAAAACTGCCCTGCTGAAAATCTTGTTGGGAGAAAGCATCGTAGACCTCAGCAAGCAGATGAAATGATGGGAAGAGAACTGTACTTGCAGGAAAACATGGTCTCTGACACAGCAATTGACAGCATCCCGACTCTGTCTAACTTGGAAGAACTAGATGTCCCTCCCTCTTTTGATGAGCCGAAGGACACCATCAACTCTCAGGCAAGTGGCAAAGCCCCAGGAAAGGACAATATTCTGACAGAAGTGCTGAAAGCTGGCTTCGATTTCTCCCTCACAGTGCACCTCCATCGCCTTCTCAGGCATTTTGAACTTCTATAAGAAAAAAGTGAGTCCCACGATTGTAACAACTACCATGAAATCTCTCTGCTGAGTACTTTGGGGGAAGCATTCACCCATGTAGTTCTCAAAGATTACAGTCACTCACCAACAGGGTTTATCAACACTTGAGGTCAACACTTGACATGATTTTCTCACTGTGCCAGCTGCAAGACAAAAATGCCTGCACATGAATTACACAGCCCACACGTTGAGATCTACAATGGAGGACTCCTTTCTCCTCCAACATCAGTGAAGTTGGTGGCCACAAGGGAGAGGACCTTTTCTGTGGTGGCTTCATAGCTTTCAGAATGCCCTAAAGAGAGATGTAACTCCTATGATAAAGAGGTGATAAAGAGGACCATCACTTCAGGGTACTTTTCTGTGAGGAAGTGAGTGAAACCTCTTAAGATCAATCTTCCTATTCACTGGGACACTTTCCAGGTCCTCATATATATCATTCTATGGCCAATAGCATCAAAGACTGCTTCAAGGGCTTAACTGTATGCATAGAGTACAATTTCTCCTGCTGTTTCCAAGCATAGATTGTCAACCAGGGCTACGGGCCAATTCTCATAATGGTTGTACTAAAAACTGCATTGGCACAGGACTGCAAATCATAACATTGCACTTGCACTGCAATAGCATTATTACCAGTGAAAATTATTTTGAATCAAAGGTTCCACAGTAAGCCAATTGGCTAAGATGTCAAAACATAATTGCTAGAATTATTTTATCATCAAAAGCAGGCATTTCTGACAAAATGACATGGATTTCCACACACCAAAATAAATAAATAAATAAATAAATCTGGTTTGAAAATCTGCTTTCTACTGCCAGGTATGAGATCTGTAATGAATTTGCTTAATAATAATAATAATAATAATAATAATAATAATAATAATAATGGATAAAGGTCTATGCAGAATAATGAGTGCAAGATCCTTTCAGTTGTGAAAGCCATGCACAGCAAGGCACGATGGCCAGAAGTTGAAAAACAGACAATTTATTAAAGCATGAAACATTGAGAGCAAGTAAAATTGATCATTGACTT
The DNA here is from genome assembly GCF_965113315.1 of Podarcis vaucheri. Taxonomy (NCBI): domain Eukaryota; kingdom Metazoa; phylum Chordata; class Lepidosauria; order Squamata; family Lacertidae; genus Podarcis; species Podarcis vaucheri. Next base: position 21,649,367 of record NC_138755.1, on the reverse strand, counting down.
GTTTTTCCTAGAATTATCATAATCCATAAAGTTGGCAGGGAATATAGGTCATGCACTTCATCCTCCACTGTGTGACAGAATGTCTGTTTTAACTTTGGGTGTTCAAAGAAAAGCCTTCGCAAAAAGGCTTCCAGATTTATGATTTGTGTGGTGATAGACCATGGCTTCAAGTTACCTGATTCAAGCACGGGTAACTTAAATATATTTTGTGGAAACACGTTATTTAATTATAATTAAACAGGATTTGTAACCAGCTACATGCACTGTGCATCATGGCCAAAATGCATTAAATCAAGGAACACCTTTTAGGCAGACTGAAAGAGAGACAGAGTGTGTGAACATATATCGCTGTTGCTTGCTAAGTGCTGTGCCCACGTGGCTTAATTTCAAGGTGCTGCCCATCGTTACATCTTGAGGAAGTTTAACTATACCTTGCATGAAGAGCTGCTTTGCTTTGTCTGTCCAGAATCTCCTGCTATTCAGTTTCATTGGACGAACCTTCAGTGGGTTCTAGCATTATAAGTGGGATAAAAACTTTCCCCACCTACAGAATTCTATACACATCTGTTATGTCCCCTCCTACTTGCCCTTTTCCAAAACAAAATAGCCCCAAACACTGAAACATTGTTCATTACGACTGAACCAAGTGTGTGAAAAGCTACTACCTGGAACATCTTTAAATGTGAAAGAAGCACGTGACACATATCTACTTCTCAATATATTTCTTTACTTATCTAACTACTTCTAAGGTTCGAGGGTGGGCTGCAGCAATTTAAAATACAATGTTACAATACGTTGAAAATAGATTATACTTAAGAGAACAGGGCAGTTCTATCTAGCTATAGCTGTATCAGATATCAAAGACCTGGAAAGTTAAAGAGATGTGTCTTCAACATTCGATGAAAACTACATAATGAAGATGCTAGGCACACCTCTGTGTGGAATGAGCTTAGGCGATGCCACAAAGAATGATCTCTGCCAGGTTGCCATTGCTCCCAAACTTCTGAGGGAGGTGGAGTTACCAAGAAGATCTACCCATTTTAACACCCAAGAGGTTCTGAAGGAAGGGAGGTGGCATTTCACATATTTGGGACCCAAGCCATTTTGGGCTTCAAACACTAATGTGAGCACCTTGAAGTGAGCTTGGGACCCAACCAGCAGCTAATTTCAAAACAGCAACCTGTGCTTTGGGCCTGTTGACGTTTCTGAGTTGTCTTCAAGGGCAATCCCATGTAAAGCTCTGCACAATAATCTGAAAATTACTAAAGTGTGGATTGCCGTGACCTAGGTGGAATCTACACACATTAAAAAAAATTCTGAAAATCCTTTTTTTTTAAAGCATTTTTTAAAAATACATTGAATTTTCCATGAGGCTCACTACCTCCATCTAGTGTCACATTGTATATTGCACTTAAAACACACTTAAAATTTTTTATTTGCAGCTGTATAGCTGAGTCCCTAGTCATCTCTGCCCCAAAGGGGCCACAGTTAGTGAACTAAACAAAGCTGAAAATAGGCACTCCGAGCCACGGAGGCCGTTTCAGACTCCAGTGACAATGGGGCATCCAGCAGTATGCACAAGCTCCAAGTGAGGAGCTATGCCTTGGAAATTTTTGATTGAGCAGCTCCCATGATTCCTATGGCAACAGCCTCCTCAAAAATGGTGATGACAAAAACCAATGGGGGAGGGAGAGATCTGAACTCAGGGAGGGCCTTTTTAGACATTTATGTAGGGCTTTGCAGTGGTACCTCGGTTTACATACGCTTCAGGTTACAGACTCCGCTAACCCAGAAATAGTACCTCGGGTTAAGAACTTTGCTTCAGGATGAGAACAGAAATCGCACTATGGTGGCGCAGCAGCAGCAGGAGGCCCCATTAGCTAAAGTGGTGCTTCAGGTTAAGAACAGTTTCAGGTTAAGAATGGACCTCCGGAACGAATTAATGGTTCACTTACTTGAAAATGAAACTAGGAAGAAGCAAAACAAAACAGGTGGGGGAAATGAGAGAAAGCTGACAGAGGAGCAGAAGGAGGGAAGAGAAAAAGATAAAAGTTTTATTTGTGGAGGCATCATCAGAGCTGGCAACCTAAAAGGCCAGCTGCCCGTTTGAGGCATTATTATTTGGTTTAAATTTATACATAAGTGGGAGGGAGGAGGGACAATTTACAGTACTTGTTCTTCTTTACACGGATTATTTTGCAGCCTTGGATTGGGTCCAAACACAGTTGTTTTTGAATGCAGGAACATCCACTGTTCCTGCTTCAAAAGAAGGCATGGATTGGTACTTACTTCCTAGTGCTAAGTGTCCCTATTTTAGTAATGTGGCATTTCTTCCAGCAACAGAAAGGTCAGCCGTTTTCCTCCAAGAAGATCTAATGTTCCTCTTTCCTGTCTAGCTATTTTTGGGAGAATCGCAGCAGGGAACAAGAACATCCCACATTCATCCTCGGGGAACTTTGCCCCTCTTTCGTTGTCTGTGACCCAGTGTGACGGCTTGCTTGCCGCACGGACAGCAAGGTAGGAGCTAAACGGAACACGATTGTGTTGCTTATCGCTCTCTGATCTTCCCTGCATCCAGCATCACCTGCACAAAGAACAGAAATGTGTCTCCAGTTTTGCACAAGAAGTATCATGCAAAGGATTACCACTGTTTGGGAATGTGTATGGAAATTCAGCTTAACATCTGAAACACTAGCAACCTTTCTCCTGGCTTCTAGGGTCTGGTCTTACATGTGCAACAGCAGTTGATAGGAAGGAGGTGGCGGAGTCCCAAAGCTGTCGAGTGGGCTGTAGTGTACAGAATGGTGGCAGGTATCACAGTTTTGCATGTCCCACTATGTTAAAAAGCGACAAGAATAATACCAAATACCACCCAACAAGTAAAACAAAACACAGCAGGCTTCTTGCTGTTTAGTCATTTAGTCATGTCTGACTCTTCGTGACCCTGTGGACTAAAGCACACCAAGCACTCCTGTTTTCCACTGCCTCCCGCAGTTTGGTCAAGCTCATGTTAGTCGCATCAAGAACACTGTCCAACCATCTTGTGCTCTGTCGCCCCCTTCTCCTTGTGCCCTCCATCTTTCCCAACATCAGGGTCTTTTCCAGGGGGTCTTCTCTTCTCATGATGTGGCCAAAGTATTGGAGCCTCAGCTTCAGGACCTGTCCTTCCAGTAGAAGTTTCTGGGAATCACAAGTGGGGAAAGCGCTGCTGTGCTCAGTTTCTGCTTGCAGGCTTCCCGTAAACCTCTGATTGGTCACAGTGAGAACAGGATGCTGGACTAGATGGGCTATTAACCTGATCCACTAGGACTGTTGTGTTTCTTCTTCTTCTTCTTCTTCTTCTTCTTCTTCTTCTTCTTCTTCTTCTTCTTCTTCTTCTCCTCCTCCTCCTCCTCCTCCTCCTCCTCCTCCTCCTCCTCCTCCTCCTCCTCCTCCTCCTCTTCTTCTTCTTCTTCTTCTTCTTCTTCTTCTTCTTCTTCTTCTTCTTCTTCTTCTTCTTCTCCTCCTCCTCCTCCTCCTCCTCCTCCTCCTCCTCCTCCTCCTCCTCCTCTTCTTCTTCTTCTTCTTCTTCTTCTTCTTCTTCTTCTTCTTCTTCTTCTCCTTCTCCTCCTCCTCCTCCTCCTCCTCCTCCTCCTCCTCCTCCTCCTCCTCCTTTCTTCTTCTTCTTCTTCTTCTTCTTCTTCTTCTTCTTCTTCTTCTCCTCCTCCTCCTCCTCCTCCTTCTCCTTCTCCTCTTCTTCCTCCTCCTCCTTTCTTCTTCTTCTTCTTCTTCTTCTTCTTCTTCTTCTTCTTCTTCTTCCTTGGTGATCACTTGTAGCCAAGTAAGATTGTCTTCCATAAACACGGTTTTAACAATAAGTCCTTAAGTGACTGTGGAGGCCAATTCTGGACCCACATGTCCTTCCACAGTAGGGACATTGGTTCCCGGGCGGGAGTTGATCACGGTGTGGATTTGCCAAGTGCGCCTTCCTCTTACCATGTTTCTCCCTTGTGTCCTGAGTTTCAGTGTCTTCAAAGCCCATGACACCTTCGGTAAAGGCTGTTCGCCAACTGGAGCGCTCGCAGGCCAGTTTTTCTCAGTTGTCGGTGTTTATACTACATTTTTTAAGATTTGCCTTGAGACAGTCTTTAAACCTCTTTTGTTGACCACCAGCATTACACTTTCCATTTTTAAGTTCGGAATAGAGTAGTTGCTTTGGAAGACGATAAGCAGGCATCCGCACAACATGACCAGTCGAACGAAGTTGATGTTGAAGAATCATTGCTTCAACACTGGTGATCTGTGCTGATATTAGTTCGCCTGTCTTCCCAAGTGATGTGTAAGATTTTTCGGAGACACCGTTGAATCTTTTGAGGATTTTTATATTCTTATCATGATCCTTATCAGGGCCAGATTTAGATTTGATGAGGCCCTAAGCTACTGAAGGTAATGGGGCATTTATATGTCCAGCTGTCCTTTGTCAACAACAAATTGTCGCTGTTTTTGTGTTAAATATATGTTATATGGTAATTTATGGATCTAATAGGTATCTTAAGCCATTCACACATAACAAAATATGTATTTTATCAAAGTAATCGTTGAACTGAATTTTTTTTTGGGGGGTCCAAGAGAGAGGGGCCCTAAGCTATAGCTTGTTTAGCTTATATGTAAATCAGGCACTGATCCTTATCCTCTTCATCAGTGGGTGAGAATTTCAGGGGAGCAGAAATGCTCTGATGAGGTTTCTTGATCTAGAGACTCAGGATGAAGTCTGTGGTCCATCTGCCATTTCTCAAACTAATTGTTTACCCAGACCCACAAAATCCCCTTTTTATGTTTTTCATAACAAACCATAAATTTTGCAAGAACAATTATTGCTGTTCCACCAAATCTGCTTTGCAAAACTAATGTGGAAATAGTGTTTTCCCTGCTGCAATCATCACTTGGCTCATACGTTATTGTCCTAGCAGAATTCTGCCAAAATAAAAATAATAAATAATAAATCAGACATTCTACCCAGTACAGAAAATGATAGGTTTTAAATAAACATGATGTGTTGCTTGGACAAGAAGTTTTGCCCTGCTTGAGTTTTTACTGCCTTGGACATCATTGGCCTGTTTGGTTAGGAGAGTGAGCGAAAGTGTGGTCTAATAAGTCAAGAGCTGGCTACCTTCTAGTTCCTCTGGAAACAGATTGAAAAATCTCAGATGTGCAGCCATATTGACGAAGAGCTCAAGAAGCCAAAGCGGCTGCTGGGCTCCTGCGATTAAAATTTGCCTTTTCCGCACTGTGTTCTGTATTCCAACTGGAGTTCTGATGTGAAATGTCAGGCAGTGTGTGGAAACACTCAGTGTGATGGTATGGGACTACCAAAAGGCTATATTGTCAATGGAAAGCTCATTGCACAAACTCAGATGCTCCATTTGGCATTTACCCGTATTATGTGAGCCTGTGACATTAACATGCGCTTCTTTCGATGTGCATAGGCTTGGCCGCTGGAAAGGATGGCAGAGAGCAACCTTATTATGATATCTCTTGGAGCAATATTCAAAAAGCCAGAAGCTTCTGCTTCAAAAATACAATGCACAATGGATGTTGCTTTCATGATCCAAATGCTTTAAATAATACGAAACGGGTCGGGGGGGGGAGGCGTCTTTTAAGCCCACATTTTTGCATTGCAAAGGCTACATGTGAAATTCTTCAAGAACATCTGGGGAAGCATGATGCTGACCCTTGAGATTCTCTTTTTTGGAACTGTAAATGTTGCCCTTTAAAAGAGAACAATTCAGCATTCTTCCCCCCATACAAAGATGAAAATGGCTCACGAACATCTAGCCTTGGCTGCTTTTTAACAATACACAACATAAATCCTGTTTGGAATAATTGCTTGGACTGGGACCAACAGACTGGGTCATTTAAACCGACACTGAGCACTTAAACAAAATTATTTATGCTACTCTTACGTCTGCTACAATCAGTTATTGAACGCTAATGCAGCCAAGTGAAAGGAAGGAAAGGAGAGGAAAGGAAATTAAACTCTAGAATACTGTTTAATTTGTATACGCAAACTGATATGTTATGGCTATGAAAAAGAATGCACTGACCCAACATGTGTGTCTAAATTAAATAAAGAGCATATTTTTCTCCTTCTGTTTCAGTTTCTTTGCTGCAGTTTTTTAAATAAAATGATACCTACCGATACTCATCAGCCTTCACCACGCTGAACTTTCAGCTTCAAACATTATCAATCATTTAAACAGCTGGAAAACGTATAGGTCTGAAACATACTGAAAAAAGGTGTCCTTTGCAACAGCTGCTCATAACACCAGGTATTGGTAGAGGAGAGTGCTGTTTGGTGTTATGTTCTTTGTGCTGTGATCTAAAGCACTAAGCCTCTTGGGCTTCCCAATTGGAAGGTTGGTGGTTTGAATCCCATGACGGGGTGAGCTCCCGTTGCTCGGTCCCAGCTTCTGCCAACCTAGCAGTTCGAAAGCAAACCAGTGCGAGTAGATAAATAGGTACCACTGTGGAGGGAAGGTAAACGGCGTTTCCATGTTCTCTCACACTCGTCAGAGTGTCCTGTTGCATCAGAAGCGGTTTAGTCATGCTGACCACATGATATGACCCAGAAAGCTGTCTGTGGACAAACGCCAGGTCCCTCAGCCTGAAAGTGAGATGAGCACCACAACCCAATAGTCGCCTTTGACTAGGCTTAACCATCCAGGGGTCCTTTATCTTTTTCTTTTATGTTCTTTGTATGTTTCTATGGATAAAATCAATAAAATTATATGGAAGAAGAAGAGGAGGAGGAGGGATCCTGTCAGATATGAACAATTTGTTTTGTAGGCTATTGTGTTGGCTGAGAGAGAAACTGCTTAATCCAGAAATAAATTCTTGCTTGGCTAATATTGTCTCTCGGTAGATGCTGCACAAGAGAATTTCCTAGTGTGTTGGGCCCATTGAAATTCCCATGGTAAAGCAAGTAGAAGAATTTGTCTTTTGCATCTGGTGAAGTGAGAGCTGCTACCAAAACAACCACTTATGATTCAATAAACAGCAATTTCTCAGCTGTTCCAAGGAATGCTAATTTTCCTCATAGCTTATCAGGGGCATCTTAAAGGGAAGATCACCAGTGATGGTCGAGCTTCCATGGAAAAACAAGCCACAGTCACAGGGAATTGGCAGAAGTGCTCTACAGCACTGGCCTTCAGCTTTCCTCCAAGGAGCTCAGGGTAGTGAACATAGTTCTCCTCAACTCCATTTTCTCCCAACAACCAGCCTGTGGAGTAAGGAAGGCTAAGAGCGAGTGACTGGCCCAAGGTCACCCAGAGAGCTTCAAGGCCGAGTGGAGATTTGAATCCAGGTTTCCCATGTCCTAGTCCACCACTCTGAGCACTACGTCTCATTGGCTCTTCAACATGCACAGGATAGCACTGTCAGAAATAATAATAATAATTTATACCCCAGCCACTCTGGGTGGCTTCCAACAAAATATTACAAATACAATGAAAACATCAGACATTAAAAACTTCCCTAAACAGGGCTGCCTTCAGATGTCTTCTAAAAGTCAGATAGTTGTATATTTCCTTGACATCTGATGGGAGGGCGTTCTACAGGGCGGGCGCCACTACAGAGATGGCCCTCTGCCTGGTTCCCTGTAACCTCACCTCTAGCAGTGCGGGAACTGCCAGAAGGCCCTTGGAGCTGGACCTCAGAGCTGGGGGTGGAGGCGTTCCTTCGGGTATAGTGGGCCAAGGCTGTTTGGGGCTTTAAAGGTCAGCACCAATACTTTGAATTGTGCTCAGAAACGTACTGGGAGCCAACGTAGGTCTTTTAGGACCCGTGTTATGTGGTCTTGGCGGCCACCCCCAGTCACCAGTCTAGCTGCCGCATTCTGGATTAGTTGTAGTTTCCGGGTCACCGTCAAAGGTAGCCCCATGTAGAGCGCATTGCAGTAGTCCAAGCAGGAGATAACCAGAGCATGCACCACTCTGGTGTGACAATCTTCAGGCAGGTAGGATCTCATCCTGCGTACCAGATGGAGCTGGTAGACAGCTGCCCTGGACACAGAAACGCAGGACCAAGAAGAAAGAACACAAAGCAATGTTCCCACCTGGGTGGAAATCTCCTGAGAGGCTGTGAAACTTGAGGAGTGGGGGCTGATTTGAGTTCATATTTAGCAAGCTAAAATCTGCAGGAGTTGTGTATGTATGCCTACAGGCCCATGTCCAAAAGGATAATTTCTGGCCTTTCCCAGTAACATGCTTATAGCCATATCCAGTATATGGCTGAGGGTTTTTTTGTGTTGTTGTTTTTTAAATGGTTCGCTATCTGTAAGTGAGATGTACAATTTAACTTGTGGGTATGGTGGGGAGAATCATACTGAAAAACTACCACGCAGACTTTAATAATGTGAACGACACATGCAAACCCACCCTTAGTTTGCATACAAACCCTGTTTAGCAGTCCAGACGGAATCTGTCTCTTGCATTGTGTGCAGATCCTATGGCAATAAGCTTTATCGGGAAGCCTGGAGAAAGGCTGTTGGCACCCTCAGCCAGTTCAAAGCAGGCTCGCTCAGCCATCCAATTCGTTCCCTGTTGCGGCATCATGTGCCGCTGCCGGAATGGAAGGCATGCTTTGCAAATATATGGGAAAACCGAGTTTCCTGGGACTCTTTCCTGATGAAAAGGTTGTCAGCTGGGGCAGGAGGGAGGGGTGGGGGGGGAGAATGTGCGGTTGCCCCGGCGCTTTAGATGCCAGATTTGAAATGTGTAAGTCCCAGCGCTCCTTCCTCGCAGGGAAATGTGGCGCTTTAGCACCTCTCCCAGGTCTTCCTCTCTGTCATGCTGGCTCAGTTTTGATCTCAGGCTCCCCGAGCGCTGCACGTCCCCAGCAGGGCTCTGCTTTCAACTGGCTGCAGATAAGCATAATGCAGGCGTAATCTTATTAAAAACAAATCGACAGGTTATTACAGCAGTTGACTGCTGCTGCTTTAAACTGCAGAGGCATGTCGGAATGAGGTCAAGATCAAGTGCGCCACAGATGCACAATTTTCCTTGTAATGTAATAATAAAATTATTATTTTTAAAAACAAAAAAAACCCCACTGCCTCAGCAAGATGGCTGGAAAGGTAAGAAGAAGCCGAGCTATTTATCTGCAACTCCGTCTGAGTCTGGTATGAGATTTGAATATCAGGAAGTCCTCCGCTAGCCAAGCCACCATCTCTCACCCTGCCATTATTATCTACTATATGGGGATACTGAATACTGCATACCTTGCAAGGTTGTTATACGGATTAATTAACGGAATGAAATTTGTCATTGCCCAACTCAGAGAAGGCTAGAGGCAATCAGAGCTTCGTTTTCCTTTCCCTTTGGCTGGTGCATATAGATAGCACTTGAGATCAATTACTGCCATTTTGAAATGGGTGTGCCAAACTGGCTAGATGGAAAAGTTGGGCCAGTTGTACACTAGCCCACAATAGTAGCAGTGGGGTAGGGACGCCAGAGGGACAGGGGACTTGCCCAAGTTATCCATGAAGGAGGTTTAACAAACTGAAGTACGTCGTCCTCTTTCTATGCTAATCCTGATGGAAGCATGTGGATGGAGACAGACGGTGCTTTTTTTCTTGGGGTACGCATACCCCTAAACATTTTGTGAATCTAAGTTTGTCCTCATTGAGGAGCAGTATTTCAATATGCGTAGGAAAGTGAGAGTACTGTGCTACCTCGGGTTACAGACGCTTCAGGTTACGGACACTTCAGGTTACAGACTCTGTTAACCCAGAAATAGTACCTCAGGTTAAGAACTTTGCTTCAGGATGAGAATAGAAATTGTGGTGCGGCAGCAGCGGGAGGCCCCATTAGCTAAAGTGGTACCTCAAGTTAAGAACAGTTTCAGGTTAAGAACAGACCTCCAGAATGAATTAAGTTCTTAACCCGAGGTACCACTGTACCCCTAAATATCTTTTTGCGGGGGAAGCACTGGGGATAGATATACCCCTGCTTTAAGCCATTTACACACTGCCTTCTCCTGTATTGCTTAGTCATTTAGTCGTGTCCGACTCTTCGTGACCCCATGGACCAGAGCACGCCAGGCACTCCAGTCTTCCACTGCCTCCCGCAGTTTGGTCAGACTCATGTTTGTAGCTTCGAGAACACTGTCCAACCATCTCATCCTCTGTCGTCCCCTTCTCTTTGTGCCCTCCATCTTTCCCAACATCAGGGTATTTTCCAGTGAGTCTTCTCTTCTCATGAGGTGGCCAAAGTACTGGAGCCTCAGCTTCACGATCTGTCCTTCCAGTGAGCACTCAGGGCTGATTTCCTTCAGAATGGAGAGGTTTGATCTTCTTGTAGTCCATGGGACTCTCAAGAGTCTCCTCCAGCACCATAATTCAAAAGCATCAATATTTTACAAAAAGATTTGACAGTTTGATGACTAAGAGATTTAGCAACGAAACGTCGGATTACCAGAATGATGTCTGAATACTGAACCACTGATATATCACAACTGGGCTCTTAATTACTGTTTCCCACTGGGCAAGTGGCTTAGGGCTTCCTGGCGTCCTAACTCTCTCAAAAAGACCAGAAGCCTTTCTTCTAGGGATAACTGGAGCAAATGTACCTATATATATATATATTCAGAAGAATCTGTTTTTATATGCAACTACTGGAGTGAAAAGAGGGACGTGGATGGCGCTGTGGGTTAAACCACAGAGCCTAGAACTTGCCGATCAGAAGGTCGGCGGTTCGAATCCCCGCAACGGAGTGAGCTCCCGTTGCTCGGTCCCTGCTCCTGCCAACCTAGCAGTTCAAAAGCACATCAAAGTGCAAGTAGATAAATAGGTATCGCACAGGTGGGAAGGTAAACGGCATTTCCGTGCGCTGCTCTGGTTTGCCAGAAGCGGCTTAGTCATGCTGGCCACATGACCTGGAAGCTGTAAGCCGGCTCCCTCAGCCAATAAAGCGAGATGAGCGCCGCAACCCCAGAGTCGACCACGACTGGACAGGGGTCCCTTTACCTTTACTGCAGTGAGAATACCATATGCCCCAAAATGGCAGGAAAAAGCAGTACCCACAAAAGAGGAGTGGCAGTTGAAAAGGATGGAATATACTGAATTGGTAAGTTTAAACAGTAAAATTAGTAAAATGAGACAGCCTTCAAGGAGGACTGGAAAACACATGTAGATGATGATGATGATGATGATTATTATTATTATTTATTATTATTATTATTATTATTATTATTATTATTATTATTATTACTAACATGTGAAACCATGCTAGCAGGTTTGGAGTAAGTACAGCAGTAAAAGTTATAAGTTATAAGGTGGAAGAAAGAAGGTATAGATCAGGGGTCAGCAAACTTTTTCAGCAGGGGGCCGGTCCACTGTATCTCAGACCTTGTGGGGGGCCGGACTATTTTTTTGGGGGGAAATGAACCAATTCCTATGTCCCACAAATAACCCAGAGATACATTTTTTTAAAAAGGACTCATTCTACTCATGTAAAAACATGCTGATTCCTGGACCGTCCGCAGACTGGATTTAGAAGGTGATTGGGCCGGATCCAGTCCCCGGGCCTTAGTTTGCCTACCCACGGTATAGATTAACTATAATATGCAGCAGCAGTAGTAGATAAACAGAGGGAACCATGGGAGGGTAGAGAGGATGTCAAAGACAAAGTGAATGTAAACTGGAAAATATTGGATTAATTGTAAATTATATGGACTTCATATATGGCAACCCAAAGTCTTTTTTCTTTGTAAGCCAACAGTCCCACGCATTTTGCTGGACACACATTGGCTTGGGTCAGATCTGCACCACACATGAAAAGCACTCTGATACTACTTTAACAGTCTTGGCTTTTCCCAATAAATCCTGAGTTATTGCAGTTAGCTAAGGTGCTGGGAGCTGTAGTTTTGTGATGGCTCACCCAACAACGCTCAGCACCCTATAGTTCCCAGAGTTAATTGGGGGTAGCTATAACTGTTAAAGTGGTGTTATAGGAGTTGCATGGTATGGAAGCGACCTTCATGTTCTACGCAACCCAGGACTTAATTTTCAAATATAACGGATTTTAGTACTTACAGCATATTGAACACCCTTTTACTGGAACCAGGTGAAAATATCTAAGAAATTATAAATAAATAAATGCACAAACACTTCTTAAATGTCATGTATGAAAAGGGAGCCCAGGGCTTATGTTCTGGTAATAATGATTAGTGGTTTGGGATTCTCCTGCTAGTGGAACAACACTCTTTATTCTGTTTGGGGAAATCATGTATTGCCAGGGCTTTTTTTCAACTGGAACTTGTTGGAACTCAGTTTTGGCACCTCTTAAGTGGGCACCATTGCCATTCTAAGAGAACGAGGCAGGTGCTTATGGTGAGTTCCGACACCTCTTTTTCTAGAAAAATTGCACTGTGTATTACTATGGTCAAAACCAGGTGTGTGTGTGTGTGTGTGTGTGTGTGTGTGTGTGTAAGAGAGAGAGAGAGAGAGAGAGAGAGAGAGAGAGAGAGCGCAAGTACATGCTCACAGACTTCCTTCCTCTGTATAAAGACCCATACCTCAGTTGCCTTTCTTGCTATGTCTGCAATTTTTTCTCAGCCTGCTATTGCCAGACGAACATTTCAAGCATAAGATTTACTGAAACTAGGCTATCTATCCATTGTAGCAAAGCTGCCACATGTCAAATGAAAACCCCCTCCCACACACGCAACCGTGAAATAATTTGCCAACGATTCCCATCAGCGTCTTCAGACCTTGCAGATCATGGCGTGAGTTGGTGCCAAGTTGGCTTTCGGTGGTTTCTAGAAGGGCAGCATTTCATTTCCAAAGGTCGAATTTTGTTACAAAACGTGAACCTTGGGACACATGCTTTTGCCAATGTTCACTTTGCGCCGTTTAAATTGTCACTTCAAATTCAACTTCATACATTTCTCTCAGCAGTTTTGAAGTATGGGGTCATGTATCGGAGCGGAAGAGCTCTCAGATAACAGCACAATCCCAAGGCTCAGACATCTCCCATCATCCCACCCCCTCCGCTCTGTGTTCGTGTGAGAGACATAATTGCAAACCAGCAGATTACGCTTTTTGAATAGTCAAAGCAAACAGATTGTCAAAATTATGGGCGTAGTAAATTGTTTGAGAGCCCCTTTTGCTGTAAAGTAGGGGTGTGTTTGATCAGTGTACTGCTGAGAGTCTCGTGAAACACGTTTCTGAGCTTCCTAATGATGGTGTGAATAAGGCATAATAAAAGGGAATACATATTTTTGGAAGCTGTGGGTGTCTAAACAGAGCTCTTGGTCCCCACAATTCGCTTCCCCTACAGGAAAGGAATGGTTGTCAAAACAGTTCGGTCCTTGATCTCATTATTAGGGATGCAGAATCATGTGGGTTCGAATGAAGCTCTTCTTTGAAAGGAAATGCTTTGCGCACTTATTGTGCTGGTCCTGGGGGGGGGGTTACCGTGAGACGTGGTCAAAGTCCGGTCCTAGGCCGAGGGTCTGGAGACTGTCCACCAAGGGGGAAGCAGGGTCCAAAGCAAGAAGCCGGGCGTGGTTGGGAACTCCGGAAAAACAGGTCTGGGTGCTGGCAGAAACAGGTTTCCAACGTCGTTGCTCCCGCAACCTGGGACTGGGCTGACTGGCCTTTATCTCCTCTGAGGCCAGGGGCGGTCCCGGCCCCTAGGAGACCCGCCTCTCCTGGCCTTAAGGCGAGCACTCCTCCTGAGAGAACCCAGTTCCCTCCGCCTCTCTGCCCTGAGCCTCTGCAGCTCAGGAGAGGCTGGAGGGTTACTGGACCCAGGGGCAGCTTCACCTTCCCCTGACAGGGCTGGGAGAGGCGCACCTGCAGGCAATGGGTCCTCAATCACCTCCGGAGCCAGAGTGGATGCATCTGGTGTTTGCTCCTGAGGATCCGGCACAGGTACAGGCCCTTCAGATTCAAGCCCCTGCCCCAGCTCAGCTGGCCCTGGAGGCGGGGACTCCTGTGCAGGCTGGGACTCCTCAGATTCAGCTTCTGAATCAGATTCCCAGGCCATCACACTTATTGAGACTTCTCACCACCTCGCAGGATGCCTCCCTCCTCAGAGAAAAGAACAGCAAAGTTTCTGTGCAAGGAAGCAGAGGAAATTCATTTTTAAAAATGTACTTCTCGATGTGACTCTTAACCTGCAAGTGGAATTCACTGCTGCAGGGTGTGTCAACGGCCACCATAAGTGATTGAAAGTTCTGTCAGTTCCAGGTTTTCTCAGTTTCTCATTTTCCCAACCTTAACATTTTGTTCTCCACATTTCAGCAGCAATTCAATTTTTTTCTTTAAAAAAAATCTGGATTTTGTGTGAATTTTCTGAATATTAGGATGCTGTTTTGACTAACGTACACTTATGTGCAAGCAATTTCTCTTAATAGAATGTATTTGCATGTTACTTTCACTAATACATCCATTTTTATGCACAATTTCTCCCCGATATATGCCTCTTTGTAAAACATTTGTTGGAGAACTGCATCACAAAATTCGGATAGGTGCCGAATCCTGTGGATGGCTATGCTTTGGTTCCCATACTGTTTGAGAAAGGTTGAATTCGATAAATTCAGCTTTGAATGTGAACTGAGTGGAGTTTCTCTCCTTCCCTAGCCACCTCTAGCTTAGATGGTCCTAAAAAGAGACTATTTACAACAACACTGGGTAAGTTATGTTGACATGGCAAATCCATATTCATTGGAAGTACGCCACTGAATTTAAGTTGCTGGGGAAGGGGAAGGCTAGTGGGCTACTATGAAACTGAATCTTGGTCTCATCCAGAATTGCTTTTATGTTCTCATGAGCCAATGGATTTGAGTGCTTCAGAGCCACTAGCTTGTGGCTTCTGCTTCTAATAGAATCTGATGTTCGCAGATTCATGGACGTTAAAAGCCTTGCGATTATTTCATCCTGGCCTTTTGAATAAAGCCAAGTATAGAATTCCAACCATTTATGTGAGCACTGAATCCCGTAATTTGTGGTTGAAACAGAGCATATCCTTCGGAATACCGTTGATTCTCATAAAGGCTTCGAGTGATTGAAAACTTACCACATCCTCTATTAGCCTGTTCCAATTGATAATCATCCTCACCGTTAAGGGGGGAAGAAAAACCCAGGGTTCCATTTCCCATATGAAATGTTATGGCTTAAATTGCCAGCAGCTTATTATACCTTTTATCGGCTGGAAAGGAAAGAGAGAGAAAATTCCAGTATTCGTATTTTTCTGCAGAAGCTTCTTATGCAGTAGAAAAGACTACTAAAACTTCCACTTAAAAAATCTGAGCCTGTCAAGTACTTTAGATGGAGAGAGCAACATCCCAAGTCATGACGTATTTAGCCAGGGATGGGAACCTCAGGCCAAGGGGCCAAAACAGCCCACAAGGACTGATTCCCTGGACCTTCCCCAGACCACACACCCTCGCAAGCCAGCTCTCTTTTGCACTCTCTTCTCCCCTCTGCTTTGCACGGAGAAGGTCCCATCTTCAGTCCCTGGCTTCACCACAAAGGGCTGGAAGAGAACCTTCTCTGAAGTCCTAGAGAGCCTCTATCAGTTAATGCAGGCAATAACTGACCTACAGAGACTGATGGTCTGACTCAGAATAAGGCAGCTTCCTCCGTGTATTCAAATGCTGATCATACTTCTTGTTTCTTGTAAACAGAGACGGATGTGTGAGTGTGAAGAAAGGAGCCTGTTCTACAAAGGGGAAATGTTCATTTGTTGCACTGCCTACTCTAGTCTCCAGCCCCTCTCCACTGGCATGTGGCTCCCTGAACGTTTCCCAGAAGGGATTGTGGCCTCAGACTGGAAAAAGGTTCTCAGCTTCTGCCTTTTGTTACGGAGTGTTTAGTAATACTGGGCACAACCCAGTTGCCCAGTGAGGTCCACTGAAACCCTTTTGCTGAGATTCCGGTTTATTTAATGGCATTCAATGGATGTTCTACAGTGGGTGGCACTGTAGTCTAACCCACTGAGCCTCTTGGGCTTGCCAATCAGAAGGCCGGTGGTTCGAATCCCCTCTACAGAGTGAGCTCCTGTTGCTCTATCCCAGCTCCTGCCAACCTAGCAGTTCAAAAGCACACCAGTGTGAGTAGATAAATAGGTAGTGCTGTGGCGGGAAGGTAAACAGTGTTTCCATGCACTCTGGCTTCCGTCACTGTGTCCCATTTCACCAAAAGAGGTTTAGTCATGCTGGCCACATGACCCGGAAAGCTGTTTGCGGACAAAAGCTGGCTCCCTCGACCTGAAAGTGAGATGAGCGCTGCAACCGCATAGTGGCCTTTGACTGGACTTAACCATCCGGGGGTCCTTTACCTTTTACCTGTACATATTAACCTCTTCCCTACTTGTTTTCCATGAATTCACAAGATAGGCTGACTGTTAAGCTTATCTAAAACTGGAATAATAACAAATGTCTAGGCTTCAGACCCTTCAAAGTGCCTCGTATACCTGGTCTTCTTGTAATTCTTGTAACAACTCCATGAGGTAGGCATCCCTGTGCCGTTATTGCAGTGAAAGGGTTGAGGGTGCGAGATCGCAAGATTTCAGCTTTAGGTTTAAAGCTCAGACTCTTGACTATAAAACACAAATGGTGCCAGGAACATACATTCAGTTTTTTAAACGAGGGGTGCTGAGGCTGGAAGATGCTTCTTCATATATAGAATTCCTTATTCCCAGTCAGGGCTGTCTTAAGCATATCCGGCACCGTGGTGTAAAGCTCCCTTGCTTCCCACCCCATTTTCCAGAGTTGTCCACCTTTTTAAAGGGAGGATGGCACTGCCGGCGGGACTGGAGGAGTCGGGCAGTGGCTGGAGGGTGGCTCCTCTGGCGGGGAAGAGGCGGAGGCTGGACACGGCACCTCCTGGCTCAACTGGCAGCTTCGTGCTGCAGTGGCCACAACAGACAGAGGCTCCAGGCATGGCATGGCGGAGGCGCAGCATGGTGAAGGCTGGCAAGGGCAGGAAGCGCCATGTCCAGCCTCTGCCTCTTCCCTGGCGCCCTCCAGAACTTGGTGCCCTGGCGCCTCGCACCACTAGCCTCTATGGGTAAGACGCCCCTGTTCCCAGTGTCCCATGGGGAGTTGGAGCTGCTTGTGGTTATTTGTTGGAGAAAGAATGGCTCTCTGAGAACACCCCAAGGTGTTATCTTCCCCTCCGGTCTTTCCATTTAGATAGGACAAAGTCTGGGCAGAAAAGATGAGCTCTAGAAAACTCACATTTGATGCCACATATTTTGAAACCTTTCAGGACCTTTAAGTGAACTTAGCAGTTGAACATTCAGAGTAGAGGATGCATCTAACTTCTATGCATCTGCCATACCTTCCAAACTCCTACTGGGGATGCAGAAGTTTAGAATCTAGCTGAATTGCTGAGCTTCCTTCAAAGTTGGAGCTAGTTCCTGAATGCATTTACATCACATAAATATTTTCCAATGAAACTGATTGGCACAAGGTTCGGTATAAATAAAGGAAAGAAACATGAGTGGAGCTAAACACAGGGGGGAAAACATACTATAAATAAGTCAGAAATTAGATTGTTTTAACAAAAGAAAAAAATCTCTATGGAAAACCGTGTTTTAAAAGTTCCTTGCTCTCTGGCGCCATCTAGTGTTGCATGTTTATAGTGCATTCATATTGCTGTTTCTTTACTAACGTAGCTGAGTCCACATCTTCAAAACGCTTGATTTTAGAGCAGAGACAAGGAAGAACTCTCAGTTCCCTGTGCAACCGGGAAGTCCTCTGCTGTTCAGTAATTCTGGCAGCAGCATTGCCATTCTCTGTCTCATTAGGGAGTGCCGTGTGTTGATTATATGAAAAGTTTTCTCTTTCCTGTTGGGCTAGTCATTGTGACACTGCGCTCATTGCCTGATGAATAGGCATATGCTCATCTCCCTCATCTCCCTTGTCGTTGACACCCGTCTGTCTCAAGAGACAACGGAGTGCACCTCCAAGGGCTGAATCAAACCACTATGTTAGCAGCACCGAAGTAACTTCCCCAGAGTGCAAGCTTGCTTAATACCAATGGAATCGTAGTTTCCAGTGGAGTTGCTGTTTTCACCCACCCTTGTTGCTTGTACTGTTCATTTTGACCATGACATCAAGAGCTAATGTGCTGTCCTTCCTGCAAGATTCAAAACGGGTTACTCATTTGGGAAGGGGCAAAGTGACGTAGCACTGTAACTTTTGTGCCGTCTTCTACACCAGATTGTTTTTTCCCCCGTCTGTGTGCATTATTCCTAAATAATGCATTCATTTACATTTAGAGCAGTTCCATTTCACTTAGAGGCTTTCCATTAGTGTCAAGCCAAATTATGAGGTGGTGAGCTGATCCCTCCAGCCAGCTCCAGTGCTCAAAATAGCACAAGACATAATGATGCTTCTCTCCTAGCTTTCTTTCACCAACCAGCAATGAGGATGCAGTCAACTTCATGGTTTCCTGTTGTCAATGCACACGGGCATACTGAGCAAAGATGCAGGCGCTTGTAACTTATCTGGTCTGCATTTGTATGCATATTTCTTTAACCACTTACTAAGAAAATCAAATTAAAAAAGAATTTTTTTAAAAAATAATATTTATTCAAAGTTTAAGAATTAAAGAAAGCAGTAAAAAAGAAAAAGAAAAAATAAACAATACAAATCAATACATTACAATACATATAAAAAAGCAAAAGACACAATACATCAAAACAAAAGCAAAAACAGTTAAAAACACACCCAATATTTCCATATCTTTATCTTTCATTAACTTGTTTCATTGACCTCCTCACACCTCCCTTTTTGTGTTCTAGTTATTAATTATTTCAGCAAATCCTTTCCATCTTTCACTGTTTTCTGTCATTTAATTATCTTAATTTTATTTAACCTTATCTTACCATTAAAACCCTAAAACTTATTTATACTTAACTCCTTATAACATTTCTACTAAAGCCATATAATTTCATTCCAACATTTTTCTAACACTCATTAATTTTGCAACATTTTTCTAAATAAATTTTTTAAAACTTTTTTTTCCCAATCTTCTTCCACCGTCTCTTCTCCCTGGTCTCGGATTCTGTCAGTCCTTTCTATCAATACCATATAGTCCATCAACCTGGTGACCTTCTGTCCGAGGCTCTTAACTCTCTTCCATGTCCCTTCTGCAGATCTTCTTCATATTTATACATACACTTTACTATATCTTCTGCTGATCTTATTCTTAATTTCCTTCCTTTGGCATTGAGGAGTAGATCTCGGGAAAACTCCAACCTAACAATGTCTTTATTCCTTCTCGACAGGTCAGCCCATTCTCTATAGTCAGAACTAAAGTCCAAAAGATATTTCAGAGTGCCAATCTCCCCCTGACCCAAATCCAGATCCCAAAGGCCAGAGCATCCCTGCATAGGAGGATCTATCCAACTTTCCTTCTCCAATCCAAGCGGGGCTCCATCCCACCAAATCTGGCTTTCTCTAGATTCGATCATAAAGGGCAACAGCTTATGTTCATCAAATTGCCTCTGTGAGGCCAGGGCTCTCTCCACTTGAATTACTTGAGGTTCAACAACAACTTTCTCCTTCGACTTATTCACAGCTTGCCATGTCAAAACAGATTCCTGAGTCAATTCCTGAGTAATTTCTGTATAGGTATTCACTTTTTGTCCCAACTCAGTTATTTTTTGTCCCAAATTGTCAATTTTAATAATCGTCACATCCGTCTTCTCATGAAGCTGTTCCAATAAAGCACTTGTCTTGCAAAATGCAATCACTAAGGCTTCTTCTGTCAACATTCTTGTCCAAGGTCAGTCTCTGATTCTCACGATCTTTAATCTCTGCAGCTGGAAAATTCCCCAGCTCCACTCCTGCAACAGTTTCAAAAGCTCCCTCTAGGAGAAACAATTTCTATTTGTATCCATCCTTTTGAACACAGATCCAGCGACAGAGTTAGTTTCGATTTTCAGTTACTTTTTTGCTCTTTTTTAAGTGCAAAAGGAACCAATGGAAACAATATATTTCTCTTATTTAACTATCTGTCAACATACGTTTTATTCACAGTCAA
The DNA here is from genome assembly GCF_965113315.1 of Podarcis vaucheri. Lineage (NCBI taxonomy): Eukaryota > Metazoa > Chordata > Lepidosauria > Squamata > Lacertidae > Podarcis > Podarcis vaucheri. The sequence goes on along the minus strand of NC_138755.1, from coordinate 21,629,329 downwards.
TGAACTTTCCCAAAACGTCAATCTTACTGTCAGCACGTTCCCAGGTTCGAAACGGTGGTGATTTATCTTTCTTCACTCTCTCTCCTGCAGGCTTAAACGATCTAAAATTTCCCCCCTCTTCTCCTGCTTCCAAGGGGGGTTTAGTAATTTTGACCAATGGAGATTTAATCCTTTACAAGGACTTTCCAGGCTTTAACTTGCAACGTCTTTGCTTCAATCTATTTACAAAAGAGGAAGGCGGACTTCCTGTTTGAAACCTTCCCATTTCGATGCCAAATTAAGAAGTTTAGAGATCCAATTTCCCGTTCTACTCACGGGTAGTTGTTTAGAGTCCAATTGTCCACAGGAAAAAGTCAGCGCTCTCCGGCAACAGCAATGTGGCTTCACTCCGTGAAAGAAGCAGTCGATTCGAAGCACTGCACTGCTCACCCCACGTCGCTCCGGATCCCCGAAACTGGGTTTCCCCATGAGTAGGGGAGGCACAAAAGGTGCCAGCCAAATCCCATGTCCACAGGCTTCTCCCGCCTGTGGTTTTTAATGGGTCTCCGCCTTGCCGTGGTGGTCCAGACCCTGATTTCCACAGAGCGGATTCCTACCGATCAGAGGAAATCCGCCATTGCCGGAGGCGCTAACCCGGAAGTCCCCCTTAAAAAGAATTTTAAGCTTATGGTGGCGGCAGCAAGAGGGAGGGCAACATATTTTATTCCAACATTGTCATATATACAAGAACCCTGTGAAAATCAGGGGTCAGCAAACTTTTTCAGCAGAGGGCCAGTCCACTGTACCTCAGACCTTGTGGGGGGGGGGGCTGGACTATATTTTTTGGGGGGAATGAACAAATTCCTATGCCTCACAAATAACCCAGAGATGCATTCTAAACAAAAGCACACATTCTATTCATGTAAAAACACCAGGCAGGCCCCACAAATAACCCAGAGATGCATTCTAAATAAAAGGACACATTCTGCTCATGTTAAAAACATGCTGATTCCCGGACCGTCCGTGGGCCGGATTGAGAAAGCAATTGGGCTGGATCCGGCCCCCTGCACCACCATCATACAGGGACTTCTGTGCAGCTCCTGAAGCCAACCAGAGCCAACTGCTCCGGGCTGCTGAGACTGCCGCTGCTGTGTTTCCCGGGGATATTAGATGAAATCCGGGGACATTCCGGGGATGGAATTTGTCCGGGGACTTATTTGCAAATCTGGGGACTGTCCCTGGGAAACAGGGACTTCTGGTAACCCTACCATAATGAGCTAGATGGACCAATAGCCTAATTCATTATACAGCAGCTTCCTAGGTTCCTGAAACTCAGTGCTACAGAGGTAGTGACCAATGTCCTTCCCTTCAAGCTCTGCTACCACCATTTTGTTTTTAAGCACTCCATTGAAGAACCCAATAACATAGTTAGAGCCTTCTGGATGAGGCCAGTGGATCTAGTTCTCAGAGTGACCAACCTGATGCCTGCGGGAAGCCCACCAGCAAGATTTGAACACAAGATCACTCTCGTGTACTGGCATTCCTGAGGGGGTTTATATCCTGTAAACAAGCAGGATTCAGCACTGCAGTCAGAGCCTAAACATCAGAAATTGTGTATCAATGAAAGTATGGTAGCATGGCACGTGCAAATAACTTCTACTCATGAGAAAGAGGGAAATTGGCATGGCAGCAACATGGACAATGGAATGGGGCAGAGTTTTAAAGTGCGGATGCAATTGGTGGGCATATTGGTGAAACATTGAAAACCCAGATAAAGCCAGCTGAGTGGGCATGGTCTAATATAAATCCACTTCAAATATGTCATTAGTGCACCAGCAGAATGTGGCTATATACATCCACAATAAAACAGCAGTCTGGATAGGCTCTGAATGTATTTTTGGTACTTTTTTATAGTTGAGAACTGCACCACAAAATCTGGAGTTGTGCGAAATCCAAAGGATAACTATGTTCCAATCTGCATATTAGTCTGGGAGGTGCAGATCAAGTTAGTTTGTCTTGGAATTCACAAATATCAAACTCCTCAAGTGTTCCTAGTTGTGGTTATCCCTTATAGAATTCTTCTTTCCTTGTTTCCAGAGTCTATATAGCTTAATGTCTGTATAGCTGTGTGGCTTAACTTCTCAGCCAGTTTGATTAGGAACTGAAAGAAGGGGCTCCCCCATCCTTCTGTGGCTTTAATCTGTTCTACAAGAAAGAAAGAAAGAAAGAAAGAAAGAAAGAAAGAAAGAAAGAAAGAAAGAAAGAAAGAAAGAAAGAAAGAAAGAAAGACCAAATGCAGGGGAGAAAGGAAAGGAAACCTCAAAGATAAATTGTCTTCTGTGCATCTTTCAATGCTGTCATCTGTTCTATACCTGCAGATGAAGGGTTTCCAATCTTTACCACTCTTAAGACCCAGAGATCCTTTTCAAATAAAGAACTGTGGTGCTGAATGAAACTAAGACCTGTTCACAATCTTGCACGTCCTTTTCCCACCTGCCCTGCAAGGAGGGGGCTTTGACTGACTCCAGCTACAAAAGCTGAGGCTGCTGAGCATAATCTTGGGCTGGAGTATTGTTTGGGGGGTTTCGTTGAGCAGCGGTTGCTGCTGCTTTTGGGGGTATCTTTATTTTAAATTTTGTTGTGATTTATGTGGAAATTGTTCAGTTTAGTTTTGTATTTTTTTCATGCTTAATTTATGCCTTATGAACAATTTTGTTATGTTGTCATTATGAGGGGTTTTCCATGTTGTAAACCACCTTGAGCATGGGTTGAACTGTGGAAAGACAGCATACAAATAAAATTATGTATGTATGACACCACATTAGAATGCCAGGGTTTTCCAGTTCTTAACATACCTATTTCCCATAACTGCCAATGTCTTCACTGTAGATATTGATATTGTTTCAGCTACATTTGGGCAGTGGAAATTGACACCAGGTCTAATTTGAGGCATGGCAACACTGTAGTGAAGACAAGAGCTACTTCCTGGGGAAACCCAAAAAGCAAAGCCCAATCAAATGTGCTTCTGCGTGGCTGCCATTGTCTGTTTGCATTCTCTTCTGTTAAGGTGGCACCAGAAAGCTCTATGAAAACTGAGGGGGAAACCGGGTCAGGAGATCTAGAGATTTGTTTGTTTGTTTGCAGAGTAGAAGGAAAAGGAGGGTTTTCTTTTCTTTCTTCTTCATGTCTAGCTTCTCACTGAAGACTAAAGAAGGGACCCAGCTAAGAATATTGGAGAAGCATGGCTTTGTTTCTGATGAAGGATGGAGAATTCTTTGTTGGGCTACCAGAGCTCAAGATACCCACACAAACAAAAGTTTAGGTCTCTGAGGCCTTAAATTGGCTGTTTGCTTTGTGAAACTGTGGGTTGTATTTGGGATCCTGCCCGTGTGTGGAACAAAAGTTTTGGACTCAACATAAGGATGAAGAAAGGGAGAAGGACTTGGTGTTTAAAAGGCTTGTTCATGAGATACAGGCAATTTGGACTGGGAAGCTTCCAGGAGCTTAATCAACACAATTAATCAATCCAGTTCCTTTTCTGTGAGGCTCAGGAATTTCCTGAACTTCACCACAGTTCTTTGGAGCCTCAAAGATCACCCTGTGTGATTATTTGCACAACTCTGTTTGAACTGTGATTAGTATCTCTGGGCTAGAGAATGAGGGTTCTCTCCAGCTGTGTCCATTTCTTAGTGGAAGGCTGTTTGATCCAGCAGAGGATTCTGTGAATGGAAGCAGAACAGAGTGATTTACACTTTATCCCCTTTCCTTCTGCAGCCCCCTGATCCTAAGTGTTGTGGGATCATCCAGAATAATGTGCAAAGTATTGCAGGAGGCTCCAAGAGAAATGGGGAATATTTGAAAGCCATCTCCATCCCACTGCTGCGCATAGAAGAAACAGCCTTTTGTGAACGGAAGCACAGCACTGGATGCAACCCAAAGTACCATATTTTTTGCCCTATAGGGCGCACCGGCCCATAGGGCGCACCTAGTGGTTTTTTTTTGGGGGGGGAGGATAAAGAAAAAAAATTATTTCCCCCCCCCCGGCGCGGGGCTGGGGCGGGGGAAGCCTGAGCTTCTCCCGACCCCAGCCCCCAGAACAGGCGTACTATAGGACGAAAAATACGGTAAATACAATTTTGCTGTGTAGCTAAAAATAATTAGTCAACGGGCTTTGGTGAAACTATAACACTGAGTTGCATATTGCACTCTAAAGTAGGGCAGGTGATACCTGGTTTTCAACATTGCGATATATCACCAGTGAAACATTGTGCTATATTGATATATCACAATGTCTGAAAAAAGGATGGAGCTATGTAGAGGCATGGGCAGACTCCACAGTTTTACCCACATTGTGATTTTTGCATAGCATGCACACACACACATACACACACCATGATTCACAATATATTGTCAGGTCAAAAATTATGAAACCAATATCACAATATGAACTTCAAACAGGTTTTGGACGATATATCAATATATATATCAACTTTATTACCTGGGTTATGAAGGTGCCCTAAAGATGTTAAAGCAAAGATTATAGGATAATACACACAGTGACTTGTGACCTCGATCACACACAGTTTGTAGTCCGCTGGCAATAGGAATTCAATATGGGCATGTCTTTAAGTTAACACCTTACATTAAAAACCTGACAGTACCAAATTATCGAAGGTTATTCACCAAAGCCAGACTAAACGTCTTTCCTTCTGCAGTGTTGGATGGCAGGTTGAGAGGAGTTCCCTACCAGGACAGACTTTGCTCGTGTGCTCAAGACATTTATTCTATAAAACATATTTTGCTGCACTGTGTGAAATATGAGCAAGCCAGGGCTGAACTGATATTACCCTTGATGGTACCTTTCCCGGGAAAATCAGAGGCTTACTATGTCAGGTTCCTATGGGAAGATCGGACAAATGCTAGAACATTAGCAGTGGCAAAGTTTTTATCAGTGGTTGCAAGAACCAATGATCCCTATCTTTAAGTCTGAACAAAATGTTTGTTTAACCTGGAGGTAGGCTGTCTGAACTGTGCATTGCTTTGTAACGATTTGTTGGGTCTCTGGACCGTAATAAAGATTGATTGATTGATATCAATATATCGCCCAGCCATACTCTAAAGCCCATTGCTTTTGAACATTCACCAGCAATGCTCAGAACTGTTAGCCCAATGTTATATCAAGGTGGGCAGAATCCATCTGTTTCTATTAATCTTCTGTTGGGCATTGGATCATATTAATTGACAGTCCCAGGGCAAACATAACCAGTAGCAGCTAGTGGAGCTGGGTGGTCTGTGTATCTGACCTCCTGGCAGCAGAGTCACTGCTGTTTCTTGTTTGGCGATCATTCGTAGAAGAGTAAAATTGTCTTCCAGAAACATGGTTTTAACAATGAGTCCGTAAGTGACTGTGGAGGCCAATTCTGGATCCCCCCACGTCCTTCCACAGTGGGGACGTTGGTTTCCAGGTGGGAGCTGATCACGATGTGGTTAGAAAGAAGGCATGAACTGATTTTAATTCCATAAGGTATATTTAATAATCTACACTATAAAATCAAACTGGTTTAAACACATATACTTTCAGATTCCATTTAAAAAGACTGTCCAGAAGGAAAATCTATAAAGAAATAAACATATTTCCTTCCTTTCCCTCATGGTCAAATCCAGTCAAATTTACTCATAGGCTAAACTTGTGCATTTCTACCCAGAAATAAAACCTATGAGTTCAAGGAGACTCTGATATTATGAGAGATTTGTATAAATATCTTTCAGGACATATTCTGAAGCAGGTTCCTTACTGGATTGCTGTCACGACCCACAGAATCACTGCTGCTCCATGTCTTTCTTGGAGACAAGTAATGCCTATAAAACCATCTCCCATGTGGACATAGAGCATGACTTGGACTCCCCTGGATTGCAATATACTGGCAACGGGAGCCCTAAGGAGCTCATCAAAGTACACACAATTAAACTCTGAACATCTGTAGATGTGCCACAATAAAAATCAAACATTACAAATGTTAGCGCCCAGATTTTATTTTAGGATCACCTCTTTGAAAAGGTGAAATAACCTGTCCCTTGTCCCAGTTCAACTGTCAATTGTCCCAGTACAGGCCTATATAGCATCCTGTCTAGTTTGAGAAGGTAGCTAAGAAAGTAACTGCGTCAAACGCTCTCAATAGTAAGCCCAATTTCCTGTTCATCAATTTGCCACCTCCCATGAAATTGTAGCGCTAACGTAATGCTCCCCTACAATGTGGGAAAGTAAGGTGATTTTAGGCAAAAGAAAAAATGGATGCATGAATTTTGGATCATGAATGAGACTGCTTGTTCCATTTCCCTACAACATTTATTTCCTTATGTAAATTGTATGCTGTTTTATTTGAGCCATAAATACCTGCCATTTCAGTAAGTACGGCAAGATATTTCAGTGCCTATCCACAGCAATCATGAAAACCAACAGCAAAAGGACTGCCGCGGTACGCTGTTGTCACCACTTATGTAGATTGCAAATTGCAATCGCAATCTTATAAGCTACCTTAACTTCCTATCTTGGCCTATTTTCTCTGTTTTCACCATGGATAAAAAGTATTTCAGCCCTGTCATATGCACTCTGTTTTACTTTAGATGGGAAATGTTTTTATTGGGGGGGGGGGCGGGAAAATCTGGATAAAAGGAACCGGATGATGCACAACATAAATATAATGGGTCTCCCTCCCCACACCATCTCCGTTGAGTGAAAGGAAATTTCCAGTACATTCAAAGGAGCAAGTTTGCCTCCCATAAACCTCACTGACAAAAATTTCCATGGCATTGACGAGGGACCATGTGCAATGCAACAAACACCACTGAACGTGACATGGAGATACAGGAACATGTTTTGTTATGGGATGTCCTGTGCCTTTCAAGATCACAGAATGCTGCATGTTAATGACCTAAGGTCATATCCAACCTGTCACTATTTTGCAGGAGGGATGCGAGAATGTGTTGTAAATTTAGGGTTGTGCAATTCAAATGGTTCAAAGCACTCTTTTGCCGCAGAGCAATGAATCCATTTTAAACACACACACAAACACAGTCTTTTTGGGGTTAGGAAAGTGAGGGGGAAGCAGGCTGAGATTTTGGGGTGAATGCTATAAATGATTCTTGGGTGTTGCATGCTGTTTAAGTAATCTTGCTATATTTATAGTATTGAATTGTGGGGGGGGGATCTGTATGCAATTATATATTTGTTTTGCTATGTTTTGAAATTGTTTTTGAAGTGTTTGTTTGAAATCCACTCCTGTTTCTTTGTTTTAAACTGCTTTGAGCATGATCTTTTTTTGGTGGGGGGGGGGGGAGAGAAGGCAGTATACAAATAAAATGAATGAATGAAATTCATTCAATGAATGATTAACAGACAGATATATAGTGGCTAACAGATTGAGGCTGGATCCTGACAAGACAGAAGTACTGTTTTGGGGGGACAGTAGGTGGGTGGATGTGGGGTAACTGTGCCCCTGAAGGACCAGGTGCGCAGCCTGGGAGTCATTTTGGATTCACACTGTCCATGGTGGCACAGATCAATTCTGTGTCCAGGGCAGCTGTTTACCAGCTCCATCTGGTATGCTGGTTGAGACCCTATCTGACCGCTGACTGCCTCGCCAGTATGGTGCATGCTCTAGTTATCTCTCGCTTGGACTACTGCAATGCACGCTATGTACCTTTGAAGGTGACCCAGAAACTAAAACTAATCCAGAATGCGGCAGCTAGGCTGGTGACTGGGAGCAGCTGCCGAGACCACATAACACCGGTCTTGAAAGACCTGCATTGGCTCCCAGTAGGTTTTCAAGCACAATTCAAAGTGTTGGTGCTGACCTTTAAAGCCCCAAACAGCCTCGGTCCAGTATACCTGAAGGAGCATCTCCACCCCCATCATTCTGCCCCGACACTGAGGTCCAGCGCCGAGGGCCTTCTGGCAGTTCCCTCGCTGCGAGAAGCCAAGTTACAGGGAACCAGGCAAAGGGCCTTCTCGGTAGTGGCACCCGCCCTGTGGAACGTCCTCCCACCAGATGTCAAAGAGAACAACAACTACCAGACTTTTAGAAGACATCTGAAGGCAGCCTTGTTTCGGGAAGCTTTTAATGTTTGATGCATTACTGTATTTTACTATTTTGTTGGAAGCCGCCCAGAGTGGCTGGGGAAGCCCAGCCAGATGGGCGGGGTATAAATAATAAATTATTATGGTTATGATTCTTAACAACCGCCACATAAGCAAAGCAGGATGAATGCTCATTGCTGAATGACCTGACTACGACAACAACAAAATCAGTGTGGATGTTTAATGAAGACTTGAGCTTTGTGCAGACTTATTTGTGCAAAGAAATAAGGACAAATGCTCATCAATAACTCAGTGTGGTGTAATGGTACAAGTGTTGCACTATGACCTGGGAGGCTAGGGTTCAAATCTTCACTCAGCCATGAAGCTCACTGAGTGATCTTGGGCCAGCGCTGTCTCACAGGGTTGGTGTGAAGATAAAATGAGGAGGGGGGAACCATGTACACAACCTCAAGCATCTTAAATCATCTTGTTGTTGTTGTTGCTGCTGCTGCTCCTGGCATCCGTCTGTCTCGAGAGACAATGGAGTGTGCCTCCGGGGGTGAAGTCAAACCGCTGGAGAATCACAGCGCCTGCAGTGGCTGCAGAGAGCAGTAACTCATAACTGCTGGCCTCCTGTGTTGTTTTCTCTGCACTGGTAGCAGCACCGAGGTGTGGTGTAGTGGTTAAGAGCAGTAGTCTCGTAATCTGGGGAACCGGGTTCGCGTCTCCGCTCCTCCACATGCAGCTGCCGGGTGACCTTGGGCCAGTCACACTTCTCTGAAGTCTCTCAGCCCCACTCACCTCACAGAGTGTTTGTTGTGCGGGAGGAAGGGAAAGGAGACTGTTAGCCGCTTTGAGACTCCTTCGGGTAGTGATAAAGCGGGATATCAAATCCAAACTCTTCTTCTTCTTCTCTCCAGGTAGCAAGCCTGGGCAGAGTGTAAGGCTGCAGCTTGAGTGAAAAGGTGTACATAAATATCATAAACAAACAATAAACAAAACAAAACAAATAAGTCATCAGGAGAAGTCCTAAGGCTATTCTGCAAGCAGATGTATCTTCCAAAACATCCCCAGAGTAGCTTTAAGTTACATCCACACATACAGTTAATGCACTACTTTAACTGCCACACAAAATCATAGGAAATGTAGTTTGATAAGTGTGGTGCAGACATTCACAGAACTACAATTCCCAGCACCCAGGAGTACCCATGATTATTAAAGTGGCATAGTAAAGGTAAAGGGACCCCTGACCATTAGGTCCAGTTGTGGCCGACTCTGGGGTTGCAGCGCTCATCTCGCTTTATTGGCCAAGGGAGCTGGAGTACAGCTTCCGGGTCATGTGGCCAGCATGACTAAGCCGATTCTGGCAAACCACAGCAGCGCATGGAAACACCATTTATCTTCCCGCCAGAGCGGTACCTATTTATCTACTTGCACTTTGACATGCTTTCGAACTGCTAGGTTGGCAGGAGCAGGGACATAGAAACGGGAGCTCATCCTGTCGCAGGGATTTGAACTGCCAACCTTCTGATCGGCAAGTCCTAGGCTCTGTGGTTTAACCCACAGCGCCACCTGCATGGCATATCAGGGCTTTAATAGACTGGTGTGGATGATCTTCACCTATAGCTCAGAGCTATAGGCTGAAGCTATTACATCATAGCTGCCAAGATTCCTGGCTAAAACCTGTGCAGTGCAACCATGGCATCATGCAATTTGGCACAGTGCTGGCTTTTGCCTAGAAAAAAAAAACCATTTCCGCTGTGACATTATCGCTCAGGGCAGCGCTGTCTTTCATTTTCATTCAGGACGACACTGCTGTTTAATTATCTCTTAAGCTTTGATAACCGCATGGCAGCCACAGAATTGTCCCGTAGCCCCTGTGACATTCCCATTGTGTGACCTACGGTGTCACCAAATTGACCGCCGTTAAATCAAAGGTCTTCTGCCTAAAGGCAATTCCACCTGATGGCGTGGCTTCTGTGCCGCTTTTGAAGCATTTAAAAGCCTCTGAGCCCACATCCCATCTGACATGGGGTTTGATCATTAGGACTGCTCTATTGACATGTTAGAACGTCGGCTTGATTAAAAGGACAAAGAGAAAGGAGAAGTAGAAAGCTTGGCTCCGGAAAAAGCCAAAGTAGCAGCTCTTTCACAGATCAATTATGGTGAGGAGCGCTTTGTTCACACGGCAGCCCCGGGGCACCGAGACATTAGACTGAGTGCATTCAATCTGAAAACACGAGGCCCTTTCGTAAAGCATCACAGTTCCAGGACTGTAGTCGGATTTGAGTAAAGTCGAAACCCCTCCAACATTCTGAGCTTGTTGCAACCATCTTCGGTAGACAGCTAGGCCTCTTCTCCAACTGCACATATTAACAAGGACAACTTGAATGGCTTTTTATCTGCTCCTGAGGATGCCATACAGAACAGAGCTGAATGTGCTCCTCCAGTTTTCTGCAAGGTTTCCCACTAAGGCAGCGGTGGCCAAACCTGGCCCTCCCACTGTTTTGGGACTACAATTCCCATCATCCCTGATACTGGTCCTGTTAATTAGGGATGATGGGAGTTGTAGTCCAAAAACAGCTGGAGGGCTGAGTTTGGCCACCACTGCACTAGGGGGAAGTGGGTTAGAGCTCATTATTGTGGATAACGTACCCTCCAACATTACTTTGATTAAAATAGGGACGTCCTATTCCCTAGGGCTTGCCAATCAGAAGGTTGGCAGTTCGAATACCTGTGAGCTCCCGTTGCTCGATCCCGGCTCCTGCCCACCTAGTAGTTCGTAAGCACATCAAAGTGCAAGTAGATAAATAGGTACCACTCTGGTTCACCAGAAGCGGCTTAGTCATGCTGGCCACATGACCCGGAAGCTGTAAGCCGGCTCTCTTGGCCAGTAAAGCGAGATAAGCGCCGCAACCCCAGAGTCATTCGCGACTGGACCTAACGGTCAGGGGTCCCTTTACCTTTACCTATTCCAGAAGAAGAAGAAGAGGAGGAGGAGGAGGAGGAGGAGGAGGAGGAGGAGGAAGAAGATTGTGTTGTGTTAGTGGAAACTGCTTGCAGTAATGTGCTAATTGGGCAAAAAATGTGTTAAAATGTGCATGTCAAGAGAAATGCACACTTAAACACTGGCAAGGTTTGATGAAGGCAGCCTTTTAAAATAAGAATTCACAAACTGATGCAGAAATTCCCCAATTTAAAATGGTGGAAATGAGAAAAAACAAAACTGACAATTAAACCATTGCAGGATCATCAGAAGCTGCCTTATACAGAATTGGGCCCTTGGTCGATCTAGCTGAGTATTGTCAGCACGAACTGGCAGCAACTGTGCAGGATTTCAGGCAGGGTTCTCCCCTAGGCTGACCTGGGATTGAACTGGCACCTCCTGCATGCAAATCCGATGCTCTACCACCGAATTTATTACCCTTCTTCTTGTTAGAATCAATTAGCCAATCATTATGGGTGATATCCAATGTTAACCATACTTTGAGTAGACCCAGGGAAATCTGAGTATCACTTGGTTGAGTATCACCCAATATCTTGGTTAATAGTTATCAATCAACTTATTTCACCCCATTTCCTGACCTAAAGGGAACATTATAGGGTGTCAGAAGCAGCCACCAACTGCTCAGAGTGACACCAAAGCATGTAGCTCCTAGTGAGTGATGGAGAAGGAAACCAACTGCACTGATTATCCCAGACCCTCCAAGTGTCCCTAATTTCTAGGGACATCCTTGATTTAGAGAAGCCATCCCAGTTTCTGATTTGATCCCGGAATGTCCCACTTTTCCTTACGATGTCCCCCTTTTCCTTACTATTTTCATTGGACAAATGTTGGAGGGTATGGAGTTATCCAACCCCCAAGACGTCTGAAGGCAATCCTGTATAGGGTAGGTTTTTTAATGTTAATGCTAACAATAATAATAATAATTTATTATTTGTACCCCGCCCGTCTGGCTGGGTTTCCTCAGCCACTCTGGGCGGCTTCCAACAAAGATTAAGAATACATTAAAATGTCACACATTAAAAACTTCCCTGAACAGGGCTGCCTTCAGATGTCTTCTAAACGTCTGGTAGTTGTTTATCTCTTTGACATCTGGTAGGAGGTCGTTCCACAGGGTGGGGGCCACTATTGTGGTGTAGTGGTTCAGAGTGGTGGACTCGTAATCTGGGGAACCGGGTTCGCATCTCCGCTCCTCCACATGCAGCTGCTGGGTGACCTTGGGCTAGTCACACTTCTCTAAGTCTCTCAGCCTCACTCACCTCACAGAGTGTTTGTTGTGGGGAAGGAAGGGAAAGGAGATTGTTAGCCGCTTTGAGACTCCTTAGGGTAGTGATAAAGCGGGATATCAAATCCAAACTCCTCCTCCTCCTCCTCCTTTGCCTGGTTCCCTGTAACTTGGCTTCTCGCAGTGAGGGAACAGCCAGAAGGCTCTCGGCACTGGACCTCAGCGTCCAGGCAGAACGATGGGGGTGGAGATGTTCCTTCAGATATACTGGGCTGAGGCCATTTAGGGCTTTAAAGGTCAGCACCAACACTTTGAATTGTGCTCAGAAATGTACTGGGAGCCAATGTAGGTCTAATGTTTTATAATGTTTTTATATATGTTGGAAGCTGCCCAGAGTGGCTGGGGCAACCCAGTAAGATGTGTGGGGTGTAAATAGTAAAACTGTCGTTATGGAATGGGACATCTCTATTTTCGTCAGAGAAATGTTGGAGGGAATGCATAGACAGGCCATGCCTTGGAGATATTACAAGTTCAGTTCCAGACCACCGCAATAAACAGAATATGGCAATAAAGAGAGCCCCTTTTTTGTTTCCTGGTGCATATAAAAGTTATGTTTACACTATACTGTAGTCTATTAAGTCAGGTCCCCCTGGCTGCAGGGGCGTGAAGAGAAAAACCCAGCTCTAGGCCTAACCAGGTCCACTCCCGTGGTCAGAAGGGGGCTAGCAGTGGCAAGGGGCCGGGCTGCTTGCAGCTGCATCCCTTCCAGAGAGCCAGTGTGGTGTAGTGGTTAAGAGCGGTAGATTCGTAATCTGGTGAACTGGGTTCGTGTCTCCACTCCTCCACATGCAGCTGCTGGGTGACCTTGGGCCAGTCACACTTCTCTGAAGTCTCTCAGCCCCACTCACTTCACAGAGTGTTTGTTGTGGGGGAAGAAGGGAAAGGAGAATGTTAGCCGCTTTGAGACTCCTTTGGGTAGTGATGAAGCGGGATATCAAATCCAAACTCCTCCTCCTCTCCTTCTTCCTCGTAAGGAGCAGTTTCTGCTAAGCGCAATAAAGTGATGCACAATAAAACAATTATGCCTGTATGAGTTTTCCAAATGGTGATTTTTTTTTAATCCCAGTTGGTATAAACATTGGATTTTAACTGATTTTATACGTGCACTGTGCCTCTTTTAAACTGTGCGTATAAGTTTTTAAAATTGCTTTTATATTCCTTTTTGTTAGAGTGTAAATTGCTTAAAGCTTAAACAATATGTGCTTTTGTTAAGTGATCAGAAATGAACGGGGGGGGGGGATGAAGAGCATCTTCGTATGTAAGTAGCCCTTGTCCTCTGCCTTGCAGAACAAGGGAAGAGCCTCTGAGGGAAACACATTTGTTACCTGGCTGTGGCAAGTGATAGACAGCAAAGGGCCGCGAAGGTCGGAGCAATTGTTTTTAAGCCTTCCCGAGATTCCCACATCCATTAGAGAGGCAGAGGCTGAGCACATGGCCTGAGGGGCACATTGCAGCAGAAGTTTTTGTGGCGGCAGTTTGCAGTGGCCGAGCTGAAAACATCAAGAAAAGAGAAGCGGCAGAGCTATGAACTAAGTAGGTCAAAAGCAAAGGAGGAAGGAAATAAAACAGAGGAAAAGGCAGGCAGCTGCAGAGCTGGGGTTTGAAGACACAAGGAACACCCCAAGACATAAACACGGGGGGGGGGGAGACGACGACACTGGAATGTGAGCGATTTCTAGCTCCTGCTTTTAGATCCAAGTGTCATCACTGAATTCCTTATTCTTTGTGACTGGCCTGCCAGCCCTTTCAGCTGCTGCTACTTCCTTTGTCTAGCCTTTCTCAGCTACGTACATTTTGTGGGCACTGGATTCTGGGTAACCCACCACAGAGTCCCGAAAACATCCCAGCCCCTCACCCCTTGTTGGAGCAGGAGTAGGGGCTCTCACAGCTTCCAAGCCATTCCCGGTCCAGACACAGAAGCTTTTAGATGGCAAAACTCAGTTTAAACAGTGCTGTACGGCTTAGGGCAATGAATGGAAAAGGAAAACATTTTTTTTTTTTCCTGCAAACAGAGAGGAGCTTCAGCATACTGATCAGGAAGCTTAAAAAAAGAAAAGAAAAGAAAAAAAGGAGAAAAAACTGCAATGGTAGCAAAAGGCCCCCAAGCCTTCAGCAGTATGTGCAGCTGAACTGATGAGGAGAAAGAGGAGGCTGAGTTGTATCGCTGGAGGAATACATTAGCAATCAAAGCAAGGGCATACCCAGAACATTATGTAAGGAAATGAAAGTACATCATATGCTGTGCTCTCTTTCTTCTTTGCGCCATACCTCCCACAGATATCTGTTTCTCCGCCGCTTTTTAAAAGCTTTTATCCTTATTAGAGGCCAAATTGATGCTCGCTGCAAGCATTAACTCTGGGTGAACCGCCCATCCTGTTGACTGCGGCATCCCATGTTCTCGACAGACCTGCCTCCTTTTGGCTAGCACTTAATTCTGAACCTGTCAGTCAGATTAGCAGCCTCCCGCGGATGGCGGCGACATCCCAGGCAACCAAAGGTGAAGGGCCTCCCCATCGCAGCCCAGGTTGTGCAACGGTGGGGAGGCCATGCGGAGCAGCTGTTTTGCGTCTGCTGGTGAGATCTCTTGCTCAGGCAATCTAGGAGCATGGAGGGAAGGCTTGGCCATTTGCTAATGGAACCACTAGCAGTCTACATGGATTGTTATTATTCTGACATGGTTTGCCCATGCCTCTTTCTATCCATCGGAAAGCAGAGGTTGGATGGCCATCTGTCATAAGATGTTTTAGCTGAGATTCCTGCGTTGCAGAGGGTTGGACTAGATGACCTTTGATGTCCCTTCCAACTCTACGATTCTATTATTCTATGAAAATATATTTATGCGTCTGCCCAGTTGTACAGTGATTGCCTCACAGATAAGAGGCTTCTCCAGACAACCTGTTTATTTGACATTCATCCTAATTTGCTTACACCACAAAGATTACATGTTGGATAGACTATGACCGGTCTTTTTTTATTATTTATTATTAATTCGTATACTGCTTAAGTGACATAATGGCTTCTAAACAGTTTGCAACTATAAAATCAACTCATATTTCTCTGTGAATGTCTATATAAAGTATAAAGATCAAGACATCTTTATTGCGCATTCATTCTGATTTGTTTACAGGGTAGGTATATGGAGCAGTCACCTTGAGCATTAATAATAATAATTCGGGATGAACATTGATAATTAGCTCATCCCACTTTTCACTGTATTTCCCTATCACTTTCCTACCTGCAAATGGTGGATGTTGTTGCTGTTGTTTAAAGCGGATTTGTGATACCAGGGCAACAGGTGTTTTGATCTGCTTTAATTGGGCAAACCCAAAGCTATGGTATGCACTTGAATCCCTGCCACATAATAGCAGCTGTCTGGAGGCATCCTAAGACCTTCGGGTTATGAAAAGGGATGAGCATACCTAACCAAAAGCTTTGCTGGATGAATGAGAGAGCTTGGAGAGACCAGACGGATGCAACCTGGAAACAAGAGCCAACACAGCACCGCAAAGGAGCACCCCTCACAAGCCTGCAGCCTAACCCGTTCACCCAAATCCCTGCAGATCTCTGTCCATAATCCCTGCTAAGATTGTTAACAAGATCTAAGGCCCCATCTGCACTAAACATTGAGGATACTAACATACAAATTTAAAGTCATGGTTCCCCCCTGCCCCAAGAATCCTGGGAGCTGTAGTTTTGTTAAGGATGCTGAGAATAGCTAGGAGATCCCTGGACGCTTTTGCTGAGATTCCAGTTTATTTAATGGTGTTCAATGGATGTTCTACAGTGGGTGGCACTGTAGTCTAAACCACTGAGCCTCTTGGGTTTGCTGATCAGAAGGATGGTGGTTCGATTCCCCACAATGGGGAAGAGACTCTTGAGAGTCCCATGGACTGCAAGAAGATCAAACCTATCCATTCTGAAGGAAACAGCCCTGAGTGCTCACTGGAAGGACAGATCTTGAAGCTGAGGCTCCAATACTTTGGCCACCTCATGAGAAGAGAAGACTCCCTGGAAAAGACCCTGGTGTTAGGAAAGATGGAGGGCACAAGGAGAAGGGGATGACAGAGGACGAGATGGTTGGACACTTTTCTTGAAGCTACCAGCATGAGTTTGACCAAGCTGTGGGAGGCAGTGGAAGACAGGAGTGCCTGGCGTGCTCTGGTCCCTGGGGTCATGAAGAGTCGGACACAACTAAACGACTAAACAACCGTCCAGGGGTCCTTTACCTCTTTTTCTTTTAGAAGATCTCTATTCTTCTAGGAAACTGCCACACACAAGAGGAAGAAGCCCCAAATGTTCATCGAACAGTTATTAAGATGAGGACCACAGTTATCAAACCGCAAGAGGCAGTTGGACATGTTAGTGCTCTTCCCCAAGGTCTCCAGGCAGCTGTGCTCTGCCTTTGACGTTGTCTTGGCATCTGTAAAATAACGGGTGATAAACTTGTCAGAGTTGCCTTGAGACTTTAAGTACCATTTGCTCTGCCTCACCGACTTGAATATAAAGAATTTTTTAGCTTCCATTCCCTACGTGAGACGAGCTTTCCATAAGACTCCCTCAACAGATGTATTGCCGGCTTCCCCTGCCGTTTAGCACTTCTGTATAAGTGGTCAATCACTATAATAACATTAACTGTGACAAATTCTCTCGGTGTTAGCGGATATAATACCATGTGCAGTTCCAGAGGAATTTTTCATTCGTCTCGCTGATCACAACCTTTGAAATATCCTGCATCATGGGCTTCCATGTGTCTTGATGTGCCGAGTGTGAAAAGGAACATTTCCCCAGTATTTAAAAAAGGAACAGTGCCTGCCTGTCATTTCAAAAGCAGGTTTCTTTGTGCCATATAAAGCTCAGATGAAACTCTGAGTAACTAATATATCTCTGCTTTGTTCACTATGTAAATCCTGGAACAGCTCTTTAGGCCAAGTGAAGCAACCACAGAAGGCACAGTAAATTGGCCTACCAACTGACTTAGGAAATGTGCTTTAGGAGGACACTTTGTTATGTAATGAAGGTACATTTCTCCTTACCATACACATACCCTCCAATGTTTATCCAATCAAAATAGAGACATCCTATACCATTGTTGTTGTTGTTTAGGCGTTTAGTCATGTCCGACTCTTTGTGACCCCATGAACCAGAGCACGCCAGGCACTCCTGTCTTCCACTGCCTCCCACAGTTTGGTCAAACTCATGCTGGTAGCTTCAAAAGCACTGTCCAACCATCTCGTCCTCTGTCATCCCCTTCTCCTTGTGCCCTCTATCTTTCCCAACATCAGGGTCTTTTCCAGGGAGTCTTCTCTTCTCATGAGGTGGCCAATGTACTGGAGCCTCAGCTTCACGATCTGTCCTTCTAGTGAGCACTCAGGGCTGATTTCCTTCAGAATGGAGAGGTTTGATCTTCTTGCAGTCCATGGGACTCTCAAGAGTCTCCTCCAGCACCATAATTCAAAAGCATCAATTCTTTGGCGATCAGCCATACCATACCTATACCATACCCTCCAACATTTCTCCAATGGAGACGTCCCTGCGAACAATTCTCTGATGAAAACAGGGATGACCTAAGGAAAAGCAGGGCATTCTGGGATGAAATCTGAAACCAGGGCAGCTTCTGTAAATCAAGGACTGTCTCTGGAAAATAGGGATAATTGAAGGGTCTCTAAAGAGAGAGGAAGTGTTGGCTTATCTCCCACCTCATCTTTGACGTGTCATGTGTGTGGAGTTGGGTGAGAACTTTTGTTTTTGCTATTTCCTATTTGAAATCAGCTCAAGTCGGCAAGTCACCCCTGAAGGTAACTGGGTGACCTTGGCCCAGTTAGTATCTTCTAGCTTAGCCTACCTCACACAGTCATTGTGAGAGGGAAATTGGAGGATCAATGTATTTTGCTTTGATCTCCTTGGAGTAAAGGCAGGATGTAAATATATATGTTAGTTGGATGTAAATATAAATCTATGAATGTTAGAATGATGTTGGATAGAAACTAAGTGGTTTATAGCTGTAATGTTATAAGGGAATATGAGGAAATGAACTATTAATAGGTAAAAATCCAATGCTAAAATATTTTAAGATTGAAGACCAGGATAAACAAAGAGGGGAGGGATTTGCTGAACTAACAAACTGAACTGGAATACAGAAAAGGGAGGCGTGAGGAGGTCCGGGAAATAAGCAAATGAAAGATAAGTTATTGAAAGATTGAATTGTTTTTAACTATTTTTATTTTGTATTTTTCTTTTTTCTTTTTCTATTTTGTAATATTTTGAAAACCTTAATAAATTTCTTTTTTTAAAAAAAGTAAATATATACCGGTATATGTTAGTTGGACTATTCTATGACTGTGCTAGGTAAAGGGTAAAGGGACCCCTGACCATTAGGTCCAGTCGTGGCTGACTCTGGGGTTGCGGCGCTCATCTCACTTTATTGGCTGAGGGAGCCGGCGTACAGTTTCCGGATCATGTGACCAGCATGACTAAGCCGCTTCTGGCGAACCACACGGAAATGCCGTTTACCTTCCCGCCGGAGTGATACCTATTTATCTACTTGCACTTTGATGTACTTTCGAACTGCTAGGTGGTCAGGAGCAGGGACCGAGCAATGGGAGCTCACCCCGTCACTGGGATTCGAACTGCCGACCTTCTGATCGGCAAGTCCTAGACTCTGTGGTTTAACCCACTGCGCCACCCACGTAGACTGTGCTAGTGAACTTCAAATATAACTATTTAGAAGTGTGACTAAGCAAATGAAACTACATATAAGTGCAGAAGTGGTGAAACATCATTACAGTGCACTGCCCAAGGTGGGGACAATACGGCCATGTGAGCAGTGGCTCAGAGGCATTGTGGGTAACAGCAGAAGACTTCGGGTGCACCATTGCCCACACGGGCACTGCATTAGTGACCCCTCCTGTACATAATGCACAAGAGGGAATATATCAGTATTTCCCTAAATCAGTGGTTTTCTTTTTTCTTTTTTAATGTTTTTATTAGCAATTTCAACATAACAAATTATCAAAACATATCATATTCATTATTCCCCCCTTTTTTACCACCCCCATCAAACCCTCCCCTCCTGCCAGAGACTTCCTTCACCTCCTCTCTCTGATTTTTCAGCACATACAGTGGTACCTCAGGTTAAGTACTTAATTTGTTCCGGAGGTCCGTACTTAACCTGAAACTGTTCTTAACCTGAAGCACCACTTTAGCTAATGGGGCCTCCTGCTGCCGGAGCACAATTTCTGTTCTCATCCTGAAGCAAAGTACTTAACCTGAAGCACTATTTCTGGGTTAGCGGAATCTGTAACCTGAAGCGTATGTAACCTGAGGTACCACTGTATTATTCTCTGCATGTCATAAAATTATACATATCCTTACATTATAGATCTACCATGTTATCAACCAATAAATTTGTGTATGTTTATTCAAAACCTGCCAAGGAGTCCAATTCATTTTGTTGTCCCTAAATCAGTGGTTTTCAACCAGTGTGCCATGGCACCCTGGGGTGCCTTGAATGATGGTCAGGGGTGCCGTGGGCAACACTGGCCTCTGTCCCTCTTTCTTTCTTTTCCTCCCTCTTCAATGCCCTCTCGCATCTCCCTCCCAAAGATTTGCAAGCTTCTTGTTGCAACAGGTGCCTCTGGTGCCTAAACCTCTGTTTGGGGTGTAGGGGCGCAACTCAGAGACCAGGAGCAGTGGCAGCAGCTGCCTGGAGGACTCCCAAGGAGAGAGGAGGGGAGAGGGGGCAGAGGGGACACTCCACAAAGTAGGGTGTTAGAAAAAGGGTGAGAGGCAGCCAGCTCTCCAGGCAAGGGGTGACAAAACTGGACTTCTGAGCCCCACGGGGTGCCGCAAAAAGAATGCAGTTGGTCAAGGGAGCCATGGACTCAAAAAGGTCAAAAACCTCCACCCTAAATGCTTTGGCTCTGCATACAAAGAGAAAGTGCTGGAAAAGAATCACGTTCCTTAACTTTGTCACTAAAGCTAGGAGATAAGAATTTGGATACAGGAAATGAGCTGCTCCATTGGGTTAGGAATTATTCTCTTAGACCAATCCGTTTTCAAAGCAGAGCGGCATTAAATTAAAACACCATCACAACAGGATTTTGTTGTATTGATCAGGTAAGGACAGCGGAGATTTATATTCAGTCACTGGAGATGAGGAGAGGAAAGAGACTAACACCAGCAAGAGGAAATTAAAAAGGGGCTTTAAAGATGAATTTCTTGTGACTGGGTTTGAAGAAATGCAATTAATTAGCAATGCACACTAATGACGCCCTTAAAAAAAAGGTACCACCTGTCATCAATATTCTGAAACCTCTTTTATAGATTTGTGATTAACTCCCAGTTATAGACCAATTACCCTGTTCATTATCATACAGGAGCTTGTTACCAGCACCAAATCTATAAATTATGGCTGTGAGTGACACAACTACAGATTTAACAGAACTCGGTGCTGCTTGTCCTGATCCTAATCACCATCATATATGGAGATCCCCAAAAGTAATCTAGGGACTATTCTTGTTTAACATTAAGCAAATGTGCAAGGATTTCAGCAGCTGAAAAATGAAATAGTTGGACTTCTTTAAAAACAACAACTGAGGTTGAAATAAATTGATAAGAGGAAACTGGAACATTGACAGACTGCAGTAGCTTGAATGAAATGTTGCGGTGTCTGTCTGGGAACAGATTTTTTTTTTTCTGTGCACGTTTCTAAAGAAAGTGAAGCCTGAAGTTTCAATAGAAACTGGAGACAATGTTATCTCTGCCACAGGAAGGATTCAATTGTATTTTGTATGCACTTTTCTGTTTACCTACATGCTAGCTTGCTAGATGTTATCCTTCAGCAGAGATGTCCCCTTTTCTCCCATATCTCTTGCTTTTCATTGGACTCTTTAGCCAAGATGGTTTATGAGTCTTCACGTGTTCCCCCTGCCTTGCTTAGAAAGTCTGGATGGCAATCCTGCTGTTCAGTCAGAGCAGAATAATAAAAAAATGCTACTCTCTAGCACCACAGTCCTGAAACCATTTAACTGGGAAATTATTGATTTTAAAAAATTGAAAAGATTTCTGCAAGAGCACTTGAGACCTCAAGTTAAAGCTATGTCCAGACACACTTCATTGCACTTCTGTTCATTGTTTTCCTTAAATTTAAGTGTGTCTTTCATTCATACTTACTTCATCATACCAAAACTGCAGGCCTGGATCGCCTATCTCTCTTTTTTTGCCGAAAGAATGCTGATTCATTTCTTGAATCCATATGTACCCCCAGAAGTTAGAAGAAGTGCTTTCAGCAAAGCGTGTCCTCGCTAATTGATGGAAGAACCTTGGAGCTGGATTGTGAAGTCGCCAGATTTAGCATCTGCTAAAAGAAATTAGCAGCAGGAATTAACAAAATGTTCGTGGAGAATGGGTCTGTGGTGACATGGCTCCAATTCAGCATGATTTAAAAACGAAAAAAGGAAAAAAGAAATCTTCTGAGAATAAGGGAGAAGGGGCCAAGCAGAGGAACAGTGTGAGACTTCTTTTGAGACTAATTGCAGGAAGACCTTTAATGAGGTACAAGCTTTCACACAAGAAAACTCCGAAGTAGAGCAGTGAACAGGAAGAAAGACAGAAAGATCACAGGATGAAATGTGAACTGCGGCGGCGCCTCCTAATGTGATCATCAGTGGCAGATTGAACAGGAAAGAGCCAACCTGGGAACCATATCTGCTTGGTCTAAGCGTTCTCAGACCAAGTGGGTATATTTCCACTACGATACTTTTTTTTTAAGTACCAAAACTTGTACAAAAGGCTCCCAGACTTTATTTATTATACTCAGTTTAACATTTGCTTTCCATTGGTAGTGGCTGCTAAGAATTTAAAATATAATGTTGCAATGGAAGAAATAATTTAAACACACTGAGCCCTCCAAGAGAAAGAAGAAAAAGCAGAAGATCTGCCAGCACAGAGTGCCATGAAATCGCATTCCTCAGCCACCTATCGCACCCCAAGACTTTCTACAGTATGATAGCAACAACAATTTGATCTTCATAAAAGTCTCCAGGGAGTTGGTCTGATGGGCCTCTCCATGTAGCAAGGGCATCACCACACGGAAAATTCTCAGTGCCACATTTTTCAACTAAGATGGTACTACAGATGCAGCACTGCAGGATCTTGACCATTTGCACAGTCCTTAAGGACAGCGCTTATGGATTTTGGGCAGTATGCTTTGGACACAGCTAGGAGTGGTGCTTCTAGGCTCCTTTCTTGCTACTGGATTGCCTGTGGCAGTGCCACAACTGAGTGGCACACCTTTTCATCTAGGTTTTGTCCCATGCCAGAGCTCTTAAAGCAAACATTGTCTCACACAGCCTTCGTCAGCCTCCAGATGTGTTGGACCACCAGTCCCAGCTGG
This sequence comes from Podarcis vaucheri, assembly GCF_965113315.1. Classification (NCBI taxonomy): domain Eukaryota; kingdom Metazoa; phylum Chordata; class Lepidosauria; order Squamata; family Lacertidae; genus Podarcis; species Podarcis vaucheri. Next base: position 21,606,591 of record NC_138755.1, on the reverse strand, counting down.
CATGGTTGTGTTGGTGGGGCTGAAGGTGCGGCAGCCTGAAACATCTAGAGGGCCTCAGGCTGGCAAAGGCTGATCTAAAACATTGCTGCGTTTTCAAATACCATGAACGCCATTCTTGCATGATAAAGCTCAAAGGTGCTCTCAGGAGCCATCTCACTCCAGGCTTCCCTGTAGCTTCATAGCTCATTTTGCCCCGGCAAGATGAGTCTGGACTTCAAAACCAGACTCCTTTTATGCAGCATGGCGGAGACTTTATTTTGCATGTCAGTGCTGAACAGCTGCAACAGACATTACCAGTGTCATATGGACTATGTAACTCCTGCCTTTGAGATCAATAATGAGATCTTCCTTATTTGTGTTTCTAAACCCACTCCTCGTGTGTGTCAATTCTAGCCTTGTGACTGTGACATTGTGACCCCTTACGGGCTCCTCGCCAGGGGATCACATTCACCCGGTGCTATACCAGCTGCACTGGCTCCCGGTGGAGTACAGGATCAGGTTTAAGGTGCTGGTTTAAACCTTTAAATCCCTATACAGCCTAGGACCCTCGTACCTACGGGACCGCCTCTCTGGTATGTCCCATGGAGGACCTTACGTCTTCAAACAAAAACATCTTCGAGGTCCCGGGCCACAGGGAGATTAGGCTGGCCTCAACCAGAGCCAGGGCTTTTTCTGCTGTGGCCTCGATCTGGTGGAATGCTCTGTCACAAGAGACTAGGGCCCTGCGGGACTTGACATCTTTCCACAGGGCCTGCAAGGCAGAGCTGTTCCACCAGGCCTTTGGCTAGGGCACAGTCTGACCCCCCTCTTTCTGTAATCCTCATAGAACTCTAGCCCAATGGTTGCCATTAATTTGATTATGAATTGATTTTAGAATGAATTGATTTTAGAATGCTGTGTTATTTTTACTGTTGTTAGCCGCTCTGAGCCCAGCTTTGGCTGGGGAGTGTCGGATATAAATAAAATATTAATAATAATAATAATAATAATAATAATTATGTAAGATGATCTGTGTTACCATTTTTTAAACATACATTTCTATTCATTTTATGAGTGTAATCAGGCCAGTTTACTTATATGAAAGCCAACAAAAATATCCCCCCCCAAAAAAAAGAGGGGCCCAAGCAGAGCAGGTGCCAATGCACGGGTGGCCAAACCATTGCGAGGGAAAGTCAAGGACCTTATTGTGGAAAGAAAAATGGCATGGACAAGGCCAATGAAGATGAGAGATTCCTAGTTGTCCAATAAGGCTACAGTGAACGAGGTGACAAGTATCAAGGGAAAGAAGATTGAGGACTGCAGGGTCACGGGGACATAGAGCAGCTGGAATGGGGGGCAATAAGAGCCATGAGTACGGCTGCTGATATGTTCCTCTTTCCCAAACACCTTAGTGTGGAGAAGGATCAGGATACACAAGAGGCAGAAAGTGTTGCCCTCTGAGGCACCCTACCACCCTGGGCCAGGTGTTAAGTGTCAGGATGCTGTCAGCGACTCCCTGCTGGTTGCCCAGAAAAGTATAAAGACAAGGGAAAGTTTCTTACCGTCCTTTTTTATTTCAATCTTTACAGAGAGAGGCTATAGAACCCAGCCTCTTGGATAATGGCGTTGTCCCAAGTGAATCTCCAACCCCCTTCTCTCCCACTTCCTCACTGGTCACTTCTACAAGTGCTGCTACGTGCCCTCTGTCTTTGAGCTCTTTGCTCTCCTACTTTTAAGGCTCGCCGGGTTCTGGGAGATGGAGGGTCTGGAATGCTTTCTAATGACAACGTGTCAGCTGGGTGTTGTCCCAGCTCTCCCATGAGTTCCCAGATTTCCCCCTCATCTGCCTCTGAGCTACTACCTCCTCCAAACCCCTGTTGTAAATCTATACTGTCTTCGTCTTCCTCCTCCCTGGAAGTTTCAGGATGGGGAGGCGGTCTCCACCACTCCTCCTCGGCCCAGTCGCTGACATCACGCGGCATTCCCAAGTGATCTCCTGTCCAAGTACTGACCACGCCTGGACCTGCTTAGCTTCAGAAGGCTTGCTGTATCACATCCTTTAGAGCATTCAAAGCATTTCAAATGAATTATCATAACCCTCACAACAACTTCATTGGACAATGTTATTATCCCCATATTAGCGGATGAAGCAAAGATTTGCCTAAGGCCACCTCATGAGATCATGGCAATATTTCTACTGGGGCTTTCTTGTTTTATCACTTGGTGTTTTTGCTGTTATCCTACAGAAGCCTAATTTGGTGCTTCGTTTGACATGAAGACGGCTCTGTCTATGGAATCTTAGCAAATAAATCTAGCATTCTGAATTATTTTGAAAAAAATGTTCTTTCCTTCCTGCAGTAAGTAGCTGCAGTTTGGTACCCTGCTGTGAGGACTGTTAGGTATGATTGTGGAAAGGAATGGAAATTTGTGCTCATATGATAATTTCCTTTCTTTGGCTATCTGTGCCTGTCAATCTGCCCTGCCTGGGGAGTTTAGCTGCAATATTTGAACTTTGCTTTTATTGGCAATTATTTTGAGAATCTCTTTTCAAATACAAAGTAATGTATTTGCTATTAACAATACAATCTAGTGTGATTCATATTAGGAACACTTCACTTCTGGAATCTGTTCTCACTAGGGGAAATGACAAAGTCCCAGCTGTAACTGCAGAAATGGGGCCTTGGGTCTCAAGAGCTGGCAAATGGGGATTTTCAGTTGGGAATTACCGTATTTTTTGCTCTATAAGACTCACTTTTCCCCTCCTAAAAAGTAAGGGGAAATGTGTGTGCGTCTTATGGAGCGAATGCAGGCTACGCAGCTATCCCAGAAGCCAGAACAGCAAGAGGGATTGCTGCTTTCACTGCACAGCGATCCCTCTTGCTGTTCCGGCTTCTGGGATTCAGAACATTTTTTTTCTTGTTTTCCTCCTCCAAAAACTAGGTGCGTCTTATGGTCTGGTGCGTCTTATGGTCTGGTGTGTCTTATAGAGCGAAAAATACGGTAGTAAAGACAGGAACATTTCAGATTTTAAAACATGTTCAACTTTCTTTAGAACAAATAAAATATATTGAAACTCTTTGGGAAACTAGCTATCACATGACCCAGAAAGAGAGCTTTAAAAAATCAGTTTAGTTATAGGTGGGCACAATCCACAGTCAATTGAATACCTCGTGATCTGGATTTTTAATTAATCACATTTAAATATATTTACATGTTTCAAAACTTCACTGAAGGTGCCTTCTCTCTGAAAGCAAATTATGCTTCACTTACAATATTGCTGTTGTTAATATTATTATTAGCCAATCACCCGGCACGCATGTCTCATGGTGATGTACAAAAAATACTATAAAAGCAGCTAAAAACTAACAGACAATAACAACTAATAAATTTTAAAACAATACAAATAAATAACCAAGGCAGAAAGCTACGCATCCTGCTGGGAAAGCTTGTCAGAACAAAAATATCGTTAATTATTCCTGGAAAGTGTAAATGTCGCATATTGATAGGAATGCTGTTTCACAGAACAGGGGGAGCCATGCTAAAGGTTCTTAGAAAGCTATCACTTATTACCAGAAGACTAACTTTAATATTCTCAGTTTAATCAAACTTTAGAGTAGAACATCTTCCCTATGGTGACAACAAACCAAAGTTAAGTTCAAAGTCTATCAGTATTTGGGATGACTGAGATACAAGAGGCATGCTGGCACTGATTTCAGGCCTAAGAGTCTCATTTGGGAAATTAATATTGAAAGATAAACTATGTGCTGTCACTGGATAAAAACTGGAATGGGAAGTCATTTCTTAATTTGTCTGCATCAAGACTAGTTCAGGCAGAAAGGAGCCAATGTTTCCATATGGCTTCAATAACCGATAGTCCCTTCCAAGTTTCAGGTCTAGAGTTACTAGACATCAGTTGCACTTATCGATTGAGGAACACATTTAATCTATTGATTCATTGCACATTTAACTCTCGATGTCACTTAAATTGAATCTCAAGTGGCATTCAATCACAGAGGTGCTAAAGGCTACAATTTCCAGAGGGCACAACATTAACTGCACGCATGCAGCCTCATCAGTGCCCAGTATTCGCCAACATTACATGCAGGGAGAGAACTCCAGGGAAACAGAACCGGTTTCCCCAGCACTTACTGAGAAAGCCTGTAATTAGCAAGCTAATTCTAAGTCACGTCAAGGGAAATTGCCCTTCATCAATCAAAACAAATCACTCCAACAGAGTCCTCTAGCCACCAAACCTGTATCAGGGGGAAACAGTTTTGGGGACTGCAACGACAAAATGTTTTTCTCCAGCATTAGTAAACTAAAGGTAAGAATCTGTGATAGAGGTCTAGCAGTTGATACCATCAAACATAGCATCCTCCTGAATCATCTATCTGACTTGGTGGCACAGTGGTATAGCAGTTTTCGTCCTTCTGGAGGGTCACAGAGCAGTATTGTGGAATTTATAGTCATAGCAGCAGCCTCAAAAATAAGGGATCAGCTGCCAAAATAAGGGATTTTCCGAACACAGGTATGTTCAACTTCTGAAATAAGAGACCAGCAGCCTCAAAAATAAGGGATCAGCTGCCAAAATAAGGGATTTTCCAAACACAGGTATGTTCAACTTCTGAGCCCCTCCGAGCCAAAGGCAGAAAGCCCAGCCAGCAGCCAAACGAAGCCTCAAGCGGTGGTTCCCACAGCACAGCAACCCGGCAAAGGGGATGCAGCAAGGAAAACCACTGTCACCTCTCCACTGGGAAGCGCTGAGCAAAGGTGAGTCCCCAGGCAACGCAGCCCATTTGATCAGCACAAGACATGCAAGCCCCACCCCCCAGTTGTTCTTAGACTTCTTATTGGGTGAGCAACACAGCCAAGCAACACAGTTGGAGCCTTCCTCCTCCCTAGCCGGCAGGGAGGGAGGGAAAGGAGCTGCTTCCTTTGAAACCTGGGAAATTTAAGGCACATCATCAATAAGGGACAGCAGCGGGACATGGCGCTGGGATAAGGGACTGTCCCGCCAAATAAGGGACATTTGACAGCTATGTTTATAGTTAATGTCTCAATGTTCCATTCTGCTTCCCAGACTTTACTATCTGTATGAAGCTGCAGGGAGAAGCTGTCCAGAGGTCTGGGGTGAAGTGTTATCAGCGTGAAGATTATGCTCAGCTCTTCCTCTAATTTCACCAACCTATCCCAGGAAGACTGTGAAATTTTTAAACTGGAACTTGGAGGTCAGTTTCGTCAGTTTCCAGAGAAGATGGAAGTGCTGTAAGTGGGAGAACCAGATAACCAGTAACTTATCAATCTGTAAGATAAAAGTAAAGGACCCCTGGACGGTTAAGTCCAGGCAAAGGGGACTATAACATTTTAAGTGTTTTTAAGTGCATTATACAAATGTGACACTAGATGGCGATGGTGAGCTTATGGCAAATTCAATATATTTTTCAAAACGTTTTTTAAAAAAGCATTTTCACAGCTTTTTTTATATGTGTCTAGATTCCACCTTAATAAACTATGTCAGCTTTGGGTTTACCCCACCCCCTTGGATCAACATGACTACATTTGTTTCGTTTCATGTTTTGAAATCTGTATGTGTTGGTCCTATAAAACTCATCCTCAGTTTCCACGTTCTCAGTCACAATTTGATAAGATTCATTGGTCTTCCAAAGTGCTAAATTATCATGTGCCTTGACCTTACTGAAGGTTTGTAACAGCTTTAAAGGGATTCATTTCAAACAGAACACCATGCTATGCAGAACTTAATATTGCATTCTTTGTACATCCCAAAATGGCAGCATCAGCAAAGAGATCTATAATTGCTGTAAAAATGATACGGGGTCTATGAGAAACTACAAGTTTTTTGTGTTTAAACATTAATAATTTCCACTGGGTTTGACACTGAATTTATTATTGTCAGACTTCAGCATATCATCAGCTTTTAATACATTTACTTGAGGATATAGTTTGTTCGTAATACCAACTGATTCCACATTTGATTATGTGTCAAGGCCAAAGGCTAAGGACCACTACGTAAGTCTCAAAGTTCCTGCAGGTGGTTTTTATGGAGAAATTTTAATGGAACTTTTTAATTGCAAAACAAACAAAATAGGTTATGAAACAGCTCAAAGGGAAATTTATTTTCCCTTTTTAAAGTGTTATAAAATTAGAATCTTTATCCCTGTTCCATTTTATTCCCTCTTATGAAGAATTGTTTGCATATATCAATACTCAATAAATTATCCTTCTTTTAACAGATGATGGATCTGCGTGAGAGCTAGTTGTTTTTGTCAAATTTTCTGTTGCTGTGACTTTTCATATTTGTTTTCCTCTGGTACTGAATTATAAGTTCTGGATTATTATTTTTACACGGAAGAACAGTAGTATAATGGCTAAAATCTTCTGTAGAACTGAAGTTATGCTTTCTGCCAGATTTGTTATTCATATAAAAATTCAGAGAAAGATCCAGGGTTATTTATTATCTTCACTTTGGCTCCCTCTTCTTACACAATTCACTAGCCATAAATCTCCACCATTTCTGCTCCTCTGGTGATCGAATAGGATTATATAAGTGACTGAGCCATAGGCCAGGAACAAGAAACTGGGAGCCAAAAGAGTCAAACAGAGAGACAAGATTCAGTGCTGAGGGATGAGACTTTGAATTACAGCTGGAGATCTCAGCAGGGTTGGGGAGGCCACAGCTTTCCCAGGCAAGATCCCATGTCACCGGCAGGGGACGTCAGGACCGGGGGCAAGATGGTGGGGTGGGAGCAGGAACGGGGGTCCAGAAGCCAAGAGTCAGGAAGCCAAGAGTCTGAGGGTCAGAGAGCTGGGAGTCAAGAAGCCAAGGGTCCAAGGGTCAGGAAGCAAGGAGTCACGAAGTCAGGGGTCCGAGGATCAAGAAGAAGCAAGGAGTCATGAAGTCAGGGGTCCGAGGATCAAGAAGAAGCAAGGAGTCACAGAACCAATTGCAGCCAGGCAGAGAACGTGTTGCTGTAGCAAAGAGCCGAAGGGAAATGCTGACCTTATATCCCTTCCCAGCTCTTGCCACCATTGCAAAAATGTTTCATACCTTTTGTTGATTTGAGAAACGTTTAAGAGCCAATTAATAAAGGAGGTAAATTGGAATTGGCAGAGGCCAATTTATTTCATATTGATTCCGAGATATTTAATAGAATATGTGTAGATATAGAGAGAGAAAAGGCGGGCCAATATTTCCTTTCCAAATTTACTTTGTTAAATCATGAACATTAGCGGGTGCCTCTGCAAAATTAGGTTGTTCTACTTAAATGATCAAATTAACATTTCCTCTCAAAGATCTCCACAGTTCCTAGATAAGTGTTTACAGTTTCCATATCTTTAGTAAGAAGGTACAAGAGGAAAAAGATTCTGAGCATTTCCCTTCGTTCTAAATAACATCTTGTTCTATTCTTCTAATTTGCAAACAGCTTCCCTTAGGATACTGTAATATCATCCAGATGTGATTTGGAGGCATGAGCAGTTGAATTTGCCTTAAACGTTTCACAGCTGATTTTTTTTTAAAGGACTCTGAGATAGCCTAAGGCCAACTAAAGTAACCCCAGACAAACCGCCAGGAGGCGGCGCGTTCAGCAATGGCGGTCCTCTTCAGCTGCTGAAGAGGGGTTCCGCGGAAAAGGGTCGTTCGCTGCGGCACGGCGACGACCCACTTAGAGAAACCACGGGTAGAGTGAGCCCGTGGCCGTGGGGTTCGGCGGGCACCAGAAGCGACCTCGGAAACGCAGAAGAGACCCCGTAAGGAGTTTCGGAACGTGGAGGGGGTAGCGGTGCTGTGAATCCATCGCTCTTTCCGCGGAAGTGAAGCCGCGCGGCTGCTGCTGATCAGCGCTGACCTTTCTTCTATGAACAACAGATTTGAAACAACTTACTCGTGAGTAAGAAATCTAAGGCTCTATTGGAAGTTAAATTTGATGAATTTCGGCTGAAAGCGGGAGACGCTAAAAAGGAAGTCAGTCTTCCGGCTCTGTCTAAAGTATCGAGCAAAGACTTTTTAAAGCTGAAGCGTTAAAAAGAGTCAAAAAGAAGTTGGAATTTTCTTCGCAAATTCGGCTTTGTACGTTTAAAATTTAAAGAAAAGTAGTAATGATTTTATAAGTGAACAAAGACAGTGACTCCTCTTTCGATTTTCTTGTGGATTACAAAGTTACGAAACCCTGTTCCCGAGCTGCCTGGATATAAGTAACATCGGACTGCGGTAATTGTATACAAAAATATAAAGTTACTTTGGGCTACTTTGTGAGTGAAAGAAAGAACTGTTGCACCTTTGTAAAGAACTTTTATTCTCTGCAGTAGAATTGAATGTGGAGAGGTTTCCCCCCCCCCCAGTTTTTGGACTTTTATTTAATCTCTTTTTTCTGGTGGGAGCTTAATGGTGGAAACTTTCTATCCCTTCCTTTAACTTTTGGGAAGCTCCCCCTGCTGGATTGTGGAACTAATAGACTCTGAGAACTGCCGTTTGACTTGGGATTGGTATGCCTGGATGTTTATTTTTCTGGATTGTCTTTCCCATGGGATTTACAATTTGACCTTGACACAGGGACAGCTGTGGAATGAGTGGCGCAGCAAAAACAAGAGCTGGAAAGAAAGCAAAACAAACTGAACTCTTACAATCAACTTTGCCTGTACAACCACGTAGATCATCTGTTCCAATTGTGACAGGTCTGCAAGGAGATCAATCTACACAGCCACTCCTTGGGGAGATGGCTGCTGGAGGGCTAGATCCTGTCTCTAAGGAAATACTGGATCAACTAGCAGCATTGAATAAGAAAGCTGATGAACAAGCAGCTAGATCTGAGGAACAAGCTGCTAAACTTGATCAGGTGACAGCCTCAATTAACAAATTGACAGACCAAGTCACTAAAAATATACAGGCGATAGGCAACATCGAAAAGACTTCAATAGAAAATCGGAAGTTAGTCGAGGAAGTAAATACAAAAGCAGACGAAAATAAAAAGAAGATAGAGGAATTAAGAGGAGAAGTGAGACCACTGAGCAGACAGGTCACTGAACAACAAGCGTATCTGTCCCTTGCGGAGCTGAAAAATAGGGAAAGCAACCTCAGGCTTCGAAATATTCCAGAATCAGAAAAGAAGGACTTGATTGGTTTTTTGACAACAGAAATATCCAAGTTCTGGGGTCTAGCAGAAGAGAAGGACTTTAAAATCATCACCGCTTTTAGATTAGGAAGAGTGGCCAAGAAGGAAAGACCAAGGGATTGCTTGATCATTTTGAGATCTAAGCAAGAAAAAGATAACATACTTGGCCTGCATTTTAAAAACTCATTGGTGATTCAGGGAAAGACGGCAGAAATCTACAGAGACATACCAAAACAGTTATTGGATTTAAGAACTACATATAAAGATCTGGCAAGCTTGCTGAGAACCAACACAATCCCATACAGGTGGGAATTTCCTCAGGGACTATCTTTTACCTTGAAAGGGAAGAAGGTAAGAATTAGGACAGCAGAGGAGCAAGAAAAGTTCCTAAACGACTACGGGGAAGATCTTCGGAAAGGAGTGGCAGGAGCCTGGCCACCTCCATTGCCGGGTTTGAATCCGGTTCCACCTCCAGACGACGATAAAGGAGACACCCCCACAGGTTAACAGATTGGCCCGAGATGTCTCTGCAACTTCTTAGTTGGAATATTCATGGTGCAAATTCTCCTGAGAAAAGGAAAAAGATTTTTCACATATTGAGAAAAGAACAACTAGATGTTATTTGCCTTCAAGAAACACATGTGACTAGGCTTCACAGGAGAGTGTTAATCAACAAGAGATTAGGTCAAGATTTTATCTCATCAGACAAGGTCAAAAAAAGAGGAGTCGTGATCTACGCAAAGGAGAGCCTAGCACCAAAGTTGGTCTTCAAAGATGAACAAGGAAGAATTCTGGCAATTGAAATTCAGTCACAAGGAGAAAAACTTTTGATAGTAGGAATCTATGCACCAAACGATGGTAAATCAGAATTTTATAAGAAGCTGCATGAGACAATGTTGGACTATATTGACTATACTAACATCATTTTGATGGGTGATATGAATGGGGTTGTCTCCACCTACATGGATAAGTCACAAAATCAAAATCTGAACAAAGATGGCAGACTTCCAAAAACCTTTTTTGAACTTACAGACAATATGGATTTGATTGATATTTGGAGGACAAAGAACCCTCTAGGTAAGGAGGGAACATTCTTTTCTGAGGCCCATCTATCATGGACAAGAATCGACCAAATCTGGATATCTAGAGGACTGGCACCCAAGACAAAAAAAATAGAGATCTGCACCAAAACATGCTCCGATCATAATGCTTTGAAAATGGACTTAAGACTTACACCAGCTGGAACCTTCAGATGGAGAATGAATGACTACTTGTTTAGAGACCAGGAGATTGTAAAGAAGGCCCAAAAAACGTTGAAGGATTATTTTGAAATAAACCTGAACACCTCTGTGGAAAAGAAAACAATCTGGGATGCGAGCAAAGCTGTCATGAGAGGGTTTCTGATACAACAGAATACTATTAAGAAGAAACTCTGGAATGGTAAAAAGGACAAGATTTTGGACAAAATAAGAGATGGAGAAAAAAAGCTGAGATTAAATCCAAAATCAAAAGAGGTTTTAAGAGAAATAAAATTCTACCAAACACAATATATGAAATTGATAAACCAAGAAATCGAATGGAAAATCAAACAAATGAAACAAAGATCGTTCGAATCGGCAAATAAATGTGGGAAGCTGCTGGCATGGCAGCTGAAAAAGAGACAAAAATTGAACTTTGTTACCAATCTGGAGGTTGAAGGAGAATGTATTCAGAAACCAGAAGAAATTAGAAAGTGCTTCCAGAGATATTTTAAAAAATTGTATACTCAAGGACCACAAGCAGAGATTGAAATAGACAATTTTTTGAAAAATCATGGCCTACAAAAATTATCACAAGACAAACAAACAACCCTGAATCATAAAATAACGCAACAGGAAATGGAAAGAGCCATTCAGAACATGCAATTAGGCAAATCTCCAGGCCCAGATGGACTTACCTCCAAATATTACAAGACATTGAAGGAACATTTGATACAACCGCTAATGGAGGTATGTAATCAGATTATGGAAGGGAAGGGGGCACCAGAATCGTGGAAAGAAGCATTTATCACCCTGATACCAAAATTGGAATCTGAAAAGACTCAACTTAAGAATTATCGTCCTATCTCACTCCTAAATGTGGATTATAAAATCTTTGCTGATATTTTAGCAAATAGACTGAAAAAAGTTTTGAACGAAGTAATTCATAAGGACCAAGCAGGCTTTCTCCCAGGCAGGCATTTGTCTGATAACACTAGGAACATTATTGACGTTTTGGAGTTATTACAGACAAATATGAATACGAAAGCAGTTTTGATTTTTATAGATGCGGAGAAGGCCTTTGACAATATATCTTGGAATTTTATGAAGAAAAATTTGGAAGGGATGGGAGTGGGAAGGGCGTTTCAAAACGGCATTGAAGCAATTTATTCAGAGCAAAAGGCTAAATTGATAGTAAATAGTGTGGTGTCAGAGGAGTTTAAAATTGAAAAAGGGACACGGCAGGGGTGCCCTCTATCACCCTTGTTATTCATCTCGGTCCTGGAGGTGTTGCTGAGTTTGATCAGGAGGGACCAGCTGGTGGAAGGAATACAGGTCGGAGAAAAACAATACAAACTTAAGGCCTTTGCAGACGATTTGGTTCTGACACTACAGGAGCCAGAAACCAGTACAAAAAGAGTATTAGAGTTAATTTCTGAGTTTGGTCGGGTGGCGGGATTTAAGTTGAACAAACAAAAAACCAAGGTTTTGGCAAAAAAATTGACATCTTCAGAAATAGATGGGTTCCAGAAGGAAACAGAACTAAATGTGGTTACAAAGGTGAAATACCTAGGGGTTAACTTGACTGGAAGAAATTTGAATTTATTCAAAGACAATTATGAAAAATGCTGGTCGGAGATCAAAAAGGACTTAGAAACTTGGTCAAGACTGAAACTTTCCTTGTTAGGAAGAATTGCTGCAGTTAAGATGAATGTATTGCCAAGAATGTTATTTTTGTTTCAAACCCTCCAGATCGTGGACAGAGTGGAATGTTTTGGAAAGTGGCAGAGGGACATCACGAAATTTGTCTGGCAGGGCAAAAAGCCCCGAATAAAATTTAAAATATTAACAGATGCAAAGGAAAGAGGGGGATTTGCCCTGCCGGACTTAAGATTATATTATGAAGCTGCATCCCTCTGCTGGATGAAGGATTGGTTCCTGCTAGAAAACACAGATGTCCTAGATCTGGAAGGGCACAGCAATGCTTTTGGGTGGCATGCTTATTTGTGGTACGACAAGGTAAAGTCTCATAAATTGTTCAAAAACCATATTGTCAGGAAAGCTCTATTTATTGTCTGGACTAAATACAAGGACTTATTTGAAAATAAGACTCCGAGGTGGTTATCACCGGTGGAGGCCAAGGCTATAAAACTATGTAATATGGAGAGTGGCTGGGTAAAATATTGTGAGATAATAGAGAGAGATGGTGATACTTGGAGGCTGCAGAGTTTTGAAAAATTGAAAGGAAGGGTGCGAGACTGGTTTCATTATGCCCAAATTTTAGAGATTTTCAAAAAGGATAAAAAAATTGGTTTCCAGGTGGAGAAATCCAAATTAGAGACAGAACTACTTGAACCCAAGACGAAAGTGTTGTCAAGAATGTATAACTTGTTGCTTAAATGGAATACACAAGATGAGACAGTTAAATCAGCCATGATAAAATGGGCACAGGACATTGGGCACAACATTATGTTTGAAGACTGGGAAAGGTTATGGACCACCGGTATGAAATTCACGGCGTGCACTGCCTTAAAAGAAAACATTATGAAAATGATATACAGGTGGTACATGACCCCAGTTAAACTTGCAAAGATATATCACTTGTCTGATAACAAATGTTGGAAATGCAAGGAGGCTGAGGGAACCTTTTTTCACCTCTGGTGGACATGCCCGAGGGTGAAGGCCTTTTGGGAAATGATTTATAACGAATTGAAAAAGGTGTTTAGGTACACCTTCTGTAAGAAACCAGAGGCCTTCCTCCTGGGCATTGTGGGCCAGAGAGTGTTAAAGAAAGATAGAACGTTCTTTTTATATGCAACTACAGCAGCAAGAATTCTGATAGCCAAATATTGGAAGACACAGGAGCTACCCACGCTGGAAGAATGGCACCCGCAGCTGATTGACTACATGGAATTAGCTGAAATGACAGGCAGAATTCGAGACCTGGGAGAAGAGGCAGTGGAAGAGGACTGGAAAAAATTTAAGGACTACTTACAAAAACATTTTAAGCTATATGAATGTTAAGAATTTGCTAAGCCTTTGAGAAAAACATGCTTCAGTATTGAGATTGGTGAAAGACGGAAATTAAGTTATGGTTTTGAAAAGTAAAAATTGCGGAATTTATAACTAAATGAAAACACAAAACACACAAAATAAGGTATTAATTTGCTGTTTATTTTTATTGTGAGGAAAGCAGGGGATGGAAGACTTGGGGAAGTCCAGTTGATTATGAAAATTTGATTGGAAAAGTGAATTTTTCTTTCTTTTCTTTCTATAATTCTTTTTCTATAATTCTTTTTTCTGTTTGTAAAACTGCTTTTGTCGTGTCATTGATGATGTATTATACCCTGGAAAAAAGCAAATAAAAAAGTATTTAAAAAAAAAACAAACCGCCAGGGATGTTGTTCTACAGGAAGGTAAGACAGGGCAGTAAGACTCAAGATTAAACATCATGCAATCATCCCATGGACCTCTCTGCAGCCTTCCATCTGGGCCCTGGAAACAAACAAACAAACAAATTTGTACTCCACACATCTGACTGGGTTGCCCCAGCCACTCTGGCAGCTTCCAATAAATATAAAAGCATAATGAAACATTAAAAACTTCCCTTTACAAAAAGTTGTACCGTTTGTTTTTTATCTCCTTGAAATCTGAGGGGATGGTTTTCCACAGGGTAGGCGCCACTACCGAGAAGGCCCTCTGCCTGGTTCGTGCTGTTGGGAGGCTGCGGAGAGCACACAAGGTATTTAATTTTAATTTTAAATGCAGCCGGAAGCTGGGAGATGAACCACATACGGGTTTTTAAAAAGCAAAGAAAGACACATCATCACCTGAAAATTAGATAAGACAACCCTACCTCAATTTTTATTTTATTCTTTGAAACTTTGCCACCCCAACCCTAATTTTGGGACTATGGATATCAGAGAATTTTGGCAATAATGAAAATGAGAGTGGTAATTTCTGACAGTTGCTTATTCATATCATGTCCAGAATGGAAATCATTCCAGTGAACACAATCAATATTCACTGTTGTTGTTGCTTTCAGTTCTGAAATGATATGCAGTTGATTGCATTTCCACCAACCCATTTGCTTTCTATGTCTTTTGCACTGAAATGAAAGGGGTAGAACAGGACCAAACCCACCAACGATCCATAAGGGCAGCAGATCCTGATGTAGATATTTTTTCCTCCCTTCTCCCTGGTGTAGATATTCACTCACCCCTTCTTCCCATTTGCCTCAGGTGCCAAAATATATTGGGCTGGCCATGGGGTGGAATAACATAATGGTGGCCTAATTTACATAATTAACTATATAAATTAGGCAAGCTACATAATTTCACCACAGTGGACAACAATAACAGTTTTGAGTGGGAAGCAAACTGCAGTGTAACAGAAACAGTTCTGCATGTGGGGGGGGGTGGCAAAATTGAAAATTCCTAGTTTTGAGTCACCTTTCTCTTCTGCAAATGACTGGGAAAAGTTTGACCTAGCACTGCTCAGATCACAAGAACAAAACTACATATCAAAACACGGGCAAAGGGCCTTCTCGGTAGTGCTGCCCGCCCTGTGGAACACCCTCCCATCAGATGTCAAAGAAATAAACAACTATCAGACTTTTAGAAGGCAGCTGAAGGCAGCCCTGTTTAGGGAAGCTTTTAATACTGGCTGAATCATTGTATTTTAATATTCTGCTGGAAGCCGCCCAGAGTGGCTGGGGAAACCCAGCCAGATGGGTGGGGTATAAATAATAATAATTATTATTATTATTATTATTATTATTATTATTATTATTATTATTATTATTTCAAAACACCATACAGCAGTCCATATAAACTACTGTTCATTTTAATAATACTTAACACTTCTATTTCAACATTACACTCTTGCTCCCCACCTTCTTTCTTAAGTAAATGCTTCGATTTTCGAACACACGAAGTCGAACATGCCAAGTGGCTTCCATATTGAGTTTTCCATATTGAGGCTTCCGTGTTGAGTTTTTGGTTTTGGAACTCGAACGGTCTTCCGGAATACTACTGTATTTGATATTGTTAACCAAGGCGCCTCGCCGTATAGTATACGTTATGAAGATGTGGCATGAATAAAAAACACTGCTGCCTCATTGCTCTAAGCAAGCATTGCCCCTCCTTAAATCCTTAAAGTGGCCTCCTGTCCATTCCTGAGTGAAGCACAGATTCCTTAGCTTCAAAGTCCCCCAGCCCCTTTCTCCTGCTCCGGAGGGTAGGACTCGAATCAATGACTCATAGCTGTCAACTTACAGATTTGAAAATAAGGGACCAGCAGCCTTGAAAATAAGGGACCAGCAGCCAAAATAAGGGACCTGCGGCCTCACCTGTTCCAGGCACTCCAGTCTTCCTGTCCTCCTGTAGTCTGGTCAAACTCATGCTGGTAGCTTCGAGAACACTGTCCAATCAACTTTGTAACCAGAGGTTCAACTGAATAGAATCTGAATCACATGCACCACAAGGCCTATGCAGCCTCAGCTTAAGATGGCTCCCCAGCCTGGCTTTGCTTTGCAAAGTTTGCAACAGCACGTGCAACAAAATGGTGTCCAGCATTCAAAAAACCCCTCAGCTTGCATTAACTAGCCACACACAAGGCATGCAAGCTCCACCCCCCAGTCGTTCCTAGACTCCTTATTGGGTGAGCAACACAGCCAAGCAACACAGTTGGAGCCTCCCTCCTCCCTGGCTGGCAGGGAGGGAGGGAGAGGAGCTGCTTCCTTTGAAACCCGGGAAATTTAAGGCACATCATCAATAAGGGACAGCAGTGGGACACGGTGCTGGAATAAGGGACTGTCCCGCCAAATAAGGGACACTTGACAGCTATGCAATTGCTTCAAGTTGCAAGAAAGGAGAATCTGACTAAACATTCGAAAAAACTTTCTGACAGTAAGAGCTGTTCGGCAGTGGAACAGACTCCCACGGGAGGTGATGGACTCTCCTTCCTTGGAGGTTTTTAAGCAGAGATTGGATGGCCATCTGTCATAGATGCTTTAGTTGAGATTCCTGCATTGCAGGGGGTTGGACTAGATGACCCTTGGAACCCTTCCAATGCTAAGATTCTATGATTCTGTGGTTCTATGATCGATCCTCTGATATATCCTAGCTAAGGCCTTTGTTCTTTTGGCTCCATCACCCTCTGCTCTAAGTTAGTTTAATACAACCCATAGAGGTAAAGGTAAAGGGACCCCTGACCATTAGGTCCAGTCATGGCCGACTCTGAGGTTGCGGCGCTCATCTCACTTTATTGGCCGAGGGAGCCAGCATACAGCTTCTGGGTCATGTGGCCAGCATGACTAAGCTGCAAACCAGTGCAGCACACAGAAACGCCGTTTACCTTCCCACCAGAGCGGTACCTATTTATCTACTTGCACTTTAACATGCTTTCGAACTGCTAGGTTGGCAGGAGCAGGGACCGAGAGACGGGAGCTCACCCCGTCACGGGGATTCGAACTGACGACCTTCTGATCAGCAAGTCCTAGGCTCTGTGTTTAACCGACAGCGCCACCCGCGTCCCTCATAATACAACCTATAGTAACTGCTATAACAATTTTTTGGTAATGAAAGGAGTGCAGTTTAGATATACCAATAGCAGGACTTTCATGGGGATGTCAACGGCAGAGGGCATCCCATTTCCAAGAAAGTTACCTTCCAAATTCTGGTTCAGACAGGGACAGTAATTATCCTCTGAATTCACTTTACGATATAATTACCACTCTTGCCCTTTCCTAGGCATTCATTGCTCCCTGGGGCCCCAGTGCAAAACATGAGTTTTACGCCCACAAGCCAAATGCCAATCAAAATGGCATCAAATGGAACTGGGAAACCTACTAGGCATTCTATAAGATTTCTCTGAAGACACCTTCTAAGGAGAGTCAAGCTGGCCGCCACCTGAGATTGTCAAAGTTTAGGTGGAAGCAAGCTGAGCTTGTTAACACTCGGCTCTTTACTGGAGAGGATGACAAGGGAAATGGAGGTGGCAGGAGGCAGAGACACCAATCTGAGCGAGCAGCTCTAAAATCAAATAAAAATGTTGACATGGAAGGCTGCAGTAGATAAGAAAATTTAACAGTTGGCCTTTCAGAGCATAGAAAAGGGAGCAATGCCTTGGACTACTTGACTGCTATGTTTATTCATTGCATGTCACACATTCATTCGATCCTCTGGGCAGTTTACAAGACTATGGAAATGACAAAATATAATCAAAACTTATTAAAATAATTTTAAAAATCCAATTAGGGGACGTGGGTGGCGCTGTGGGTTAAACCACAGAGCCTAGGACCTGCTGATCAGGTCGGTGGTTCGAATCCCCATGATGGGGTGAGCTCCTGTTGCTTGATCCCTGCTCCTGCCAACCTAGCAGTTCGAAAGCACGTCAAAGTGCAAGTAGATAAATAGGTACCGCTCCAGCAGGAAGGTAAACGGCATTTCTGTGTGCAGCTCTGGTTCACCAGAATCAGCTTAGTCCTGCTGGCCACATGACCCGGAAGCTGTACCCCGGCTCCCTCGGCTAATAAAGCGAGATGAGCGCCACAACCCCAGAGTCGGTCACGACTGGACCTAATGGTCAGGGGTCCCTTTACCTTTACCTAAAAACCCAATTATAAACAATTATTCTTTGAAAATTAATCAAATTACATTGTCTTTTTTCTGGGTCTGGATGGTTAGATCTTCAGGCAAAACAACAACAACATACCTCAAAAGATTTTTCATTGGTGCACTAGAGTACACTAGAATGTTCAGAGTTCACAGACACATTCCGGTCTGGCAAAAACACTTTATGAAGATGCTAAGCAGGAACAGGGAGGGATGGGGCTGGCTGAGGAGAGCATGAGGCCTGAGGAGGGTCCTGAGGACCAGCCAGAGAGGCATTTAGTCCCTAGACCTGAGCTTTCCCATCCTTGGTGTAGGCTTACCTTTTAAAGGGATGTGGGGAAAACTGTAGCCATCCTGCAGCCCAGATTCGCATCCCTCTTCCTCCCCCAAAGTGGATATCTATGGAACCACCTCTCCTGCTATGCCCCGCGGAGGACCTTAAGGTCCACAAATGACAACATTTTGGAGGTCCCAGGTCGCAAGGTGGTTAGATTGGTCTCAAGTAGGGCCAGGGCCTTTTCAGTACTGGCCCCGACTTGGTGGACGCTCTGTCACAAGAAACTAGGGCCCTGCGGGACTTGACAACTTTCCGCAGGGCCTGCAAGACAGAGCTGTTCCACCTGGCCTTTGGTTTAGACTCAGTCTGACCCTTATGTTTCCCTCCCCTTATGGTTTTGATCTATGGGCTACTTTTAAAATGAACTTGCATTTTAAATTGCATTTTAACCTGTATTTTAAATTGTTTTTTCCCCCCTATTATGTTTTTACTGTAATTTTACTGGTGTTAGCTTCCCTGAGCCCGTCTCTGGCCGGGGAGTGCGGGGTATAAATAAAAATTATTATTGTTGTTGTTGTTGGTATCATACTCTTCAAAGTGGATATCAGAACTAATATAACGGCTAAAATTCAGTTGGAGAAGCTATTCGTTGATTGCCTGGATAATTCCTAACAGTGTCAATTCTTTATATAACAGAAACATCATCGACACGAACAGCAAACATTTCAAAAAGGGTTGGTTTTTAATGCTAGATGCTTCCTTCTCTAGAATATTTTGTTGAAATCTGTTAAAAACAGCAACGGCAGCACAGCAAGCCAGAGGAGTCCACTGGGAACCCAACTATTGTTACAGCATCTTGAGGGATGGCTAATCTATTACATTGCAGCTTAGGCAGTTTGGCTAAAATGACAGGGGACTTCTCAGAGGTCTTCACTTTCTAGCCTACCCAGACTCATCTGTCAGCAAATCCTTTATAGCAATGAATCACAGAGTAGTCTCCTTCTGCAAAGCAAGAAAAAAATGTATGTTAGGCTTTGAATGCAAGAAAGTTTACCTGGCAGAAGAGAAGAAAACTGTTCTGCAAATGTGATAACTTTTATGCAGGGGGAATAAAAGTGAAGAATGAAACCTCTGTTAATGGGCACCATCTTTCTAAAACACTTTGGAATCCTTCCAGCCAGAAGGTGCTATGTAAATGATGGTGAAATTACTCGACCAGTTATTATCTGCTGAAATCCTGCAGGCAAGAGATTAGTGAGCTGCATAGTCATTTAAAACAAATACTTCAGATTTTTTTTAAAAAAAATGCACCTGCTTTTTAGGATCAGACCTTAATCTGCATGGCTACTCAAAACCAAAACAACAACAACACACAAGTATCATAGTAGAACAGGGCAGATTTAGCTAAAAATGGCTCAACATTTAGGGATTTCCCCTTGGTGTTAATAGGATCAAGACCAAGCCAGTGTTATGGCCAAACTGAAAATTTTAACCAGTGTGTGTTAATATGCTTTGGTTAAAAAACAACAACAACCATCCATTCTCTTTGTACCTCAAAGATTTTATCGGAGAAATTTTATTAAAGAAAACAAATTTAAGACTGCCCTAAAAGTTTATATCCCATGAATTTATATCACCCCGCAGATATCTTCCGATCTGCATGCCTTCCCAGCCTCTGCCCCTTTATATTACTTTCCGTGTATCCTGGCAAATTGATTAAATTAGCAGCTGGGAAACAAAGCACTTGGGGAAGGCTCTTTTGCATTGCTCCGCGACGTGTGATGCGCTAACCCAAAGAGCGCTAAGTAACATCAGTGCATGGATGGATTCCGTTGCTTTAAAAATATTCAATTAAGGATGAATGGGTAATTAATTAATTCATTAACTGGCGAAATGGGTTACTCTGATCTTATGGAGGAGCCTGCCTCCCATTGCTGCAGAAGCAAAAGCAGGAGCTTGAGAAACAAAGTGTCTAGTGTCAGCGGAAGGCTATCTGCGCATTCACAGGATCATGAAATTGTAGAGTTGGAAGGGACCCCGAGAGTCATCTAGTCTGACCCCACTGCAATGCAGGAATCTCAGCTAAAGCATCCGTGACAGATGGCCATCCAATCTCTGCTTAAAACCTTCCAAGGAAGGAGAGTCCGCAACCTCTTGAGGGAGACCGCTCCACTGTCAAACAGCTCCTCAAAAGAGACGGGTGCTAAATGTCTTCCTGGGACGAAACACTTCAGAATGCACCTTGAGAAATGTACGTGTGATGGGATGATGAGCTGCTTGTGCGTAAAATCCAAGTCCCTCAGAGTTAGGTTAAGTCTGCAAACCTCTGCCTGTAACGGAGCCCCTTAACATGGCTCCGTCAGTCGCTGGCAGATTCCAACAGTGGTTGCTTTCGGAATCTCTTCCAACATAAAAGCTCCTTAACGGAAATGCGTCTTCTGGACTCTCTGCGTGACAGTTTCCGGCGTGGAGTGGGTGTCCCTACAGGAGGTCCTGAAACCTCCCCACGGTTTTCGCTGGAAGTGTCTCTGAGCCCTCCCTCCTGCTCACGTTCCCTCGGAGCTCCTCCTCTCCCCCTGCTGGTTCCCTCTTCAGCTGCTGAGTCTCTCCCAACCTCTGTGAGCCCTTCCACCTCCTGTCCTTCCGATGGCAGTTCCCTGACAGTACGGCTGAATGTATGATAGAATAGCAAAAAGAAGAGTTCTTCTAGCCTGGATTTTTCTCTGACCTTGTAGGTTTTTAGGTGGAGGAAGTAGTTTAAAGGGGACATTAGATGTTTCACCTTCATTGTGGTGAAGAGATGCATGTGTATATTATTGCATTTCTATCCCACCTTTTTTTTCTTTTTGTTAAATCATTTTTTATTAATTTTCCAATAAAAAACATCCAATTAATATATCAAATCATAATCCAATTAAAATAAAAAACTAAAATAAAAAGACCATATTATCATCCAAATTATAATTATTAATTTTTCAGGGCTTCTTCCCATCATCTGGACCTCAAAGCATATCTCCAAATCTCAATACTGCCTCTCCTCGTTGTTTCCATATTTCCAACATCTCGATTTTAACACTTTAAAGATCTCCGTCTCTGGCTCTACGATTCTCAACCATGTCAAACATCATATATCCATCGAGTACAGCTTTATTTGTATCTCTATCCCACGTTTTTTCTGATGAGCTCTAGGTGGCCTACATTGTTCTCTTGCTCCCCACTTTTTCAGCCCTGTGAGGTAGGCTAGGTTGAAAGATTGTGACTGGACCAAGGTGAACTTTGTGGCTGACTAGGCATGTGCACCCTGGTCTTCCAGGTCCTAGTTCAACACTCTGGCCATTACATCATGCTGTAAAGGTAAAGGTAAAGGTACCCCTGCCCTTACGGGCCAGTCTTGACAGACTCTGGGGTTTGTGCGCCCATCTCACATCTATTGGCCGGGGGCCAGCGCTGTCCGCAGACACTTCCGGGTCACGTGGCCAGCGTGACAACGCTGCTCTGGCGAGCCAGAGCCGCACACGGAACGCCGTTTACCTTCCCGCTGGTAAGCGGTACCTATTTATCTACTTGCCCCCGGGGGTGCTTTCGAACTGCTAGGTGGGCAGGCGCTGGGACCGAGCAGCGGGAGCGCACCCCGCCGCGGGGATTCGAACCGCCGACCTTTCGATCGGCAAGCCCTAGGCGCTGAGGCTTTAGCCCACAGCGCCACCCGCGTCCCCACATCATGCTGTACCGCACACTTTATTGAGTGTGTAACTCCATTTTCAAATGCCACAATAGTCATAATTTCCCTTGTACCAGTGTTAGGACTTGGTTAGGGAGTTCAGAAGATGTGTGAATCTCTCGTCTAATGTCTACAACATTAAGAATTTCCTGTGGTGAATTGTAATGTCACAGAGGGGCCGAGAGCTCACCAGATGCTTACTGAAAACATGATGGAAATATCTAGTATCTTGAATAACATCACGTTTGTCCCCCTGCACCGATTTTTAAAACGGATAATGCATTCCAAAAATCAGTTTATTGGGGCCATCACTTTTTCTTTATATATGAATCCTGGGAGCAGGTTATAAGCCAGAACTTTGGTCCAAAATACAGCATAGATGGGAGTGATGAGAAGTTACTACCATCAAAATTACTCCAGAGGCAACCTGAGGAACAAATGTACAACTGTGTGTAACACATCCCTGACCTCCCTTCCAACCATACACACAGCAGTGTCAATCATGTTAGAGAAGCTGTAGTTTTGAGTGAAGGTTCAGGTCTTTACCTGTTTGCCGTTTGTTATTTTTCCACTCAAAATCAACCCTCCGGCAACCTTTTTACCACAAGGAAATCTAATACATGTGTGTTTACCTTTCTACAAGAGAAGAGGAAATAAATACCTTCCTCACTGTGCTCTCAGTTGTCTTTTGAAGTAGTTGCAGCTAGGGACACATTGGCCATATCTGAACATATGAAGCTACCTTAGAGTGCACCAGACTTTTGGCCTATCTAGCCCAAAATTGCTGACTACTCTATGGGTGGCTGCTGTGCTTCCTTCCATGAATAGCATGTCGAGGTCCTCAAGCCACCCCAATAAAAATACAATTCACACAGAATTTTTGTTTAAGGTTTTTGGCATAATTTTGGCCACAACTTTATTAAAGTACAAAAAATGTGAGTGGTTGCTTAGGCATTGGTTGTGACTATCTGACCCCGCACAAGGACAGATTGACATTCGCACACCCGCAAAAGTCAGAGAGGAAAAACAATTTGAGGAGAAAGATGGAGCTGGGAACCAAGCCCTCACCTCTCCCCAAATGCTCCCAGGGGCTCTTGCGTAGCCCTAGCCCCCTTGACAGGGGTTTGGACAAAAGGATGGCAAGCCGCTGTATATCTTTAATGGAATAGCCTTGCAGCAGCAGCATTGGAGGGGCAGCCACAGCCAATCCATGCCCCTCAACGAACCAATTCATAAAACCAATGCCTAACCGCAACCTTACAAGTTGTGACGATTTGCTATGCAGTAGGCAAAAACCAAGTGGAACCAGCCAATCAGCCAAATGGACAAAATTCCTACCAGGCCCCTGCCCCCAAAGCAGACGACCCCATGACAGGTGTAGCAAGGTCAATGCGAACAACCCTAAATATAGGGATGCACGCAGGGAATATAAATCTTCTGGCTGTCAATCACAAAATGGCAACATCAAATTCTCCCCAACGACAAGAGGAGCCCAATCACAACGGTGGCCAACTACCTTCACCCGCCCAGCAACACTGGGGTGTCTTGCTAGATCCCATCGCAACATGTGCTCTCCATGAAGGAGAACTTGCTTTGTTGGATTACACGAGCTGCACTTAGGGATTGTGGGAGCTGTAGTCCAGCATCTGGAGGCTGCCATCCTGGCTACGGCTGAACTGCTCTGGCTGGCAGTGGTTTTTCACAACCTCAAGGTATGTCCTTTCCCAGGCACATTCTTTGGGGTCCTTTTAAATGGACACGTCAGGGATTGGACCTGGGACCTTCTCATAGCTGTCAATTTACAGATTTGAAAATAAGGGACCAGCAGCCTTGAAAATAAGGGATCAGCAGCCAAAATAAGGGATTTTGCGAGCACAGGTATGTGCAACTTCAGAGCCACAGGCAGAAAGTCCAGTCAGCAGCCAAACGAAGCCTCAAGCGGTGGTTCCCACAGCGCAGCAACCCAGCAAAGGGGGTGCAGCAAGGAAAACCACCGTCACCTCTCCACTGGGAAGCGCTGAGCAAAGGCAAGTCCCCAGGCAACGCGGCCGGTTTGATTGGCACAAGGCATGCAAGCTCCACCCCCCAGTCGTTCTTAGACTCCTTATTGGGTGAGCAACACAGCCAAGCAACACAGTTGGAGTCTCCTTCCTCCCTGACCGGCAGGGAGGGAGAGAGAGGAGCTGCTTCCTTTGAAACCCGGGAAATTTAAGGGACATCATCAATAAGGGACAGCAGCAGGACACGGCACTGGGATAAGGGAGTTTCCCGCCAAATAAGGGACGGTTGACAGCTATGGACCTTCTGCAAGCAAGGAAGATTGGCAAACGCTGAACTGCCTGCCCAACCAGCAAGCACCCCACTCGCAGACCCAAAAGCAGGAGCAAATATGATGCTCTTAATCACATTTTAAGTATGTTATCGGCATAGCATAATTTTTTTTGTGGGAAATTCCGTTATTCCAGCGCCGTTTCCGCTACTATCCCGGATTGTTAGATATCCCATAGACTGTCCCCAGGACAGGTGAGGCTGCTGATCCCTTATTTTCAAATCTGAAAGCTGACAGCTATGGTTATTGGGAAACACTATTGGCCACCTAAATAAACAAATAAACACATAGTCACCAGTGCTGTAGCCATGAGCAAGTTGAACCCTGCTTGCAACTGAATGGAGGACTGTATATGTTTTCTCCATTTGCAGGCTTCAAACAGATTCTGAGTAATGGGCAGTGTTGTAGTGACAGCTTGCAGAATGTAAACAGTATTCAATACTATAGTATTATATTTGTGAATGGCCTTCTGTCTCTTAAAAGGGGGGAGGGTGGACCTTGCTAGTGTGCAAGCTCCCTTTTAAAAAAATGTGCTTCAGTAATCTTTGACTTTTATTCCAGTACTTCCCCAAATCACTTTGGATTGATGGTATTGTGAGCTAATGGGACAAACCTCTACTTCAGGTAGGCATTTTGTTTTCTTAAGATCCTTTTTCTTCTGACAGAGCTTCCACTCCTATATGATAACAAGGCAGTCCCTGTTTTGAGAGTGGAATTGTAGTCAAGAAGCTCGATTCCCTCCTCCTGCCTTGCTTTAACAACCCTTACTTTGAAAAGTGTGGGAAAGCGATGTGTTGTGTTTAGAACCAGAGTGTTCATGTCTAGATGGCAAACTATTATTTCTCTTCTTGCTCCCCTCCATCCCCGTCTTCCTTTCATTTTGTCATTTTTTCAGCAGTGAGTGGACATCTGCTGTTCTGTTTCCTATTTCCCAGTTCAGTCCTTCCATCTGAAACAATCTCAGTTACAGGGTGAAAGGGAAGATTTCAGGGGGACATTGCTGGTGCTACAAGAATTTAAGGTCTCAAATACAGTGGTACCTCACAAGACGAATGCCTCACAAGACAAAAAACGCGCAAGATGAAAGAGTTTTCCATTTTTTGAGTCGTTCCGCAAGACGAATTTCCCTATGGGCTTGCTTCGCAAGACGAAACGTCTTGCGAGTTCTTGCGAGTTTGTTTCCTTTTTCTTAAAGTCGCTAAGCCGCTAATAGCCGTGCTTCGCAAGACGAAAAAACCACAAGACGTAGAGACTCGCAGAACGGATTAATTTCGTCTTGCGAGGCACCACTGTATATAAATTAAATGTACAAGGCAAAAACGTACATAAATATATAAACCACATGTCTGAAATGGTACAGGAAGACAGTCTGAAACCATTTTGACTCTCCCAAAGTGACCAAATGTTTTTCTGCAAGGAGGGAGGAAATGAAAAAACCTCCCCATTGTCTCTGTGCTCACAAATCCTGCCTTAAGAGCACATTTAAGGTGTGAATAGGGTGAGCCTGTGAGCTGGCTCAGGAATTAAGTATTTATCATTACAGAAGAATGGCCAGGCTACCCGGGTGATCCGATCTGTGACCATTGACAGGTTTTCTGCCAGACAGGATTTTGCTGGAGACCACCTCTTTCTGTGATGTATGTATGATGTTTCTGGGAGCGGTCTTCAGTTTGAGGGTGGGCAATTTCAAAAGTTTATATAAGGGCTGGCACACCTTTGTTCTAGGTTGCTCCTCCCTTCTGCTTGTGGTGAGTGAGGACCCTGTTGCAACAGTTTAATAAAGATCAGACTTACTAGCTGCTTTGTTTCTCAATATTCTCTGGCTGGCCTGTTATTTTCTCCTACCAGTAGGGTACCCACTTAAGGACTCTATATGGGCTCTTGGATACCCCATAAGGGGGAAAGGGCAGGTTTTGTTTACAACACTGGAGATCGTATGGCATTGCATTCTCAAATGGGAAAAGGTGCAGGCAGGGCTGGCCCTATCATTAGCCAGAGTGAGGCGAGTGCCTCAGACAGAAAATGCTGGATGAAGCATTTGGCTCTTGCTCTCGGTCCTTCTTGCCAGTGAACTATGTTGAAGGACCAAGCTGCATATGCAACACAACGTCTCTAGGAGTGCTATACTAGCCTGCTGCCTCGGGAGCAATGGAGAGTGCTATCCAGTGTTGTCCATATGGAAGTAAGGTTCAACTTCCAGTCCCATATGGAGAGGGGTTCCATAATGGCCGTCACCTCAGACAGCAAAATGTCATGGATTAGCCCTGGGTACACAAGTAGCCTGAAGGAAAGAAAGCACTCCATTATGTCGAAGAAGAAGAAGAAGAAGAAGAAGAAGAAGAAGAAGAAGAAGAAGAAGAAGAGTAGTAGTAGTAGTAGTAGTAGTAGTAGTAGTTTGGATTTGATATCCCACCTTATCACTACCCGAAGGAGTCTCAAAGTGACTAACATTCTCCTTTCCCTTCCTCCCCCACAACAAACACTCTGTGAAGTGAGTGGGGCTGAGAGACTTCAAAGAAGTGTGACTAGCCCAAGCTGCATGTGGAGGAGCGGGGACGTGAACCCGGTTCCCCAGATTACGAGTCCGCCGCTCTTAACCACTACACCACACTGGCTCTCCACTGATGATCCATTACAGACCCTCCAAGCGTCCTTATTTTGCAGGAATAGTCCTGGATTTACAAAAGCCACCCCGCTTTCCTTAAGATGTCCCTATATTCGTTGCAGAAATGATGGAGGGTATGTGACCCTCGAGCCAAGGAGATAAGTAACTACACAACTTCTTAGAAGACATCTGAAGACAGCCTTGTATAGTGAAGTTTTTCAATGTTTAATATTTTATTATGTTTTCATATATGTTGGAAGCTGTCCAGAGGGGTTGGGGCAACTCAGGGGTATAAATAATAAAAATTTTTATTATTATTATTATTATTATTATTATTATTATTATTATTATTATTGAATATGGTGTCTCTATGTTGGAGGATATGCCAATATGATCGTAAATTGACAAAACTAAGACAGTTAGTGCATGCATCTACACTACATGTCTCATCTACAGAAAGACGTGTTTGGTGCTTTCTTCTGGACTTACCTTAGTCTTGTTCAAAAGTAATTGGTGCTTTCTTCTGGATTTACCTTAGTCTTGTTCAAAAGTAAGCAATTTTCTCAAGAGTTTCAAAATCTTCTGATATGGACAAGTTTTATTTTGTGGGTGAGAGGGGGCAGAGTTTTCCAATTATCCTAGTTTAGCTTTTTAAAATTCCAAGTGGAATGCCAAGCCATTTAATGGAACATTGATACATGGAACTACCTGAAAGGAAAATAAAATTAAAATGCCGACTTTTTAAGAAAAAAGAAAGGGGGTGGGATAATTTTCTAGCTTTCAGCCAAACAGCGTGGTTCATTTCTTGCTTAAATGTAATATTCTCTCGATATAACAAAAGTCTTCTTAACTCAGTGGTTGCCCTATATGCTTTTTGGAGCCCTTGGGGGAGATAGACTTGCACTGGAACATGATATATGGCTTTAGTTTTAGAAACAGAATATGCATTTGATTTCTGTTCTTTCCTGCAAGGTTTTCCAAAGTGAAACCATGAATCATTTCCTGAGGTTGTTAGATTTATGAGCTGGAGGCCTTAAACTGGGTAGTAACCCCCCTCAGTGCCTTCTGTAGGAAGGGATTGGCTGGTGTGTGGTTTTTTTACAAGAGAATGGTTAAGTTTAGCTAATTTCTGTTCCAAGGCATTGAATTAGCCACCACTAAAATGGAAAATTAAAACGAGTCCAAGTAAGTGTTCATTTCATTTGCCATTTTTCAGATGAATGCAGTAGAACTATAGGCGACTGCCGTGAGCATCAGAGGCTCAGCTCTCGCACCAATATGGAGAATGGCTACACCAGTTTTCTAGCCAGCCTGGGAGCTACATGTGGAAAGTAGTTGTGTTTATTTCATGCCTTGTCAAAAAAAAAAAAAAAAATCAGGCTCCAGGGAACAAGGAGTGGCTCAAACGAACCCCTGAATGTGCCCTATCTTTAAAACCGGTTACACTGATGAAAATATGAAGGAATAAAGAGGACTCATTAGGAACAGATGAACCATTATAGAACATTTATTCATCTGCACTACTGTAGAAATATAATAATGGGTCCTTGAGGAAAAATGCATACAATCAACAGCAATACCCCAAGCTTCTTCTGCATAATATTACTATCTGGGAAGGACAGACACAACGTGATGGCTTGCAATTCAGACAAAAGATAGTATAGGACCCAGGGACTGGCTGAACACATATGCATCAAATGAGCCCTGATCCCTTTCCACCACTTTAGAGCATCTCTTATCTCTGTGGCTGTGTCTCATGAACTCTAAACCACACCAGGAGGGCTTTGGACAAATGTGCCACTTAGGGAGGGTGAGGTAGCAGACTGAAATTCAGACATGATTATGTCTCAGGAATGTTGTTGTTGTTGTTGGTGGTGGTGGTGTACACAGAATCCCCACCGGAGTAGAAATCATATATTGAACAGATGGAAAGCTCTTTAATCTGAGCAGGCTGCTTTCTGAGCAGGCTGAAAGCAAAGAGTAAGGTTACCGTAACTTCCGTCATAGAGCTTCAGTATGCTGATGACAACATAGTGTGTGCACGCTCAGAGGATGACCTCCAAACCATCCTAAATATCTTTGCAGGAGCTTACGAAAAGCTTGGCCTATTGCTCAACATTCAAAAAACCAACAAATACAAAATAACCCCTCTACAGCACCACAAATCCAACTCAATGGTGTGATGTTGGAAAATGTCAATCACTTCTCCTACCTGGGCAGTTATCTTTCCACAAGGGCCGACATTGATGCCGAAATCCAGCATCGGCTGAGCTCTGTGAGTGTGGCTTTCTCCCAATTGAAGTGCAGAGTGTTTGAGGACTGGGACATTCGCAGGGAAACCAAAATGCTTGTTTACAAAGCTATTGTAGTACCAACCTTATTGTAGGCTTGTGAAACATGGACCACTTATAAACGCCATCTCCAGCTCCTCAAAAGATTCCATCAATGGTGTCTCTGAAAAAAATTACACATCACTTGGAAGACAGGTGAACTAATACCAGTGTACTGGAAGAAGCAAAGATCACCAGTGTTGAAGCAATGATTCTTCAACATCAACTTCGTTGGACTGGTCATGTTGTGCAGATGCCTGATGATCGTCTTCCAAAGCAACTACTCTATTCCTAACTTAAAAATGGAAACCGTAATGCTGGTGGTCAACAAAAGAGGTTTAAAGACTGTCTCAAGGCAAATTTTTAAAAATGTAGTATAAACACCAACAATTGGGAAACACTTGCCTGCGAGCGCTCCAATTGGAAAAAGAAATACCAATGAAATAAATATTGCAGAATAAATTGACAGAATATACAGAATTAGCAATTGTGACCGCAAAAATAAGAAAGAAAGATGAAACACAGATAAGAGAGGAGTGGAAGGTGTGTGTGGTTTTTTTATAGAATATCTCAGGAGATATAATACTCAATTAAACTTGCAAGTAGGGGTAACCATATGAGCAGCAGTTAGTATTATATAAGGGGAACACGTGAGATAAAATTGGAGGGTATAACAGGATGTGCAGCAGAATAAGGGTTGCATAGAATGCCATGGAGAGATGGACTAGGAAGTCCTAAGGGAAGTGATAAGTGATGGACAATGTATGATGTATGTAAAAAAAAAACTTGTGGGAAATACACAAAAAGGGGAATGAAGAACTTGGAGTCTGAGACTGGAAGATGTGGACTACACATGGAACTGTGCACAATTAGGCAAAAAAAAACCCTTGTTCTACGGTTGTTACATGGCTATGGATTCCACATGTTGTGTCACCTGGAAAAATGATTTTTTGAAGGTATGTGCAGGTCTCAGCTAATAAAAGCTTCCTCTGGAAATCACATGGAAGCCAGAAGCCAGAAGTTTCCCATTTCTGATGAACATGGCTATCCAGTTGATGCTAAGGGTGTGTTTTATGATGCCTGGAATTGTCAGGCTTCCTAGTACAAACTCTTCAATGAAATACTATCCTATTGTGATCCAGTAATTACTTGCAGTCACAGGGTATCATCAGCCACAAAGATTTTCTCATTCACTTTAATGAATTCAAAAACCTGTGCATTCACAAGGACACTGGAATATATATGAAGTCCGGGGGGATGGGGTGGGGAATTGAATAAATGATTGCAGCTTCAAGCAAGGATAAACTCTAAAATAAATATGTTCGTAATCCTATTAATTAATGCTTACCAACCGAGGATAGCTCCATAATAAGTATATAATTTTATTACATCAGTCTCGTCTTAATATTTGGTTTAGATTCCAGTGAATTTCACCCCTTAGCAAGCGTTTATTCCTATTAGATTTGTCACATGCCTGAAATGAACTGTGAAGGCCACTCATACGACTGAATATGAGGGGCAATGAGAACATCCGGGAATGTGTATGCCTTTTCCTTTCACCTAAAAGGAAACATTTATTTTAATTTGAAAACGATTTACCAACCACTGAATTATGAAATGAATTCATTAATAGAGCACTAATAATTGAGTTGAATTAAGTGGTAGTGGCTTCCACAAACGTTGTACACTAGATGAACATCATTTAATTCAATTAATTGGAGATGCTTCTGATTTGCACCACTGTGGGAGCTAAATGTAGACCAAGCATATAGTGTGTGCCTTTTGGGTTTCTCATATGCAAGTACCGTATGAATTTGTAAAGCCTGGGGGTTGAGGAGACTTCTGTGTAAAATACAGATTTGCAAGAATTTGAATCAAGGGGAAATTAGGCCCCACATCCTTACCAAATGTGAACTCTTTGGGACTTCTAGAAGCCTTGAAGGGCTTTTCTGCTTAGTTAGCCATTTAATTCGAGCACTTTCCTACACAGGGACATTTGAAGGAGCCACACTCCAAGGGCAGGAGAGACACAGGTAGTGCTGTGGTCTAAACCACCGAGCCTCTTGGGCTTGCCAATTGCAAGGTTGGCTGTTCGAATCCGCACCACGGGATGAGCTCCTGTTGCTCTGTCCCAGCTCCTGCCAACCTAGCAGTTCGAAAGCACACCAGTGCAAGTAGATGAATAGGTACCGCTGTGGCAGGAAGGTATAGGGCATTTCCATGCGCTCTGGCACTCACCACAGTGTCAGAAGTGGTTTAGTCATGCTGGCCATATAACCTGGAAAGCTATCTGTGGACAGCTTCCTCAGCCTGAGAGCGGAGTTGAGCGTCACAACGCAAAGTCAAATTTGACTGGACTTAAGAAGAAGAGTTTGGATTTGATATCCCACTTTATCACTGCCCGAAGGAGTCTCAAAGCGGCTAACATTCTCCTTCCCCTTCCTCCCCCACAACAAACACTCTGTGAGGTGAGTGAGGCTGAGATACTTCAGAGAAGTGTGACTAGCCCAAGGTCACCCAGCAGCTGCATGTGGAGGAGCAGAGATGCAAACCTGGTTCACCAGATTACGAGTCTACCACTCTTAACCACTACACCACACTGTCTCTCCTGGACTTAACCACCCAGGGGTCCTTTACTTTACCAAAGGCACATTTCTGAGAGGCAGCAAGCAACAGAGAATAATTTATGCATCACCTTTCTGTGGTCAAAATCCTTATCTCTTACATGGAGCACCATGACCTAAAGCAAAAAGTCATTTGCAATCTGCAGCATGAAGAGGAAAGATTATGGACCTCATGTTCTACCTTTTACTGGTTTGGGTCACTCCTGGACTGAGAAAACTGGACCACAGTAGCCCAGGCAATGTATTCTATGTAGGGTTTCCCTTGTGGTTGGCCCAGAAACTGCAGTTAATGCAGAATGCTGCAGTATGCTTCTTTGGCAGGAGTGAGAGAACCTGTTAACCAGAAGTGCCTATGTCATTGTATGTTGCTGGTGTCCTGTGGTCTGTCAGAAAGAGCATACAGCTGATGAACTAAAATAAATATTCTTACATTGTAAGTTTTGCTGGTAGGTTCGTTGCTTGAAAACTCAATTATCTCCTTCAGCTCAATATGTATGTGCAAGTTTGTGCATATAGACAGAATGCTGGGACTAATAAAAGCAAATTCAGATACTCAACAGAGTTTTCAGAAAGGCCTTTTAGTAAAACAAATCATACTTTGTTAGTCTCGTTCTCATATTCATAATTCAGGATTTCTGAATACTGCTACACAGTAATTAAGTATGGGTATGATTTTCTTGAGCAGAACACTATAATTAGAAAAGTCTTCACATACCCCAACTGTGCCAAAATATACCATCAATGGGCGGTATAATAATTCCACTTACCCCATTCCCCCTCTGAAGGCTTGTTTTCAGAAGGTCAGAATGCAGCGAAGCACTGCCAGTAGAAATTAGAAACATCTATTCAAATGTCCTTTATGAGCGCAGACCAACTGTTGGTGTTCCATAATACTGCGCAAATCAGCAAGGATGTGGAATAAAGCAGCTGTGGCTTATTGGGCTGCTCTATTCAGCTAACATTGTTCCTGGCTGTAATGCAGACAAAAATCCAAGTACTGGCAATTTGCATATTTCTTGTGTTATTCACACATTTCCTCTTCTTTGTGCATGTGCGTATGTTTGTGATTGGGAGGGACAGAAAGAGAGATTATCGCTGTTTGTTTTTATGCTGCTTTGTAAACCACGCTCAAAAGTGGCTCGCAGGATTGAAAGGTTTACATGATAATTCCATTAACTATTGCAAGATATTAAAAAAAAATAAGCAGTCCTCTAAGCAACAAGGTGATGAAAACATCTCAGTAGGTTTGCATTAAAATTATCCAATCGACAGATAACCATCTTGGGCTGGGGTATTGCTTAGGATGTTTGGGGGTTTTTTGGGGGGGAGTTGTTGTTATTGATATTAATTTTTGTATCTTTCTAAAGAGTTTATTATAATTTACCGTATTTTTTGCACCATAACACTCACTTTTTTCCTCCTAGAAAGTAAGGGGAAATGTCTGTGCGTGTTTTGGAGGGAATGCCTACGGGTGGCATGCCTACGGATTTTCCTCCTCTAAAAACTATGTGCGTGTTATGGTCGGGTGCGTGTTATAGAGCGAAAAATACGGTATGTGGAAATGGTTCGATTTGGTTGTGCGTTTTGGACGCTTTGTTTATTGTTTATGACAACTTTGGCTGTGTTGTAATTACGTATTTTTTTCATGTCGTAAGCCACCTTGAGCATGGTTTGAACTGTGGGAAAGCAGTATACAAGGAAAATCTCCATATGATCCTATCCAGACTCATCCTCTGAGGGAAATTACCAGATTCAGCTGCCCTACACTTCAGTATTTAAATTTAGGGTGTGTGGGCGTTGCTGGTTCATTCATTGCTGCTTTGAAAGGGCATTGCCCAGAAAGGTGGCCTGGAAATATTTCCAAAAAAAACAATTAGCCAGTTGCTCTTCTCCAGTGAATTGTATCATATATCACATGGACTGGCTTGGTTTTGTAGAGGGCTGCGCTATCAGACCTCTGTTTGCTTCGTGTCCCAGTGAAACATCCGATTAAAATGGGATGCTAAAATGAGGGGAGTGGCTTACTCTACAAATCCATTGGAGGCCAAGCAAAACAGAAGGGAACAATAAAAAACCAGTAAACAGAGACCTGAATCTTAAGGTGTCTGGTGAGCCTCTTCAGAAATACATTCCCTGTGTACGAAGTGTCACTGGAGAGAACCACTCAGACAAAGCTGGCCCTACACCATCCCAGCTGTTAATGAGAGAGAGAGAGAGAGAGGGAGGGAGAGAGAGAGAGGGAGAGGGAAAGAGAGAGAGATTGCTGATCATGTTGCACAGAGGGAAGTCCTGAAATTCAGAATTAAACACATTTCCCCTTCCTTGCTGCTGACAGTCTTCCAGCTATAAGACCTTATTACACACTAATTTCTGCCCAGCGGCAAATGCTTTACGTAGCATCTTGAAATTAAAATTAGGGTGCCTAACAAACCAAGAAATGCACTGGCATAGCAATGACCTGTTGGAAAGCATGGCGGGGCATTAACTGCTTCCTTGCTGAGAGATTCGTAGGCAGCTTTCCTTGTGTTGAAAAGGCTGTGCAGAGAGCAGCAAACAGATTGCACAGCTGGATGGAGACCTCTCAGGCGACATTGACAGTGACTGCACTGTCAACCAACAAATACTGTTGACCAGCACTTAAGGGGGCAGTACCACTCCTGGGGAGTGGTAGGTTCAAGTTTATTGCTTTGTTGAACTTATTAAATGGTTTTAATTGGATTTTGGATGAATGTGCTATTAATCGTTACATTAAAAAATCATTTTTTATGTTATTACCTTCCTTAGAGAGTCATGCAAACCGCCATTTGGAATAATGCTTTTTATAGGGTAGGGGGAACCTGGGGTGCTTTCATGGACTCAAGGGGGGTGGCTCCCTAAAGTTTGGGAGGCACTGACATGCAAACAAGCCACACTGCAATTAACTGAACGCAACCAACCAAGCTCTGGAACCCCTAACCTCTCACAATGTCAATAAAAATAAAGATATAACCATATAACACTGGTCTTGAAAGACATACATTGGCTCCCAGTATGTTTCTGAGCACAATTCAAAGTGTTGGTGCTGAGCTTTAAAGCCCTATTCGGCCTCGGCCCAGTAGACCTGAAGGAGCATCTCCACCCCCATCATTCTGCCCGGACACTGAGGTCCAGCGCCGAGGGCCTTCTGGCGGTTCCCTCACTACGAGAAGCCAAGTTACAGGGAACCAGGCAGAGGGCCTTCTCGGTAGTGGCTCCCTCCCTGTGGAATGCCCTCCCATCAGATGTCAAAGAAATAAACAACTATCTGACTTTTAGAACACATCTGAAGGCAACCCTGTTTAGGGAAGCTTTTAATATTTGATGAATTATTGCATTTTAATTCTTCTTCTTCTTCTTCTTCTTCTTCTTCTTCTTCGGCGACTACTCGTAGCCGAGTGAGATTGTCTTCCATAAACACGGTTTTAACAATGAGTCCATAAATGATTGTGAGGGCCAATTCTGGATCCACACATCCTTCCACAATGGGGACAAAGCCGCCCAGAGTGGCTGGGGAAACCCAGTCAGATGGGCGGAGTATAAATAATAAATTAGTAGTAGTAGTAGTAGTAGTAGTAGTAGTAGTAGTAGTACAAAAAAGCAATGGTGCGATCTAGGGCTGGCAAGGGGTGTGGCCTAAAGAGAAAGATTGGGGAGCAGTTGTGATGGATGGGGAGAGAGGCTCAGGGGGCCACATTTTGCATGTGGGCCTGAAGTTGCCCAATTACAGCAAAGTAGCTAATGAGAATCAGACTCTAGAATGGACTTTACTTTTCCAGCAAGCTCTTCAGTATCGAGAGTAATGGACAAGAAGGTCACATATAAACACTCAATCCAATCTGTCTATTAGGTCAAAGATTAGGGAGGAAATCACCTCTTGTAACTGTAGGTATATTTTAGCCTTATTGGTTTCACCAAGACCGCAGTGGAATAAACCTCGTTACTCTTGAGTTCTCTGATTTCCTTCACTGGACATTTGAATCGATATGAAGTTAATGTAACGTAATGTACCCGAGTCCTATTAGTGCGCTAATTTGAAGGTATATTTTTATTCCAAACCCTCTTAACCTCTGCCGTATACAAATGGTTTCATTTGTCCCAGAGCAGCCCTTGTCACATAGCAAGCATGTCGGCATTTTTTATGTAAATGGAAATTATTTTAAAACGAAAAACAATACAAAAAACCAACGTGTATCCCTGCTGATAGCTGAAAGAAATGGATGCTGTCAAGGGGCTCGGATCCATTAGCAAGTCCATCACAAACTCCAATGCAGATCACCAAAGTTCAAGTTCATGGCTATGCAGAGTTTTATTTTGTGGTCTCGGTAGCAATTTAAGTTAATACAGTGGTACCTCTGGTTACAAACTTAATTCGTTCCGGAGATCCGTTCTTAACCTGAAACCGTTTTTCACCTGAGGTACCGCTTTAGCTAATGGGGCCTCCCGCTGCCACCGTGCCACCGCTGCGCAATTTCTATTCTCATCCTGGGACAAAGTTCTTAACCCGAGGTACTACTTCTGGATTAGCGGAGTCTGTAACCTGAAGTGTTTATAACCCAATGTGTTTGTAACCCAAGGTACCACTGTACTTTATTAACATATTATCACAAAAGTTGGGTGCCACCCCTACTCTCTGCTGAGCTGCAGCAAGATTCCATGGGGTTCCAGGATCACCCAAGGTCTGTGTTCCTTTGGAGCCACGGCAGAGAATGTCATGGCTTTAAGAAATGTGGTTTATTCACCTATTTACACCTTCAGTGTGCATGGAGGGAGTCCAGATCTTACAGCATGGTCATTTCAAGAGGGGCTTGTCCCCCACAACAGTGCAGCCCTGGAGTCCAAGGCATCTCTCCCAGCCAGCCTTCAGCCAGCCTGCCCAAGATGGAGACCAGTTTTTCTTCTTCCTCCTCCTTCTTCCCAGAACACCTTCCTAAAAACTCTCTTTTCCTGTCACTTCACACATACACACACCACCCCCTTGGCTGTACCTGTCTCCCCAGGCCAAAATATTCTTCTCAGGTGGTCCATCAGCCCCTTTTGCCATGTTAACAGATCTGTTCTAAATTAGGCCAGCCAGACTGGTTTGCTAAGCCAGCCCGGGGATTCCTTGTCTGGCGCAGTTCTGCAGCTTGTACTTTCATCCATATCCTAATTACGGTAATCAAAATTCTGCCATTTATTAATTTGGGGGTTTATTAATTTAGGGGTTTGGGGCGGTTCCGCAAATCTATACTAATACAATGGAACCCTCCAATATAACAAGGGGGAAAGAAGCAAAGAAGGGGAGTTGGGTAAGAGTGTTTTTAAAAAAGGTAAAGGACCCCTGACAGTTAAGTCCAGTCACGAGCGACTCTGGGGTTGTGGCGCTCATCGTGCTTTACTGGCCGAGGGTGCCGACATTTATCCGCACAG
Organism: Podarcis vaucheri; assembly: GCF_965113315.1. NCBI lineage: Eukaryota > Metazoa > Chordata > Lepidosauria > Squamata > Lacertidae > Podarcis > Podarcis vaucheri. Next base: position 21,569,317 of record NC_138755.1, on the reverse strand, counting down.
TTTTTCTGGGTCATGTGGCCAGCATGACTAAGCCGCTTCTGGCGAACCACAGCAGCGCACGGAAACACCATTTACCTTCCCGCTGGAGTGGTATCTATTTATCTACTTGCACTTTGAAGTTCTTTCAAACTGCTAGGTTGGCAGGAGCTGGGACCAAGCAATGGGATCTCACCCCGTCATGGGAATTCGAACCACCAACCTTCCGATCGGCAAGCCCTAGGCTCAATGGTTTAGACGACAGCATCACCCGCTGTTATTTCCCCATCCAACCTATCCCGATCCATCCTATCCCAACATTATTTTTTCCTCAAATACAGTGGTACCTCGGGTTACATACGCTTCAGGTTACATACACGTCAGGTTACAGACTCTGCTAACCCAGAAATAGTACCTCGGGTTAAGAACTTTGCTTCAGGATGAGAACAGAGATTGTGCTCCGGCGGCGCGGTAGCAGCGGGAAGCCCCATTAGCTAAAGTGGTGCTTCAGGTTAGGAACCGTTTCAGGTTAAGAACAGAACTCCAGAATGAATTAAGTACTTAACCCGAGGTACCACTGTACATGTTTCACCTCGAAACAAGCCTCAAGTGGAGGTGGGGGGGATAAGAAATTTGTAGGGTTATTTAAAATGGAAGAAATAGGAATCACTTAAGTCTGCCGCCACCCAATTGGCTCCATTTGGAAGTGGCTTTTTCCTAGTTTTGAAAGGGGCCATTGGGCTATCTTTGCAAATGTTTGTACACAACATGTGATATAGGCCCTAGAGGAGCTTTTGCAGTTCAGGCTGAAAGCCAGCTCGATTTAACAGAGGTTGCCAATAATTTCAAACTAGACATCTCAAAGCCCGTTAATTATTCCAAGTAAATCAAGCTTGGTTCCTGGGCAATTTGTCGTCCATCCCCACCCCCAACCAGCTTTTAAAGGCTAAATTTTAATGAATTCGATTCATAATGCAGAAAACGGTTTCTATCAGGAGATGCTTACTGGTTGAAATTAACCCCAGTTTCATTACCTTACAGGAATTGCTTTGCCAATATGGCAATTACCGGAGACTTAAACTGAGCCTTCTGGGCTGCTTTTTTTAAAATAAAGAAAAAAACAAAAACAAAAACAAAAGAAAACAAAAACTACATTTCTCATATACCATTACCTACGGTATCTTTACTTCGCTGCAGATTTACATTCCCATAAAATTGCAGGATATTTGAAACATGGTAGCCAATTTTTACGAGCGTAATTTTGCGCTTTGCCACTTTAGCACCGGAAACAATAAAACAATACAAAGTGGTGGTAAATTTTATCGGCTGTTGGAAAACTCTGTCTGCATTAGAAAATGGTAAAATTAATGTTCCCCACTCAGGAAGGAAAGTATTATGTCACACACTGTCAAATGCAAGAGTGATACCTGTTTCAATTTATAGGTGTATTTCAGCAAATTGTGCTGCGTGCCCAGTGCAATGTAAATTGTATGCCTAATTCAAAAGAGGTCACTTCCTGCAAATGTTTTCAGTGGCATAAAAAGGCATACACCCTTTAATCATTTTTTTTTTTCAAAGGCTGCATCAAAAGAGAGTGAAAGGATTTACCCAGGCAAAGTGAGGACTACGAATAATCTGATTGGCTGTGATCACCCCATGTGACCCTGTCCACACAACTTTGACTTCAGTGATGTCATCTCATAGCCAAATGTGATGCACTATGTGACGTAATCATTTTCAAGATGTGATTCCTGGTCTTCTGGGATCATTCTAGGAAGGAGAGAGGAACCATAATGAGAAGGGGAAGGGCAATGATACTGAATGAGGGAAAGAGGGAAACGAACAGCAGAAAATTGCTTAAGAAAATGTGACCTGATCAAGGAGAATGTTTTAAAAGAAATATCCCCCCCCAACCATATTTTTGGTCTGAATATCTAAACAGCCAAAGATTCAGTACCACTGTAGTAAATAGTTCTCCAGCTGTTGGGTGAAAGGATCTACATCTTACTAATAATGCCTGAAAAAAACAATGCTGAAACAACAATACAAAGGAAATACATGCAATCCTCAGAAAGAACAAGTACCACCCTTAAGGGTCATTCTATTTCATCAAGATGTATTCATCCTTGTTGTACTTTATGCAATGGTAAGTAATGGTTGTACTTAACCATTATGCAAAGGCAGATAATGGAGTCCTATGATGAAGCTATGCATCTCTGGTCCTATTAGATGCCTGGGGACTATACATAAATCTGAGATCTTTGAAGATCAGCAGGGTGATAGATAGATAGATAGACAGATAGATAGATGATTGATGGATCAATCAATCAATCGAAAAACAGACAAACAAACAAACAAACAAACAAACGTGATAGATCCACCAAAAAAGGGGGGGATTAAATCACTGAGAAAACACACCTTAGAAGCCAATATATGCTTTAACATACTAGGCGGCCTCTTCTCCTGTCCCCCAGTACTTGAGGCTGAACCTTTATCCAGTTGCTTTTCAACCATATCTTGCTCTGGCACCAGCCTTCTTCCAGCTAAGGGCAATTCTCAACAGATCAGATAGAAAGCTAAATTCCAATCATAATCTTAAAGAGCCCAACTGAACTTTGCTTTAGCTGACTTTGGCCGAACTAGACATGCCTATCAACTGGATTAATGCCCTGGCTTTGAGATGTCCTTCGTTCTCAGCATGGAACAAGCAATGCTATCAAAGCAACTCCAATCTGTCCCTTACCTTTATTGGATTCCTTACCTCTGAGCTGAACTTCCTGGTTTGCTCATAGCCCTTAATCTTTCTCCTGACATTATCCATCTCCGGGACAACTTAAAACCAGATGGCATGACACCAGAGTCTGTAGACAGTGGCGCTCTGTGAAACTCACTGGCCAGTTCGACAGAGCATTATGTTTAGCCATTCAAAATATCATAGGAGAAGAGCTATGCAGCAGTACAAAGACCATTGAGGCTTCCAAAAGAGGGGAGCATTCCGTTTATGCCATCTCCATGGCGTACAGTTAGCAGACGACATTCCAGGCAGCAAATTGCAACCCATTGACACATCTTCAGTAAGCACACCATCAAGAAACCAAAAGAGTGGGGGTGAGGGGGAAAGGCAACATTTGCAGAAAGTTAATGAAGTGAGTTCACTAATCCCCTCTTAGATTAGAAGCTTCTTGGTTTCTGGAGTCTTTGGAGACAACGAAGCAATCGTTATATAGTACACTGAGCCCCAACAAATTTTCAAACCCTGTCCCCATTATAATAACTAGTAAAGCCCCTTCTACAGTCGGCATCTGTTCCAGTGTGCAGTTCACTACCACACAGGCTGCCTCAGGAGATCAATCTCATAAGCCGGAAGCAGCTGCTCTTGCTCCTCTCACTCTCCCCATCCAGTTCTTTGGAGCTCTGTCACTAAATTCCAAACAATAAGTTTGCATTATTACTTTATTTTGAGAGACTGGCTTTCAACTGTAATGGCGGCGGCGATAGCGCCAAAGCCGGTGATCTTCCCTCAGACCAAAGAATCGTTTCGCTAATAAAATTAATTTGCCTGTTTAAAGACTTCCCTTTTCCTTTTTTCCCCCCTTTTCCCCAAGGGTGTGAGGAAGAGAGACAAGATCTTTTGATTTTTAAATAAAATGAGCTGGCAGTAAATGAAGGGAAGTTATTTGTATGCTGATGGGGCTGGTGCCAAGCCAAAGAGGAAAATAGTTTGGCAGGAAGCCAAGCTGAGTTTTAGCCTGTGACTTCCCTTTGCTCTCTGAACTAACGGTGGCCTTTCAAGTTCAATATTAAGATGTCGGGGTGACCAGAAGCATCACCAGAAGTCAGGAACAGGGGTGTGGATCTTACCTGCGGTCGGAAGAAGCCAAACGCCTAGAAAATAAATGCAATCAGCGTTGCTTGGCATTTAGCAAATTTTGTGTTGCTCCCAAAACTGTAATACTTTAGCCATTTTATTAACAAGCAACAGTAAACTGTGAGCCAGAAAATACACACTCTCACACAATGCTTGACTTAGGTTATAATAATACCTTGAATTATTATTTTCTCTCTGAGCAGACAGCCCTGTCCTCTGCCACATCCGGGGGGAAAGATATAAACCGTAAAATTATTTAAAAGGTGGTCCGGCAGCAGGGTAAAATTAACACTGTTTGGCCAATAAGAAAACAAAGATGCAGAGCCCATACATACATCATTACAAACACACACACACAGCTCTGATTGGTGGGATGTTGTGACCGCAAAGTGATCCTGCAGCATACCTTGGATTCCCAATGACCTTGAAGACTGATGAGAAAAATGCAACTACGATAGCCTGTTTATCCTGAAGGGGAAAGGGACATTTGCTGTGTGCTCTGTAGAGCTAATGATCCCTGTTGCCAAGACAGAAAGCTTGCTATTAAAATACAGAGGAAGAAGAAGGCATCATCCCTGGTGTGCCAGCGAAGTAGACAGCTTCCTTCGGTGCCAGAGCACACATGGCATTCACCTGCTGCTGTATCCTCAGGAACTGTACTCTCTTGGCTAGCCGACACTACATACCAATGAAAAAGGAGAAGCAGGTGCTTGGGACAGATGGGAGGAAGATGGAGAGGGCGGGGCAAGGCATATCCATGACACATGTACAGGACAGCCCAAGTAACATTGCCTGCTTTGTCCTTCATCCTGGACGCACAATAAAATGGCATGTGGTGTTAGCGCTCGTGTGTCCTCTGCTGAGTCTCCCGTTGCTTTATTGCATCTGGGGAAGCTATTAGTCTGGAAGGACTGTACCACTTTAGATTGTAAACGGGAGCAATCAGATCTTTGAATACTTTCCTGCATAAACCAGGGCTTTTTCCCCCCACCCAGAACTGGTGGTGTTTCAAGTTAAGTTTCAGGTTAAGAACGGACCTCCAGAACAAATTAAGTTCTTAACCCGAGGTACCACTGTATATGAAAACATAATAAAACATTAAACGTTAAAAAAGATTTCCCTATGCAGGACTGCCTTCAGATATTTTCTAAAGATTGTATAGTGATTTATCTCCCTGGCTCAGGGGTCGCAACTGATCCAGAGATCCACTGCATCCTGCACTGCTCATCCAGGCAGAGCTTCCCAAAGATTGCCTGCTTAGAGAGGTGTCTGTTGATCTCTCATATCCTGCATTTCTTTTTCTTTTCTTTTTTTAAAAGAAAATGTATACTGAACATTGCAATGTGCAAGTATATGTAATAAAACATTGCAAAATCAAAACCTTAAAGCTGCTAGAAACTTAAAATTACAGCACTACAAATTACTTAATATCCATTGAGTAATTGCCACATTTCCAGTAATTTTAATGGCCAAGTCAATGAAGCAACAGTATTTAAAATGAAAGATAATATGTATATGCGTGTGTGCGTGCGTGCGTGCGTGCGCATGCTCTATACAGGAGATAAAATGGTATTTAATTACCATCAATTGCTATAATTTATTCTCCAGTACTAATCAGTGCTACACATTTCTAGTAAGACGGGCAAATTTTTATGCAGCTTTAGATAACCCCAATTGCTAACTATAACCCATAACTTCAATTACTGGCTTTGCACAACTATAACCCATGGAGGAGAAATGCCCCACAATTCATTTATACAACAAGCCCAGGCAATAGCAGAAGTGTAAAATAATGCTAAAACTAATTGATACATGAAGTGACAGCAAAGTTCACATCAAGTAAATTATAATGTGGTTCCTATTACACCAGCATCAGGAGAGTGGGGGGTGATGGGCTGCGGAAGGTAGTTTTGATTTATAATTTCTGTTCTGCTCCCAAAAGTCCATTAAGAAAAGAATCCAGCTATTCTCAAAGCTTCTCTGGGTCTCCTGACATATTTGACCACAGCTCCTTTGAGTTCAAATAACTAAGCCATCTTTCACTTATGACGTACATCTGCTGTGCTGCTGGAAATACTAAATAAGGCCGTCCAGAAGCTACCCTGGGAGAGACAGGAATTGGAAGAAATATTTCGTCCAATTCAGCAAGCTGCCTATTATAAAATTCCCAGCTGGTAATTACTTCATTAGCTAGGGTATTGCATCACTCAGAGAATGATGCGGTTGTACGTGCATCTCTCTAACATGTGCTCTGCCCGTTATCCATTACACACAGCCAGTGGAAAACAACTGGGACATTCTGCTCAAGGAATCAGATCACATTACTGGAAAAACGACACTATTATAGAGAGAGACTTTGCTGGGAGATATTGCACATGACAGATTGATACAAAGAGTGTGAAAAAACAGGAACTCGCTGGTTAATGAAATTGCAGTTGGGATATGAAGACTTTTCCCTCCAGGTCAAAGGCAGCGGAGGCCATTGTTCACCATAACGACAGATTTAAAAGAAAGAATTGTTTGTGTTGCATATGCTAACCAATAGGTGCCATACAAGAAGTGAGATAGTAGATCCAGAATCTAAACTATGTTAGCAGCAGCATCTTGTGCAATTACTTTAAAGGCGAATTATCCTACTGAATACCATCTCCACTAAGTCATGACAGATTTATAAGGGGAAAGAACCAGGTAGAAATCAACCATTACATGAGAAACCAAGAGTCATTGCTGCTGTCCATAAAGCTGATTTCTATGCTCAAGTTATGATTGGCTATGGTGATGAACCATACGAGTTACAACCAATGGAAAGCATAAGGCTTCAGTCTTTATTGACTCAGACTGTTTTGGGATTAGATCGCCATACATCTGAAGGGGACACAATCCAGCAAAATAAAACATTGCATGGTCTCAGTGAGCTCCCTCTCACTGAGAACAATTTGTATCAAACCCAGTTGGTGTGATAATTTAGGTACTGTATATGCAATTGAAGTGGATTAAAGTGCTCTGCATGGCTAATGCAGGGATGGGGAGCCTTTCCTGGCCAGTATGTCAGATTTTTATCCCCCACCCCTAACGGGTCAAATTTGGCAGATGATGTCAGGTGATGCTGCGCTTTGAAGCTCCAATCATTGGGACTTCAAAGTGCACTACTGGACTTTTGCAAAGGGCTTCCAAGCAGTCATGCCCTTTTATTTGAAAACCCTTTGTTTTATCCCAATTCCAAAGCAAGCCTCTTCCAAAGCAAGCCTTTCAGCCCCTGATCAGTAGCTGAGTAGCAGAGGTTAAATGTTGCTACCTTGGCTGCATGGCAACACTGCTGACTGTGAGGAACAAGGGATGGGGTGGAAATTGCTACCTGCTAACATCCTTTCTTCAGAGTAGATATTATAGGGCTGTGCTGTTAAAGGGATTCCCTCACACACATAGTGTTGCTTGTTCCCTGTAAAAAAAAATATTTTAAAAATTTAATCCTGTAAATGAGTCTTAAATGCAGACAGTACTATATTTGTATCTTGGATTTCATACAAAACTATCACTTGTTCATTGCTTTCTATATAACATAGATTTGCTCTCTGACAATAATTAGGCAGTAATCACATCCTTTGGACTGACATCATAAAAAAAACCTTCTAGCAAACCAAGATTCACATTTGCATTTGTAGGTTACCCAGCGGATGCCTCATTATCTAATCAAATGGTAGGAGAGACAGAAAGAAAACATCTCGGTCACATACACACAGATTCATTCTCAGCCAGAGATTTGAAAAAGGCAAAGGTCGTGTCACCTTTCCCGGCCCTCATCTGCTCCTTGTCACTCGCCACTTGAAAAAGCAAAAGTGGCTGGGGGGGGGATGCTCAACTTAATCTACCCTATGCTTCTAGATTCAGGTAGGTAGCCGTGTTTTTCTGAAGCAGTTGAAATAATTTTTAAAATCTTATTAAAAAATTGTCCGGTAGCACCGTAGAGACCAACTAAGTTTGTTATTGGTATGAGCTTTCGTGTGCATGCACACTTCTTCAGAGCCACTGAAAGAGAAGTCACCAGACCCTTATATATAGTGGGAGGGTGGGGTGAGCTTTTTCTCAGAAGGGTAGTAGGAGATGGGCAATTGACTCAATGGGTATGGTAAACCTGTGCTTGCCACAGAATCTGTCATCCTGACGACACAGCTCTTTGCATCCTGGGAAGCTCCTGACCCCACACAGATTGTGCTATTTCTCATCTAACCTGGGGGGGGGGGGGGGAGAGCTCCAGACTGTCACTGTTTTGTGAGACTAATTCAAGCTCACACCAAGGCTCATCCAAGGTTCAAATATTCACCAAGGTTCAAATATATAAAAGGATGTCACATAGAGGAGGGAGAAAGGTTGTTTTCTGCTGCTCCAGAGAAGCGGACACGGAGCAATGGATCCAAACTACAAGAAAGAAGATTCCACCTAAACATTAGGAAGAACTTCCTGACAGTAAGAGCTTTTCGACAGTGGAATTTGCTGCCAAGGAGTGTGGTGGAGTCTCCTACTTTGGAGGTCTTTAAGCAGAGGCTTGACAACCATATGTCAGGAGTGCTCTGATGGTGTTTCCTGCTTGGCAGGGGGTTGGACTCGATGGCCCTTGTGGTCTCTTCCAACTCTATGATTCTATGATTCTATGATTCATCCATACTTCCTGCTGCTCCCCCCACCCACAGGGAAAACCGCTCTGAGTAAACGGCATTTCAGGTTTTCTCTGTTTTAGCACTAAAGAGTGGGTTTTCCCTGGGCAAGGAGTGGGGCAAACAGAAGTGCAGGTGCGCCCTTTGTTGCATACAGCGGGATTAAAGCGCTCCGTTTATCTTCATTTAATTATTACATTTATATACCTCCTTTATCTACGTGGTTCTCCTCTCAGGTTCATCCTCACAACAATCCTGTGAGGTAGGTTAAGCGATGGTGACTAAGCAAGGCCACCCAGTGAGCTTCTGTGCTGATCCCAGGGGCTAACCGAGAGGCGAGGTCCGAGTCCAGTCCGAGGTCGAGGGTGCAGTATGGAGGCAGTCCGTCAAAGCTGAAGCTGGGTCCAAGGCAGGGAGTCAAGTGAGGTCAGGAGCTCAGACAGAAAAGCAGGACAGGGTGCAGGCAGAAACTGGCTACCAATAATGTTGCTCCCGCAGCTTGGGACTGGGGCTGGCTGGCTTTTATCGGCCCTGAGGCATAGGGTGGTCCACAGTTGACTCACCTCTCCTGGCCTGGAGGCGAGCACTCCTCCTGCGGGAACTTAGTTCCCTCCGCCTCTCTGCCCTGAGCCTCTGCAGCTCAGGAGAAGCTGGAGGGTTACTGGACCCAGAGGCAACGTCAGCTTCCCCTGACGGGGCAGAGAGTGGAGCACCTGCAGGCAATGGGTCCTCCATCACCTCAGGAGCCAGAGCAGACTCAGCTGGTGCCTGCACCTGAGGATCCAGCACAGGTGAGGACCCTTCAGGCTCAAGCCCCAGCCCCGGCTCAGCTGGTTCTGGAGGCGGGGACTCCTGTGCAGGCTAGGATTCCTCAGGTTCAGCCTCCAAGTCTGAATCCCAGGCCATCACAGCTTCAGTGGGGATTCGAACTCTGCTCTCCCAGGTTCCTATTCCAACACTCTAACCATTATGCCACACTGGCTCTGTTGTCCTAAGTGCGACAAACCTGAGCCTCAAGTGACAGCAAAGGATCTAGAAGAACCCCAAGCTTACATGCCTCCTCCTTCACAGGGAGTGTAATTCTATCAGGAGCCAAGTTACCTCCCATCCATCTGGTCTAGGGAACTACCCACTAACAGTCCCTCAGCCTTATCTGGATTTGAAGTGTAGAAGAAGAAGAAGAGTTTGGATTTGATATCCCGCCTTTCACTCCCTTTACGGAGTCTCAAAGCGGCCAACATTCTCCTTTCCCTTCCTCCCCCACAACAAACACTCTGAGGTGAGTGGGGCTGAGAGACTTCAGAGAAGTGTGACTGGCCCAAGGTCACCCAGCAGCTGCAGGTGGAGGAGCGGGGAAGCGAACCCGGTTCCCCAGATTACGAGACTACCGCTCTTAACCACTACACCACGCTGGCTCTCAGTGTAATGCGATGTGAAGTGCAGTCTTATGCAAGTCTACTCAGAAGTAAGTCCCACTCAACAAAACTTCTCACTGGGATGATGGTGAATTGATACATTATCAGGGCCCATACTTTCCTTTTTTAAAAAAAAGATATTTATTAAACTTTTTCAGACAATAGAGAGTTACAAAGTTATAGATAGAAAATAAAAAAGCATAACAATAATAAAAGACAAAAAAATACGAAGACAAAATACATAAAAAGTAAAGAAAAAAGTTTTTAAAAAAGAAAAATAATCAATATTTTCATGTCTTATATTTCATTTACTTATTTCCTGACCTCCTCACACACCCCTTTTCTGTATTCCAGTTCACATAGTTAGTTCAGCAAATCCTTACCCTCTATCATTTGTCTTTACTTATTATCTTAACCTATTATAACTATATATTTCCAACCATTGTCAATCCGCTTTTACATATTCTTGTTCATCTTTTTACCAATACCGCTTATTTTCACTCCAACATCAGGGCCCATACTTTCCATTCACCACCCCCCCAATTCACCCCACATATAATACAAACTATTGCCAGTATTTCTGTTATGTACTGAGCTAGAACAATAGGATCCAGAATGCAGCAGTCTCATTGGTCCGCAGGAGCCACCCAATCCAGCTCCAGGTGGAAGTGAATCAGTGACCTGATTGGCCTGCAGGAGCAGCCAGTCAGGCTTCTGGAGGAGGTGAATCCACAACCTGATTGGCCTACAGGAGCAGCCCGGAATTAGCCAATCACATGGGGCTCATTGTGTAAATAATGTATATATAGCCGGACATTTTGGGGAAAGTTTCATTCATTGCTACTATGAGCTGACTAAAGAGCATGAAATTCACACTCCAAGTATATTTTAATTTCTGTCCTGACTCTGCCCCTTGCCATGATGATTGGCTGTTTCTCAGCTTCTCCTCAATATGAACACACAGCATAAACTCTCAAACTAAATCTTCAGTCGAGACAAGTTTCATTAATTTACTTACTGTCTAGCAAGCACAGACTCTCTAATACAGGCAGAATGAATTCCCTAGCTGACCTCGGCAGGCAACCAGATTCTGTAACCAAGAAAGAAAGGAACTAATCCAACAGCTAGTCAGTGTCCCTGGCTGCTAAGTAATCATTTTAGTTTGGCAGGCTGAAGACAGAGGTGAGCCAAGGTTTTGCAAATGACTTTGGTGACCCTGAGGCTTACCACCGAGCATTCTGGCTAATGCATAACAGTGCAGTGGGTAAACTCACCCCAGTAGTGCTGTCAAGGCAGGACTTCGTGGCTGAAGTACAGGGCTCAACAGTTGCCCCAGCTACTCTGGGAGGCTTCTAGCAAATTAAAACATTAAACATAGTAGAACATCAAACCTTAAAAACTTCCCTATACAGGGCTGCCTTCAGATGTCTTCTAAAAGTCGGATAGTTGTATATTTCCTTGACATCTGATGGGAGGGTGTTCCACAGGGTGGGTGCCACTACCGAGAAGGCCCTCTGTCTGGTTCCCTGTAACCTCACTTCTTATGGGAGCTGGACCTCAGTGTCTGGGCTGGATAGTGTTGAAGTAAGTGGAGTGATATAAAAAAAGTTAAAGGATGGTTAAGTCCAGTCAAAGGTGACTATGGGGTTGCGGCGCTCATCTCACTTTCAGGTCGAGGGAGCCTGCGTTTGTCCACAGACAGCTTCCTGGGTCATGTGGACAGCATGACTAAAGTGCTTCTGGCACAACAGGACACAGTGACAGAAGCTAGAGTGCACCGTTTACCTTCCTGCCACAGTGGTACCTATTTATCTACTTGCACTGGCGTGCTTTTGAACTGCTACGTTGGCAGGAGCTGGGACAGAGCAACAGGAGCTCACCCTGTCACGGGGACTCGAACCACCAACCTTCTGATCAGCAAGCTCAAGAGGCTCAGTGGTTTAGACCACAGCGCTACCCACCTCCTGGTGGAATGATATACCGTACATTACCTTCAAAAGAGAGTCCATGAAGAGTCCACAAAATAACCTCAATAGCAAAGTTTGCAACAACCTTGTTCCCCCCCCCAACAAAGCTCAAGAACTTTTCCCCAAAAAAATTCAACAACCTTTGTGTCCACCAAATATTTGTAACGCCTAATAAAGGTTTGGTGAAGTAAGTAAGTAGTTTTGTGTCCAGATTTTCACTTTTTGAAATATGGCAACCCTAATGAAGAGGAAATTGTGCCTATTTCCCAGTCAATACACATAATCCTAACAAGCCTCTGAATGAATGGGGGAGGTAGACAGGCAGCTCTCTCCACAGAAGCACACCTAGATATTGACAATACTGTGGACCTCCCTGTTCAGCAGGGAGATCATCATATCCTAAAACTTGCCCCATTCAGTACATGCTATAATTGTCCTCAAAAGCTGCACCCCTGTGCCTGCAGGAACATTTACTGCAAACATTCGTTTCCAGGGAAAACCATTTTAGGTTTACATATCACATCACTGGCAATTTCACAAGGAAATTTGAGCCATCAGAATTTCCATCTTGCAATCCAGACCAGCGAGGTTTGGAGAGCTTTCACTAATTCTCAGAAATGAATCAAGCCTGTGATGTTGTTTACCTCACTGAAACTAGCACTGAAAAGGTCAAAGTCATATTTTTATCGCTTTATCAGAGCTAATTTGAGTATGGGAGCACACAAGCAATTATCTGGGAGATTTTAAGTACACGGATTCATACTGCAGTGCCTTCATTCTCTAAGCAAAGTCATTTAAAAATCACCTCCAAACCTGGAACTGTACCTAAAGGAGCAAGCATCATTCGTGTGGAGCAATGCTTCAGTTATTTCCCACTTTCAGCATTTATACCCAACCTTTATGACAGATGTCTGAATAATAGCAATAAAACCATGTTGAAAAGGAGAATTAGCAAACTCAAAGAAATAGGTGGGCCTTTGCTTGGTAGCATAAGAACATAGGGAGCTGCCTTACACTGAGTCAGACCATTCGTCTATGTAGCTCAGTAATGTCTACTTTGACTGGCAGCTCCTGTAAGTTCTGCCATTTCAGCATAGTCCATTAATTTAGTCTCCCATTCCTCCTTGGTTGGTACAGAATCTTCTTTCCATTTCTGAGCATAAATCATTCTAGGAAGGGCTTTGTATGCCGGCTTCTGTTTCCTTCGTTTGGTGCAGGTATTTTATTTTCAGTATAAACAGGACTCCATTTTTGCACCTACACACCTACCATTTTTAATTGTTCCCCAAGGCATGGAGGAGAGGAAAAATTAAAACAGGGACATTGCGTGGCAAGTCCCCCTCCCCCCTTGTGAAATAAAGACACAGGACACTTTATTTAAGGTTAATGGGCATAAAAAGGCCACAACTTTATTGATTACAGGAATTGAGAGGTATTGGCTTAGGCATTGGTTCCTATTGACTAACCGGCTTCAGCCCAATTGCATGAAGACCGGGAAGGGTTAACCACCAGTGGGGGAAGTCCTGCTGAAGTACATCAACTAGGATCCCCCGGGTGTCACCGCTCGGGGGCGTGCCTTAGGCCCACACCTCCATAGGCTTTGAACAGGGCAACGCCCCCCGGAATCCTTTACCGGACTACCCTTTGCTTTGGGGAAGGTGATGGCACTTCCTCCCCCCTTCATTTGCATAACAATACCCCTGCCAATGCCTAACCGCCAATACCAAGGAAGTTGTGGCATTTGCTACGAGGTAGGCGAAAAAACCAAATGGCTGGTGGCAATTCACCAAGTGGAAAAATTCCTACCAAGCCCCTTGACAGCGACCAACCGAAGTCCATAGCAAGGTCAGAGGAGCAACTAAAGGGCGGGTAGGGTGGGAAACCTGATCAGCTGGAGAGGCAAGAGAGGGCGGTCCTCGGGCACACCGGGCATAAATAGCCCGGGCCACGCCTCCTGGCTAGGCAGGGAGCTGACGCGCCCGAGGATTCCCTCATTCTCGCAGGGGCTGGAAACCAGCCCCCGCGTTTGTGGGGAGGGCGTGGGCCCGCAAACCCACCTCCTCTCCAGCTCGGAAGTGGCTTTCCAGGATCAAATCAGAAACCGGAACAGCTTCTGTGATTCCGGGACTGTCCCTGGAAGTAGGGAGACTTGGAAGGTATGCACTAAAGTTACCTAAATGAGTGGGAGATCTCCTAGGAAGTCATCTCTCAGGTACTCTGGGTCGAGGCTATGTTGGGTTTTAGTAATAGCAGGGCACTTTGAATTGCACTCATCTATCAACACTGTCCATAATGCAGCACAGTAAATTCTTGTGAATATCACTGCTGACAAAAAATGGAAATGTTTAAAAATTAAAGCAGACAATTTGTGTCGCTTGAAAAAAATGAACCTTACATAACATGAAACATTTCCACCATGTAAAGTCTATCTTTGATAGTTTCTGGGGGGAAACAAAGGGAAAAAATGTAGCTTGGGAATTCCGAACCCCTAAGTATATGTCATGTAAACCGACACAATTGTATGACTATAACCAGAAACCGTCCTCTCACTCTGATTCATACTCAGCTCATTTGCTGATAATGTATATTTGGGTACCTCCATCTTTCTCCTTTCAAGGCATTTGGGACCTCAGCAACAGGAAGCTTTTAAGTTGCAATTTGTGTTAGTCCAACAGTATCTATCTCCTCTAAGCTCCCTCATCCCTGATATTTATTTTACACTAGGCATTTTATGTGAACAGAAACAAAAATAAAGATCTCAATTCCTCAGCGGCATCTGTATGTCTGTTAGAATTTTTCTGATGCTGGAATAATATTGAATGTGCCTATAAGACTCGTGAGCTTGTGTAAGGAATAATCTACTTTCTCTTGGGGCTGGAACGAGTGTTACTCATTCTATGTGCACGGAAGCCCACAGTCATGATGCTTCTATATGTGGGATTGTAGCATTCAGTGGTGTGATGTGGTCATTTTATGCTCTGAAATTAATTGTCCCTCGTGCTCTTTATGCGGTAATATGCATTACTAGTCCGAAATGTTTCAAAGCCCTGGAACTCCTCCTGCGGAGTGGGACCCTAGACTTCCCCCCAAAAGTCTTGCTTTTACAGTACAGTGGTACCTCAGGTTACATACACTTCAGGTTACAGACTCCACTAACCCAGAAATAGTGCTTCAGGTTAAGAACTTTGCTTCAGGATGAGAACAGAAATCGGGCTCCGGCGGCATGGCGGCAGCAGGAGGCCCCATTAGCTAAAGCGGTGCTTCAGGTTAAGAACAGTTTCAGGTTAAGAACGGACCTCTGGAACGAGTTAAGTTCTTAACCCGAGGTACCACTGTACCATCTATCCTCCTTAACACATGAAGAACTTCCAGCAAATGCAACACCTGAACACCAACACAATAGCCAGGTATCAAGGACACACAAAACGACCAGGCAGTTCCTACATGTTGGCTTTGAGTTCATTTGATTTATTAGATTTGTGTACAGTGGTACCTCGGGTTATGTACTTAATTCATTCCGGAGGTCCGTTCTTAACCTGAAACTGTTCTTAACCTGAAGAATCACTTTAGCTAATGGGGCCTCCTGCTGCTGCCTCACCGCCGAAGCACGCTTTCTGTTCTCATCCTGAAGCAAAGTTCGAGGTACTCTTTCTGGGTTAGCGGAGTCTGTAACCTGAAGCGTATGTAACCCGAGGTACCACTGTATCTATAAAAAAAAACAGGTCACAAACTGATTTACAATAGACAGATGATAGAGGATAGATAGATAGATGATAGATAGATAGATAGATAGATAGATGATAGATAGATAGATAGATGATAGATAGATAGATGATGATAGATAGATAGATGATAGATAGATAGATAGATAGATAGATGATAGATAGATAGATGATAGATAGATAGATAGATAGATAGATAGATAGATAGATAGATAGATAGATGATAGGTGATAGATAGATAGATAGATAGATAGATAGATAGATAGATAGATAGATATAGATAGACAGAAGCTTTCCCCTTCTTATCCTTCTTTCTGAAGCCCCTTATGCACCCTCAAAATCTGCTCCAGGGGCCTTAGGGACCCTTTGGGTCAGATTTTGAGGCTGCGCAGGAGAGGACAGACATGGGAAGTTCAATTGCACAAGCAGGAATGGCGGTGTTAGATACAACCTGATAAAAACATATTACACATTGCAATAAAAATCCCCAGTAAAGTCTGGATTGAGTAACTGTAACAATGGATGGATCTATACACAGGGAGGAAAGCGCTATAAATAAGTCAGAAAATAAATCGTTATAACAATAGGGGAAAAACACTATGTAAAAAATCACATATAATAATTATTTTTTGCTCTCCGCCGCCATCTGGTGTTGCATGTTTATAACGCCTTCAAAACGTTGTTTATTGACTAATGTAGCTGAGCCCACAATCACTAAAGCTGCCCATATGCCCAATAGAATAAAAAAAATGTATTTACCTGGCACTCAAATGATAGTGAAGTTTGTAGCAGGCAGGCATCCACTGGGGAGAGTGCTCCAAAGGAAGCATTGCATTGTTGCATGCAAGAATCAGATGCACCACAAACCAGCCTGATAAGAACTGAGCACGCTCAGTGTCCACAGAATACTGAATGTCTGCTAGGCTACGGGAATGGGGGTGGGGAACAGTGTGGGGGTAGGGGTGGGATGGAGTATGCTGCAAAAAGGCATGACTGGCTGGAACACAGTACATTGCAACATTCTGCTGCAAGTTCCACTTGAGTTTATTGGGATCATCTGCAGCCACGGCCGGATTTAGGTTTGATGAGGTCCTAAACTACTGGAGGTAATGGGGCCCTTTATATGTTCAGCTGTCCTTTGTCAACAACAAATTGTCGCTGTCTTTTTGTGTTGAATATATGCTCTACGGTAATTTATGGACCTAAAGCCATTTGCACACGTTGCCATGCAACCAATCCATGCAGAATGTAGGCACCCTATATATAGAAAGGAGCAAACCAGTGATATTTGAGGGAGCAGGCTAGCTGTTGGGGGCCATTACTTACATCGTAGGAGCCTACACAACACAAAACACTGTTGCTGTATGTAGGCTTTATTTGTTTTTTATCTTATATTTTGGAAATGCACATCCAGGGGTTTTTTCTTTAATTTTTTTTTGGGGGGGCACCAAGAGAGTGGGGCCCTAAGCTATAGCTTGTTTAGCTTATATGTAAATCCAGCACTGCCTGCAGTGTGCGCACGCACGCACGCACACACACACACACGCAAAGCCTTCCCTAATATGAACTAGTTACCCCAAATAACAGGCCTTCCTGTCCGTCATCATATGGCTGGCACTGTCACTCGAAAATCTGGATTGCCGCCGTCACCCTAGAAGCCCATTCCTGCTTACTCATTAGCTGTGCTCTGTATGGAAAACTACTAAAGATCATTAGCAGAGGAGTCTGAAGCCGATGTGCCAGTATAATGAAAAACAATTCAGCAGTTCCGTATGGTCCACTAGTTGTGTTTGTCATAAATGAGTTGTGGAGATTTGGAATGAATGATCCATATCATATTGAACTGTCCTTTTTATTGCTGACAACTGAAGGTTACTGAGAAGCTAGGTCAGTCTCAGACTGTATCTAATTGGAAACCTTTCCCCATTAATGTCTGGTGTTGACTTGTATAAGTTGATGAAATTACGAGCACAGAGGAATAGATTTTATTACACAGAGTAAACGGGCTAAGCTCTGGCCCGCTGCACTGTTATTTTAACACTACCCTTGCCCTCGTTCTGTCGGTGAAGACTCCCAGCCGTGGGGTTGACGTTGAGTGAAGCCAGATTAAGAGGATTGAGAAGGTTGAAAACATCAACATACCTCAGGAAATTGAAACCATGTGCATATTCCTGCCACATTCATTTCAATAAATCTTCTTCTTTTTTTGTGTAGAAAATATTCCTTATAGCTCATTTGGGGTTATTTTGTGGGTTTGGGTTACAAAGGAAGCAAAAATGCTTCCCAGGTTTTAAAAAAAAGAATAGTTAAGAGGAAATGGCAGTTCTGCCCTCATCCTGCGTTTCGCAAGTTTGGTGGAAAAGTTGCAACATTTAAAATAATTATACAAATAAGAGGTTAGTTGACATGAAAAGGGAAGGGAAATGGAGACTGAGGGCAGAGAGAAGGAAAAATATTCTCCATGTTATGTTCACTCCCTTTTATTGCTTTTACAATTGTTTTCATCTGTTTTAGACCTCAGAAAATCAGATTATCTCACATGTATATAAAAGAGAATGCAATGAAAGGTTGTGGGAATAGCTTCAACAGCAATACCATGGGAGTGAGTTACATACCAAACTACGTACAATGATAAACACAGGGGGTTTTTCTGGTGGTGGGCTTAAAAAGGGTTTCTTAAACTTGCCAGTTATATGTTGAAGGGGGGGGTGAAGTGGCAATGGGCCCTGACCCTGCTGAGAATCACCCCCTTGACTGCTATTTGCCCTCCAAGACGCCATTTGAGGTAATTAAAGTTTGCAAGGGCAAAGAGAAGCTGAGGGGAAAGGTTTTCTGAAAGGAAGTGATGTGGGCATGCGGTCAGGGGCCAAGATTCACCTAATAAATCGTGTCGACAGCAGAAGCCCATTTCTGTTTGTGTAATGAGGTTTTCCCCACTCTCTTCTTCCCTCCACCCCAAAGTTGGCTCTGTGGGGCTTGAGAGGACCCTTAGAACAGTGCAGTGGGAGGAAGAGAGAAATACTTCCATATGGCAAGCTGTAATTCCACCCAGATACAGGGGCACATTTTTAACTGGGCCCCCTTGTACCTGCTCTTCCTTCAAGTTAGAAGCAGCCATTTTAAGGGAAGGCATACTTATCACGGCCCGAAGTTTGGCCCCAAATAAATATCTCTTGTGTCAGAGGTCAGAAGCCTAATACAGTGTTTCCCAACCGGTGTTCCGCGGCACACTAGTGTGCCGTGAGACACCGGCTGGTGTGCCGTGGGAGGGAGGCGGGCGAGTCGGGCGGCGAGAGGCGGCGGTGGCGAGGATCCGCGTCGAGCCGGGGGCGGCTCCGCGGTGGTGGTGCCGAGCGGCGGGGCAGCGCGCGCAAAAGGGAGGAGCGCGAGACAGAGGAGGAGGAGGAGGCCGGCATGTCCGGGCAGCAGCAGCAACAGCAGCAGCAGCAACTCCCGGCGACGGCTCCTCCTCCGCCCGCTATCGCCGCCGCCACCACAACAGCCGCCGCCGCCTCAGCTGCCGCCGTCCCTCAGTCCCTCGCTCTACTGCCTCCTCCCACCCCGGCAAGGGGAAGGGAAAAAACGTTCACTTTTGTGCGTCCCTCCCGGCGTGACGCTGCGCGCTGACGTCACGGGGCGGGGCTTTAATGGTGGTGTGCCGCGAGATTTTTTTCCGGTAAACAGGTGTGCCGTTGCCCAAAAACGTTTGGGAAACACTGGCCTAATAAATCACATCATCCACTGACTTGGACGTCCTTAAGGATTTAGCAATGGGGGGAGGGAGGTCATAAATCTTGGGACACCAAGAAGCAGCCTCTGAGAAGCTGGGAATCTATGAACAGGATGACACCTCAAGTCATTTCACATTACATCTGTCTCATGTAACTCTTCAATTCCTCTTGCAATATACATAACAGCAGAAGACTGGCGGCTCACCTGTATGCAGATGGCTCCAGCTGCTTTAATTAGACGAAGAGACATGTGCAGTTAACAGGACTCACAAATATAAATGATAGCGCTTGTGGATGACAGATTCCCTGACAAATACAAAGTCTATGATTTATGCTCAGCAATACAAGATCTGCTGGTAATTCATATGAGTATATATCTCCCTCGATGATCTGTAACCCATGTTATGTTCCTCTCTAACTACAATATCTATCTTCCATCCTTTTAAACTACTGGTAATGATGTGTGAGCCACAAAAGATATAGGATCTAAATGCTTACAGGGAATCTCATGCAAACTCTCTGACTCACAAGGAGGCCCTGAAATGTGGGTCACAGAGTTCTTCCTACACAGTTCCAGGGGGATACCTGGACCATCATTGATTCCCCTCACCATCAGCGGCAACAAATTGTACAATGAGGTGGCACAGAAGACGCAGTTTCACTGTGTTCTTCTCCTGATATGTTTTACCCCTCCTGAAAAAGCTTACATGTCATCAAAAGAGGCACATCTCTGCATACAATTGTATGGGCAAGGGTCTGACAGTGTCTCCTTGCTTAGATCCTTTCTGTCCTTCTGGTACCTCAGGTTACATACGCTTCAGGTTACATACACTTCAGGTTACAGACTCCGCTAACCCAGAAATAGTACCTCATGTTAAGAACTTTGCTTCAGGATGAGAACAGAAATCGGGCTCCGGCGGCACAGCAACAGCAGCGGGAGGCCCCATTAGCTAAAGTGGTGCTTCAGGTTAAGAACAGTTTCAGGTTAAGTACGGACCTCCGGAATGAATTAAGTACTTAACCTGAGGTACCACTGTATATTATGTATAACAAACGTTTATAACTGCATATATAAACCACATGTCTGAAACCCCACAGAAAAAGTCCTGAAACCATTTTGTCCCTCCCAAATTGACCTCAAATATTTCTCTGTAAGGTCAAAAGAAAATGGAAAAGCCTTCCCATTGTCTTTTCGTTCACAAATTCTGTCTTAAGGGTATGTCTGTGTATGAATAGGGTGAGCCTGTGACCTGGCTCAGGAACTAAGTATTTGTCATTACGAAAGACTGGCCAGGCTCCCCGGGGTATCCAATCAAGCAAGCATTAACAGGTAACCTGCCAGAAAAAGAGATAAACAACGCTCTCAAATTTCTGTTGTAGACCGCCCTTTCTGTGATGTAGGTATGATGTTGGACTCCAGGACAGGCAAGTTAAAATGTCTATATAAGGGTGGGCACACCTTGGTTCGGGGTCCTCCTCCTCCTGTGTGTGAAGGGGGCACCCTGTTGCAACAGTTCAATAAAGATCAGGCTTACGAGCTGCTTTGCTTCTCAATATTTTCTGGTTGGCCTCTGTTATTTTCTCCGACCGACGGAGAACCTACAAAGGACTCTATAAGGGCTCTTGTATTCCCCATAAGGAAATAAGGGCAGATTTTTGTTTATTACACAAGCATTGCTCTAAGGAAACAGCTCAGCTTGTCTAGCATGCTAACCACTACTACACCATACTAGAAACATCACAGAAACCATTGTTCCACCGCACCAAACAGAGCGTTATCAGTGTTTGCCCCACAGAAACACACCTGCTAATCATGAAGCATGTACAGCCCATCTCACAATGAGCTTCAAATCAAGTAGCTGAATCCGAGCAGGGCATATTGCTGGTTAAGTACAGCACTGCTTTTATTCCAAGTCGTCATTAGGTGACCTTCGCTGTGCTGCTTCAGCTGCTGCACAAAAAAAGTTGCAGACATTTTGTTGGCACTGGACTTGAGATACATAATGGGCACATTATTTGGCCATGTTATAAAACAGCATCATCCATCTGACAAATGAAAACCTTTTAATGGGTGCTCTCTTAATTATAATAATTTGAAAGAGAACATCAGCTGAAATCATAGCGAGAAGGTCACTCAATGAGATTTTTGCCTTTGTAGTCCCATCTCTTGTTAATAACACTCAGCGCTGCTCAACACCTTTGCAGAAGTTTATATGGTTTAATGCAGTTTTTGCACGTTACCTTAATTTATTAAAATGTACAATCTTCCTCTGTCCCAAAGTTTCACGGTTGATTAAATTTTGTATTAGAAAACAAACACCTTCGTGCAATTGCATTAAATTCAAATTAAGCTGCTGGAAAACACAACAGTTCTACCCTCTCTTACCCTGTCGACTAATATAACCATGACCTGGAAATTCTATTTCAAGGAGCAGCCCTTATGAAAAGAATGTGGTAGTCAAGTTTTATCGAGTTACAGAGGCAACAGAGTAGTATGATTGCAACAAAACCACTAATAACATTTCTCTGTATGCTATTGCTTGTCCAGACATGGTACATAGCAAAGACTTACAGACTGCTATCCTATCCATATTTATCTGGGAGTAAGTCCCATTTGAGAGTCCCATGGACTGCAAGAAGATCAAACCTATCCATTCTGAAGGAAATCATCCCTGAGTGCTCACTGGAAGGACAGATCGTGAAGCTGAGGCTCCAGTACTTTGGCTACCTCAGGAGAAGAGAAGACTCCCTGGAAAAGACCCTGATGTTGAGAAAGATTGAGGGCACAAGGAGAAGGGGATGACAGAGGATGAGATGGTTGGACAGTGTTCTCGAAACTACTAACATGAGTTTGACCAAACTGCGGGATGCAGTGGAAGACAGGAGTGCCTGGCGTGCTCTGGTCCATGGGGTCACGAAGAGTTGGACACCACTAAACAACTAAACAACAACAACAAAGTCCTATTGAACTCAGTAGCACTGATTATGTGAAGGATACAGCAGGTCATTGAGAAGGAGGCAAACTTGCAGGCAGATTGGAAGCAAGGTATTTTAGAATTTAAATGTCTTATTTTGGGGGAGAAAACGTTATTGAAGTTTTCACAATACAATTAAAAGTACAAACTAATCTATAAGAAATAAATAAAAGAAAGAAACTAAAGAAAGAAGAAACAGAAAGTACAAAATCCTCTCTAACCACTATGTCTTAACTTTTATGCTCTTCCGGAGGCATCTGTCAGGGGATGGTTAGCTGCTTGTGCTTAAAATTGTGCCCCTTCAGAGTTTGTGCGACCCCACAAACCTCTGTGTGTGACAGAGCTCCTCAGACATGTCTGCTCTAGTCACTAGTAGAGTCTGACAGTGGCTGTCTGCGGAAGCGCTTCCAGCAAAGAAGTTCCTTAACGGAAACGCGTCTCCTGGACTCACGACGTGGCAGCTTCCGGCGAAGTATGGGTCTCCCTGCAGTTGCTTCTGACACCTCCCCGCTATTTTCGCTCGAAGTGTCTCTCACCCCTTTCTCTCCCCTGCTGCTTCCTGCCTGGGCTGCTGCGTCTCTCTCAGCATTACTGAGATCCTCCTCCAGAGACCCCGCGCTCCCCCTGCTGGTCCCTGCTTTGGCTGTTGACTCTCTCCCAGTCTCTGGGAGCCTTACCACTTCCCTTTCCTCCGATGTCAGTTCCCTGACATCCACCTCCCCTCCAGGGCCCCCCTCTCCCCCGCCCCTACTTTCTCCTCTGGGCGGTGAGGAGCTGAAACCCCTAAAAGAATCCTCTTCATCTTCAGACGTCTCGAACAATTCCCTCCATCGGTCTTCGTTCCGACTCGCTGAATCCTCCTCCACCTCGGAATGAGCGAACCCCTCCAACTCTTCTTCGTCGTCGGTGGTGGCGAAGTATTCCCTCCGGAACCTCGCCACTGGCTGGGGTTTTCTAGGGAATCTCTGATGAAAAGCTTCAATCAAAACCTCGTCATCTACATCCTCTGCCCTGACCCAGGTGTTTTCCGACTCCGGCTCCCCTTCCCACATTACCAAATACTCTACTTGCTCTCCCCTCCACCTAGAATCGAGAATCTCCGCTACATGGTAGCTGTGTTCTTTTTCCTCCATAGCTGGTCCCCTATTGACCCTCCCCTCTCTGTCCCCTATATACGGTGACAGCAATGATCTGTGGAACACTGGGTGCAACTTCATGTGGTTCGGTAACCGGAGTCTGAAAGCCACTGGGTTGACCTGTTGCGTGACTTCAAATGGGCCCAGTCTTTTGGGTCTTAACTTCTTACAACCTCCTTTAAATGGTAACCCTTGGGTGGACAGCCACACCTGGTCCCCCACCCTAATGCTTTCCCCTTCCCTTCTGGTTTTGTCTGCCTGCCTCTTATATTCCTCCTTCGCCCTGTTTAAATTAAGTTGGAGCTGGCGATGGATCGCTTCCATTTCTTCAACGAACTGTTCTGCGGCAGGAACGCTCCAGTTCTCCCCCTCCCCCCCTGGGAAGGCTCGGGGATGACACCCGTGATTGGCCAAAAAAGGGCTCATCCCCGTGGACATGTTCTCTGCATTGTTATAGGCAAATTCTGCCAACGCCAGCTTCTCCACCCAATCATTCTCTCTGTCATTCACATAACACCTCAAATATTGCTGGAGGACACCATTAGCTCTTTCCGCCTGCCCATTGGTTTCTGGATGACGGGCAGTGGAAAAATTCACCTCTACATGCAATAAGCTCATGAGCTTCCTCCAGCACCTGGAAGTAAATTGTTTCCCTCGGTCCGAAACCACCCTCAAGGGGGCACCATGCAACCTAAACACATTTTCCACAAACAATCTAGCGGTTTCTTCTGCTGTGACCGCATGTGAGCAGGCTATAAAGTGGGCCATCTTTGTTAACAGGTCTACCACAACCATAATGGCTGTCTTCCCTTTGGACCTGGGCAGATCAGTCATGAAATCTATTGCCACTGCCTCCCATGGTCTTTCCGGCGTGGGTAGTGGTTCTAATAAACCTGCCGGTGCCCGCCTCTCCCCCTTGGCTCGTTGACATCGGTCACACCCTCTCACATATTCACGCACATCTTCCCTGACCTTGGGCCACCAGAATTCCCTGGTAACCAGCCACATGGTTTTGTGTTGCCCAAAATGCCCTGCTGTGGGGCTATCGTGCAGTTGCTTGAGTACCTTTTCCCTCAATTCCCCTTCCGGTATGTATAACGCTCCCTTGTAATACAACGCCCCGTTTCTCTCCTCAAAACCCCCGGGTTTGTCTCCCTCCCTCCTGAGACCCCTGAGTTTGTCCTGGGCGTATTCATCCTGCACCGTTCCCTCTACCAGTTCCCTTTGCCCCACCAAAGCCGCCCCACACACCCAGCGGTCCTCGGGAATAACATGGGTCTCTTCGGGTGCACCCTCTCCCTCCAAATATTCAGGTTTGCGTGAGAGAGCGTCCGCCCTAACGTTCTCCGGGCCTGGTACGTAACAAATCTCAAAGTTGAATTTGGAGAACTCCTGGGCCCATCTCAACTGCCTTTGGTTGAGCACTCGCGCAGTTCTCCAATACTCTAGATTCTTATGGTCCGTGCACACTTGCACCTTCTGTTGTGCACCAATTAGTAGGTGCCTCCATCTCCGGAAGGCCTCATAAATAGCAAGAAGTTCCCGGTCGTGCACCGTGTAGTTTCTCTCAGATTTGTTCAGCTTTCGTGAAAAGAAGGCACACGGTCGCCACTCTGACCCCTCCTTCCCCGGCTGCAGAAGAAGCACCGCCCCTATGGCTCGGTCAGAAGCGTCTGTTTCGACCCTCAGCTTTTTTTGTAAATCCACATGTAGAAGTTGTTCGTCAGAGGCGAAGGCCCTTTTCAGTTCCTCAAACGCTCGCTCCGCCTCCCCCGTCCAAACAAACTTCTTTTTGCTGCTGAGACAGTCCGTGATGGGCGCCGTCAGGTGGGCGAAGTTGCGGATGAACTTACGATAAAAGTTTCCAAACCCTAGGAACCTCTGCACATCCTTCTTGGTCTTGGGTGTTTTCCATTCCAGCACCGCTTGAACCTTGCCGGGGTCCATGGCCAACCCCTTGTCTGACAAGCGGTACCCCAGGAATTCCACCTCCTTGGTATGAAACTGACACTTTTCCAGTTTCACCCACAGTCTGTTGGCTTGCAGCCTGCTCAACACTTCTCTGACGTCTCTCACATGTTGCTCCTCATTCTCCGAATACACCAACACGTCATCTAAGAAGGCCACGCAATTCTTGTAGAGCAAAGGCCCCAGTACATGGTTCATAAAGGCTTGAAAACACGCGGAGCCTGTTTGTAATCCAAAAGGCATAACGAGGTATTCAAATGCCCCCAAAGGGGTGAACATGGTGGTCTTCCATTCATCCCCTTTCCTTATACGTATTAGGTTGTACGCCCCCCTTAGGTCCAGCTTTGTAAAAATCTTTCCTTTTCGCACCCTGGTCAAAATATCATCAATCCTGGGCATAGGAAAAGCCGCCGGCTCTGTCACTGCATTTAGGGCCCGAAAGTCACATACCAGCCTCGGCTTGTCCGTGTTTTTTTTATCCACAAAAAACACTGGGCTACCCCCCGCTGCCTTGGACTCTCTGATGAAGCCTCTCTTCAGGTTCTTGTCAATGAACGCTCGCAACTCCTGCATCTCCCTGTCTGACATGGCATACAACTTGCCTACAGGAAGCTGTGCTCCAGGGAGTAAATTGATCTGGCAATCAAAGGGCCTATGCGGGGGTAGTTGGTCCGCTTCCTTCTCGCTGAACACGTCGCTGAGATCAGCATACTGTGGTGGCACCTTCCCCTTCTCCATCACTTCCGTCCCTGCTAGGGTGGCTTGGGCCCCTGCTGACCCCTTTTCCGCCCTGCAGTGTTCTAAGCAGTGTGCGGAACCGAAGGAAACCACTCTTTGATGCCAGCCCACCAGCGGATCATGTAGGGCTAGCCAGCTCATTCCCAAAATAATGGGAGCGCCTCCCAAGGTGGCCACATTAAACGCTATCAGTTCTGTGTGCCTTGCCACCCTCATTATCATTGGGACGGTCTGCAAGCTGACGCCTCCTCCCAACAGTTCCCTGCCATCAATCGTGGTCACCTGCAGGGGGTTGCTTAAAGGGATAGTCTGTATCTGGTGCTCAGCAGCAAACTCCTTGCTCATGAAATTGCAGGAGCTGCCTGAGTCCAACAGCGCCTTTATTTTTAGGGGGTGTCCATTTTGCAGCTCTAGCGACACTTCAATCACTAGAGCAGGTCGAGGAGCTTCTGGCACTGGCACTTGGGGAAGGGGCACTTTCACTGCTCTTTGGCCTGGCTGCAGTGCCCTGCTGGCAACCAGGCGTTGGCTTTTACCTGCTCCGTTTCTCCCTGCTCTTCCCCCTCAACCGCTCCCACCATCCCTTGCCATTCCTTCCTCTGGGGGCAGACTCTGGCAAAGTGGCCTGGCTGTTGGCAGAGATAGCATTTCCGGGCTCCCTTTCCCTCCTTCTTCGCCCCCTCACTGGGCTTTGAAACTGCGCGCGCGCGGGCTGTTCCGATTTCCATCGGCTCTGCCGGCGGGAAAGCTGGCTCAGGAATGTCTGGAATGCGTAACTCCTTCCAACGTTCCCCTCTCCCTTCCCGCCTCTCCAAGGCTCTTGCCTCCTGGCGCGCTCCAATGGTCAGCGCAGATTTGGTCAGCTGATCCATAGACCCCGCCCTGGGGCTCCTGGCCAGCTCGTCTTTCACAGCTGAAGAAAGACCTTCTTCAAATAGCATCTGAATGGGTGCCGCCGATAAATCCCACCCCAATCTGTGAATCAGCATGGTAAATTCAGTCCAGTACTCACGGACAGATCTGCTTCCCTGCTTGCAAGCCATTAGCTGCGTACCAACCCTTCCTCAATATCGCTGGAAAACATGATATCC
Source organism: Podarcis vaucheri (assembly GCF_965113315.1). Lineage (NCBI taxonomy): Eukaryota > Metazoa > Chordata > Lepidosauria > Squamata > Lacertidae > Podarcis > Podarcis vaucheri. The sequence continues at coordinate 21,542,078 of NC_138755.1, read as the reverse complement.
ATTGCACGAAAGAATTTCATAGTGTCCTTTAGGATATCGTTGTGCGTTGCCATCAGGGGTCGAACCCAGTCCCGCGCCCCCTTCTCAAGATGCCCAATTACGAACGCAACTCGCGATTCCTCATCAGGGAACTCATCAAACTGCACATTCAGAGCATATTGCATCTCAGTCCTAAAGGCATGGTAATCCTTGGGGTCCCCCCCAAACTTCTGCACCAATCCTGGTACCTTTCTGGGGAACTGAGTGGTTCTCCCCTTTTTGTCAGCATCCTGAGCCCTTCTCTCCTCGAGCCTCGCCGTCTGCAGCGCAAGTTGGACCTCCAGAGCTTGATACCTTTCCTCCAAGCTTGGACCAGCTCCAACCCCTGCGTCTCCGGTTCCGACTGGGTTGCTCATGATGCTTTCTCCTGCACAGGCAGCGTACAGAGACTGTCAGACTGCTGTCAGGGGATGGTTAGCTGCTTGTGCTTAAAATTGTGCCCCTTCAGAGTTTGTGCGACCCCACAAACCTCTGTGTGTGACAGAGCTCCTCAGACATGTCTGCTCTAGTCACTAGTAGAGTCTGACAGTGGCTGTCTGCGGAAGCGCTTCCAGCAAAGAAGTTCCTTAACGGAAACGCGTCTCCTGGACTCACGACGTGGCAGCTTCCGGCGAAGTATGGGTCTCCCTGCAGTTGCTTCTGACACCTCCCCGCTATTTTCGCTCGAAGTGTCTCTCACCCCTTTCTCTCCCCTGCTGCTTCCTGCCTGGGCTGCTGCGTCTCTCTCAGCATTACTGAGATCCTCCTCCAGAGACCCCGCGCTCCCCCTGCTGGTCCCTGCTTTGGCTGTTGACTCTCTCCCAGTCTCTGGGAGCCTTACCACTTCCCTTTCCTCCGATGTCAGTTCCCTGACAGCATCATAAGAGACAACTCCAGATAAAGTGCATTACAGTGGCCTAGACTAGAACTTAATTGCAAACTCACCAGCGGCCAACATTAAGAAGGCATTACAATAAAGAAGCTGGTGAGCAGAGAATATTTTTCGCCATGTACAACGGTGAAATGCAATTGTCAAACATAAGAGCTGCAGAATCACATATAGACTGTGGTGTCCATATCTACGTCGCAATATTAAAAATAAAGGATGTTCTTTGACATATATGGTGTTCAGGTATCCAATTTGAATGTTGCCTGGATGCTTCCAGGCTTGGCTTCAAAAATACACCCAGTACTGTTGTTTTATTAATGTGGAGATGAGGAACTTGGTTCACCCAGATGCTGGATTCCAGCTCTCAACATTCTTAACCATTGGCCAAACTGGCTGAGTCTGATGGGAGTCAGAATCCAATACCATTTGGGGGTGGAGGGACCTTTTTCTGCACCCCTGGCTTACACAAAAGTTTCTCCTTTTTGCAGTGGAATATTGGCTGCCTTGCATTTATGCAGCAGTATCACTTGAAACTGTAAGATCTGCTGGTTGCAGGCAGTATTCTTCATCCATAGACCTTGAGATCGCAAGCACCATCTGTTTCACACACACACAAAAAAGATTGAGTAGTTGAAGGTGCTTAAATCAACAGTGGCAAACGTTTTATTTACAAAGTAGCGTGTGTAATTGCCACAGGTAAAGAGTTGACCAGCCCCCGCCTCATCCCACCCTCACCTCTAAGGTACATAAATCCATAAATACCCTTTTCTTTCATGGGGCTATTTCCACTTCAAACTAATGTAGCAGGTATCCGTCCAGATCTTCTTTGATCAGTATGGTTTAGACAGTGATGCTGTTTTAGCAACGGAGTCCTATCGGCTGATAGCTGCTCATGAGCAAAGATAAGAGAAGATAATTGTTCCACGTGTAAGCAAAGAGCTCTTTATCAGGGATTAGTCAATTATATCCACAAAAGGGGATGACCTGAAGATAAAGTACAAGGGGGGAGAAATAAAACAAAGACCTTGTGTCATAGGCAGAAGACAGCCTATAAAAGGAGTACCCACTTCATCCTGCAAAAAAACGTTGGCTTGAGTTTTGCCAAAACAAAATAAGATACATGATATCCTTTACTGCTGCAAAACTGAGACCACGGCCAAATTACTAGATGGAGAACTGTGGGTTTTGTTTGTTTGTTTACTGAACCTTTAGAGTTTTAAACAGATTGTTCTTCAAACAGACAGACTAGTGATTTAATAAAATATTTAAAGACAAGCTTTTATTTTCTTTCAAGTTCCGCTCTCACCATGGTTGTCTTTAAGTGGACACTTTGCTGTGTATTTACTATGGCAGCTGCCAGAGGAAATGCCATCCCATCATTCACTCCTCATCTCCTTAGTGGTACGGGCAGCCTGGCTTAAACACGTGTAATGAAAAGGCAAAAACAACCCACCCATTTAGGTTAGAGAGGAATGTCTTTACTACTTATTAGTATTTGATGTAAAAAATAAAAAGCTCCAAAGGATTGTTACGGACCGTTCTGTGATGCAATTGATAAAACACTTGAAATCTAGGGGTGCCACAAATTTCCCAGTGCAGTTTTCAAATTGGGAAATTTGCAGCGTTGCTAGATATCTTTAAAATTGCAGCAGAGAATTGCCAAGCGTAGTCCTTTAAAGTCTTATTGTTAACTGCACATTCGGTGTTATAGATAGAAATGTAAGATATTTCCTTGGACTGAGTCAGATCATTAGCCTATCAGGCTCTGTACAGTCTTACCCTGGTTTTCAAACAGCCTAGTTCTTGAATGTTTTGGCTCTCGAACGATCAAAATCCGGCTCTCGGATGTTCTTTTAGAAGCTGAGCTTCCTGCAGCCAATCAGAAGCCACGCTTTGGTTTTTTTCGAACCCCCGGGCCCAGCACAGGGAGGCATCTTGATATGACAAATGGTTTTTAATCATTCCAGGATGCTAAATGAAAGGACAAATTACTGATGATAATTACCACATACAGTAGTAGGGATGACAAGCTTTTTTAAAAACATTTCGCAAATGAATTGCCAGCATAGATGGCCCAATCTGAATCAGAGTCCCACCCTTGAAATCTGTGTTGAGGCTCCAAATGGAAGCTCTCCCTCTCTGTACTTCCTGGGTCAGGAATGCAACAGAGGGCAGCTAAAAGTATCCCTACATCCTGATCACACACACACACACACCCCCGGCAGCTTGTGGAATAAAAAGCTATGGGATAGATGTTAAGAGAGCCAACCCCAAGGCCATTTGTTGTCCAAGCTAAAGGGTTGGGTAGTTTCACACAACCCTCAGGGCCATCTTTGCCTGGGGGTACAAAGGGTGCAGGGCACCCGGGCACCGAATTCTGGCTCAATAAAAGTCAATTTGTGGGTGCTGGGCAGATCTTTGCACCCCAGCGGCACATATGCTAAAGACAGCCCTGACAACCTCATTCCATCTTCAGAAGCTGACTGGACTAGCATTTGAATTTTGTTCAAGCTATAGTGACAGGATAGCATCCCGAGGGCAGCACTCTATTTTAGGGGGAGCATGACAGGCCAATTGGCACATGCACTTATGTCTTCCAGAAAAGGAGAATAGTCATGGGGTACAGTCATACCTCGGGTTGAAATAGCTTCGGGTTGAGCATTTACGGGTTGTGCTCCGCGGCGACCCAGAAGTAGAAGAAGAAGAAGAAGAAGAAGAGTTTGGATTTGATATCCCGCCTTTCACTCGCTTTAAGGAGTCTCTTTAAGTAGAACGCGTTACTTCTGGGTTTCGTCGCTCGCGCATGCGCAGATGCTCAAAATGACGTCACACACATGCGCGGAAGCAGCGAATCACAATGTGCAGAAACGGGTTGCATTCACATCCAGAGGTACCACTGTACAGGTATTATGGGGTGAGGGGGGCTGCCACTACCTCCCAGAGCACCTCGACGGGGCTGCCTTACTCTGTAGGGGTAGCCCTGAAAGCATCATGTGCTCCTTAGCCATCATTAATGGAAAAGGGGTTGCATTGTGTCCCTCCACGAAACTCTTAACGCTAACAAAGGCACACACTCATATTTCAGAGGCAGACCCTCCAAGTGTCCCTATTTTCCAGGGACGTCCCTGATTTAGAGAAACCATCCCAGTTTCTGATTCGATCCCAGAATGTCCACTTTTTCTTAGGGTGCCTCTATTTTCGCTGGAGAAATGTTGGACGGTATGGAGTTATCCGACCCCTGAGCCGTCTGAAGGCAATCCTGTATAGGGAAGTGTGGTGATCACACAGGGTCCCCGGACGTTTGACGGTCTATTGATCCCTGTGCCACCACTGTGATTGCTTCCCCGCTGCCACCAACCCGTTTCTCTCGGGTACACACGGAGTCCAGACAGTTGTTAACATTAAACCAAATAAACAAGTTTATTTCATAAGCATTAACAAGTTTATGGTTTCAGATAATTTTTCTTGTCAGTTTCTTAATCTTAGTTTCTTTACCAGCCTATACCTTCCTAATAACTTCTAACTGATTATCCCAACTGTCTATCTGACTCCTCTTAACAGATTTTCTCACTCTCTCACATCAAACTATCCCAACCCACAGACTTATCCTCCCTCTCTCTTCTCTAACACCCGACTGACTCCTTAACAACACTAACTCTAACTCCTCCCCTTGGGTTCCCACTTGCCAATCACTTCACACTCATTTAACCCTTTCCTTATGACCCAGCATGATGTCACCTAGGAGGGCAAACGCCACAGGAAGTTTTGTTTTTTTAAAAAAATGTTTTATTATGTTTTTATGTATGTTGGAAGCCGCCCACAGTGGATGGGACAACCTAGGAAGAAGTGTGGGGTATAAATAGTAAAATTATCAGTATGGAATGGGACTTCCTTCTTTTCATCGGAGAAATGTTGGACAGTATGCAGAAGCAGCAAGACTCATGGATCAATGTGGAACCATTTCATGACTTGACAAAACATTTAGATCCGTAAAACACGAGTGGGGTGTATGTTTTCCTCAGGCCCGGTTGCCTCAATTCTGCACTTTGCATATTTCCCCGCCTCAGAAACTCAGATCAACCCTTCATTTGCTTTTCACAGGAAGCTGGAGTCTATCTGTAGGGCCCTTTTGCAGCTCATAAAGGCACAGCTGCTATAAATCAAACAAGTGGTGGCATTACTGAAGGGAGAAAGGGCTGCACGTAGCATTTTCCCTGACCTCTTTGAGAAAGAGTCAAGTCTAGAGTTTAATGAAATGAAATCTCTTTCCAAGGGAATATGAATGAGGCTGCCTCCAGAGCACTGTTCTGAGGAAATGATTTCAGCCAGCCCCTGAGAAGATTTACACTTGGGTCTCCTGTGTCAGAGGAGTTAAAGGCAGGCTGCATTCACTACCTAGAGACCTTTGAAGGGAGTTGCACCTTATCTTCAAGCCAATAGCTGCCTGGAAAATTGCTTAAAGCGAGAAGGAGAAAAATTCAGACATAACCCAATAGAAAGAAATGAAACAAATGCCCTGAAAGGCAGAACTTTTCCTGTAAATAAGAAAGTTGTCCCAAATAGACATCTCCTGATGCAAAGGTGGGCCGAATGGAGGAGAAAGATATTGGAAATGGCGAATTTCGCTAATATGCTACAGCAAGAGTTGGGGGGGGGAGCTATTTACTTCAGGATTTGTTTTTGTTTTTTTGTTCTGAATTTTGCTACCAGAGTTGGCTGTGTGGTACAAAAAGCAGTTCAATTTTTGCAACAGCTATAGTAAATCCATTCGGGGGGGATGAAAAATGTATTAATCGCAACATTTGTTTGTTAGTTTGAACTCAGTTCCACACATCTTGGTAGAAACGAGATAGTCAAGCAGGAAGAAAGAGAGCGTGGGCTAGGGAAAGATGATGGCCACAGTTGGTGGAAGGCTAGGGGCATTTAGAGCAATGACAGGATTTCCTGTGCCCAGTCTTCCATTCGTCTTCCATTATTCCCCCTATTTCTCTTTGGGGCACATTCAGGCATGCTAGCAAGGCATGGCAAGTTGTCAGAGAAATCCAGTAAGAGCACTAGGGGAAAAACGAAGATGTGGATTATAACAAGCCTTAGATTGGAAGATATAAATTCACCTCAGGCCTCTCTGATTTGAACCTTCAGTTCTGAGTGTATGGATAGTGATGGGTCCAGGTGACAGGGACATAACTGTCAGGGCATGGCCCAGTGGCCTTAGCCCTGCTGCTCCCCACATGCAATGGTAGTCATGTAACGTTTTTAGTAACCAATTAGGACTGTATAAGAGAACCAACCTGTGCTTTAATTATGCACATCGGGGTGAGGAACTTCCTTTCAGCCTGAGGGTCCCATTCCCTTCTTGGCAGCAATTGAAGGACTTCATGGCAGCGGTAGGTGTATCCAGAGGCAAAAGAAAGTGGAACAACAGGTGCCAATTTTACCTTTGACCAGGAGGCCATATACATCGCCACACATCCCATTCCATCCTCCATCCAGACAAGCAAGTTCAGGGAACTAGTTCAATGACATATTTGTTCTGAATTTTGCTACCAGAGTTGGCTGTGTGTTACAAAAAGCAGTTCAATTTTTGCAACAGCTATAGTAAATCCATTCGGGGGGGGGGGGTACTGACCCAGTACTGACCCAGCACACTGAGTCACCAAGGATCTAGGGAAGACGGTTCCAGAATACAGACTTTGCTCCTTTCAAGGAGATTGGGCTTCTGTGCTTGGTTTAATTGCGATCTTTTGTCTGAAGCCGAGCCAAATTTCAGTGATTTTTCTTATTTCTTTACAACAGTCTAATATCACTTTTCATTAAAACCACAAAGTGATGTACACCATAAAAGCAAAATTACAGTGAAAACTAGCACATATACAATCATAATCGTACAAAAAAAAAAAAAAGAACAAACTAGCATTAACTGCCAGCAAAGGCTTGGGAAAACAAATGAGATTTCAGCAAGCGCTGAAATACTATCAATTAAATAAGAAAGTTGCTCAATACCGCTCAGTAGGAGAGACTAAAATGGCATAAAGTAAGGCTCTAACTCGATGAAAATACATGAGGGGGGGGGGTTGCTGCTATTTGTAGGGCTTGTTTTCACTGTAGTTAAATGGGTGGGTAAATGAGCCAGTAGTAAATTATGTGTAATGCTGTTCAACTTGTGACAAGGGGTTGGGCTGGGGATGAACTGAGTTACGGATACAGTAGCTGGAAATGTCTTGAGAGTGAGGGATGTGTTTTGGAAATGCTACTATGGAGGGAAGCCGTAGGAACCAACTCCTAGGGGCCGAGGCACTTTGGCCTCTGGTGGGACATGCCAATGAGTGTGGGCCCCTGCTAACGCCCCAATATGCCAAGCAGGGGCGGAGGAAGGGGGTGCGGTGGGTGCGGTCCGCCCCGGGTGTCACCACTGAGGGGGGTGACAAAATGCCGGGTGGCACTTACTGCGGGGCTTGCAGTGCGCCCGAGCCACGCGTCTTTCCTGGGAGAGGTGCGGTGGCTTGGGCGTGCGCAGGCTACGCACTGCCCAAATGGTCCACCCATTGCCTCTCCACCCCCCAGCTGTAGGGGGGCTGAGTGGGAGGAGGCAGGCAGACTCCGGAGGCCCTGTGGTGCGCCCTGCCCCTATGGGCGGCTCGCCCCGCCCTCACCCCACCCTTATGGGCGGCTCGCCCCTGGACGCGCTGCCCCGGGCGCCTGAGCAGCTTCCTCCACCACTAATGCCGAGCTCCAGGCCTTCCAAGAACACAGCTTCAGTTCTACAGCAAATAACATGCCATAGAAATATCTCCTTGCTAGCTTCCAAGAATCTCATCACTAGTGGTCCAGCAGCTCAGAGATGACCAAGGGGGTACTGTGGTTCAGCACTTCTCTCTTGAAAAAACAAAAAAAACCCACTACCTGCACTTTCAAATCCTGGAGTTTTGCCAGAACCGAGTCCTTGTTTTCATGTTATCAAGCCACCCCAAGAAAACCTGGAGCGTGATGGTTTTTACACCTTTGTTAGGGCTCCAAATAATAATAATAATAATAATTTATTATTTATACCCTGCCCATCTGGCTGAGTTTCCCCAGCCATCTGGGCGGCTCCCAATCGAGTGTTAAAAACAATACAGCATTAAATATTAAAAAGTTCCCTAAACAGGGCTGCCTTCAGATGTCTTTCAAAGATAAGATAGCTGCTTATTTCCTTCACATCTGAAGGGAGGGCGTTCCACAGGGTGGGCGCTACTACCGAGAAGGCCCTCTGTCTGGTTCCCTGTAACCTCACACTAGCTCCTAAAACTCTGGCGCACCACCAGTTCTTCTGTTTCCTTCTAAAAACATCTTGCCCCAAGACAACCTGTAACTTTGTTCCTGATTTCGACCCGGAAACTCCTCACTGTGTGCCCAGCACTAGAAAAGAATCCTATGTCACTTCCAGATGGAGACATTCTACTGCAATGGGCAGTGCTATTTTTCTAGAAAAAGAAGTGCCGAAATTCACCATGGATGCCTCTGTTGTTCTCTTATAATGGCAATAGTGCTAGAATGGAGTTTCGGAAAGTTCCAGCTGGGGAAAAAAGCCCTGTTTGATGACCCATATCACAAATGGGGCGTTGACAACAGGTTATTGGCAATAGGGTAAATCCAGATTAAATGGGAAAATGTAGGCTGGCATCATGATGCTGAGGCTTTCACAATAAACGCCCATTGGGAAGCACCTGTAGAGTAAGCAGAAGAGATTATATGTCTAAGTAGCACTGTGGCACTGTGGTTTAAACCACTGAGCCTCTTCGGCTTGCTGTTCAGAAGCTCAGCAGTTTGAATCCCTGCGATGGAGTGAGCTCCTGTTGCTCTGTCCCAGCTCCTGCCAACCTAGCAGTTCAGAAGCACACCAGTGCAAGGAGACAAATGGGTACCACTGTGGCAGGAAGGTAAACAGTGTTTCTGTGCACTCTGGTTTCCGTCACAGTATTCCATGATTAAGTCATGCTGGCCACATGACCAGGAAAAGCTGTCTGTGGACAAACGCCGGCTCCCTCAGCCTGAAAGAGAGATGAGCGCCGCAACCCCATGGTCGCCTTTGACTGGACTTAAACGTCCAGGGGTCCTTTACCTTTTTTACCTATATGTCTAAGTAAAAAGGTGTAAGTGATCAACACTGTAGCAGTCTTATTCACACAAAATATCCATCATTATCTTATTTATTTTCAGTGGTACCTAAGTTTATGAACTTAATCCGTTCCTGAAGTCCGTTCTTAAACCAAAACCATTCTTAAACCAAGGCACACTTTCCCTAATGAGGCCTCCTGCCGCCGGTGCCCTTCCACTGTTCGGCTTCCATTCATAGAGGTAAAGTTTGCAAACCGGGACACTACTTCCGGTTTTGCAGAGTTCGTAAACCGAATAGATCATAAACAGGGCTGTCCTTAAACCGAGGTACCACTGTACTTCCAATATTACTGACAACCTTTTTGTAAAATAAAAATTAACAACAGTTTACACAAAAATTAAATTATAAGACAAATCCAGTTAAAACAGTACGAACCATCAAAACTAAAACTACGTAAAAAGCACGGTAAAAATCGCCAAATGCTTAGTAAACTAAACATGTTTTCACCAGTATCCAATAAGAGACCAAGGCAGATGGGAAGTTTCTTGGGGTATTCCATATGTCCCACATGCATTGGGGGGGATGGGACGACAAGTTTTAAACCTGATATGATCATACATTTTCTACAAATAATGTATCAGATTGATTCCGCCCCTCACACACTAATATTTATTCCTTAACAAATATTTTCATGTCAGCCTGTTCCACAGATGGTCAAATAACAATTAGCAAATACTAGTTAATTAGGTTTAGTGTTTAACCACCATTGGCATTAAATAATTCATAAATATTTCCCTCATTATTTGTACAGGGGGAGTCACATGGCAGATGTTTCCCATTACTCCTCCCTCCCTCTAATACGTACATGGAAGCACAGACAAAACTAGGATTCATCTGAATGGATCTCAGAGTTTTAAGGATTGCTCTGTAACCCAAACATTTTTTTTATTTTTATTTTTAAGGACTAGGCTATGTAAACTTGAGCAGGAGATGGACTGCAAATAAAAAAACACTGGCAAGATTCTGGACCATAACAGAAAATAATGGCATGAGATTACCTATCCTTTTGCGGCGTATTGAGTTTACTGAATTTCTCACTGAAGAGTCCAAGCAGAAAGGTCAGTAATTATGCAAAGTGAATAATGGGTTTAAACCAATCTTTACATCCAGCTGCTGCAAGATATTCTCCATTGATATGCACCAGGTGTCTTCCTGTTTCCCCTGTGGACAGAGTCTAGCTTTTCCAACAAAGAATGCAATAAATAATATTTCTAGCTATCCAGTAAGGGGGGGGGGAATAGTTAGCTTCATTGCTGAAACTTGAGTAACTCCAGAAAATACATAAAAGGATATAGATAGCTTTGTGGGTTGGATTTTCATCTCATTAGTAAGGACAGACAAATCAGTCCATTTCTGGTCCGTGTCATTTTTATACGTTTCACGCATAAATCTGTCCTGTTTTCCCATTTATCTGCACATTTAAAAAATAACGTACATGAAAATTCACATTTAATTACTAATTTCTAGACATATTTCTTTAGAGTCTCAAATAGAGGGTATTTAACAAAGGTTTACTCAGAGGAGGCTTATTGAAATTAAGGAACATGACTTGGGATCCATTCAGATGTGGGGGCTATTGCATTCATTTTCCTGGTTACAATATTAGCACTTCAGTCCTGGTTTTTAATGTTCCTTTTCCATTGCGTTCCTTTTCCATTGCATTGTGGTTTTTAATTGTTTACTAGATGTCTAGGTTTGTATTAATTTTGGCCTTAATTTTAGACTAATTTAATCTCTTCCAGGTCAGGAGTTTCCCCTGTGTTAACAACCTAACCACTGACTCCAACTTCAACTAATCATCTTAACTTTGTGCTTCAAAATGTGGAGCAGTATTTTTCCAAGGACAGAGAACAAAGAAAGGATAACGTATTACCTTTATAAAAATAACAAAGCGTGTTTTAAAATCACTACAAATATAACGGGAAACAAGCTTGGAAGTGACATTTTGGCTCTGTGGCTTTTCCTCCTTGCTTTACGACAACGAGAAAACGGCTCGTTCTATTTTTTTCCCCCATAGCCAGAAAAAAGGTCTCCTAGCTAAAATGTCACAACGACTCTTATTTTCAATTTCTACTATGTATTCAAAAGCCGGAGGTGACATTTTGTCCTGAACTCTCATACTGGTGTGAAACAACAATGACAGTGCACAAAGGTATATGGAACCACGGGGACTCAAATTTACCTCATAACTCCCAGATTTTGTTTGGTCATGACTATTACTCTGCCTTGCACCCCTCAGGTCATTATGACCTTTGTTGCCCCAACAGAATACAGTGAGCTTCTTAGTGTCAGGCCTTGAAAATCTGTTCGATTAAGTGTCTGCTGAAGTGTGAGGCATGTTTTGCACTCTCCCTGTGGCCCTCCTCTCTGAGTTTTTTTGCCATTTGGAAGGGGGGGAAATCATTGAAGCAGACCTTTGAGCTCTTTTCTCCCAAGACTTCAGAGCTGTTGGACACCTGTGACCAGAAGAATTGGAAATCATCTAATTCTTGTGTTTCATAGCACTGGCCCAAGCTTTTTGCCATGAAGTAGCATAACCCCAGACGTTCTTTCCCGCTTGCACTCTCCGTTATTAACAGTTTGACAGCTTAAAATCTGAATCCTGTTTGTAATTTGGATATTAAATACTCCCAGTCTGTAATTTGTCATGTGGTTTAGAGGTCTGGGTTTCTTGTCGAAATTTGGATGCATTATATTTGCTTTGTGGTTTATGAGAATGAGTACGGTGAGATCACCGTAATGAAACCTTGTTCAAACAGCCAATATTTAAAATATAGCCTTGCACACCCTTTTCATTTCATTTCTAATACCAGAGAATGGCAGTTCTGGAATACATCCAGTTACACCTAGGAAATAATGCTTTTCTTACAGCTCGTGAAAACCAAGCTTGGCTTAGATATAATCTAATTTGGAGGTTCAGGGAAGAAAAATTCCACCACAATTTCAGATTCCAATATGGCTTTTCTCCCATGAAAGTCTATGGACATGAGTTTCAATATTTAAATTTATCAGTGCCTTCCAAGCTTTTTCCGAATTTTCAGATGGTCTCATTAGCCTTGTAGATAGTCACCAACTGCCACCAACTGGTGGATGGTGATACACAGCCACATTTGGGCCCACAACTCATTCATGACGGGTAGAGCTAGCTCATGGTTCGGATGTTTTAATGCAAACTTACTCCTTGGTTAATGTAATTTTAATTATTATGAAATTTACTAGTCTGAGGGCCAATTAAGATGTGGTGCTCAGAAATGTGTGATTAGGATCTCCTGCAATTTTCGCTTTTCTGATTAGCACCCTCATGGGTCTATTTTGAAGATTCGGACATGATGCTCTAGAAGAGAACGATTTAACACTTTCCTCCCACATCTATTTCCTAAAGTAAATATCCCGCCCCCCAGTGAATTTCAGAAAAGGAAGGTAAGAACTTGTCTTGCCTCACATTTTCTCTCCTCTTTTTGTGTAGCTAACAGCAGTGCTGTGTGTGTGTGTGTGTGTGTGTGTGTGTGTGTGTGATCTACACTTGCGGAAGGTGCATGTTGCAGAAAGTGTTAGAAACCCTTCCCCAGAGTACGAACACACCCCCCATCTTCAAGTTAGGAAAACCAAAACCACAGAAGATGATAATAATGAATCTTCCATGTGAGATCTTGATTGGCTCCAATATTATCCCAGCCTTAGATGTTACTTTCTCCCTTCTGAAAAAAACAGGAGGCCACCCTCTGGCTTCAACTACCAAACACCTTGTCAAACACCTTGCCAAACACCTTGTTACCTGAATCTAATAGGAAAGCTGAATGTCAATATTTGTAAGAAGTGGTCAAAACCCGTCAGGTTACAATTCTACTACTGTATAATAAAATCTTAGATGCTGTAGACAGCTCTGAATCAAGTGAGCAAGAAAGTGGAATAAAAAAATAGGCCTATATACATCCCATCAGCATTAACCAGAATCTATTCTAATATTTTTTGGAGACTGTGGTGTTCAGATTATGTCCAGATTTAGAACTGTGCCAATCAACCAACCCTTCACTAGGCAATGATGCATCCTGGATTATCAATACATATTGATAATGTCATCTGCCCGTGTCGTTTCTTGAGTTTTCAAAGCACTTTCTTGTTTTATAAATTGAATAGCTAATGAAATGTTTTATGAAAAAGTGGATTGTGAAATGTTGTCTTTTAGAATGAAGAACAAAATGTTCAAGGTGTTCATGTATTTGCTCCACAAAATTATTTCTAAAACAGGAAGACTTTTGTAAGACTATGTACAGGTTGAGGGATAGCTCAGTCGGTAGATCATTAGATTCTTACTCTCAGGATTGTCGGTTTGAGCCCCACGTTGGGCAAGAGATTCCTGCATTGTAGAGGGTCCCTTCCAACTCCACAAATCTGTGGTTCTATGTGCAGGATCAGATCATTACAATTCCTCTACACTGAGGACAAGCAAGTCCGGGTTTGCACACTGGTTTGTACAACCCTTAAATGCATTCCTGCCTCTTGGAGGGCACTGCCTTTGTCACAGGAGAAGAAAGATGGATTCAATGCCTTCTTTGCTTGTGGCCTTCTTGTTTGCATTGTTGTTTCTTGTCCTCTAGGCTATGCCTCCAAGGACTGGGAATGGGAGAAAGAACAGAGGAACACAGTTTTGTTGCCATCCAATTAATGCTCTGCAAACCTGTTGGAACCAAGATTCAACCTGTAGCTGATGATAGCACTGCTTCTGAATATGACTGGATTACAAACCAAGCAACACACTTAGGGCTCGATTTTGGAATTGTACTTTCAAATGGTACAAAACATCTGCAAATATTTTTCCAAGTCTGCCATTTTGCCACGTATATCTCTCCTGCAATATAATAGCAAAGGCCTTTTCACAACAGGACTCCGATTTCTCTTGCCCCTTACCTTCCACAGATTCCTCCATCTTCTGTAGCATATGAAATAAACTTCTCTACATTTGGAAATACATCAAATCAGGAAATAAACTGATACATCAAAACATAGAGGTTTCTTTTCATCTATGACAGAATAAACAGAAACTGATGATTATAATCACTAAGAAAAAGACATTAAATTCCATAGTATTCACTGTGTTTTGTTTACCCTTCCCTCTTTTCTCAGCTCTTTTTATGTCTGCTTGACACAGTGGAGGACTGGAGAAGACATAATAATTTTCAGAATAAAAAATAATTTGTTTTAGTGTAATGTTGATGCTTCCTATTTTTATTGCGGTTCTTTTGCCTGGCAAAGCCAAGGAGATGCTAGGTTTATTTTAAAAATAAATTCAATTTGTGATTATTGTCTGAATAAACTGTGCTATTAATATACTAGACATAAAATGGTGAACCAAGTTATACATAGTGCATTTCATGTCCTAAAGTGGGAAAGTGACTTTCAAAACTTAAGTTTTTTCCTGCCTACCCCCTAAAAGTACAGCCCACCACCACCACATGGTTTAAAAATTCCCAGAAATTTTCCATCTCTAGCAAGGACCAAACAATATCCGGCCATCTGTACCACTGCCTATGAACTGCTAGAAAAGCAAGTTTAATGCATATTTGTTTTGTTTTTTCTGGGGGTACGCAGGGGTATGCATACCCCTAAACATTTTGTGAATCTTGGTACTTCTGTCCATTTACCATATTTGTTTTTCCTGATTTGAACTCTAAAATGGTGGTTTTCTTGAGTCAAAATGAGAGTATCCCCTAAACATTTTTTAAAGAAAAAAAGCACTGCATATAATAATGTACTCTACTTGTTTGTCCTGATGAAGAGCGAACAGTCACATTTAGGCATGAGGTATGGCAAAACCTACACTTAAAAACTGCTTTTTGTCAAGCTCCTTTAATGTATCCCAAATGTGCTGCATTTTAGAGATTTTGTCCATGGGAGTAAACTATTGTATTATGAAAAGAATTAAAATATAACAGGCACATTCCTTAGATCATATCAAGGGAATATGAATAAAGATTCCAGAATCTTGATAGATCCTAGTCAGCCAAAAGCACCCTTAGGAACAATCCTTCCTCAGATATCCATCTTCAGCTAATTCAGCAGAAAATCTCTTATGCACTCCTGTATGATTCGTAGTCACAACAGCTACAGACTTAGATAGCAAACAGCCCCATCTGAAGTAAAAAGCTATCTAGATAATTCTTCCTGTGTGACTGTTCCAAGGTTTGATGTATGGCAGCAGCCTGCCCCACTTTCTCAGCTCCAACGGCGCTTGTCTCTGACACAAATTCACTAGGCCAGCAATGCATTTTCGAAGTAATTGTCTACAGATCTACAACCAGAATAACAAGCTCAACTCCAACAATTCGAAGAGCCGTACATACAAAACAAAAAGGGGAAAACAACAAAGAACAAAAGGATATTGGTAGCACCTTGCACAATTTATCAATTTATTTCATAAAAATTTATACACTGCTTGATTGTATGTAGATATAAAAAAGCAGCCTCAAAGCAGTTTACAAAAGAAGAAACGGTGAAACCAAGAAAAATTTACAACCTTACTTTAAAAAAATACAAAAGTTAAAATACTAGAAAAGATTACTTCAACTTACTAAGAATCTAGGTAGGCTTGTCTAAACAGGGATCGTTTTAACTGGTGCCAAAAAGAGTACAGTGAAGGTGCTTGATTTCCATAGGCAGGGAGTTCTGAAGTGTAGACGCTGCCACACTAAACGACTGAGTTCATACGACTGCTGGACAGGGATTACTGGGCACCTGTAGTAATGCCAATTCCGTCAACTGAGGTGGCTGAATGGGCACATTTTCTTTAAAAATGTTTAGGGGTACTCTCATTTTCCTACTCATATTGAAATGCTGCCACTCAATGAGCATAGCTGTCAAGCGTCCCTTATTTGGCAGGAAAGTCCCTTATCCCAGTGCTGTGTCCCGCTGCTGTCTCTTATTGATGTTCCTTAAATTTCCCGGGTTTCAAAGGAAGCAGCTCCTCTCGCTCCCTCCCTGCCGGCTAGGGAGGAGGGAGGCTCCAACTGTGTTGCTTGGCTGTGTTGCTCACCCAATAAGGAGTCTAGGAACGACTGGGGGGTGGAGCTTGCATGCCTTGTGCGGATCAAATCGGCCGCGTTGCCTGGGGACTTGCCTTTGCTCAGCGCTTCCCAGCTGAGAGGTGACGGTGGTTTTCCTTGCTGCATCCCCTTTGCCGGGTTGCTGCGCTGTGGGAACCACCGCTTGAGGCTTCGTTTGGCTGCTGGCTGGGCTTTCTGCCTTTGGCTTGGAGGGGCTCAGAAGTTGCACATACCTGTGCTCGCAAAATCCCTTATTTTGGCTGCTGATCCCTTATTTTCAAGGCTGCTGGTCCCTTATTTTCAAATCTCTAAGTTGACAGCTATGTCAGTGAGGCCAAACCTAGATTCACACAACGTTTAGGGGTCCCCCCTCCCCAGAAAAAAAAAGCACTGGGTATGGAGACCTGGTAGCTTCTTGAGCTTCATTCAAGTGGTCCTTGGCAAGTCTGTGGAGAAGGAGCAATGGCGACTGCAGCAGCTGCTGTGTTGTTCTTAGGATTCCTTCATTCATTTATATGCTGCTCAACTGACTGGGTTTCCCCAGCCACTCTGTGTGGCTTCCAACAAATTAAAACACAGTAAAACATCAAACTTTTTTTAAAAAAAAACAACCCCTCCCTATACGGAGCTGCCTTCAGATGTCTTCTAAAAGTCAGATGATTGTTTATTTCCTTGACCTTTGATGGGGGTCGTTCCACAGGGCGGGCACCACTACAAAGAAGGCCCTCTTCCTGGTTCCCTGTGTGCCCATAAGTTGATTGGGATGGATCAGGCAAAGGGGATGGGGTACTTGAAAAGAGTGATTAGGCATCATGTCTTATTCAATAAAGTCTTCTATGAAATACTTCCAATCATTCTCATTATACTTTTTCTATTGTCTTGATCTTATCGCACAGTTTATTTTATAACTTTTTCCATATATTCCTCTAAGAAGTTTATTCCATTTATTTATTGTACACAAGTATCATTCAATTCTGCTAGGATGATATCATTTTTCAAATATAGTCTTATATATTCCTTAAATAATTTCCATTCTCTGTGATGTTGTATAAAGATTTGGTTTCTTTTTTTAATTGACATTTTCTTGCTACTGTTAAACTCTTTTTTTTTTCCTTTTCTTCTTTTTTTTCTTGTTTCTTATATTTGGTGCTTAATTCTGTTGTACTCAGCTTTATTGTATGATTGTATTTTAAATTAATAAAGATGTTATTTTTTAAAAAATGAAAAGAGTGAGTAGGCTTAGCAGCAAAATAAATGGGAAAACCACAAGATGTAGCAATGGTCGCCAACTTAGATGGCTTTAAAGGGTTTTTTTGACAAAACTATGTAGGGTGAGGCTATTGATGGCTGCTACCCATGATGGCTGTGTACTATCCCAAATACCAGAGGCAATTTTCCTCTAAATACTCATGTCTTGTTTGCAGGCTTCCCATAAGCATCTGTTGGGCTCACATAAGAGCAGGCTGGTAGACCGGAGGGACCTTTGGCCGGTTCCAGCATGGATTGCCTTATGTTCTTATGCTGCTGCAATGCTGCTCCTTGTATCTGCCTACAGCTCCATTTAAATGACAGAATTTCCATGCCATCACCATTATCCTTTGCCAGGGACAATCATGACTGCTCAACCATTAGAGAAAGTGACTGTGCAAAGTGGCCCTCAGACAAAACAGTTTTATGGGAGACCGAGGTCAGATGTGGGAAGACAGTGAAACGATTTTCAAATAAACCGTGGTGTTCAACATTGACCTCCCCGCCTCCGGTATTCCCTTTTTGCTCTGATTATGCGTTAAGGCACTGAACAGGGAGAAGGGGAAGCGTCAGCGTGCCCTTAGTTTTGTAAACACTGAACAAAAAAATGCAGTTAAACGAGGTCGTTCAAAGGGATTTAATGTGCAATGCAATGGTCTCTTTAGCCATCGTGGTTTGGACAGTATTTCAAAACTAGAGAAAGGCCGGATGTAAATAGAATTAATTAATGGTTGGTTTCCTGAAACTAAGGTGGTAATTAATTAATTTATTTTATTTTTTAAAGTTTTTATTTATACTTTTCAAATTTATACATTTCATTAATCTTACAATCATTTTAGCATAACAAAGTTTGACTTCCTTCCCCCTCTCTCTGCAGTTCCTTGAATTTATTTTTTTAATACCTTCTGCATATCCAAATTCATTCAATTTTCTCATTTAATTATCTACTTTAAGTATAAACTATTATGAAACTGCAGGTTATTACAAGAATCCTGCCAATGCTTTTATCTGGTTACAATTTATCTGTAAATATTCAATAAACCATTTCCATTCTTTTATAAAAAGTTTATCTTGGTTTCTTATTCTTCCAGTAAGTTTCGCCGTTTCTGCATTTTCCGTAAGTTTTTGCATCCATTCTTCCTTCGCTGGGACTTCTGATTCTTTCCATTTTGGGGCAACTAGCATTCTTGCTGCTGTAGTAGCAATCATAAAATAAATTTCTATACAGTTTAGGTAGTTCTGTCCCTATAATTCTCAAAAGAAAAGCTTCTCTTTCTTTTTTTACAAATGTTATTTTGAACATCCTTTTCAATTCATTATATATCATTAATTAAATTTATATACCACTCTTCAGCCATGGATTATAGGGCAGTTTACAATATAAACCGTATACAATACAGTATATATAGCATGGGAGACGGCTTTCAACAGGAAAGGTTGCCTAAGATGTTCATTGAGACTCTCTGGTAGGGTAGGTAGAGAAGTATGAAGGAAGAACTATCAGAAAAAAACCAGGTAAGTGATGAACTATACCTTGATCACAAATAAACAAGTCAATCCTATTTGTTATGTGTGGCCCCAGCAGATGAATAATGTTTATTTAAATGGAAAAACAAGCATGACCTTCCCATTTCCCCCATCTTTTTTTTGGGGGGGGGTAATGGATGGTAAGTTGTGGGTGAACATATAAGACAACACAGCGATTCTTCAAACAGCTCTTGTTTATTCAGAGGCCAGAACAGAACTGAACTGAAGGGCTCAGTCAGCCTGCTTATATAGAGCTCCAATACACATAATTGTAACAGCCTTCTAAAACTATCCAATCACTGAACGTCACTTTCAATCCCTTATTTGCATAACTATCTACAGTATCGCCCTGCTGGCCCAGGGTGAGAACTTCAGTACATAACAGATGACACCAGCAAGTTGGTCATCTCATTTGTATGCACTTTCTTCTATTATGATTTTAGAACGGGAGTTCTTTCGTAAGCAACGGAGTTGTCAGAGAAGATGGCTCCCATTTCCTTGCTTGCCTTCTTACTTCTCCCTGTTTCTCCCTGTTTCTCAAAAAAAAAAAAGGCGGGAGGACAAGGGATGGAGAAAAAACTAATGCAATCTTTTCTGCAGTCAGCCAAAAAAACTGTTTGAAGAACTGTGAACCAATCCATTCATCTCACTAATGGCCGTTGGCAGCCCGATTTCATAGTCATGGAAAGTGGGTCCTTTCCAGGATATTAAGAAATTTAGATTAATAACCTGGCCTATCTCCAAAACTTTACATTTTAAAAAAGGTTATAGTGAAAAAGATGTAGATCTTTGTCTCTAATATGCTTATAATCTTATTCAGCGTCTACATGAGGGGTGGATTGAGTGAATTTGAATTATCTTAGCAGAAACGGGGCATAGTGAATGAGGCCTACTTGAATCCTACAGCCTTTCTCAACCTTGGGTCCCCAGATGTTATTGGACTACAACTCCTATCATCCCTGACCACTGGTTCTGCTAGGCTGGGTTGATGAGAGCTGTAGTCTAACAACATCTGGGGACCCAAGGTTGAGAAAGGCTGCTTAGGAAGTGCTGAATCTGGTCTAGTTTGCAGGGAACCTGGTGTTCTAAATAAAATCTGGACTGGAAAGTATGCTAGAACTACTTTGAAAAATATTCTTATGAGTATGTGGGTGCCAGACCCCTCAAATCCCTGGATCTAGCAAGTGTTAAAATATAAACGGGGCTTCTAGTAGCCAGGCTAGCCCCCTGCTGAGGTGAAAGGAAAACAAAGAAAAGAGCTCTATGGGAGACAGCAAATTCAACTCGCAGGTAGTGAAAAGGACAAATGTAAGAGCTGAGAGTTGACAGTGATAAGACCTAGAAGCAAAGCAGTGGAGAAAGAGAGAGAGAGCCATGCCAGATCTCTGCTTGGATCCAAGGCTGTAGCTAAGGGAGAAATAAAACCTGCTCTTTAATGATAAATCGGAACAAACAGCAATGCGCAGAAAACTCTATTGCTGTTTGTTCAGATTAAAAAAAGCTGTGGGGCAATCGGAAATTATCCAAGGGCACGTTAAAATTATTATTATTATTATTATTATTTGCTTATATCCCACCAATCTGGCCGGGTCTCCCCAGCCACTCTGGGCGGCATCCAACAGAATATTAAAAACACAATAAAACATCAAACATTAAAAACTTCCCTAAACAGGGCTGCCCTCAGATGTCTTCTAAAAGTCAGATAGTTGTTTATTTCCTTGACATCTGATGGGAGGGTGGGCGCCACTACTGAGAAGGCCCTCTGCCTGGTTCCCTGTAACTTAGCTTCTCGCAGTGAGGGAACCACCAGAAGGCCCTCGACGCTGGACCTCAGTGTCCGGCAGAATGATGGGGGTGGAGATGCTCCTTCAGGTATACTGAGATATATTCAATTTAGGGTGTACAAAATTTCTAACCAGTACTCCACGCTGCATCATTTTAATTTATGGAATTTTTGATGTCAAACAGGTACGCCATTGTTTGTTTCTGTATCTCTCAAACATTATATTGTTATATGTAATATAGATGTAATAAAACATACCTATGTAATAAAATAAAATTTGGGGGGGTATTGCTGAATGCAAAGATATTAAGGCTAGAAAGAACTATTCTTTCGTTCACTTTGGATATATATATATCCAAAGAATGAGAGAGGGGGAGACTGGCATTTGTATAACTCTCCATTTGGCAAATAGACTCATGGCCTTTACATTCTCTTGTTATGGAAGTGATGTAATGAAATGGGGGTATATTGGAAATGGAAAGGTGTCAGAGTTATATTGTCTAGCGAAATGACCTTTGGGTTTATAACTCTCCATCAGGAGTAGTCGAAGAGCCAAACCCTGCTCTTTATGAATAAACCACAGTGAAAGAAAATATATGACCCTCTCAGTAGGACGCCATGCTTCAGTTCTGTTTTGGATCCAATGTGTGTAGGCTGGCCTCACACCTAGAAAATAGAAATTTGAAAACAACCCTGTCTGTAAAGCTGAAATAGTTCAAAAGAATCCTTTGGAGAATATTTATAGGGATGCACATATTTGAAGAACTGGTGTGACATGATTTGTTTTCCTGTCTCAATAATGAAAAACAAGGTGCAGAAAAGAGCAGCTAAATCAGAATTTCCCAAACTTGGGTCTTCAGCTGTTTTTGCACTATTGTCCCCACCATTCCTGACTAGCTAGGGATGATGGGAGTTGTGATCGAAATACAGCTGGAGACCCAAGTTTGAGAAACACTGAGCTAAAGTGACCAAGGGGTTGGAGCAACTCCCCTATGAGGAAAGCTTACAATATTTGGGTTTTCTTAATTTAGGAGAAAAGGCAAGGAGAGGCATGAGAGATGTGCATAGAGAGAAGTTTCTCTCACATAATAGTGGTACCTCAGTTTACGAACTTAATCCGTTCAGGAAGTCTGTTCTTAAACCAAGGTGCACTTTACCTAATGAGGCCTCCCACCACTCTTAGACAGAGATAAAGTTTGCAAACCGGGACACTACTTCCGGTTTTGCGGAGTTCGTAAACCGAATCGTTCGTAAACAGGGCTGTTCTTAAACCGAGGTACCACTGTACTAGAACCTTCAAAGAACCTGGATGTTGGACAGTTCGGGACAGACAAAAAGAAGTACTTATTCACACAGCTCATACTTAAACTATGGGATTTGCTCCCCGAAAAGGTAGTGGTTGTCCCAAACATGGGAGGGTTTAAAAGGGGATTAGCCAAATGATGGAGGAAGAAGCCACCAATGGCTAGCAGCAATGATGGCTGCGTCCTTTTTCCATTACTGAAGGTGGTATGCATCTGAGTACTAGTTCCTAGGAAGTACAAGTGGGGAGAATGCTGTTCTGCTCATGCCCTGTTTATAGGCTTCACACAGGTATCTTGGTCGCCACAGTGATAACAAGATATTGTACTAAATGGCTGGCACCCAGAAGGGCTGGGTGGAGAATATAGGGGTGCCATTTAAATATAGCTCTTCAACCCATCATCGCAGGTGCTTTATTTTCAAGCTATAATTACCAGCTATGATGATTTTATGAAGCACTAATAAACTTTAAGCACTCTGACAGGAAAGCAAAGCATACAAATATGTTACCTTTCAAAAACCATAATCCTAGCATGCCATTTCTGAGGGTGCAGCACTGTCAGGCAATGGAAGAGAAAAACACACCCCTAAAATCAGGGAGTGATGAGTGCACATACACAATATGTGATGTGTGAACGTACACAGTTGATTCCATTGCAGTTTGAGAATAAGATGAATTACCTAGGTATCTATTTCACATTCAAAAATTAAACTGTTAGTTCTGGATCAGTTACAAATGGGTTAGGAGCTTTCATGTGCCTGGTACCTTCATGTACGCAATGATCTGTTCAAGATATTAATAATGTGCAGTTTATAGTGACTGGAAGCATAAAAACTGACACCTTTTGGAAGAAATAATTGTCCAGGCCCATAAAAATAATATTCAAACTTTTACTGGCATAATTCTACAGAACAAAATGTAGGGATCAAAGATACAACAAAAAATATCCATACAATGTCATGTGCTGCCCGGCATAGGCTCAGCATCTTAGAAAATATCAAATAATCCTAACAGACCTAGAAGCAGAGGTCTGTCTCTCTCCACAGTCTGCTTTTCAGCTTCCATTGGCCTTAGGCTGTTTACTCTGCCTTCAGGAGAGCTTCATTTACATCCTTACTTCATGGAGTTTAGGAGACAAAAGACTAAAGCCAACTCCCTTTAAAAATGGAGATTTGCAACTCAATACCTTTATCGCATGATCAAAGTTTCACTCTCAGCACAGAATAGAAAACAGTCAGCAAGTAATCACTAACTACTATCCTTTATTAAGTTACAAACTTAACGGAGGTCCGTTCTTTTTTTTTCCAAATTCTTTTTATTTTTATTCCATACAGACCAAACACACACAGAAAATCAACGAAAAAACACACACATATAAAGAGAAAAACAAAAACAAGAAGTCTCAATCACAGCGAAAAAACACACAAAATTCTTATTTTCATAGTTTTTTTTCATAACATATTTCTTTCTTTTGGGACTTCCTTCAGCCTGGCCGCAAATCATACGAAGTAAATAAGTAGAGTCACACGTTTCATCCCTTATATTGTCATTATGTCCAATTTTGTTCTCTATTTTCCTTATACAATAACCTTAGTCTGTCACAGTACATCTCTAAAGCCCCTTAACGTTATTTGTCCATCACTGATGTTTTCCAGATAGTTTACATATTTTCCCCAGTCCCTGACGAACACTTGATCTTTTATATATCTGATCTTTCCCGTTAACTTGTCTAACTCTGCATATTCTGTTAATTTACATCTCCACTCCTCTACTGTTGGAGTTTCTTCCTGTTTCCATCTTTGAGCTATTAAGATCCTTGCTGCCGTAGCCGCATAGTATACCAATTTGCAATCCTCCTTTCTTATCTCTCGTTGTAATATTCCTAATAGAAAAGTTTCTGATTTTTTTGTAAACGTGTACTTCAAAATCTTTTTCAGTTCTGTATATACCTTTTCCCAGAACTGTTTTACTTTTCCACACTCCCACCACATATGGTAGAAGGTGCCCTCTACGTCTTTACATCTCCAACACTTATTATTCACTTTGTACATTTTTGAGAGTTTTACAGGTGTCAAATGCCACCTGTAAAACATCTTCATAACGTTTTCTTTTAACGCCGTACACGCTGTGAAATTCAATCCATCTCTCCATAATCTTTCCCAGTCCTCATATTGTATACTGTGGCCTACGTCTTTTGCCCAACGGATCATCACTGATTTCACCTCCTCGTCTCCCAGATTCCAGTCTAGTAGCATCCTATACGCTTTAGATATGTTTTTCTCCTTGTTGTTTATTATTTCCGTCTGGAATTTTGAGTCTTTGTCTACATACCCTCTTTCTTTAATATCTCTACTAAGCATCTGGTTAATCTGTTGGTGACTAAACCAATCGTACACATATTCTCTAATCATCTCGTAGGGTTTAATTCTCCATTTCCCATCCACTTTAGTTACTAGTTGGTTGTATGTTGCCCAGTTACTTTCCATGTTGATAGTTTTCCTGTTTATTATTTCGAGTGGTGCCAACCAGTGAGGTGTTTTTGGTTCCAATATATTTTTGTATTTTTCCCACACTTCTATTATCGGTCCTCTGAAGATGTGGTTGCTAAATCCCCTGTGTGCTTTCGTTTTATTTTTCCACAGGTAGGCATGCCAGCCGAAGTGGTTATCAAAACCCTCCAAATCAAGTAGCTCCGTGTTTTCTAATTTGACCCAGTCTTTTAGCCAACCTAAGCATGTCGCCTCATAATATAACATAAGATCTGGCAGCGCAAATCCCCCCCTTTCTTTTATATCTGTGAGTAATTTAAATTTGATTCTGGGTTTTTTGCCCTGCCATATGAACCTCGAAACTACCCTCTGCCATTCTTTTAGAGTCTTACTCCCTTTTATTATAGGTATAGACTGAAACAAAAACATCAATCTTGGTAAAACATTCATCTTTATCATGTTTATTCTTCCCCATAATGATAATTTTAATCGTCCCCATTTCTCTAAGTCTTTCCTTATTTCCCTCCATACTGGTTCATAATTATTTTTATAAAGGTCCATATTTTTAGATGTTATCCAGATACCAAGGTATTTAACTTTCTTTACCGTCCCTATCTGCCATTGCTGTTGGATTAATTCTATTGTCTTTGGGTCCACATTCTTATATATCATTTTTGTTTTTGTCCTGTTTAATTTAAATCCAGCCACCTTTCCAAATGATTCTATTTCTTTCATTATCTCTCCTATTGATGTTAATGGGTCTTCCGTCATCACCACTAAGTCATCGGCAAAAGCCTTGGTTTTATATATGTTTTGGCCTAAAGTCACACCTTTTATATTTCCATTTTTCCTTATAGTGTTTAGGAGGGTTTCTAGCACTGTTATAAATAGTAACGGGGAGAGTGGGCATCCTTGCCTTGTACCCTTCCTTATCTTAATCTCTTCCGTTACTGTGCCATTTACAATCAGCTTGGCCTTCTGATCCGTATATATTGCTTTCACCCCGTTATAAAAATCACTGCCTACTCCCATGTGCTCTAGGTTTGTTAACATAAAGTTCCATATCACATTATCGAACGCCTTTTCAACGGAGGTCCGTTCTTAACCCAAAACCATTCTTAACCTGAGGCGTGTTTTCGCTAATGGGGCTTCCCGCTGCCACTGGCACGTGATTTCCATTCTCATCCTGGAGCAAAGTTCGTATCCCAAGGTACTACTTCCGGGTTAGCGGAGTTTGTAACCCGAAACGTTTGTAACCCGTGGTACTGCTGTACTTGGTAAGAACTCTTCCTGCTTCTTGGCATCCCACCGTGGGAGGGTTAGGCTTTCCTGAAGCCTTGACATTCTGCCATCAACACCCACTCGTCTGTTGGAAAGGTTCCTGCGGGGCTTTTTTGGAGCACCTGCCCCATCCCTGTGCTTCCCTTTCCTGGGAACAGAGCTTTTCTTCGGAGCAAGGCCCTTGCAAGCAACTTTGCTAGAAATTCTGTTTAAAATGAGTTAAAAGGTTAACATGGCAATTTTAAAACAGAACTTCCAGCCACTGCAACAAAGTGGAGGCAGAGCCATCACTTTTTCAGGCCACCTCATCCGCAGTGACTCACTCTGAGGAAGGACCGCCATTGTCAGAGGAGGACCACTCCAGCGCCTGAGAAAGCATCACTGGTAGGAAGAAGCTTTAAGCTGCAGTTCTGACGTGCGGGGCAACTGCGCTCATAACCACAAGTTCCTGACAGTTGCAAACCATCTCTTAAAAAATTAAAACCAGAAGCTGAGAGAAACAAAGGGGGGAAAGATATCTAAAACCATGGGTAGGCAAACTAAGGCCTGGGGTCCGGATCCAGCCCAATCGCCTTCTAAATCTGGCCCACGGACGGTACAGGAATCAGCGTGTTTTTACCTGAGTAGAATGTGTTCTTTTATTTGAAATACATCTCTGGGTTATTTGTGGGGCATAGGAATTTGTTCATTTTATTATTATTTTTCAGAATATAGTCCAGCCCCCCACAAGGTCTGAGGGACAGTGGACTGGCCCTCTGCTGAAAAAGTTTGCTGTCCCCTGCCTAAAATGAAAGGTTGTTGTTTTTTATTAATCGTAATAAAAACCAGAACTAACAAGCAGCACCATTTATTTAGTATGCAGTTCTCTGTAAAATGCATTCTAATGAGTGCAAAGGTCTTCACATCCACTGACAACAGTGAAAATTATAAAACCATTTTGCATCGTTTTGGCTCCAACGCCACTCCCTCGTGGGCGAATTTTGCAAAGTACCGTTCTTCTGCTTTATAGCCGCATAAACCTCTGCCTTCTTTCCATCTTCTTTCTCATCCGTCACCTCTGATAAATAAGAGTGATGCGGGGCTGTGTTATCAGGTTATAGATGTGTTTGATTTCAAGCCTCCTCTTGGGAAAAGTAAAAGGTAAAGGTAAAGGTACCCCTGCCCAAACGGGCCAGTCTTGCCAGACTCTGGGGTTTGTGCGCCCATCTCACATTTAGTGGCCGGGGGCCAGCGCTGTCCGGAGACACTTCCGGGTCACGTGGCCAGCGTGACAACGCTGCTCTGGCGAGCCAGAGCCGCACACGGAACGCCGTTTACCTTCCCGCTGGTAAGCGGTACCTATTTATCTACTTGCCCCCGGGGGTGCTTTCGAACTGCTAGGTTGGCAGGCGCTGGGACCGAGCAGCGGGAGCGCACCCCGCCGCGGGGATTCGAACCGCCGACCTTTCGATCGGCAAGCCCTAGGCGCTGAGGCTTTAGCCCACAGCGCCACCCGCGTCCCTCTCTTGGGAAAAGTAGTTATAGCCAAGTTAACAAGCAGAATTTCATTAAGAACTGCAGGAAATGTGAGTGGGTGTGAGCCAATAGGAAAAGCAGAATGCCTAAAAGCGGAGGTACTTAAGGGCAGAGGTCACTGGGGAGCAACCTGTGCAATGGATCCATTTTCATGATCTTTGCCAGTTTTCTGAGAGTGTTCTTGTTATGTACTGAAGTTCTCACCCTGGGCCAGCAGGGGGATACTGTAGATAGTTTTCACTCAGGTCCATATATGCAAGTAAGGGATTGAAAGTGACGTTCAGTGATTGGATAGTTACAGAAAATGGTTACTGTTACGTTCTAGTGGAGCTCTATATAAGCAGGCTGGCTGAACCCTTCTGTTTAGTTCTGTTCTGGCCTGTGAATAAACAAGAGCTGTTTGAAGAATCGCTGTGTCATCTGATATGTTCACCCACAACTTAACAGTCCTGACTTCTTTTTAAGATGGAACTCAAACACTGTTGGATATTTTTAACTAGCAAAATGCACACCCTCATGACGCAGAAGGGAGTAGCTATGCTGGCACCACTTGGCCTTCACCCAACAGCTTTCAGCCATAGAAGTGATGGGCACCTGTGCTCACTTTGCAGAAAGTAAAAGCTTCGAAGGATGAAACCACAATTCTAGTGGTGACCAATAGGGATAAGGAAGAAATGGGATACAGTACATATTTAAAGGTGAACACACTTTCTGAAGCAGTACCTGGACTGAAGCACTGCCTTCTTTTAAAAATGTGTTTGGAAATGCAGATAAAGTGTGTATAAAAATGCGTATGTTATAGTGACAGTAACATACAAAAATACATTATATTAGGGTAACTAGAGACCTTCCCATGTGTTATGATGAACAAAGAGAGCCCTCCCTCACAGGTGTGGGTAGTGATGGCCCAGGAGATGGAAGCTGCTAAGTTGCTGAATTCCCTCTCCACACAGGTGTGTCTGGCTTTTTACCTATTTACCCTGGCCTTTGACACCTGGGACCTGCTGATAAATGGCAAGTAAGAAATTTGAAGATCATGGTAAATTGTTTTGCAAAAATGTGTATATTCGGCAAGGTTGCATATAAAACTGTGTATTGGGAGAAATTCACACTTAAATGCTGGTGAATTTTCACGAGGACCTTTCAAAAACCACTACTACAGACTGATATGGAAATGCGGGGAGCTGCGTTTAAGATTGGGAAAAAATGCAAAACTGAAATGGACAGATTCACACATTCCTAGAGGCCAACTAGCATTTCATCCCTGGTATCTGGTGAGTCTGATATCAGGATCAGTTAGGCATTTCCTCCACAATCCTAATCGTACAGTTGACACCAGCTATTTCTATTATGTATGGAAGTGAGAGCTGGACCATAAAGAAGGCTGATCGCCGAAGAATTGATGCTTTTGAATTATGGTGCTGGAGGAGACTCTTGAGAGTCCCGTGGACTGCAAGAAGATCAAACCTATCCATTCTTAAGGAAATCAGCCCTGAGTGCTCACTGGAAGGACAGATCCTGAAGCTGAGACTCCAATACTTTGGCCACCTTATGAGAAGAGAAGATTTGACTTCTCTTCTGATGTTGGGAAAGATGGAGGGCACAAGGAGAAGGGGACGACAGAGGACGAGATGGTTGGATAGTGTTCTCGAAGCTACCAGTATGAATTTGACTAAACTGCAGGAGGCAGTGGAAGACAGAAGTGCCTGGCGTGCTCTGGTCCATGGGATCAGGAAGAGTCGGACACGACTAAACAACAACAACATTTCTATTGTGCCATGAATGTAAATGATGACTTTTACAGAACAGGTGCGATATGTTTTTGGCAGAAAGCAACTTGCAGTTTGCATGCACAGGACATTGAGACAAATAAAACAAAGAACTAGATGATTCCTGGTAACTAGAATAATCAGATCTTGACCCAAAGATAGCACCTGTCCCTTGAGCATCTCCAAGGAACTGAACATGTATGCCTCTGCATCCCCATTGTTCGTCACCAAACCCTTTTGCTCACTTTCCTGTCCCACCTGTTTGCCACAGCAAGAAAAAGGTGAGTGTAAGTGCAGGCATAACGCTTCTATTGAAACAGACTGTGCTGGTCCCGTGGGTTACCTGAGAGGCGAGGTCCAAGTCCGGTCCGTGGTCAAAGGTGCAATGTGGAGGCAGTCCGTAGTAGCAGAAGCTGGGTGCAAGGCAGGGAGCCGGGTGAAGTCAGGAACAGGCTTGCAAACAGGGAGCCAGGGTGGGTCAGGAGCTCAGGCAGGAAAGCAGGACAGGGTGCAGGCGGGAACAGGCTACCAACAACATTGCTCCTGCAACCTGGGACTGGGGCTGGCTGGCTTTTATTTGGCCTGAGGCATAGGCCGGCCCTGGTCCTCTGGTCACCTGCCTCTCCTGACCTGGAGGCGAGCACTCCTCCTGCGAGAACTTAGTTCCCTCCGCCTCTCTGCCCTGAGCCTCTGCAGCTCAGGAGAGGCTGGAGGGTTACCGGACCCAGAGGCAACCTCAGCTTTCTCTGACGGGGCTGAGAGTGAAGCACCTGTAGGCAATGGGTCCTCTATCACCTCAGGAGCCAGAGCAGACTCAGCTGGTGCCTGCACCTGAGGATCCAGCACAGGTGAGGACCCTTCATGCTCAGGCCCCAGCCTCGGCTCAGCTGGTTCTGGAGGCGGGGGATCCTGTGCAGGCTGGGATTCCTCAGGTTCAGCCTCTGAATTGGATTCCCAGGCCATCACACAGACATAATATCTGGAAACACAAAACGTCCAGGTCTCTGCTGGGCAACTCAGGAGTTTTAGTTCAGTCAAGAGTTCTATATTTTCAAAAAAGTCTCAGAACAGAAATTAGTTTTGGATTCAGAGTGTTTTCTGTATTAACTGTGAATATCAGCTAACAGAGTACATATAAACAGAGTTAAGAAGCCTAAGAAGGTACAAATAATAAAATTATTATTATTAAGAAGGAATTGAAACCTACCCCAAATTGGTTTTTCACCTCCTACTGAAAGAGAGAAGAGAAACTTGCCAGTAGACCATTCAAACATTCTTTCCTCAATTTTAAGTCCTATGTTTTATTTTCTGGCATATAACGATCTTGGTAACAGTTGCATCCTTGCCAACTAATAAAGAAAACATAACTTCATAATACCCATGATAGCTACTGCAGGGGGATTTTACTGGGCCTGACTTGAAAAGTTGAAGAAGTCCAGCTGGAGGCAAATGGGCAAATACCAAAAATCAGGCAGGAATGGGAACCCATAAGTTTGCACAGCTGTGGCTTCTCTAGTAGCTTATAACATGTCTGCTAAATTTTAAGTTCCAACATATGGGCCTTATTTGAAAGTTTCAATTAGGACATGACACATGAAATGAATGGCTAAGGAACCAAAAGGGGGGGCACCCAGAGCTGCCCTGCTGAAATCCAAAATGTATCTTTTAGGTTTCTCTCAGACAATGCAACATCATTTAACCACTCCCCCCCCTCTCTCTCTCTCTCTCTCTGTGTGTGTGTGTGTGTGTGTGTGTGTGTGTGAGAGAGAGAGAGAGAGAGAGAGCATGGGGTTGCTATTATTGATGTTAATTTTGTGGAAATTTTTCAATTTGGTTCCCTAATTTTAAAGTTTTATTTATTGTTTTCGACTACATTGGTTATGTTTGTAATTATGTAATTTTTTCATGCTTAAAGCCACACTGGGCATGGTTTTGGCTATGGAAAGGTGGGATACTGACAAAAAAAAATTGTGTGTGTGTGTGTGTGTGTGTGTGTGTGTGTGTGTGTGTGTGTGTGTGGACACAGTGCTATGCACAGCTATAGACGTGGTACATTTGTTCCCCTTGAAATTCTGGGTTGCTATTTCTTTTTAGGTATCACACCAAGATCACCAGGAGTGTCAACAGAATTGGAACTAAGGAAACAAGAGGGAGGTACCAGGGTGCATGGGAGGTTTGCAGAAGTACAAAATATTTTTTACACAAAGACCCAAGGGAGCAGCCACTTCCCAGAAGACCCCATAAAGGCTGAACATCTCAGCAGCCACACAGTGTTGAGTGCTGGGCAGAGAAAACAGAAAACCGTTGGAGGAGAGGAACAACAAAAATGCACCACCCAGTGTCATTGTGATGTCAGGTGATTGGTACATGGGTGGCCCCACTCAGGGGTCACCCTTAGCCCATGAACTGTGTGGCGGAGATCGGGATCCATTTTTGAATCACTTTCTTTGCCCTTGAAGTAGGAGGGATGACAGCCTTTCAAAACAGAGGACTGTGTTATGAAGATGGCATGCAGCGCGAAGAAGGAAGGAAGGAAGGAAGGAAGGAAGGAAGGAAGGAAGGAAGGTGTGTCTCCTATATGCGGAAAGGTGGTAAATAGTTCTTTATAAAGAAAATAAAAAATAGCTTCAGCAATTTGTTGCAGCTATAAGTAATTGAGAATGATGACAGTACAGTTTCCTAAGGTTCCCCGGGGTTTTTCTCTTGTCCCTCCCCACTTTTTCTCCCTGTTCTCTTACGCCTCTTCGCCATGGGTTATTTGTAGCTTTGTTGGGAAAGGAACCTTTATTACAGCATGCAGGATGATTTTTCAAGATGTCTGTGCTCTCCCTTTGCTTTTCTCCCCTCTTCTACACACAGCAGCATCTCCTGAATGATAAATGTGCTTGCGTGCTGAGGTCCCCCAAAACCCCTACCCCAATAACTCACACATCACACATAATTTTTGTTTAAGGTTTTTGGCATACTTTTGGCCACAACTTTATTTTCATACAAATTGAGAGTGGTTGCTTAGGCATTGGTTATGACTATCTGTCCCCCCCGCCTTGGGGACAGCGCTGACTCCCGTGAGTCAGCGTGTGGAGGAACAAGACCAGGGACAGCTGGGACTGCGACACAGACCCTCAGCTATTCCCTGCTTGTTCCTTGGGAACTTACACGGCCCGCACCCTGCTCCAAGGGTTTGGACGAAGGGATGGTAAGCCCCAGAATTCCTTTAACGGAATACCCGTCAGCAGCAGCATTGGAGGGGCAGGCACAGCCAATCCATACCCCTCCACCAACCAATTTAACCAATGCCTAACCGCCAACCTTACAAGTTGTGACGATTTGCTAAGCAGTAGGCAAAACCCAAAAGGCACACACTAATCAGCCAATTGGAAAAATTCCTACTGGGCCCCCGCACCAAGGCGAACGACCCCATGACAGGCAGAGCAAGGTCAAGGCGCAAGCCCAAGCAAGGGTGGGCGGGCGGGAGATCCGATGTCCACAGCGAAAGAGAAAGAGAAAGCTGTGGACCTTGCTTAAATAACCACTGATCCCACCCCTAAATTGGCAACATCAAATTTACCCCAGGAACACCATCCTCCAATCTGCTCCAGGCCCCTTGAATCTAATACTGCCTGGCAACCAAGTGGAGTTTTGTTCGGCCCCATCCGCAACACGTGCTCTCTTTTAGTGAGAACACGCTTTGCGTGCTGAGGTCCCCCAAAACCCCTACCCCAATAACTCACACATCACACATAATTTTTGTTTAAGGTTTTTGGCATACTTTTGGCCACAACTTTATTTTCATACAAATTGAGAGTGGTTGCTTAGGCATTGGTTATGACTATCTGTCCCCCCCGCCTTGGGGACAGCGCTGACTCCCGTGAGTCAGCGTGTGGAGGAACAAGACCAGGGACAGCTGGGACTGCGACACAGACCCTCAGCTATTCCCTGCTTGTTCCTTGGGAACTTACACGGCCCGCACCCTGCTCCAAGGGTTTGGACGAAGGGATGGTAAGCCCCAGAATTCCTTTAACGGAATACCCGTCAGCAGCAGCATTGGAGGGGCAGGCACAGCCAATCCATACCCCTCCACCAACCAATTTAACCAATGCCTAACCGCCACAGAGCCTTAGCTCACCGCCAAACCACTCACAAATGCAACCCTTCCTTCAATCCCAAAGCAACCATAGCCAACCAGGTGTCGTTCCCTATAGGGGAAATATTCACCCTAAAGCTGGCAGCAGCCTTGAAGGTAATCACAGGGTGCAAAATCATGGAACCACCTGAAGCAAAGCCTATTTTACTTTATTATTTTTATTTTATTTTATTATTATTTTATTATTATTTTATTTTATTTTACACTTCCTTATTAACATGCTTCCCGGCCTCTTTGGTGGTAGTTTGTCTAGGCACTGGTTCCTGACTAGCTGCACCTGACCTCAGCAGGGCAGCACTGACGACTGGGCCCCACCATATCGTCAGTACCAGCAACATTGTGGGGGACAAATGAATCCCAAGGCAATTGCATCCCGCCAGGTGTCGTTCCCCATAGGGGAAAGATGCACCCCCCATCTGCCCCAAAGAGGGGAACAGTCTTGAAGAAAATAGCAGGGTGCAATATCACAGAACCACCTAAAGCAAGGACCTATTTTATTTTATTTGTTATTTTATTTTATATGTTATTTTATTTTATTTGATTTACTTTATTTATTTTATTTTCCACCGCCATATTAACATGCTTTCTGGCCTGCTCGGTGGTAGTTTGTCTAGGCATTGGTTCCCGACTAGCTGCACCTCACCTCAGCAGGGCAGCACTGACGACTGGGCCCCACCATATCGTCAGTACAAGTAAACAGCGTGGGGGAGCAATGAACCAGGATCAGACTCAAGCTCACCCCAAATGCTCCCAGGGACTCTTGCGTGGCCCTACCCCTCGAAAGGGGTTGACAAAGCATGGCAAATCCTTGGTTTCCTTTAATGGAATATCTTTGCGCATTGGAGGGGACAGGTGCTCCAACCCCCCCTCCAGACCACCTTGAACCAAATGCCTTAAATTATTTTGAGTCCAGGGAGAGCTGCCATCAACTCAATCCAAGCCCTCTTGCATGCAGGAATGCAGACTTATGCTGGAGGAAGACAGCAAACATTCTCGCCCAGCTGTACCACCAGCCCTGCGGGAGGACCTGCACAGGTCACACTCGACCGCACCAAAGGAAGGATCTCCTCCCAAAGCATTCCCCATCTGGACATCCAGTATATGTCCACATGGGCAGGAAGACTGAGATGGCGCCCCAGTCCAGACTTGTCAGCGCGCTTGCCAGCCCAGTGTACAATGCTGTGGCCCAAATGTGCACCACTGCTCCTATGAGAAAAGGAAATAACAGACAAGCATCAGCACAGACATCATTGTGACACTTCCTGATATAGCCCTTGTCAGTGTCAGACTTCCAATGACCCGTATTCACAATCCTGTCTACAGACAGGCCCCCAGTGTGCAGCCGTTGCAGCAGCCCTATTCGGAAGGAATGAGGCGTGTTCAGTGGTAGGCAAGCCGCAGGCCGTAATAACTGGTGCACGGCGTAAGCACATTAATGCCTGGCTAACGGGAACCCATTTTCATGCACTAGGAGTGGGCCAGCCCCCAGGGGAATGAAAAGCCAATTTTTTCTGGTATCCATAACCGTGCAAGGGCCCTCCTCATCTGTAATGGGAAGCCTGATTGTGGCACTCCTGCCCACTAAGTCTGTTTTAGAGTTCCCAACTCTAATGACAAGCTCCAAAGCAGATAAGGAAAAGTCCTGAAGCAATAAGCCTCCAGACTCTCAGCCCTGTGCTGGCTCCAACAACCATTTCCCCAACCCTCAGTGCCCAAAATGCAATGGAATACTGAAAGGAGTCTCGCCTTGATCTTTTACCAGCAGACAAGTTTTAACTTGTTGCAGATCCTGCCTAGGTAAAATTGACCGACTTCCTGCCCACTGTCCTATGAGGTTGGAGCCTATTCCAACCTTCCAAGGCCCTGCACATTACAAACTTTATGCAAGGGTCTCTGAAAAATAAAGCTTCAGTATAACAGACATTGCAGCGGACTGAATTCTTATAGTTATAGCCGCATGCCCAATCTGCGGCAGGTGGACCAAATACTGCAGGATCTGCTCAGAGGATGGGGGCCAGTTCATCTGAATGGCCGAGGACTGCCAGCTTAAGGCTAAGAAATCCATCCAGGCCTTCCCATAAGAGCTAAAAGCAGAAGGGGAAATGGAAGCTGCTGCTCTCTGTAATTACTAATTGTTGTCAAAATGCCACAGGTGGTCTGGAAAAGTCTGGCAATAGCTGAGTCTGGAGCCCAGGATCTGAAGCGCTCCATCTGAAAATGGGATAGAGTGTCAGAGACATCATTAGAGGATCCCGTAATCAGGAGAGCAGAAAGCACAATATTAAACCTTAAGCGGTGCAGCTCAAAAGCATGAGCGGAGGGGCGGAGACTCTGCTGGAGCGTGAGAACTGTTTAGCCAAGACGCTCACCACTACCTGGTTATCAGACCAAAAGCAGATCCGATGGTCACTGAACTCCTCGGGCCACATGTGAACGGCTACTACAATGGGGAAAACTCAAAAGTTAGGTCACATGATTGCCTCACCATACCGGGCTTGAGGCCATGGCTTTGCACACCAGCAGCCCCTGAAATAAAAAACCAAAGGGCAAAGATCCAGCAGCATCAGCATGAACCTGAAAAATCCCTGTGCAAGTATCCTGCCATGGCCAACTACTATTGCATACATATAGGAATTGCAACCATTGCATGAGATCCCATTGCATGAGAAAGGTAAGGGGACCTCAGGCCGCAGGCAGCCTGGCCTAGTGGGAAGGGAAGGGGCGGCCTGGGGCAACCACTCTGCATGCAAGATTAATTAAGTGACCCAGCAAGATCGGATCTGATGAAGCATCACTTGCTACAGAGGAAGTATTACAAAATAACTTCCTTCAAGGCAGACAGCTTCTCCATAGGCAAGTGGTATGTTTTAGCAACGATATCCAACTGGATCCCTAAATAAAATGGGAATATGGGCAAAAAGTATTGAGGTATTGCTTGCCAGCTTCCAGCCCTGCTTGGGCAGGGGGCATCTTGTGCTGCCATCATAATACGTAAATTTACAGGGCCGACGCTGGCCAGAACCGCTAAAAAAGTCCCGACAAAACTGCCGCCGTGCCAGCTTCCTTTTCAGACACACACTGTGCAATGCAAAAACACACTCCGTGCAGTGCTCACACAATCCATGCAATGCAACTATACTCCGTGCGATGCAGCTACACACTCCGTTCAATGCAACTACACACTCAGTGCAAAAAAGCACTCCGTGCAATGCAAAAACGCACTCCATGCAATGCAACTACCCTCCATGCAATGCAACTACCCACTCTGTGCAATGCAACTACACAGTCCATGCAATGCAACTACACACTTCATGCAATGCAACTACACACTCCGTGCAATGCAAAAACGCACTCCGTGCAATGCAACTACCCTCCATGCAATGCAACTACACACTCCGTGCACTGCACACACCCTCTGTTCAATGCAACTACACACTCCGTGCAATGCACTCTCTGTGCAATGCAAAAAAACAAAAAAAACAACAAAAACCAAACCACACACACTCTGTGCAAATGCCACTACACCCTCCGTGCAATGCACACACACTCTGTGCAATGCACACATACCCTCTGTGCAATGCACTCACACCCTCTGTGCAATGCACACAACATCTGTGCAATGCAAATGCAAATCTCTCACGCAATGCAATGCAAATGCAGCCCGTGCAGCGCTGTGTCCTGCAACGCACAGAGCAAACTGCAGTGCGGGCACACAAAGGTGCTTTCTCCCGCTTGCATATTGCAAACGTGGCGCCTGTTACATCCCTCGCAGTGAGGGAACCACCAAAAGGCCCTCGACACTGGACCTAAGTGTCCAGGTAGAGCAATGGGGGAGCATGCAGCTGTCCCATATAGGGACCAATCCTGCAACCTAGGCATTACCGGCACTATGCGCTGCCCAGCTGAGTTATCCAGGATGATCCCTAAAGACCCGGGACAGCCTCACCCTGACCCCTGTAGAGGTCCAAGGTGATGTCTGAATCATGATCCCTGCTCCTCTTTGCCCTCCTCCTGGATTGCAGCCTTCGAAGATGCTTCCTTCTGGAAGAAGACACCTGGGGCGTCCACAAGTCATCCCCTGCAGGAGAGGCAAGCTCTTGAGGCATTTGCAAAAGCCCAGTCATAGTCCGCAAAAACTAAACAATGTAAGGAACTGGTGAAGCCAATGCTTCATGGACCACATGGGGACACTATTCAGGCCGGAAACACTTCCAGGCCATCGAATTCTAGGGCAAAGCCCTAGGGTCACCTGCTAGGCCAGGTATAAATGTTTCCAGTGAAATAGCAGAGTTGAGGCAGCCCACAGCTTGTCCAGGTACCCCTGCTTGCCCTTTTAGAGGGAAGCACCCCTTCAAGAAACCCAAAGTTCTTTTATCACAAATGGGCCGAACTACCCAGCAACAGAATAGCCCAAAAGGAGCAGTTTGTTTTGTTTTGTTATAACAATGGCTAAGAGGGGGATATGAACCCTGTCTCCCAGGTCCTAGTCCTACACTTTAGCCACTAAACCACAATGGCTCGCCTCTAAAATGGCAGTCGCCACTATCAGGGCAAAACAAACTTAAAGAAAATAAACTTGTTCAGAAACAGCATAGTTCAAGAGCATATACAGAGTGCTCATAGTCATTGGAGGCACAGACAGCCTCTGCCGCCCTCCGTCTGCCTCAGATATACATTAGCAGCAACTGAGCCTGCAAGCAGGTACATTCTTATAGAGAGGTCAGAGACTTAACAATTAACTGCTACCTGTAGCATACTTAGGCTCGGAAGTTATGCACAGGCCGAATAGGGCTCCATGCCTCTGCTCTTGAGAATCTTAGTCTCATAGCGATATTAAAGGAACTCAAAATAGTGCTCCCGCCCAAGGCTAGATTAAAATTTGGCCAACAGCGCTGCACACACTCAAATAAAGCCAACCTTCGGGGGTGCTATAAACGAAAGTGATTCCAGCTAAGCTGGGAACAGCCCTAACTAGCCCCACAATTTACAACAGGAGAAATGGGGTAAACCTTTTTGCGAAAGAAAGGCAAGCCACAGATACAGGGAGAATCTTCCCACAGGGCAGGGTAAGGGGTGGGGTGGGAAATTGAACAGGAAAAAGGGGAATTAAATTATTTAAGGGACTAAAGAGGATTAAAAGAAGGGAGAAATAAAGAAATGTAACCAGACAATGAGAAGTTTGCATCACTGTCCTCCAGACAGTCCAAGTGCTCCATGTGATCCGATGTCCACAGCGAAAGAGAAAGAGAAAGCTGTGGACCTTGCTTAAATAACCACTGATCCCACCCCTAAATTGGCAACATCAAATTTACCCCAGGAACACCATCCTCCAATCTGCTCCAGGCCCCTTGAATCTAATACTGCCTGGCAACCAAGTGGAGTTTTGTTCGGCCCCATCCGCAACACGTGCTCTCTTTTAGTGAGAACACGCTTTGTGATCATCTTGGGCTAACTAGCAACGGCTTTGTCTTTATTGCAATATTTATGAAAGCTTTTAAAAACATGATTAAGTGAAAGCCTTCCAGTGGTTGTGGTCATTATTTCTTCAGCATCCAGATATTAAAAAGCTACCTAATATTTTGTCTACATAACTTGCCATTTCCTCTTTTTCTTTCCTTTTGCTGTGCTGAGTCTGATCCACTTAGTCCTAACTCTGGAAAAGCCACTGTTGCATTACTTCTTCTATCAATCGTCTCTTGAGTATGTTGCTCACTTCATGCGCACCAGACCAGCTGTACGTGTTAGAATTCCTGCTCCACGATTGCAGTCATGGGATTGTTGTCTATCACATGACGGTATATGTTTTGACTCCACAAAGTGGGAAGTGACAAAGACAGGATGTTTGTGTTACTGTGTTCCGGAAAATGGGACTATTGTCCTTTGTTCTTTTTCTCTTTGCTGTCTGATGCTAGAGAGAGACAGCGCCATGTTGCAGTGCTCTGTGTATGTTTATATGTAAATAAAGTAGGTTAGCCAAAATGCTGAGTTGCTGAGGTCTTTTATGCAAGATGTGCAACTCTTTGGATACCTAAGTATGCCAGTGTCGGTTGGCATCGGTCGCTGTGCTGTTCGAGCTGAAGAAAGTTTTTGAAGCTCCCGAACGATTGACCAGGAGGGAGAGAACATGCCAGTTGGGCTTGTGTCTCTACCAGGGTTCTACTCGAGTGTAGGCTGAGCTCCTGACAGTACATCCATTGAGTCTTCTTGTCCTCTGCTGTCGGTTCTGGATTGTGGAACCTCTTCACCAGGGATGTTTTGCTAGCTCTGGAGGCTTATGCAGGTCCTGCCACTGTTTCATAGAGGTCTTCTGCATCGATGTGGCCTGATGTCTCACTTCATGCCATGTGAATGCCACAGAAGTACCAGACCCGTGGCAGAATGAAAACATATCTCAATATGTTCCCATTCTACTCACACCAGAAGCATAGATTTGCCACCAAATTCACAAGCAACTCAGAATGGTGACTGCCAACCACAGATGAAACAATCTATCTTTTTGCCACAACCTTGGTGATGAATCCCTCATGAAAACATGAGAAGAAGAACTCTGCTGGATCAGGCCACAGATCCATCTAGGCCAGAATCAACCAGAAACCTGTGGGGTGTTCACAAGCTCTAGGATGCTTCTCCCAGCTTGAGACTCCCTGTAAGTGGAACACCAAACATTTTTACACATCACCTGGGAGGAGAGGCAAACTAATGCCAGTGCACTGGAAGAAGCAAAGATCACCAGTGTCGAAGCGATGATTTTTCAACATCAACTTCGTTGGACTGGTCATGTTGTGTGGATGCCTGATGATTGTCTTCCAAAGCAACTACTCTATTCCGAACTTCAAAATGGGAAATGTAATGCTGGTTGTCAACAAAAGAGGTTCAAAGACTCTCTCAAAGCAAATCTTTAAAAATGTAGTATAAACACCAACAACTGGGAAACATTGGCCTGAGAGCGCTACAGTTGGAGAACAGCCTTTACCAAAGGTGCCTTGAGTTCAGAGCCATAGCTATGTGATCTTGCGCCCCTGGCAGAACCGTCCAGATTGCACCGCCTAGCGACAAATTAGCTCTTCTTTCCACCTCTCCTCCAATCCCCCCGTTCAATTCACCCTCTATTTTTTAAAATAATTTTTTATTACATTTTACACTTTGATATTCAACACATTTATCATATATTAAAAAATAAGAAAAGAAAAAAACAACACAAACCCCAACTCAAGTTGACTTCCCTCAACTTCCACTTCTGGTTTTTTAATAATTTGGTACTTCTGCTTAATTTTTTATCTTACTTTTCATCTTTTCGCTAAATGCTCTTATATTCTTATCATTTTTATATCAGATTTTCTTCATATCACATCTTACATTTCATTAATTTCCATATTGTTATCTCTTAACCTTTACTCTTGTTTCCCTAGTTATAAGTGTTCCTTCAAACCCTGCTAGTGAGTCCATTTCTTTACAGTATTTCTGCAAATTCACCCTCTATTTAAAACCATTTCTTATGAGGCAATAATCAATATTTATATTTATGGACATGTTTTATTATCCGATTTTGCACCCTTCCCCCATCACCTATGTCCCTGGCGGGGGCCCACCTCACCACCCCCTAGCTATAGTCTTGCTTGGGTTTTGAAGATACTTGAGCTCAGGACAAAAGGGAGAAACGTGCTAAGAGGAAGGCATGCTTGGCAAACCCTCACCGTGATCAACTCCCGCCCGGAAACCAATGTCCCCACTGTGGAAGGACGTGTGGATCCAGAATTGGCCTCCACAGTCACTTATGGACACACTTTAAAAACCGAGTTTGTGGAAGACAATCTTACTCGGCTATGAGTGATCACCAAAGAAGAAGAAGAAGTGGAACACCTATAATGTTTGGCCAATACCTGAGGCTTATCCTATCTGCATTTGCCATTGCTTTCACCTCTATAAAAGAATTCCTAGCTGTAGGAAAAAGGGGCATAGGAGCTATGCTTGCTCTCTTTTTATGTGTTTTGCATTTGACTGTAAAAGATAAACAATCAGGCAAAGGAGCAGGGCCAAGAAACCTGAGTCACAACAATAATTATCATTTCCAGACTGCTGTTATGTGTTTCCCATTAAATCTGTATAGCAGTTATTAGGAGTGTTTTACAATGGCTGCGAGAATTGCTATTTGACCCTGTCTAATTGCCATTCTGACTCTTTTAAAAACTAGTTTGTAAACATTTTCAGTCATGAAAAATTGGTTTGTGGTTGCCGTAGGAGGACTGTTTTGAAAGGCTTTATTCTCTTGATAGAAAGTGGCCGTGGGAAATATGCCTTCTCATGGAGGGCGTGAGGAGGGACAGCAGGGGGTTGAAAAAATTACTGATACGGCAATAATGCCTATTTTAAAATAATGATTTAAATATATATTTTTAAAGTTAAATGGTTGAATTTCTGGTTAAATGTCAAGCGCTCTACAAAGGCTAGTTTAATAAATGCTCTCAGTACTAGGATGAAATTAATTGAGTCTCAGTCCTAATGCTGACTCTGATTGATCTCCTTTGGTGCTGGATTCACACATTCTGGAACAGCTGCAGAACATGCTCTGAAAGTTCACAATTAATATAATTTTAATTAAATTTTCTGTTTTACAATTTCAAATAAACATTTTACATGCTTAAGCTATCAATGACTTCCCTTCTTCCCTTTCCATGGTTTGTTTTACATATCCCTGCACATTTTACAAAAAAAAACCCTATATCAATCGGTTTTCCATTATTGCATCCATCAAAACTTATTTTCACTGTTAAATTTATCTTAAAACTGCCAGCGTTTTCAGCTGTAAACAATTATTTTCCATATATTCAGTAAACTTTTTCCAGTCTTCTTTAAACGTATGTTCTTCTTGTTCTCTTATTCCAGGCACAACCAACTCCCAAGAGACTGGGATCTACTCCCAGTATTAAAAAAGCAGGCAGTAATCTACCCACTGTCAGAGTTGTCGAGCTTTTCTTGGGGAGGATTGCCCAGAGTTGTTGAGCTTTATGGGGGGGGCTGGCAGAAGTAGTTGAGCTTGGGGTGGGGGATGGCAAGACTTGTTGAGTTTTTCTGGGGGAGGGTTGCCAAAAACCACACAAACATGAGTACACATGTACACAAATTTACCTAATAGTCAGATTTTGCAAGCAAATTCCCCACATATGATGTATTTTTGGATTTTGCTACTATATCCATTTTTGTGCAGGCCTTGGGTTGTGGAACCACATCGCACAATTCAGAGAAGTGTGAATTTTAAAGGATGGCTCTATTTTGTTTCACTTACCCATTTGGGAATTATGAATAAGGATAGGTTCTCATTAGAATGCAAAGTGAGCGAATTTCTCTCCCATCCCTGAATGTAGGTTCTCTGCTTGCATGCACAACACTGCAGCATGCTTGAAAATGGCAGGTAAGTAGTAGTAAAAAGTATGTTGTGGATTACGATGAAATAAAAAGATATGCAGTTGGAGAAGATGGATCTATTTTAATGCCCAATGAAATCATTGAAAATGCAAGTGATAATTCAAATATTATATTACTGATATGAGTAAAGAATGAGATAACTGGACTGCTGAAAAAGATAGCAACTAGCTCATATTCTGAGGATATTACAAAGCCGACCTTTCTCTCTCTCTCTCTCTCCCCCTCTCCCTCTTTCCCAAAGGGATGTAGAAAGTGAAACCAACCAACCAACTCATGAGGTTAAGAGCCTCAGAAAAGTAACTCAAATGGCCGTTCATAACATCTCCCTGGTGTGGTGATTAAAATGGCTTTGTTTCTCTTGGCAATAGACGTAGGGGATTTCTAAATGCAACCCTAACAGAGAACGGTAGAAATAGCTGTCGGCCGTTATCGATCACCCCTGATCAGGTACTTTAACCCTGTCATAAGGACCTGCCATTTTAAGGAAGGCTGTCTTAGCATCAAAGGCTACGCTGTAACTACAGCATCTCATCAGTCCCCTGAGTGTCCTTCCCATCCACAGTTCCCATCCACTTAATTAATATAAATAAAAGGCGGGAGGCAAGGTAAGTCTGAAAGAATCAAACACCTTGTTAGTAAAACAGCGATTTCCAGAACCAGTGGCTTCAGGCTGCTTGTTGAATTACATTACGTTGCGTTACAGCACACTGGAGCCCACTTAAGCAGCACCTGTTGAAGAAACAGTCCCAGTTAAAGAATTAATTTCTCCAATTCGCACCAAAGAGCAATGAAAACCACAGTCAGGCCTTTCCTTGTGACTGAATGGCTATCAAAGGAATAACCATGTTGAAAGAGCTGACGGTCAATGGATCAAAAGCTAAAAGCAAGAGAGGAAACCAAGTCGCTGAACGAGTGCACCTTTCCTTGTTGCCCAGACACCAGGCTGCATAATTCATCGCCAAAACACATCCAGTTCTGCTAAATATTTTATAGGGAAACATAATTGTTAGAACATGCTTTTTTAATGGGCATTAAGGTTAAGCATTTAACATTTGCGCATAATGCTGGAATGCAGAGCAAACGGCTTTGGTTCAGGTCATTGCACATGGAGTTCTACAGAAAAGACCAATAAAAGACAACAGAGGATATGGTTGCAATTATTGGAATTATGAGTAAGATTTAGACTCCAGGGCAATGAAGGTTGTTTGTCTCTAGCCTGATAGCAATGTTGGGAGATATTTTATATGTTGTATTATTTCTGCACTGAATTGCATCACTGGGCTACGAGAAAGAGACTCGTAACAGTTACCCTTTCTGTCCTGTCCTTCCATCATTGTACATGGGAGGTGTGAAGACATCACTGCCAGATGTGATTTCATAAGGCAGAAGAAACACGGCTCTTTCCCTCAGTAGACCCATCTCATCTGTGCAGGAACCTGGGCAATACGTGATTTATACATTATTTTGAATTTGCCTGTAAGCTACTTTGAATTTATTTTGGGGGAAAGTGTCAGGAGCTCACCCTACACTCAAGTAGGACCCTGGCAGAGACACATGCCCGACTGGCATGTTCTCTCCCTCCTGGTCTATCATTCGAAAACCTCAAAAGCTTTCTTCTGTCCAAACATCACAGCGACCGATGCCAACAGACATCAGCACACTTAGGGATCCGCAGAGTTTTCGCAGCTTGCGTAACAGACCTCAGCAAATCAGCATTTTGGCTAATCTACTTTATTTACATATAAACACACATGGAGCACTGCAACATGGCTCCCCCTCTCTCTAGCATCAGACAGCAAAGAGAAAGAACAAAGGACAATAGTCCCACTTCATGGAACACAGTAACATAAACATCCTGTCTCCGTCAATTCCCACTCTGTGGAGTCAAAACATACACCGTCATGTGATAGACAACAATCCCATGACTGCAATCATGGAGCAGGAATTCTAACATTATTTTTTGAAAATAAAACAAAAAGCAAAACACATGGCGCAAGCTTCCCTTGCAAGGATAGCTTTCTCCACTTAAATGCGTGCATCCCTTCCCATAACTAACACTGCCCTTCCCAGTCTGAAGTGAATGAGGAGATTCACTGATGAAGAAGCTCAGTATGCGCATCAGAGTGAACCCAGATCATTGTGTTGTAGCCCAGTAAGACAGCCATGTGCCTCTAAGTGCACATAAAGGCTGTTGGCATCCTTCTGTCTCAAGAGACAATGGCGTGCACCTCTGAGGGTGAAGTCCAACTGCTGCATTTAGTGGCATTAAAGTGGCCTTTCATGGTGAGCAAGTCTGGGCAGTGTGTATGGGGGTCCTGGGCTTCCCAGATAGCATGACTCCCCTG
The DNA here is from genome assembly GCF_965113315.1 of Podarcis vaucheri. Lineage (NCBI taxonomy): Eukaryota > Metazoa > Chordata > Lepidosauria > Squamata > Lacertidae > Podarcis > Podarcis vaucheri. Next base: position 21,497,146 of record NC_138755.1, on the reverse strand, counting down.
TTGACCTCACTGAGGTGGTCCAAAGGAAAGCAGAGCAAGACTTTTGGCACCACTTTTGCTGCAGGAGTTTCTGGATGTTAGTTGTTGTTTCTCACTGTGCAGCTGCTTGGAGTCACAGGACTGTGTTTACATTCCAGAGACAGTCCAGGCTATTGGAAGTCTCACGGGAGACAAGAGAAGGATGTGATGTTACTGGTTTCCTGTTTCCTTTGTTCCTTTGTTTCAGTTGCTCTGTTTTCATAGAGAGAGGATGTCTTTTCTGTTCTACGTAGTTTAGAAATAAAACTCTTTTACAATGTAGCTCATACGGTCTCATCCTTCCCTGTGCTGGGAACCCTGCTGGATAGAATGTGCTTGGAGCCTTATCAAAGGCTCAGGTCATTAAACACGTCGGAGGCGATTTCAAAGGCTCGGTCAAACAGAGCTCCCGATGCAGGGACACAAGGCACCACCCAACCGTCTTGGGGACTCCGGATTTGAGTAGGGTTTACTCCTTAATCTTTTCTTCTCCCAAAGATATCCCACAAGGCAGTGGAGGTTTAGGATCAGATGTTTCCTAGATGGGCTACCTTCCCAGGTTGGCGAGTCCCATCTGCCCCTACGGCACATGAAGAAATCACCTTCTTGACTGTTGGACCCACTCTCTGGTCTCATCTGCTCAACCTATATGATAAAGAAAACATGAAGAACTGAAGAAATGTTTTGGCTACAGCAGAAGGAAGAACATCTGAGCCTTTTTATCATCATAGTCCTTTTCTAAAAAAACAAAAACTAGCATTTTAGAATAAAATAGCATTATTCCAGTCAGAAATTGTAATGTTTAAATTATACTAGAGGCTAGTCATTTTAGGACAAACAGCTTTGATCATAATATGTACTTATTCATGGCCTGCCATGTTGTATTGATAAAGTAGGTTATTTTCCCCTTGTTAGGATGAAATTGTAGTTCAAAGATTGGGAGGGGGGATCTATTGTAGGAAAGTGGAAACACCCAGTGCGCAGTGCATTTCAGCATCTAGACAGTGATCCCTCTTTCATGTTCCAGAAGAGGAACGGTGTTATGAAAATGAATGCAAAATTGCTTGGAGTCTTGTAGAACATGCACAAATATCTGGGAGGAAACACATAACTGGGGACCAAATGAGAGTCTATGATTCTCACCCAATATCTCACAGCAATGGCACAGACTTGGCTCCTCACTCCTGTATCACATTACTGTAGAAGACTGTGGCCCTCCAGACATTGAAGGTGTATAATTCCCATCATCCATGAGGCTGATGGAGGTAAACAACAGTGGGAGGCCTGCATGTTTCCTCACCCCTGCTGTAAATAGTCAGTACCGAGTTTATCCAAAAGAATGAGACAACGTTGAGGCTCTGTTTCCAGGGCCAGCTCCAGCTTTGTGTAGAGGAGAGCTATGAAATCTTTTAAGGTACAGTATCCTTTCATACGGCAAGCTAGAGAGATGGTGCAAGTCCAACTGATAGTGTCTCATAGTGTCTGTGGTCTGAGCTGCCATGAAGGAAGGGGAGAGAATGAAGATTTCCCCACCCAATGCCCCACAGTTGTGAAGGATCCATTACAAGCTCGGGAAAGAATATGCTGTTATAGACTTGAGCTGTGCCAGGCACTTCTGATTTAGTCTGGAGCCTGGTTCAGTGCTCTTGATTTCTCACCTCCATCATTTCCTCCCCACCCCTCCTCCTACACTTTTAATCAGAGTTTTAAAACCTAATTAAATATGTGGTTGGCAATGGGAGAGGGAAGGAGGAGAAATGTAGGCAGAGACTCTTGCCTGCATCATCTTCTTTTCCCCTTATCCTGCTCACCCACCTGACTGCTCCCCATTTGACTGCTCCGGATTACCCCATGTGGGCCCTTTCACATGTCCTACTAGTGAGCCAGGTGTCACCCCATCTGATATCTGTGCATCTGGTTCTTCCTTCCTAAGTCCAGAACCTTTGTTAGCTTGGAACCAGTTATCCAATCTGTTAAGGTCATTCTGAATTCCATCTTCTGCAGCATCAGCTACCCTTCCCAGGTTGGTGTCATCTGCAAATTTGATGAGCATCCCCTCAATTCCTTCATCCAATTCATTTATAAAGACATATATACAGGTATGATCACCTGGTGCAGAATACCAAGAGAGGGAGTAGAAAAATGCCTAAGCGCAGCTGTTGTATATAGAGATAGCCAGTCCGGGTTGATGCTGTTGCTGTGCATTTGTTGCTGTTGATTTTTCCATCTGTCTTTTGTCCTGGAAGCACAACGCAGTCTTTTCCTACTCCAGCTCACAGCAGAGAAAGCTTTTTGAGAAGGTGAGTGGTACGCAGTGAAAACGTCCGTTGCAGTCCCTGACATCCACTGATAAACCTCATACAAATTATTTTGCTCCCAAAAAGAAAGTTCCCATGCTTGTTTTTACGAATAAAGGGAAGTTAAAACTCCTTCTTGGCCTACATAAAAGATGGATTGTGGATGTTTTATACAAAAGACTGCTGTATATTTTAAATGACCGCTTTCATCCAAAAGATCTAGAGAGAGCAATTGAGATTGTGCTAAGTGTTAAAATAGTAATGTCAGCTGCACATTCCAAAGAAAAGATCTCACCACCTACTGAAAATATGAATACTCTATTCTTAGACTGCCAAGCTCATAACACAACTTTTCCAGTTCACAAGACGTGGTCCCAACGTGAGCTCTGCTCCTTGGCCACATAGTTAATAGCCCATCCTTCTGCAACACACAGCGGATTTCAAGGACAATTGTCTTGTGCATGGAAATTGTCTTTCCACGCTTTCAGGTATTGCATGAAGGGGAACATGCACAAGTCTGCCACTCAGAGGTGTGTGGGTTTTGTATGATGTGGGTGTGCCTACAGGGAAGACACACAAGCAACTCATGTGCTTGATACCTGTAAATGTGGAACAAGGGTGCATGAGTCATGCACTCATCTGGTATGACTGCTTTTCCCCAAAGTGCAACGTGCTGTGGTTCTTCAGTTTCTCATAGCAGCCAGCAGGGCTGAACTTAGAAATAAGAGAAAACGAATCACTGGTTGTTACTGGCTTAGCTTCAAACCACATTTTCACCTGTACACCCGTAGCATCATGTGTTAATCATGTGCTGCTAGGGGGCCTGATATGTGCCAATGCACATGTGTGTGTTGGTAATGTAGACCACTGGGGGGGGAGAGACAGGTGCTCTTCCTTCCTACCAAGTGATGGATTGATTCCCTTTACTTATATGCCACTTTCCCACAATGAGCTTACAGCAAACACACAAAAATAAAAATAAAAAATAGAGAACATTGTAATTGCAAATGTACAAGATGCAGAGCATGTCAGTAAATTCAAAATGACCATAATCAACCATTTAGAAAAAACAGAATAAATTCAACATTTTAAAAAAAAACCAACCTGGGCTTAAGTGCATAAATGCGAAGCAAAAATGAAAGTTAACCAACAATAACATTACTGGCACTGGTCAGTGACCTTCTGGAGGAATGATGGGTAGTTCTTGCCAGAAATCTGAAGCAATTGCTTGCAGAGGGCTTTCCTCCATGCCCCCACATTGTCTTGCCAGAAAAAGACAAAAATGAACCTCGCCCCATTACACTGCAATCTCTGTAAAACAGGGAAAGGATTCTGAATGAATCACTTCCATTTCAGAAATAGGTCCAGGTAACTGAGAACTAGAACATTCAGAGGAGAATTTTCAGAAGAATCCATTCTCTCTCCCTCCCACCCAACAGACATATAATATTTTAGTCAAGTGTGCTACATGATTGATTGAAAACAGACTCACAGCCATGAAAGAGAAGCTCAGAAGAGATGAGCTATGCTGACATTTTATAGCAGGAGCTGAAGAGTGACTGTTAAACTGTCTCATATTCAAATCAAAATGAATCCCTTCACTCCAATGATGAAATGATGTTGGTATTGAAAATAGTAAAGTATCATTTCCTCCATACTTACCTTCATACATACCGGAAAAGGAAGAACTAAAACCAATTTGTAGAAGAAGATAAGCTATCAAGTGCCTAATTTGGAGTTATGAGTTTGCTTAATATTCAGACTGACTTAGGTCTTTCAGTTGCAAATGCAGAATCCGAACTGGGCAAACTGACATTTAATTTTTGGGGAGCGGGGACCTGTTTTTGTTGGGTGGATGCTGCATGTTTAGACCCAACCTTGAGTTTCACTAAGATCTCCAAATTAGGAAATCTCTTCAGACTTCCATTCCAAGCCTCTTTGGCCCTAATCCTAGGCATACCTAGCAGATATTCTGGGTTTGATTCCAGACCACCACAATAAAGTGAATAATTCAATAAAGCAAGTCAAACAATTCTTTTGGTTTACCGGTGCATATATAAGTAATGTTTACACTATTCCTTCCCCTGGAAGTGGCTGGGTTGCCTGCAGCGGTAAAGGTAAAGGGACCCCTGACCATTACATCCAGTTGCGGATGACTCTGGGGTTGCGGTGCTCATCTCGCTTTACTGACCAAGGGAGCCAGCGTACAGCTTCTGGGTCATGTGGCTAGCATGACTAAGCCACTTCTGGAAAGCACACAGAAATGCAGTTTACCTTCCCGCCGGAGCGGTACCTATTTATCTACTTGCACTTTGATGTGCTTTCGAACTGCTGGGTTGGCAGGAGCTGGGGCCGAGCAATGGGAGCTCACCCCGTCGCGGGGATTCAAACCCCGACCTTCTGATTGGCAAGCCCTAGGCTCTGTGGTTTAGACCACAGCTCCACCTGCGTCCATACCCATGTCCTATTAAGGAGCAGTATCTGTGAATCGCAAAAAAAAGAGGTATGCCTGTAGTTAGTTGGGTTTCCAACGCAATACCAATTGAGTTAATACTCCTGATTAACTTGTCAGCTTCGATGGGGCTTAGGCCAAAAATACATGTTAAGCACAGTTCCGTGATTCTTGCTAGGGCCCTTTAGATATCCCATTGCATTTTCACCAGCAAAGAGAGGCACACGTAACAGTGAGTATTCTGTCAGAAGCGAGCCAGCAGTAAATCACACTGAGCAAGTTGGAGTTAACTCTTTATCAGCAAAAAACATGATGGGCACAGCCTAATGAGCAGCAGCTCATCTCTGGTAGGTCTTGCCCCACATGAAGGCCTTGCTGAGACTGAAGGCCTCCCTCACAGCTGCCTAAGCCCCCTCCTCTCAGGGGCATTTTCTAAGCAATTGGAGACTCTATCTGTCTGTCTTTGCTCCTTCTGCTGGGTTGCCATACGTCCAGAATTTCCTGGACATAACCGTAAACAGTGTCTGTGCAGAAATCACTGAAATGTCTGTGGAGCTCATCAGAAGTGTAGTTTTTGTCACATTTCATAGCTAAAAACTCATTTATTTTGAGCTTTTGCAAAAAAAAAAAAAGCTCAATAACTTTGGAGGGGGAGACATCTGTGACAGTCCTTTCTTTTATCCTTTTATTGCATTAGCCGTGTGGCCATAGCATGATATACATTGAGATAACAACATAAAATAGGGGTGGGGAGGTAAAGGTAGATATCGTCCTGGGCGATTACTTAAACAAAGAAAAGAAAAAGAAAAAGAAACTGCTGAGGCTGGAGGAAGACCGTTAAAGGGTCCTTCATCTCCTCAGATATGTCCTAGCTCGATTGTCCTTGTACAATAAGGCTGCTTGGAACTTCGTTCTGTTGTGCGGCGTATCGACTGCAGCTGTGGTGTTAAAGAAGAAGTTGGTGCCGCTTTCCTCTTCATCACACTAAGCAGGACGTTTGCTGTCATCTCGGTAATCCAACAATCAGAATCCTGCAGAAAGAGGGACACTATCCAAGGCTGGATTGGGAGATGAAGCTTATTCACGAGGGGAGTTAAAAACCGAGATCTTTCATCTGTCCAGTTGGGACAGTCTTCAAGCCTGACTCATCTCTGCCTCTTGGCCTGTCTCCACCAACCCTCCTACTTCAGCCTCTGCCTCCGATTCTGGACTTCTCTCTGCTGCAGACTCTCCCAGCTCACTAAGCCCTGTTCTCCCTTCACCTTCTCCCTCTAGCCACTCATCATTGTCCCACCACCACTCCCCTTGCTCTGAGCCTTTTCCCCTTGGTGGTTCCCCTGCTGGTTCCTCCCACTGTTCCTCAACATCCAACCAGTCCAAGACACAGGACAGTGGATGTGTGACCTGGTGATCATGCCCAAGGTAGTTGTTTTGCCAGACTGTGCCTCTCTACAAATCTCACAGCCAAGACCTTCATTCTGATGGTTGCATCGCAATTCTATGTCCTATATAAGACATGTCACATCAGAGAGCTATGTTTGCTTCCTGGATTAGTATCATTATTCCCCAAGCGCTGGCAACTACAAATGCCACAGGAAGCACATAATATACAATTGTTTTAAAGGCAGGATACAGGTAGTCAGATATGCACATTAGTGTATCATAATGAGACCACCAAAAAGCAGATTTTAATTTTTGCTTTCAAGCACAGAAGCACACACAGAGAGAGATAGAGAGAGAGTTATGTATTTTTGTCACTAATTGCAAGGCAAGGAAATCAAAAGATGTTTGGAAGAAAGGAAGATAGCAGCTAATTCAAGGATCTGATCGGGATTGTTCTACAACAATCCCTCTTGTTTTTATCATAATAGAATGTATTATTCTCTCCATCTCCAGCCTGAACTACAACATGCCAGGAGATTCTGTCCCTCTCAGCCCTGCTTAGAGGTAAGAGTGCCACCTACAGTGTCCCTAGAACCATTCATCATTCTCTAGCGAAGCTTAGGGACACAGGGGAAATTTCCTTATGAAAGGTACCACAGACGGCAACATTTCTAGAAAAACAAAAATGGCTAAGTAAATAGAGGCAAAGAGGAACCCAAAATGCTCTCTGGCTTGGCAATAAACGGTTTGCTTTTGTAAAAGGTCAAACTCCCACGAAGAGCCAGCCCTGCAATTCAAACAGCATTTGTTTAAGACAAAATGAGAAATCAGTTCACTTAGAGTTCAGGATATGTGGAGGGTTTTTTTAACCCCCCCCTCCCCTGACCTGACCCATAAAGAGGTTTCTTTTCTTTCTTTCTTTCTCTCTTTTCCCCTCTCCCCTTTCCACCCATCATCTTGGCTGCCCATTAGACTAATTAAAGACTTCGCTGTGCCAGGGTGTGCTGGATGTCACCTTGGAACCACTTCAGACAGCGCGAAGGAATGTGAAAGCAAAATATAAGGCAGCCACATTATGGGGTCATATTACTGAGTGAACCAGCTTTTCAATTTTTGGCAGGGAAATTGCGACGACGGTGCATATTTTTATGAAACGCTGGAGTCTCTCAAAAGGAAAAAGAAACAAAAAAAGAGAGAGGAGCTGTTATAAAAAGTAATGATGCTTTCTCCCATTTTTATTACACTTGGGTAAAGAATGCGTTTCCCCCCTGTCATCCGAAGCAATGGCAACCTATTAGATGTAGGAAAATTCTTTTAGTACCAGCAGTATGATTGTTGATCTGCGGCATATACCATTTAATAATCTGAAGTCCAGCCCAGGATCTATAGCTCAACAACACATATTTGCTAGGCAAACAGTCATTTCCTGAAATGTGCAGTAAAAGAATTGGACAAGAGAATTATCCGACATTCCATCCTAGTGCATATAAACGATTTCCTCACCCCAGGGAATGAATGAGCTCGTGTCCCATTTTATATTGCTCTGTATTTGCTCTTCTGTTTTTTCCCCTCTTTTCTGAGCCACAACATTGTTTTATTTACAGTTGCCCCTCTCCGGTGATGATGTATGCTGCTTGAGCTAGTGCCCGTGCCAAAATCTGTCCTGCTATTTGCCTCCACAGCCGGAATGGAGACTCGAGAGACCAAGTCGGTATAGTGTTTATGTTTGCTAAATATAGCTTAAGTATCTGTGTCAATAGCACAACTTAACAAGTGTGTGCAGGCAGGTATGAGCAATACAGATGCAGTGTGGGGAAATCTCTTCCCCGCCGCCCAAGGGCAAAGCCTTCCTAGGTGTGTTCCATCATGCAAAATGGCATATTCAGGGCTGTCTTAAGCATATGCGGCACTGGGTGCAAAGAAATGCCTGGCAGCTCCCCCCTCCAGATTGCCCAGAGTTGTCAACCTTTCTTTAGGAGGGAACCCCAAAGTTGTCGACCTTTTTTAAGGAAAGGTTCCCTAGAGTTGTTGGGCGCCTGGTTGACAAAAAGAGGTGAAGCCGCTTTCTTTCTTTCTCTCTCTCTCTCAGGGAGCTGCCGCCGGGGAACTTTGAGTCCCAAAGTTGAACCGAAGTGGAGAAACGCGCAGGAAAGGCGAACAGTGGCAACTCTTTGGCCCACCTGTCCCTTCTGCCTGTTAGTTTCTGTTCTTATCACTGTGCAGCTGCTTGGAGTCACAGGACTGTGTTTACATTCCAGAGACAGTCCAGGCTATTGGAAGTCTCACAGGAGACTAGAGACGGATGTGACGTTACTGGTTTCCTGTTTCCTTTGTTCCTTTGTTCTGTTGCTCTCTGCTTCCATAGAGAGAGGATGTCTTTTCTGTTCTGCGTAGTTTAGAAATAAAACTCTTTTACAATGTAGCTCATACGGTCTCATCCTTCCCTGTGCTGGGAACTCTGCTATTGAAGAATGTGCCTTCAAGCCTTATCAAAGGCTCGGGGTCATTAAATACGTCGGAGGTGATTTCAAAGGCTTGGTCGAACGGAGCTCCCGACACCGCCACCCTGGGCAGCGTGAGGAGGGGCTGCTTGCCTGCTGGTGCTGCTGCTGCCGCTGCTGCTTCCACCATCAGAGGAGGAGCGAAGGGACACTGCCGAAGCCAAAGGAGAGGCGTGGAAGGTGCGCCGAGGAGGCAGCTTGCTTGTGGCCCTGCCGCGCTCTGAGAGGACGCCGCTAGCTGCCTTTTCTGCTTGCTGCTGTTGCCACCGCCTCTTGTCCTCCTCCCCCTCACTGGGCGCATGCCTGTCTGCCTGCCCACCCACTCGCTCGCTTGCTTTCTGGCTCCAGCGATTCCTTCCTTCCAAGGGGGGCACCGGTTGCTGCTCTTTGCCACTGCTGTGATCACTGGCACCCGAGGAGGGGGGCCTGGCAGCCTTCTCCGGGCTCAACGCTCAGGCCTTGAACTCTCAGCCTGGCGCCCCTGAGAGCCCGGCGCCCAGGTGCCCCGCACCCCTAGCGTTTATGGGTAAGACGGCCCTGGGAATAATTGAAAGTCAAGATTTCAATTTTCCCCTTCTGATGGATGCCTTCCAACCATGAGGTTTGAGGAAGAGGAGTTCCTACCTAACACAGAGATTACTCCTCTGCTCATCCCGCCCTTCCAAGCAGATTGGCTGAAGCAGATCGTATGAATTTCTCCCCTTGCCTTCAAAAGGGAGTACCTTGAAAATTCTTCCCTCATGAGATGAGGTACTTATCCCGTGTCAGAGTGCCAAACATGGCATTCTCAAACAATAGTAATAATAAATTCTCCCCTGTGAAAGAAGCTTCCACTTGTCTGCTCCAGTCTCTCATTTTTTTGAAATAATTTTTATTTGATGTTAAAAGTATAACATTACAACCATACAACCATATACATTAGGAGATTCCTCTGAATCTTTGGACTTCCCATCTTCCCCTCCGTAGGTCCTATTATTAAACCTTTTCTACTGCATCTTTTCCAATAGGCCATATTTTATATAAATCCATGGTCTCCATAGTACTTGCTACATTACAAGTGCTAGTGCAATCCTGTTAATATTTTCTCATATATATATATATATATATATATATATATATATATATAATTTTAAACATTTTTTTTCAATTCATTATATATCATTTCCCATAATGCTTTTATTACTTTACACATCCACCACATATGATAAAAGGTACCTTCTTTTTCTTTACATTTCCAGCAGATATTTGTACCTTTCTTATACATTTTTGCTAATTTATTGGGAGTCAAATACCACTGGTGCATCATTTTCATATAATTTTCTTTCAACGTACAGCATGCCGTGAAATTCAAATCGGTTTTCCATAACCTTTTCCAATCTGCTTCATTCTCAGAGCACTTCAGAATGTCTTTCTGAGCTTATTCTGAGGTGGCTGCAGCTGGTGTCCCCGTGTGTGTTTTCATCCCACTAAACATTTATTCAGTATTCTGCAGCCTCCCCAGTTGTCTATACTACCTGATCTAAACAGTCCCATGGAAGGACTTACCACATGATGTCTTCTCCTGGGCTTTAACCAAAGCACAGGAAGCCTGGAAGGCTGCAGAGGGCAGATGACAGGTGAGATGATTTTGGAAAATGAAGGAAAGCACACTTACAAACATCCCTCAGCCACATCATAAGTAAGGTAAGGGTTTTTTTAATAAAAATTTAAAAAATCATGCACATGCTTAAGAAAGTTTTTTTTTGTATTTCTCCCTCCCCTTTGATAATTTTGGGATGCGATTTCTAATCTCATTAATTGATGGAGAACAGGGGTTTTTTTAACGCAGTCAACATTTTTAATAATAGCGTTAATCTCAGTACATCCTGATGAAGTACGGAATCAGGATACACCACCAGGAGAAGCAGTCAAATTCTTGACTTCTCTTTTCAGGATCCCTCTCTCTGTGCGTTTATGGATAGTTAATAGTCTTTACAGCTGAAAAATAAACATGAAATCCAGCAAGCACTGTGGTAACTACACAATAAACAGATATTGGAGAGGAAAGCTTTCGAGGGAGCAGGAAGAGGCTGGGATAGTTGTACATCTAATTACTGCACCCAAATGACTGCAGCATTGATTTGATTGCTCTGCAGTAAGCAAGCGAAATATAATGGCTGTCGTGGAATTCCAAGCTTGAAATATCAGGATGGAGATGCACATTTTCTCTTACATCTAAAAGAGGGGGTGGGGAGGAATGCTTGTTTGTTTTCATTGAGTTAAAGCAGCTTAAGGCTTATGGTAATTGAAATCATGGGCCAGAATGTTTTAAACAGATATATACAAAGCACAAAAAGACAGTGTGTTGTAAGAAATGATTGTAAGGAGAGAGGGGGGAATGGGGGCGTTATATCGTTAGGGTTTTCAGACAGCTATTAATATACCCAAGTTTGTTATCTGCAGATTGTAAAGCTGGAATTTCTAAGATGACACAGATGTGCCAGCAGAATACCCAAATGCACAGACCCCATCCATCACCACCTTGCAGAAACCTTATACATTATCAGCAGAAAACCAGACTGGACACCCCAATGTTTGTGTTTGCTGTTGATTCTTTCAGTGAGGAACAAAGGGAAAAATCAGTGCCACTAATACTAATACTAGGGGACGCGGGTAGCACTGTGGGCAAAACCTCAGTGCCTAGGGCTTGCCGATCGTATGGTCGGCGGTTCAAATCCCCGTGGCGGGGTGAGCTCCCGTCATTCGGTCCCAGCTCCTGCCCACCTAGCAGTTCGAAAACACCCCTAAGCGCAAGTAGATAAATAGGTACCACTTTATAGCGGGAAGGTAACGGCGTTTCTGTGTGCTGCGCTGGTGCTGGCTCACCAGAGCAGCTTCGTCACGCTGGCCACGTGACCCGGAAGTGTCTTCGGACAACGCTGGCTCCCGGCCTCTTAAGCGAAATGAGCACGCAACCCCAGAGTCAGTCATGACTGGCCTGTACGGGCAGGGGTACCTTTACCTTTGTTGTTTAGTCGTTTAGTCGTGTCCGACTCTTCGTGACCCCATGGACCAGAGCACGCCAGGCACTCCTGTCCTCCACTGCCTCCCGCAGTTTGATCAAACTCATGCTGGTAGCTTCAAGAACACCATCCAACCATCTCATTCTCTGTCGTCCCCTTCTCCTTGTGCCCTCCATCTTTCCCAACATCAGGGTCTTTTCCAGGGAGTCTTCTCTTCTCATGAGGTGGCCAAAGTATTGGAGCCTCAGCTTCACGATCTGTCCTTCCAGTGAGCGCTCAGGGCTGATTTCCTTCAGAATGGAGAGGTTTGATCTCCTTGCAGTCCATGGGACTCTCAAGAGTCTCCTCCAGCACCATAATTCAAAAGCATCAATTCTTCGGCGATCAGCCTTCTTTATGGTCCAGCTCTCACTTCCCTTTACCTTTACTTTAATACTAATACTACTACTATTAGTACTTTGATGATGCAAACTTTCTGCTTCATCTGATTGTAAATTTAAAGCGAGCTCTGTCCCGGGTTAGCCCCTATTTCATCTCCCATCTATTATTACAGGCTGGGGACCACTTTGTCCATTGCAAGCATAAACAAACAAAAACAAACAAACAAATAAATATATAAGAATAAATGCTAGTGGGAGCCAGATCAAGTCTGTGGTGTCACTGGAATGACCGCTCCCCACATTAAATGGGGGGCGCCCTTTGCATGGTCGTGCGCAGCCCCCTTGACCCTATGTGGTGCCATTAGCACAGGCTTGGCTTTACCTCCCCCCAGGTGGGATACCTGGAGGTCTCCGCCTACCTCAGTCAGTTACCCAATCCTGCCTGGGGAGGCATTGCCAAGGTGATGAGGCCAGGTAGGTGGAGGGACTACCTGCCCACACAATAGAGGGAGGATCTTACTTGGGAATCGTCAGTTGGCTCCAGAGCTTCTCCCATCTTGCACTCCCTTAGTTAAGTCTTCTTTTGCAGGTTAACCTTTTCTCCACAGGTACGCGGGGCGCTGCTACATCAAAGTCGCTGTTGAAGGGCCGGAAAGGAATTCTCCTGCATTGGCAAGTTTGCCTTTCCTGTAGCAAAACATCAGAACTTTGGCAGTATCAGGCCTTGGGCGGAATCTTTTAGTCTGTCTTCCCTAAATGGGGGGGGCGTGCAGTGGTGGCCTACGCCCCCTCCTCTTTGTGGCAGTGATACCAGGGTTCCCTGTTAAAGGGGTTGTTTGAGGGGAGGTGTTGGCTGTATGCCTAGAGGTCGTCATTGCTCTCCCCTGCGACAGCAGCGTAACGGGGGCAGGCTCTCTCTGCTTGAACATATGTTCTCCAGAGCCAGCCCATTCTCCCCCCCCCACACACACACACACTGGATAACCGTGATGTTCCCCAGATCCCCGGCAGGAGACTGGGAGGGATAAACGCCCAATGCCTGAGCCAAGGTTTACCCACATCTGAAACATAATAAAGTTGTGGCCAATTTTAATCCCATAGCACGTTGTCTTGAGTCATTATTCCACACGGGGGCCGCCCAGGGTTTGGGGGACTCCACCTGTCCACTCAAATAACAGGTACGTATGCATTTATAGCTCCTTTCCTGCCATGCTACTGTCCTGATCTAACTCGAGGACACACGTGCACGAGGAATTTTTTAATTTTTAAACAGCTAGGGGAAATCATGCAACGAATGTCTCGTATAGTTTGGTCCTAAATTTCCTTAAAAAAACAGATGGAAAGTTTTGCAAGATGATGGGAAAGGAAATCCAGTCTATTCAACTTGTGTTGAACCAAAGCAAACACCGTGTATCCCAGCTTCCCAAGTGTTTGGTAACCCCTTCTGCTTTTGCAGTCACAGTGAAAAGAAAAACAAGGTGTGTCAGTGCGGAGCTGCCATAAGTGGCTGGTGGGATGCATGTGATTTGGTGCATCATAAGTTATGCAGGCCTGAAACAAATATTACCTAGATAGGAAATGGGTGAGGGGGTCACAAATGGGACCAAAAGACAGAAGTAAAAGGTGCAAATATATATAGAATAAATCATTTTAAATGCTGGTTTAGTATTGACAGTAAAATCATGGGGTTGTTGTTGTTTGTTTTTAAAAGGGGTTTTTTATTGTTTTCCTTACTGCTGCTGATGTTAGCAATGTCCTCATAGGCAAGGCCAGTCTCATGATGTTGCAAGTGTTGGTTCTGACTCTCTCTGTCACTATCAATTTCTACAATCATTAATAGCCCTTGTAAAGATGTAGAGGGATAGCCACAGCATCCATATCATTAGCCCCGTTCAGAGAGGAAATTGATTCTCCCAGTTCCTTCGAATATAGTATCTGAAGAGATGGAGAGAAGCGAAACCTACAATGGCACTGTTCAGGGGACATTTATTGCTGCTTCTTTACAAGGAAAAAAAAAAATAGTATTTGGTCCAGGCTGCAGGCATTCGTATAACAGTCTCCTCAGTGCATGGGGTAGCCAAGGCGATTCCTTCCAGATGTTGTTGGACTACAGCTCCCATCATCCTTGACCACTGGCCAAACTGACTGAGTCTGATGGGAGTTGTGGTTCACAACTTTTGAAAGGCACCTCATTGACTATCCCTGCTTTAGCCTACTGTCTTTCTGGAACCACTATCCTCATCCCAAGGCAGAGCTGAACTTTTCCCTTACAGAAATCCAGGGAAGCTTGGAAAGAAACAGAAGGGAGTCTAAGAGGGGCAATGCCAACTCCGCTTTACCTACCTGAATGACTATGACCAGGCTCCTTGCTGCCCCAGAGATTGGTGGAGCCCACACAGCACACACTTGGGGGCATCCTGGTCATCATCACCTTGTCTAGCCAGCTTCCTTCCAGCTCCAGAAGGAGCTGCTTCCAAGACCAGTGGAAGGGAAGTTTCAGCTGGGAAGAGGAAGTATGACCACAGAAGAGTCCCAAGATCCAAATGCAGCAGACCAGAAGTCTACATTTGTCCTGCAGACTGAAGGCTTCCCACTCCTGATTTAAGGGGACAGCTTATCACAAAACTGGGGAGGGAAGAGTGTGACAAATCGAAAGAGGGGCTGCTGTTCTAGGAATTGGCTGTAAAGAGCATGGCAGCAGAAATCTAAGTCCGGTAAGGGAGCAAATATGAATGCTTGTTACTGGATATTTGAGCACGGCTTTCCGGTTATCCAAAAGATTATGTTATGATAGCAGGCTTTGCAGGTTTTCTAACATAATGTCCTGTACAACCCCTATTGCCTGTCAATCAACATCATTACAGTGCGCTGAGGATTTGGACGGGAGAGCATTAATGGGGCCAGAATGACCGCCTATGCTCTTTGACAGTCTGTGGCAAAGTAGCAAGGTGCATTTCTTGTTAAGGAAACTACAGTCAATGTGTTTCCATGGGAACTAATTGCTATATGATCTTCCTTAACCCTTCTGAATAGGGCAACGGTTCTCACACCCAACTAAGGATGATGTCATTGAGGTGACTACGAAGGGAACGAAGGGAACAAATTCAGAGAAACTGAACTAAGGGTCTGTAAACTAACAGCTTTTGGGGGGCGCTGGCTGCCCCTTTTTGGAGCTCCAACATGGGAGCAATGAACTTTGGCTGTCCATTGGAATGGGCCTCCACCTAGTCTAAACCTGTATATTTGTAAATAAGCTCAGATATAACAAGATCTGGAGAAGCATCACACCCCTCCAGGACAGAGAAGCTGGTTGAGCTAAACAGGGCTTCTAATGGGACCATCATATCCTGTACACCTGGGATGTCCAACAGGCCTATTGCGATCTACCAGTTAATTGCTATATGATCTTCCTTAACTCTTCTGAATAGGGCAACGGTTCTCACACCCAACTAAGGATGATGTCATTGAGGTGACTACGAAGGGAACGAAGGGAACAAATTCAGAGAAACTGAACTAAGGGTCTGTAAACTAACAGCTTTTGGGGGGCGCTGGCTGCCCCTTTTTGGAGCTCCAACATGGGAGCAATGAACTTTGACTGTCCATTGGAATGGGCCTCCACCTAGTCTAAACCTGTATATTTGTAAATAAGCTCAGATATAACAAGATCTGGAGAAGCATCACACCCCTCCAGGACAGAGAAGCTGGTTGAGCTAAACAGGGCTTCTAATGGGACCATCATATCCTATACATCTGGGATGTCCAACAGGCCTATTGCGATCTACCAGTTGATCATGGGTCATCCCTGGTCAATCGTGTTATCTTTACCGATCGGCCAAAAGCAAAAAAAAAGCAAGCTCAACAACTCTGGGTCTCCCTTCCCCAAAAAAGCACAACTTGACGGCAATTATTAGAGGCCACTCAAATCAGAGAATAATTAGAGAGTGGGATGCAGTGAAGGAATACATGAAAAAATATGGTTCCAGAATTGAAACATTAATAGAGAATGTGTAAAACATGCAGGGGTAAGCAAGAAAGTAATAATAGAATCAATTGAATAATTATTAAATTATAACAACACCACAACAAGATGGAAGAAGTAAAATATTGAGATCGCACATGGGTGAAGGGGAGTGGGGGGTATATGTGAACCTATAATATCATTTATAATATAATTTGTTAATTGCATTGTATTTACATATAGCAAAGAGAAGCCTAGAGCAATAGATATATTTTAATTTAGGTAATATATGTAATAGACTTATGTTAGAAAATGAATATGGATTTTGAATTTGATCTTTGTTTTTTGAAATAAATAATATTTTTTTTTAAAAAAAAAAGCACAACTTTGGGTCTTCCTGCCCCCAAAAAGCTCAACAACTTTGGTCAATACGATGGGTAGATTTTTTTTTAGTGGGAGTAGATCGCATTCTCTTGGACATCCTTGCTGGACACCATGTAGCATAAGGATTGCTCTTTTTTCCAAAGGGAGAAGATCAGAGTTCCATACATGGTTAACAACTTGCTTTGAAATAAAATGCAGTTGGGTTAAGAAAATGAAAGGGGGGGTTGGCCTTGCTGGAGGTGACTGAGGACCAGCAGATGCTCCTCAAAATGTCCCCTACAGCTGAGCATCTGGCTTCAACATAGAGTCCTCTTCCAATAAACAAGCAAATGTTCCCAAATCTGAAGCATATGTTCAAGCAGACCTCAGGCTACTTCAAATTAAGCTGCCCTAATGTAACAAATACTATATGTAGCTGGAAGCTTTCCTTGTTTGGTGACCGAAAGTCGGCAGACCATCCATGAGTCTTGCACATCCATCTACTCATTTTATCTTACATGTTTATGCCCTTAGCAGTGACACGGGAAATACTAAGTTATGTTAAAACGACAGTCGGGAAGAATCTGATGTGCCACGAGATGAAGGCATCTTGTAGTAACAGTTACCTCTGAGCTCTCGTTCTCAGGTGTAGGGAGAACTTTTAGCATGTTTAATAACAGGACGAATCGATTGTACTGTGATGGCGGCAGCACTGTGTGTTTAAATATAGAACTAAGTCGATCACATAGAAAGAGGAGACTGGCAGTGAGTGAATTAAAGGGGGCAGCCCCTTAACTATTGTTTGAGAAGGTTAAGGGACAGCATGGTTTGGCATAAATGGGGGGATTAGAGGGACAGGCTTCTAGGCTTCGTCGCCAGCAGGATGAATGTCAGACTAATACTGGGAAACCCAGGTTCAAAAAACTCTGCTTAGCCACAAGACTCACTAGGTAACCTTGGCCCAGTCCTTCTCTCTCAGCCTGACCCACCACAGAAGGTTGCTGTGTAGATAAAACAGGAGGGGAAGACACTATATATGGTGTCCTGAGTTCCTTGGAGCAAAGGCAGACATTTATATCCTCAGAGAGGCTCCTTTGACCCCCATGTTGATGTGTTCCAGGCATCAGGCAAGTACATAAAAAAAAAATTTAAAAATCCCCAGGCTTCTAGGCTGCAACCCACTTACCTGGAACTAAGTCCTATTGGACTTAACGGGACTTATTTTTGAGCCAATGTGTCTAGGGTTGCATTATTAACCTCTGCTTTTGAGAAGATTAATGTCTGCCACGGTTGTTTCTAGCACTTCCTTTCGCAAGCTACTTCGATTGTGTGTGTGTGTTTATTAGCCATTGCAGAACTGCATTAAATAAATAAAATAAATATGAGGGGGTGTGGAGAGAGTTGCCTATTAATATAATTTCGAAAGCCCCAAGCCAACCTTTGTGTCAATGCTTTAGCCATTGGAAACTTGCCACTATCTTCAAAGTACCAGGGCAAGAGACCCTATTCTGAAAGCAATCCTGTGCCTTTTAGGCAGCCTTCTGTGGTTTGATTTCAAGCTCATTTTACTGGGAGAGAGAAAATACGGAGGGTGGTGGCAGAGAGAGAGAGAGAGAGAACATTTGAATGAGTTTGGTGACATTTGCTGCACACGCACATCGGAGCATTTCCAGCCACTGATTCAGTGCTCTAAATATCTGCCCAACCTTGTTAGCTCCCCTTTCCCTCGCTGCAGTATCCCTGATGCTCAGTAAAAACGACTGCCTTCCGTCGCTCACCTTGACAACTGAGCCCTATAAGCCGGCTGCCAGCGAAACTCAAGTTGAATCAAGGGGCTGCTTGAATAATTTATATGATTGTTACTTTTACAACTTCAACACATTTAGGTCTAAATACAAGACACGGGGAGCTGCTGCGCCAACCGTCGAGTCTCCGCAAATAGGACCCCCCAAAAGGAACCTTACACATTTCTGGGAGGATATTATATCCAGAAAGGGCAGCAATTCAATTACATTGGGGCTTGTTCTACAATACAGGCTGGAGTGCCTTGCAGGTGGGAAATAATAGAAAAGTCTTGTCAGTACAGCATAGGCTCTGCCTAAATCAAGGAGGTCATGTTCAAGCCTTCCTAGATTTGGAGATCTGGCTCTTAAAAAAAAGGAGCAGAGGCTGGCAAGGAGTAAAATTCCAGCCCCTGCTGCTCGCCCTAGACAATGCCCTTCCAGGCTCCACCCTTTACCAGCCCAGTCCAGTGCCCTCCAATTCTTTTGCCTGGGATACGACTTTCTGCTGTAATGATGATGATGTATTCAATGTCTATCTTGGCCTTCATCCGAGAATCACAGTGCAGTTTACAATACACGTAACTCCCCATTTGTGCTCATTCAAGGCGCATGTGACCGTGTGCATTGCTGTGAACCCAGAAGTGGCATGAAAAGGGGTGAAAATGGCCCTAAAAGAAAGTGTAAAGCATCAAAAAAAATGGCATGAAAACAGCGCCTAGGAATCCCACGAGCCTTTGCAAGTGCAATCCCAGGAGCCCTTGCACCGACCTTCGAAGCCTGTGGAGAGTTGGAGTTTGAGCAAAGAGGTTTGGAGGGAACGATTGTGGTGGAGTTTGGTCGATTTTTGGTTTTTTTAAAAAGAGCTTCTCAAGGGTTTCCGCAGGTTTAGAGGGCATTTGCAGGCTTTTCCATTGGCGTTCCCATTATATGCAATTTCACTTAAACACGTGGCGTCTCAGATTGCGACACCCACGTAAATTGAGAGTTGTCTGTATAAAAACACAAAATACGTAGCATAGTAACAAATAAAAAGAACAATTCGATCCCTCCCCCCACCATTTAAAAAGCCATAGATCATTTAAATAATAATAATAATAAATAAATAAATGGAACGTTTCCCTGTGTGTCGCAGCGCCTCTTGTTTCCCCGGCTGAAATCTAGTCTATTTGACAAACAATAAGAGGCACGTCTGTTGCTCCACCCACTTTTGTATTAGGCTCCACCCACCATTGGAATGTGGCCCCTGGAAAGTCTCCTAGAAAGCAATGTGGACCCCACTGCTGCTCTGCAAGGAAGGATTCCTGTTTGGAATTCAGCAGTTCACCATTTTCAAAACTGGGCCAGAAAGAGCCCCATAACTCTCATAACTCTCTCTCTAACATTTAAAGTTCTTAATATCCAAAATATAAGAAAAAATAGGAACGAGGGGTGCTCTTTTATTAGAACAGCCCTTGTCAGTCCTCCTCTTCCTTTTTTTTTTGCTGCTTCTTCTCCTCCCACCCCAAGCCAGCACCAACCCTGTTGGCGCACAGCTGCTGCCATCACAGCTCCCAAGAAAGCCTCCAGCTGCCCGCCGCTCCCTGCTGGAAACAAAAAGAAGAGCAAAATAAAATTTGAGAATCACAGATGCCCACACACGCAGCAGGAATCCTGGATTTTTTAGCAGGCAGTGCTGTGGGGTGGATGTGATCTATAGACTAGGAGCCTCCTACCCCAGATCTACCTTGAGCAGGAGTGGCTCTCCAAGCAGGTCCTATTCTTCATCATCATCATCATTTTTAATTTGTATACCGTCTTTCTATCTTACAATACTCAAGGCGGTTCACAAGCTGAAGAAACAAAAAATGTACACCTTATAACAATCTAACGCAATACAAAAATGTGATAATAAAACATAGCTTTAAAATAGGCAACCTACATCAAAAAGTAACATTCAACAATCATTAGTAAAGGTAAAGGGGCCCCTGACCATTAGGTCCAGTAGTGGCCGACTCTGGGGTTGCGGTGCTCATCTCGCTTTATTGGCCAAGGGAGCCGGTGTACAGCTTCCGGGTCATGTGGCCAGCATGACTAAGCCACTTCTGGCGAACCAGAGCAGCACACGAAAATGCTGTTTACCTTCCCGCCGGAGTGGTACCTATTTATCTAGTTGCACTTTGACATGCTTTCAAACTGCTAGGTTGGCAGGAGCAGGGACCAAGTAACGGGAGCTCACCCCGTCACAGGGATTTGAACCGCCGACCTTCTGATTGGCAAGTCCTAGGCTCTGCGGTTTAACCCACAGCGCCACCCGCGTCCCTTCAACAATCATTAGAATAGTATTAAATAATAATAACATATAAAAGTTAAACAGTTAAACAGAAATCCACTCAACAGTTACAATAAACAATTTCTAAACTATAATCAATAAAACAACGGCAAGCCACAGTACATAAAATAATACAATACAAATTGAGAAGCAGAGACTACAGGGTGAGGCAAGGTGGAAAGAGGCCTTGCATGATGAAGTCTCTTCCCTACGGGTGGAGACACAACAGATCTATGAGGATTCTGGTCTGTCTGAAAGGCTTTTCCCAGCCTCTAATGCATGGCAGCTCTCTGTGGTTATTTAGTAAGTGAAGAAAATGCACACAATACCTGTTCATTGGCACTTGCTTGATATACCTGAAGGACCATCTCCACCCCCATCATTCAGCCCGGACACTGAGGTCCAGCTCTGAGGGCCTTCTGGCAGTTTCCTCACTGCGAGAAGCGAGGTTACAGGGAACCAGGCAGAGGGCCTTCTCGGTAGTGGCATACGCCCTGTGGAACGCCCTCCCATCAGATGTCAAGGAGATAAACAACTATTTGACGTTTAGAAGACCTCTGAAGGCAGCCCTGTTTAGGGAAGTTTTTAATGTTTGATGTTTTATCTTGCTTTTAATATTCTGTTGGGAGCTGCCCAGAGTGGCTGGGCAGCAGAGGCGGAGCTAGCTGCTCTGGTACCTGAAGCAGTGCCCGTGCTGTGCACCCAGGGGTGGGGGCGGGGCGATCCATCCATGGGGTGGGGCGAGCATCCCCGGCGGTGCTGCAGCGAGCATCTCAGGGGGAAGGACACCCGGGGTGGACCGCACCCCCACATCCCCTTCCTAAGCCACTGTTGGGCGGAGTATAAATAATAAATTATTATAAATTATCATTATGTTGTAGGGTTGAGCCCTGCCATGGGCAAGCAGGGTGGGAATATGCCAGGACTTCACAGCATACAGAATGTCAAGCAACCGGATCCCAAATATCCTGCAAATTGTTATTCTCAGCAACCTGACTTACCTACTGTTGCCTGGAGCTGAATAAGAAATGAGAAGGGATGCTAACTTCCAATATTTCATCAAAATCCTGGCATTTCAGACGTGCCTTTCCACAGCTGCTGTCACACAGCAGGAAGAGGGAAGACTGTAACTTTCTGTAGTGCTTATGATAGATATGGATACCCGATTAGATGCAGGCAGGTCCATCTGAAGTCTTGCAATGGGCTAGAATACAAGGGCACGTTGAGAAGGAGGACAAGGAACTAGAAATATATAGAGATGATAAGAGTGAATAAACGCTCCAGCCTGTGTCAGCTTCCTTAAAGCGCTGAGACTCTGCGACAGTTATTTCGAAGGTTCCTAACATACAGGGACACAGCACATTAGACACAAATCTCGCGGTTGCTTTTATTTCTCTCCCGCTGCCCCTCAAACAGTTCCTCCGGCTAATTCTGCAACATGGTGGCCGAATAGCGAATTCTTCCCCCTAAATGATTCTATTCCCTACATAACCAACCTCATTTCTGTACTTGCTATTGTTCTTGTTCAATGGGAGGGAGACACCGCTATTCCGTAATGAGACCATTCAGCAAACACAGTAGCCTCTTTCTGTCGTAGCTGGTTGCATGCCAGCCATCCATCACCAGTCACGAGTTTCCATTGTGCACTCTCCGTTGCAGCGTTGTGGGAATAGAAGAGCAAAACAGTTTGGGGGCTAATGTGATACAATATTCATGGCTGTGTACCGAACAAGCAGCATTCTGGTTTATCACTTGGCTATAAAATGTCCGGCATTCAATTCTTCCACATGCATTCATTCCGCTTGAAAAGGTGCACTCTGTAGCATCACTCCAGAAAGGTGTGGAGCCTAAGAGTAGAGCAAGCCCTCTGCCACACAGCTAGGCAAAAGATTCCAAAGGGGAAAAGAAAAAACAAGCCAATCTGTGCTCCAGCACCCCAGAAGCATTGGTTTGTGCTCAGAATGGTTGAAGATACAATTGTTTAATAATAATAATAATAATAATAATAATAATAATAATAATAATAATAATAATAATAATAATAATAATAATATATTATACTCCACCCTCTGGCTGGGTTTTCCAGCCACTCTGGGTGGCTTCCAACCAAAGCAACACAGCATCAGATATTAAAAACTTCCCTAAACAGTAAAATATTTTAAAAGTAAAATAGTTGTTTATTTCCTTGACATCTGCTGGGAGGGCGTTCCATAGGGCAGGCGCCACTACCGAGAAGGCCCTCTGCCTAGTTCCCTGTAACCTCACTTCTAGCAGTGAGGAAACCACCAGAAGACCCTCAGCGCTGGACCTCAGTGTCCGGGCTGGATGATGGGGGTGGAGACGCTCCTTCAGATATACACGACCGAGCAGTACCATATTTTTCGCTCTATAACACGCACCCAACAAGAACACGCACGTAGTTTTTAGAGGAGGAAAATCCGTAGGTGTGCCACCCGTAGGCATTCCCTCCATAACACGCACAGACACTTCCCCTTACTTTTTAGGAGGAAAAAAGTGAGTGTTATGGTGCAAAAAATACAGTAAGTACTACTGTGCTTACGTGAATCTAATGCACCATCAAGTCTAATGCGCACCTCAATTTTCAAAACCTTGAAACCCAAAAAATATTTGCTATGCCAGCGGTGTTTTTCAGGCTTGCAATAGAATTGAATGCCCCATCGAATCTAATTTTTGCGACGTAATTTGGCTAAAAAAGGTGTGCATTACCTCTGAGTAAATACGGTACATATGTGAATTGAAAAACAGCAAGGCAGTTACCAATGTGCAAATGAGCAACATCTAGTAACCACTTACATTTAGAATTCCACTGTCCGCAAGCTATCATATCATGTTGGTATTTTAAAAGAAACGGCACCAAGTATTTTGCCTGGTCGATATATTACAAATCAGCATGCTATTGCAGATGGAGCGAGGGAACTATCCTTACCAAGGGCATCTCTGCACATTACCTATTTCTGCTGGAAACACTATTGTTTCTTCATTAGAAATGCAAAATGAGGGCTTTACGATTGTATGGACGACATCCTTTTACATCGGTATCTGGGGACACATGCCCAATCAGAAATCTTAATGTATAGAGTGAGCCTAACGTCTCATGAATCAAACAGTAATAAAAAATACCCATGGCATGCACTTTGGTAGTGTAAAAGTTAAAAAGGTAAAGGAGCCCTGGACAGTTAAGTCCAGTCAAAGGCGACTATGGGGTGTGGTGCTCATCTTGCTTTCAGGCTGAGGGAGCAGGCATTTGTCCACAGACTAGTCAAATGTTGTAGTGGAATAATACTGTATCCCCATTAAGGAAATAGAAGAAAAGTCCCACCCATTTGCCTCTATCGCAACAGAGCTCTCTGTTTAAGATGCTGATGATGGATACTTAGCTGAACAGCTAAGCAAAGGAACTGGTTTGATTAGTTCAGAGGATTTCCTCTTATAGTTTCTAACCAGAGGCAGATTTAAGGGAGCATAACTGGTTCAGTCACATTGTTGCATGAGCCTGAGGGTGTTATAGACTGGAAGGTGAGAGGTGAAGGGGAACAATGAATTTTGGTGTTGCACAGGACGCTGCATAAATTTGAGACCCCCGGAGGGGGGGGGCTACTGTTCTAACTTCACAGATGCAGGACCACAGGCATGGAAAAGACCCACGGGTATCATCTAGGGCAGGGATTGCCACCCTGGTCCCTACCACCCACTAGTGGTCATTTCAGGATTCTAGGTGGGCGGCTGGGGGTTCTACGGCACAAGATGAATCCTCCTTCCATCAAGCACTGGTGGGCGGTAAGGAAATTTTCCCATCAAGAAAGATGCATTAGTGGGCGGTAGGTATAAAAAAGGTGGACCACCCCTGATCTAGAGTGACCCCGCAAATCTATAGCAATACAAACTACTGGCTGGGTTTCCCTAGTCACTCAAAGGCAGTGAAATGTTGTAGCAGAATAATACTGTATCCCCATCAGGGAAAGGGAAGAAATTCAATTTGGTTCCGATTTAAAGGTGACTTTCACTTTCCAAAACAATATATGGACCAAAACGTAGTTATCCTTTGAAACCTGCACTTCTCTGAATATGGCAATGCAGTTAGTTCACCAGCCAAATAATGTGGACAAATACAAATGCACTAAGGGAAAAATATAAATATGGGGGGAGGGGGGAATATGCACCAAACATGTTTAATGGGGGGCGTTCAGAATACAATTCGAGGTATATTCTGAGCCCTCTATGAATCTACTTCAAAACATTCTTATAGCTCAGAACATGGTGACTAAATATGGATCTCGGGAGAGTGTTCGATCAAGCACTGAACAAGATGGCAGGTAGTTGGCTGAAGTCAAGCTAGATATTTCTGGAGCAAACAGCCATCATGCCCACGATTAGTGCTCAGTGATTTTACACATCAGAAAATTGGTCCTGCAGAAAACGTCCAGATGGACTGATTCCATTTGACCTTCTTAAATGATCATAGTTTCTTTTAAAGGCAAAGTGTGCATTTAGTCTAGCTGGCAGCACTCACTGGCATCAGGTGCAATTTGGCCAGTGTAGTATATATTTTACTATAATAGGTGTATGTCAATTCAACCTGGTCTTTTGCTTTCAGACATGCTTGCCAACCTGTTATCTGCTTGCGGCTGGCAGTAATTGGAAGTACACACTGACCTAGTTAGAGCTAGCTGGCATTAAAATTGTACCTGTGGATTGGCTGCAAGGCATCCTTCTATTCCCAGTGCCCCAGGGCTTCAGAGGTTTGTCTAAGGTAGAGAACAGATATTGCGAAATGGATGAGTCATTATCATGAGGGTGGCGAACTTGTGGCCCTTCCGATGTTTTATTTTCATTTCTTTATTAAAAAACAACAACTTGTCTACCGCAGTTTTCATAGAAAATAGCAAAGAGGTTCCCAGCAATTATACATATACAATAAAAACTAGAGAATTTTTTTATATATAAAAAATAGAACTAGTACAGATGTCTTCTTGATTTTCTGCATAAGCCTGGTGGCATAGAAACACTTTCAGCAAATGTTCAGATGTTAAAATAGAAGCCTGGAATCTCCATTGGAAGAGCACTCTATAAGACCAGTGGCGCTAATGGACCAATGGCGCTAAAGGCTTAGAATCACAGAATTGTAAAGTTGGAAGGGACCCCAAGGGCAGAGGCGGAGGAAGGGGGTACGGTGGGGGTGGACTGCCCCGGGTGTCACCACTAAGGGGGGTGACAAAATGCCGGGTGGCACTCACATCGGGGCCTGCAGCGCGCCCGAGCCACACATATCTCATGGGAGTGACGCAGTGGCTTGGGCGCCCGCAGGCTCCATACTGCCCCAAGCTGTCCACCCACTGCCTCCCCCTCGGCTGTAGGGCAGCTGAGTGGGAGGAGACAGGCAGACTCCTCGGAGGCCCATGCAGTGTCCTGCCCGAGCTCACCCCGCCCCACGGGCGGCTGGCCCCACCCCTGGGCATGGCTGTCTTAAGCATATGTGGCACTGGGGTGCAAAAATCTGCCCAGCGCCCCTAGATTGCCCAGAGTTGTCAGCCTTTTTTGGGGGGGACCCCAAAGAAGTTGTTGACCTTTTTTTAAGGAAATAGTTGTTTACCTTTAGAATGGTTACAGGATGCAGGGAATCACAGCGCCAGCCAACGGGGGTGCCAGCGCCCACACACAGGGGCGTACGAAGGTGGGTGCGGGTTCCATGCTGGGGAGGGACAAAATGTTGGGTGGCACAGGGTGCCAGCGCAGAATGATGCGTAATGCAAGCAGCAGCGAAGGAAACATCTCCAGACGGGATCTGCACGCTCCTATTCGTCAGGATTTGTTGCTGCCATTGGCGTACAGCGGATCCCATCCAGAGTTGTTTCCTCCGCTGCCACTTGCATTCCCCATCATTCTGCACTGGCACCCCACACTGGGTGGCACTGGGAGTGTTCGCCAACAGTGGGAAAACCAGCAAAGGAACCCGCAGCTCGGCACATGCAACAGGATGCATCGCGCAGCACCTACAACATTACACGGTGCTCCGGGCGTGGTTCCAAAACAGCCACCATGCAGCTGGGGTAAGAACCGACAGTCAAGTGGAGCAGAGCCCATCAGAGTGCTGCAGCTCTTCCCCAGACTCCAACACTCCCCCCGAACTCGCGCCGAGCTGCCCACAGCGCTCTGATGGGCACTGCTCCGCTTGGCTGTCAGCAGCTCTTCCCCGGACTCCAACGCTCAGCCCCAGACTCTTGGCCTGGCGCCCCTGAGAGCCCGGCGCCCGGGTGCCATGCACCCCTAGCGCCAACAGGGCGCGCGCGCCACCCCAGGCACCCAATCAGCTTGGTCCGCCACTGACAAGGATCTTTTAATCCAACCCCCTGCAATGTAAGAGTTTTAAAGCATTGTTAACAGATGGCCACCCAACCTTGAAACTTCTTAAAGATCAGACTTCACATACCTTTCCAGAGAGAAACTTGGACACTAAGGAGCTAAATGGCATGAGTCGGCTTTTCTGGCATATTGCTGGGCTTCAGTACCACCTGAGCCATCAGCAAGGCTGGCGGTACATATGCAGCAGTAGAGCATATGGGGATAGCAGATGTTCTTCCTTGAGCTGCAGCTGCGGAAACCATGGAGGTTGACAAGCAGCACGTCAGGTTTCAAAAGCCACAGCTGCACTTTAGCAGAGAAGGGGGCGCTTTCCTGTATTTAGATGTTTATGAGAGAGAGAAAGAAAGAAAGAGAATGGGTGAAGGAATGAATAAACAAATAACATAGAAAACATGGGAAAATAATAATAATAATAATAATAATAATAATAATAATAATAATAATAATAATTTTTATTTATATCCCGCCCTCCCCAGCCGAAGCTGGGCTCAGGGCGGCTAACAACACTAAAATAGTGCAACATTATAAAAACATCATAAGAATTAATTAAAATCAGAATTGATGGCAACCATAAACTAAAGTATTGTAAGGATTGCCAAAGGAGGGAGTCAGGCTGTGCCCCAACCAAAGGCCTGGTGGAACAGCTCTGTCTTGCAGGCCCTGCGGAAAGATGTCAAGTCCTGCAGGGCCCTTGTCTCTTGTGACAGAGCGTTCCACCAGGTTGGAGCCGCAGCCGAAAAAGCCCTGGCTCTAGTTGAGGCCAGCCTAACCTCTCTGAGGCCTGGGACCTTCAAGATGTTTTTATCTGAGGACCGTAAGTTCCTCTGTGGGGCATACCAGGAGAGGCGGTCCCGTAGATACGAGGGTCCTAGGCCGTATAGGGCTTTGAAGGTTAAAACCAGCACCTTAAACCTGATCCTGTACTCCACCGGGAGCCAGTGCAGCTGGTATAGCACCGGATGAATGTGATCTCGCAGCGAGGACCCCGTAAGGAGTCTCGCTGCGGCATTCTGCACCCGCTGGAGTTTCTGGGTCAGTCTCAAGGGCAGCCCCACGTAGAGCGAGTTACAATAATCCAGTCTGGAGGTGACCGTCGCATGGATCACAGTGGCTAGGTCAGGGCGAGAGAGGTAAGGGGCCAACTGCTTAGCTTGGCGGAAATGAAAAAATGCCGTTGTATAACCCTCATTTCTAAACAAACTAATGAGGTTTGGATCATGTCTATAACAAAAGAAGCACTGATCCTGAGTCTAGAATGCAGTGTTTCTCTTCTGTGCTGGGGGGGTAGGGAGTGGGGGAATCAAACAAGTCTGCATTGTTAAAAAGGCAACAAGATATCTGGGATTTTTTTTTTGGGGGGGGAGGCACTTCCTTTTTAATCCATAACAAAAAAATGTGAACTAGGAAGGCTGGATAGTAAACTTACTAGCTCTGTCGAGTGACTGGCACTCTCGTTCTAAATATGTACACAGCCAGATCTGTCTGGCATGGCAGCATAATGTAATGTTTAGAGATGTGCTGAAGCAGCAGGCAGGTGGTTGAAATGTTTATCTACTAGGATAGCACATCTGAAAATTAAGGTTGCCAGTATTTTTATTTTTATTTTTTATTGCCTGTCTTTAATTCCACCAGCTATTTTCCAAAGGCAGACCTATTCCCAAGAAGAGCCCAGAGGAATCTGCGTATTGCTTTTGCCTTCTTCTTTGTCTCACAGCATTTCAGTGGCCTGTCCCCTGAAGTCCTGACATCAACATCTTCATTTATGGGGACTTGGAGCGGGAGGAGTGTTTAGCCACCCTCTTCTCCCCAGATGTTCAGGCGTGACAGCCATGCTGATCTCAAAGCATGGGAGAGGCTGGCTGTGGTGTGGCCCATTGCGACACGCTTGCTGAGGCAAATTAAACAGACTTAGCTTTGTTACAGACATTTGTAGTATGAATTATCCGTAGGCATGACCTATGCAGCAGTTATTCAAATTACTCAAACATGAAATGTAATATCCCAGCTGGAGTTTTGTTTCTGTCTGAAGAAACCATTTGTTCGAAGACGTGGAAGGTGTTTGTTTTCTTTAGGAGGAATACACACACACACACACACACACACACACACACACACACACACATTTCTACTCTAGACATTTTGTATTATGTTCAAATTAACCAGACAACATGACCTAGCATGTCAGTAATTTGGGAGAAAATAAAATCTGCTCAATTGGACACCCGGTAGCAATTCAGAACGTACGGATCTCATCCAGATTTATTGCCATTGCCGTGTAAAAGAGCTGATGACTGAGCACAGTCAGGATACACCTAGGGCAGCGTTTTAATATGTGCCTGGGCAATTTAATTTGCCACTGCTTAAGAAAATACCGGTCTACAGGCAGAGATGTATTTGCACAAAGAAAGACATGGGCATTTTAAAAGCAATTAATTAAGTATGCAATTTATATGAAAACAATTTACCCTTGGACATTATCTCAGCACCCAAAATGCACACACAATTTTCCACGCCTTCCAATTTGTGGCCATAATTTATTTTGATTGTGCAATTAGAGAAGAAGTGTCTTATTAATTTCAATCTCCTAAAGAGAAGCAGGACGAATTCAGCCGCCAAATTGTCAAGCCAGTAGGAAAACAGAAGAATGGATCTTTCTGCATTGGAGGGGGGAAAAGCAACAGACAATGTTTACCTCAGGCTAACCATAAAAAATAAAGATTGTGAGCTAATCTAGCTAGCACTAAACCAGGAAATGCTGCTCAGAGCCTTCCTTAGTAGAGGAAAATACACAAAGTGACAAACACTTGGAGACTCAACAATGACACTTTGGGTTTCCTCTGTAAATTCCTCAGGTGTTTTGCCTGAGGAGAATCTTCCACATTTGCTCCCTAATCTACTGAAGAAAGATTCTCAGAATTCCCCATATACTTTCCTTATGGGGAAGAAAACTCTTAACATTCACTTCAAACTTTGTTTAAAGCAAAATTATGGAGGGCATGGCACCCAGTCCTATGAAAGCTGCGTTTTTTAGTCGTTTAGTCGTGTCTGACTCTTCGTGACCCCATGGACCAGAACACGCCAGGCCCTCCTGTCTTCCACTGCCTCCCGCAGTTTGGTCAGACTCATGTTTGTAGCTTCGAGAACACCGTCCAAAGCACCGTGAAAGCTGCGTAGATGGTGTGAAATTGGTGTTTCCTGCCTTCTAGCACAGCCCACATTTCAAGGCTTTGGGGATATCATGTGCTTTGGATGTGCTTTCATGGTGTGGCTCTGGCCAGAGTTTCTGGGAATAGCTTGCTGTGTGGAAGCCATTTTGCCCATATGGCCCATTCCTGAGAACTGGAAAGAAGGGTCCCTGGTTGCATGGAGCCTTTTACATGCGGTCAAGTGAATGTAGTTAAAAAGCCCACTTCAGAGCTTCCTCACTCAACATGGGGAGATCAGAAGCCTTGGGAGCAGAGCCATTATCTGCGATCTCATGCCTTCTGCATGGAAGATTTCCTATGGAGGGGTAAGAAGAGCTGCTTTTTAATATAACGTTAAAGCAGATTATTTCCTTTCAAGGGAAGATCTAATAGTGTTGCAACCCCAGTAATATAGTGGCAGTTCAATTGATTTCTGCTGACCCCCTTATTTAAAGCCAATAGTCGAGAGCCCAGCCCCTATATATTATTGATGTATATTACTCTACAGCAAGCATTCTATACTGTGCTTCAGGTTTCTCTCTGTGCATAAAGGGAAGCTGATTTCCATCCAGGTGCTGACCACCCTTTTAATTTCTATCCAATAGTTCAAAAAAAATAGCATAGTGGTTTTGATCATTTAATTGAATGACATTGGAAACGGTAACTCAAAATTCGAATGTCATTTATTAAGAAGAAAAAAGAAAAGTCTCTTTCACAGTTTTACTATGACTAAATGAATTTTTTTTCCCCAATTGTTGGGGGCCTTTTGAAATGAATGGCCTCTTAGAGGGGAGAAATCACATACTAAGAATAAAATTGCTCGCCTTGAGGCCACTGCATTTTGAATCAAAACACATTCCGGAGATAATGCAAAAGAGAAAATGTAATCTGGTAAGTGCCTGAGATGGAGAATCTTCTGACAAAAAAAGCAGCATTCCAATAGGCAGAACTGGGTGTGTTCTCCGATTCTGCAGAGCCGTGACAAAAGCCATCATTTGTATCAGGCACAATATTGAGGAGTCTGAGAATTCCAGCCTTTGTGTTTGAATGAAAGATGTGTTTCCATAAACCACAAGACTGCACAGATAGGCATGATAGGCGTGTGAGCAGTATCTTCTGAAATCTAAAGGCCAAAGCAGACACGAAAACAGGAGGTCCACAAATGGAACTGTCAACCTTTGTTGTTGAAGTGTTAATAGCAGTTTGGACGGGCATCATGGTGCTGGGACAACAATTAGCCCTTCCCCTTAACTATTTCCCCCAATTAAAATCACAACCCCCCAAGTTGATGTTTGTTCTGCAAAATTAACTTCGCCTCCCTCAGCACTGCATAGGAACTCTTACATATTCGGACCTCCAGCCTATCTAGGCTACTATTGTTCATGCAGACAGGCAGCAGCATTTTTCCAGGATTTGAAACAGGTGCTTCCTCTCAGCCCCACCTGGAGATGCTGGCAGTCGAACCTGACACTTCCTGCATGGAAAACCGGTGCTCTACCACTGACCTTGTGGGATGTAATCCACTGGGAGCAGTCAAGTACAACATTCCTTGTTTTCCTAGAGTGGACATGCAAGGGAATGTTTGGTCCAGCCAGTCGAAACTTCCTGCTCCTCGTGGCCTGGAGCATCCTTCCTTGCATGTGACTAGTGGGTGGGCGTGATCTTTCCAGACCTGGTAAAAGGACAAGGCACGCTGGTATTCTCCCTCTTTTTCCCATCTTCCTTTCATCTTGCAAACTTTCCGGACTGCTAACTGCAGTCACTAGGTCAGCCCACATGTGGGGTAAACCTGTTTGTAAATGCTTGTACAGTGGTACCTCTGGTTAAGAACTTAATTTTTTATGGAGCTCCATTCTTAACCTGAAACTGTTCTTAACCTGAGGTACCATTTTAGCTAATGGGGCCTCCCACTGCCACTGCGACGTCGCCGCGCAATTTCTGTTCTCATCCTGAAGCAAAGTTCTTAACCCGAGGTACTATTTCTGGGTTAGAGGAGTCTGTAACCTGAAACATCTGTAACCCAAGGTACCACTGTAACTTTAAGCCTGAAGCCTGGCTTCAGGGATTACACTGTGCTCTCTGCCTGATCATGAGTAAACTTTCTTTTTATTGCTTATTAATAAGACTGTGGTGTCTTTATTCTTTTAGGAGGGGTTTAAAAAGAGGATTTTACCAGGAACATACAATTCAATCTGAGGGAGAGTGAACATTCCCACAGACCTATGGTTGAACTCAAACTGGGGGGAGGGCACAACTGCCATTAAAAGCCACTAAAGGAGGCCCCTTGAACAGCTTCCCTACATCTCATCAAGGTTTGGGCCTCAGAAGCCAGGGGAAGGATTGAGCTTCATGGCTTTAAGCACTTAGGCGGCACACCCTTCTGCTCTTCCTGGCAGAAATTTTGTTGTTGTTTAGTCGTGTCCGACTCTTCGTGACCCCATGGACCAGAGCACGCCAGGCACTTCTGTCCTCCACTGCCTCCCGCAGTTTGATCAAACTCATGCTAGTGGCTTCAAGAACACCATCCAACCATCTCATTCCCTGTCGTCCCCTTCTCCTTGTGCCCTCCATCTTTCCCAACATCAGGGTCTTTTCCAGGGAGTCCTCTCTTCTCATGAGGTGGCCAAAGTATTGGAGCCTCAGCTTCACGATCTGTCCTTCCAGTGAGCACTCAGGGCTGATTTCCTTCAGAATGGAGAGGTTTGATCTTCTTGCAGTCCATGGGACTCTCAAGAGTCTCCTCCAGCACCATAATTC
Organism: Podarcis vaucheri; assembly: GCF_965113315.1. NCBI lineage: Eukaryota > Metazoa > Chordata > Lepidosauria > Squamata > Lacertidae > Podarcis > Podarcis vaucheri. The sequence continues at coordinate 21,464,377 of NC_138755.1, read as the reverse complement.
AAAAGCATCAATTCTTCGGCGATCAGCCTTCTTTATGGTCCAGCTCTCACTTCCATACATCACTACTGGGAAAACCATGGCTTTTACTATACGGACCTTTGTTGGCAAGGTGATGTCTCTGCTTTTTAAGATGTTGTCTAGGCTTGCCATCGCCTTTCTCCCAAGGAGCAGGCGTCTTTTAATTTCGTGACTGCTGTCACCATCTGCACTGATCATGGAGCCCAAGAAAGTAAAATCTCTCACTGCCTCCATTTCTTCCCCATCTATTTGCCAGGAGGTGATGGGCCCCGTGGCCATGATCTTCGTTTTTTTGATGTTGAGCTTCAGACCATATTTTGCGCTCTCCTCTTTCACCCTCATTAAAAGGTTCTTTAATTCCTCTTCACTTTCTGCCATCAAGGTTGTGTCATCTGCATATCTGAGGTTGTTGATATTTCTTCCGGCAATCTTAATTCCGGCTTGGGATTCATCCAGCCCAGCCTTTCGCATGATGAATTCTGCATATAAGTTAAATAAGCAGGGAGACAATATACAGCCTTGCCGTACTCCTTTCCCAATTTGGAACCAATCAGTTGTTCCGTATCCAGTTCTAACTGTAGCTTCTTGTCCCACATAGAGATTTCGCAGGAGACAGATGAGGTGATCAGGCACTCCCATTTCTTTAAGAACTTGCCATAGTTTGTTGTGGTCAACACAGTCAAAGGCTTTTGCATAGTCAATGAAGCAGAAGTAGATGTCTTTTTGGAACTCTCTAGCTTTCTCCATAATCCAGCGCATGTTTGCAATTTGGTCTCTGGTTCCTCTGCCTCTTCTAAATCCAGCTTGCACTTCTGGGAGTTCTCGGTCCACATACTGCTTGAGCCTTCCTTGTAGAATTTTAAGCATAACCTTGCTAGCATGTGAAATGAGTGAAATTGTGCGGTAGTTGGAGCATTCTTTGGCACTGCCTTTCTTTGGGATTGGAATGTAGACTGATCTTCTCCAGTCCTCTGGCCACTGCTGAGTTTTCCAAACTTGCTGGCATATTGAGTGTAGCACCTTAACAGCATCATCTTTTAAAATTTTAAACAGTTCAGCTGGAATACCATCACTTCCACTGGCCTTGTTATTTGCAGTGCTTCCTAAGGCCCATTTGACTTCACTCTCCAGGATGTCTGGCTCAAGGTCAGGAACCACACTACCTGGGTTGTACGAGACATCCATTTCTTTCTGGTATAATTCCTCTGTGTATTCTTGCCACCTCTTCTTGATGTCTTCTGCTTCTGTTAGATCTTTACCACTTTTGTCCTTTATTATGGTAATCTTTGTACGAAATGTTCCTTTCATATTTCCGATTTTCTTGAACAGATCTCTGGTTCTTCCCATTCTGTTGCTTTCCTCTATTTCTTTGCATTGCTCGTTTAAGAAGGCCTTCTTGTCTCTCCTTGCTGTTCTTTGGAAATCTGCATTCAATTTCCTGTATCTTTCACTATCTCCCTCGCATTTTGCTTGCCTTCTCTCCCCCGCTATTTGTAAGGCCTCGTTGGACAGCCACTTTGCTTTCTTGCATTTCTTTTTCATTGGGACGGTTTTAGTTGCTGCCTCCTGTATAATGTTGCGAGCCTCCATCCATAGTTCTTCAGGCACTCTGTCCAGCAAATCTAAATCCTTAAACCTGTTCCTCACTTCCACTGTGTATTCATAAGGGATTTGGTTTAGATTGTATCTTACCTGTCCAGTGGTTTTTCCTACTTTCTTCAGTTTAAGCTTGAATTTTGCTATAAGGAGCTGATGATCTGAGCCACAGTCAGCTCCAGGTCTTGTTTTTGCTGACTGTATAGAGCTTCTCCATCTTTGGCTGCAGAGAATATAATCAATCTGATTTCGATGTTGCCCATCTGGGGATGTCCATGTGTAGAGTCGTCTCTTGTGTTGTTGGAAAAGCGTGTTTGTGATGACCAGCTTGTTCTCTTGACAGAACTCTATTAGCCTTTGCCCTGCTTCGTTTTGATCTCCAAGGCCAAACTTGCCAGTTGTTCCTTTTATCTCTTGATTCCCTACTTTAGCATTCCAATCCCCTATAATGAGCAGAACATCCTTCTTTGGTGTCACTTCGATAAGGTTTTGTAAGTCTTCATAGAACTGGTCAATTTCAGTTTCTTCAGCACCAGTAGTTGGTGCATAAACTTGGATTACTGTGATGTTAAAAGGTCTGCCTTGGATTCGTATCGAGATCAGCTTTCGCCACTCTTTTGTTTTATCTCTTTTATTTCTGGCAGAAATAAGAGCATGTAATTCAGAACTACAAAATTCAGGAAGATATTCCTTTCAGGAGATCTGAAAGCAGCCCTAGATGTAAAATTTCATCCCTGGAAGACACATCTCATGTGCAAAGTAAATTTGAAACATGCAGGAAGATTTCAAAGCAGGCTATCTTTCCTGGGATGTTGGATGAAACATGATTCATGTTGTGCCTGCACATCTAGATTAAAAACCAGAACACTGGTCAACAACAAATTTGTTGTCTGCATTTTTTCAGTTAATTTAGGACGAATCTGATGCACTGAATCCAAAAATCTCATTGGTTTTGCTCAATCAGGTCAAGTTTTTGAGCTATGGCCACATGTCATTTTTTTACGTTTTTGTTCACATGTACGCTTGTGTGGAGCATTTTAGAAGAAGTTGGTGGGGGTAAAATGCCATGTCGAATAATTGTTTTGATTGGAAATTATTATTTTAATGACAAGAAGTATTCAGGTCCGATAGTTCTGGGTGATTATGTCGAAAAGGGATCAGTTTGAAGTCATAAAACCTTGAAATCTTCCATAAATTGGTGCGGCAAAGCATAAAGTTGGGGGATCAAAACTAAGTTAATCCTGATCTTCAATCAGCACGTCGTCCTGTAGCTCATTGTGATGAAATTCCAGTGCCTATCTTCAGAGAAGGGACGCGGGTGGCGCTGTGGGTAAAACCTCAGTGCCTAGGACTTGCTGATCGCAAGGTTGGCGGTTCGAATCCCCGCGGCGGGGTGAGCTCCCATCGTTCGGTCCCAGCTCTTGCCCACCTAGCAGTTCGAAAGCACTCTTAAGTGCAAGTAGATAAATAGGGACCGCTTTATAGCGGGAAGGTAAACGGCGTTTCCGTGTGCGGCGCTGGTGCTGGCTCGCCAGATGCCACTTAGTCACGCTGGCCACGTGACCCGGAAGTGTCTGTGGACAGCGCTGGCCCCCGGCCTCTTAAGCGAGATGGGCGCACAACCCCAGAATCGGACACGACTGGCCCATACGGGCAGGGGTACCTTTACCTTTACCTATCTTCGGAGAACTTCCTGACATTAGTGACGAAGATGCCTCCAGTGTTGAAGGCCATGAAGAAGAAGAAGTGGTTCTTGAAGATGATGCTCCACATCCATTTTCCCAAAAGGAATTGAATGGTCTAGTTCATGACCTCAGCTTGTCAAAGGACTCTGCCAAACTGTTGGCATCCAGATTGAAGGAAAAAAACCTCATCTCTGACAGTGCTCGCATCAGCTTTTTCCGCAACAGGCATCAAGAGTACCTCCGTTTTTTCTCGGAAGAGAAGGACTTGGTGTACTGTGCAGATATTGTGCAGCTTCTGCTCAAGCTTGGAGTGCCACAGTACGAACCCAAAGATTGGAGACTGTTCATTGACAGCAGCAAGCGATCACTGAAATGTGTTCTGCTACACAACGGCAACCAGTTTGCCTCTATACCCCTGGCTCACTCGACTACACTGAAGGAGAACTATGAAGCGGTGAAGTATGTGCTGGAGAAAATTGGTTATGATCAGCATAAGTGGTTTATTTGTGTTGACCTGAAAATGGTGAACTTTTTGTTGGGACAACAGTCTGGCTTCACCAAGTACCCATGTTTTCTGTGCATGTGGGATAGTAGGGACCGTGCTCAGCATTACACGAAGAAGGACTGGCCTGTGTGTGGGGAATTGGTGCCTTGTAAAGAAAGGAACGTCATCAACGACCCTCTGGTGGACAGAGACAGAATACTCTTCCCACCGCTGCACATCAAGCTCGGCTTAATCAAGCAGTTCACCAAGGCTCTGGACAAGGATGGTGACTGCTTCACTTACTTGTGCCAGGCTTTTCCAGGATTGACCATGGAGAAGTTGAAAGCTGGCATCTTTGACGGTCCTCAGATCCGTCAGCTCATCAGAGATCCAGAGTTCAGAAACTCAATGAACGAAGTGGAACTGGAAGCGTGGAAGGCATTTGTTCTGGTAGTGAAGAACTTTCTTGGCAACAATAAGGCCAGAAACCATGCAGAACTTGTCAACAACATGCTGACTGCTTTCAGAAACCTGGGCTGCAACATGAGCATCAAGATGCACTACCTATTTTCACATATGGACCGGTTTCCTGAGAACCTGGGTTCAATGAGTGACAAGCAGGGGGAGAGATTCCATCAGGACATGAAAGAGATGGAGACCAGGTATCAGGGTTGCTGGGACGCATTCATGATGGCTGACTACTGTTGGACTCTGAAGAGAGACCTCCCTGCCGCTGAGCATTCCAGGAGTTCCAAGAAACAAAAGTTCAAGCCCTGAAGTTTGAAAAATGGTGAAACCTAGAAACCTAGACAACATTCAAAAAGTATAAAATTGTTACACAGTGTATAATCTCCTGAAGTTTAGCCTTTTGTGATTATATCACTGGGACTTTCAGAGAATGATGTCATTTTTCTGCTCCCCACTATCGCAAGTAGTAGGCACTTCCATGGACATTTTCCTTGGGAGAGGAGAGCAATGAAGATGCAGAGTGCCTTTTTGTATTAAAATGTATAGGATGATCAGGTGCAGAACAAGCACTCACACCAAAGCAGCATCAGCTGAATGTTCCACAATCACAGGAAATCTCCAGGTAAGCTTTTCGTAAGCTTCTCGTAGTGAGCTCCAGACTGAGACTCTTTTTTTCCCCCCAAAAGATATTTATTAAAGTTTTTAAAATATAACAATGAAAATGAAAAATAAAAAGAAACAAAATACAAAATACAACATAAAAACAGTTAAAAAACAAATAATTTTCCATAACATATCTTCCTTACGCTTATTTCCCCAGACCTCCTCATACCTCCCTTCTTTGTATTCCACTTCACTTTGTTAGTTCAGCAAATCCTTACCATTAAGCTTTTACCCATTTGTAAACCTTTTTTTCGTATCTCCTAAAGCATTACAGCTGGAAACCCCTTAGTTTCTATCCAACATCCTTCTAACATTCATTAATTTTACAATATTTCTGTAAATAGTCTTTAAATTTCTTCCAGTCTTCTTTCACCAACTCTTCTCCCTGGTCTCGGATTCTGCCAGTCATTTCTGCCAATTCCATGTAGTCGATCACCTTCATCTGCCATTCTTCCAGAGTGGGTAAATCTTGTGTCTTCCAATACCAGACTGAGACACTCTTCCGCCCATAGTCACAGCGTGAAAATGGTTTCCTTCCATTCTCTTTGCCACATTGATCGCAGTTCAAGCCTGTTGTGCATTACAGAGCCTCCAAACATCAATGGACCATTAGTGCCCATTAAGTGTACTTCTTAAGACATACAGATGTCTAAAGCAGGGGTGAGGAATGTAGACTTCCAGATGTTGATGGACTGCAGCTCCGATCATCCCTGGCCATTGGGCATGCTGGCTGAGGCTGATGAGAGATGCAGCCCATCAACATCTGGAGGGCCACTGGTTCTCCATCCCTGGACCAAACACAACCATCTGCTCACTTTGTGGAACCAGCTCTTGCTCCACGGCTGTGCTTATGGAAGGAAGAGAAGGGAATCAATGCCTACAAATAATAGAATCCAATAGAGAACTTGTCTAAAGAGGAAAATTCCATTTTAGTGCATTAAAAAAAATGAAAAGTCTTTTACTGCAGCAGCGGAAAAAGAGGGAGGAGTGAAGGTGAATAAGCACAGGAAGCAGAAAACATGGCATAGCATAGCCATGAAATCAGTGCTGGAGGCAAAGATAGGAACAAAGAGGATCTGAAGAAGTGCTGATAAGAGTTGAGCAGAGGAGCTATAATAAAGTGGTGGGGGAGGAGGGGGCAAAGGAAATTGCACCAATGCAGGAATGAGAGGATAGAGAAACTGGGACAAGCCACTGAGCGGCATTTTGTAGCAGTGAGAAACGGTCAAATGTAGGGCGGGTTGCCTCATGTTCACGTATTAAAGTTTTCCGGATCCCAGGTGTAGAATGCAGCAATGGGGGGGTGAAAATCACACACCTGCATAACTAGGTAAAAGTTGTTGTTTAGTTGTTTAGCTGTGTCCGACTCTTCGTGACCCCATGGACCAGAGCACTCCAAGCACTCCTGTCTTCCACTGCCTCCCGCAGTTTTGTCAAACTCATGCTGGTAGCTTCGAGAACACTGTCCAACCATCTCGTCCTCTGTCGTCCCCTTCTCCTTGTGCCCTCAATCTTTCCCAACATCAGGGTCTTTTCCAGGGAGTCTTCTCTTCTCATGAGGTGGCCAAAGTATTGGAGTCCCAGCTTCAGGATCTGTCCTTCCAGTGAACACTCAGGGCTGATTTCCTGAAAACTCCATGGGCAAAAACAACAGATAAAAGTGTTGTTGTTTAGTTGTGTCCGACTCTTCGTGACCCCATGGACCAGAGCACGCCAGGCACTCCTGTCTTCCACTGCCTCCCAGAGTTTGGTCAAACTCATGCTGGTAGCTTCGAGAACACTGTCCAACCATCTTGTCCTCTGTCGTCCCCTTCTCCTTGTGCCCTCCATCTTTCCCAACATCAGGGTCTTTTTCAGGGAGTCCTCTCTTCTCGTGAGGTGGCCAAAGTATTGGAGCCTCAGCTTCAGGATCTTTCCTTCCAGTGAGCATTCAGGGCTGATTTCCTTAAGAATGGATAGGTTTGATCTTCTTGTAGTCCATGGGACTCTCAAGAGTCTCCTCCAGCACCATAATTCAAAGGCATCAATTCTTCAGCAATCAGCTTTCTTTATGGTCCAGCTCTCACTTCCATACACCACTACTGGGAAAACCATAGCTTTAACAGATAAAAGTAGCAAGCCCTAAAAACACTGTAGAGATGCAGGTTGTCAGGCAATTGGAATGTGCAGTGACAATTGAGATGCAAAACTGCAGTTTTTATTGCCATTCTCCCCTTTCGTGTAGATGAAGCCCTGGTGAAAATATGCCCAGAAAGGAATAGGTTGTAAATTATTTTGCCTTCTGTGCATTAGCCTGTTACCCTTAATATCATTTATGTTAAATGAGGAACAAAGGCTAGCCTAAGTGTGGAACAAAAAGTAATCAAGAATATTATTATGGCCTATTTTTCTCTGCAGAAAGAAATCAAAAGAAATTAAAGCCTTTGCATGAGCTAGGGCAGTCTCACTATACAAATGTTATATCCTAATATTTCTAATAATAGTAGTAGTCGGTTCACCTTTCTTGCTGAAGTAAAAAAATAAAAGACAGCCCCAAATAAGCTTCTTTTAGAAGGCTTGCAATACTCTAAAGACTTGCATGGAATTCTAGCTGGTAAATAATTTTGCCCTAAGGTAATGAGAATATGAGATGCATAAAATGCAGGATATCTTTTAATTTAGCCTGGATAGCTCCGCTGGAGGGTTGCGGGTTCGATTTCCGTACAGGAAAGCTGCATATTCCTGTATTGCAAGGGGTTTGACTAGATGCTGTATTGCTTTTAACACTCGATTGTGAGCCTCCCAGAGTGGCTGGGGAAACTCAGCCAGATGGGCAGGGTATAAATAAATTATTATTATTATTATTATTATTATTATTATTATTATTATTATTTCTCAGGGTCCCTTCCAACTCTATGATTCTCAAAATAAAATTCATTTTGGCTTATGCCCAGCTAAACTTGCTTAGATAAGGTTGCCATATCCCCAAAGGTGAAAATCTGGACAAAGTTGTTGAGCCTGAATCCTCCTCTGAATGTTTCAGAGCCAAAGACCCATTACTAAGCTCACAATAGCTTATTGCTCACTCTTTCTATAATGAACACCCTCTAAGTGTACCTATTTTCCAGGGATAGTCTCGAATTTACAGAGGCTGTCTCGGTTTCTGATTTGATCCCGCAATGTCCCACTTTCTCTTAAGATGTCCCTATTTTCATTGGATAAATGTTGGAGGGTATGGAGTTATGTGACCCTCGAGTCAAGAAGATAAGTGACTATACAACCATTAGAAGACATCTGAAGGCAGCCCTGTATAGGGAAGCTTTTTAAGGTTTAATTTTTTACATATGTTGGAAACCGCCCAGAGTGGCTGGTGCAAACCAATCAGATGGGTGAGGTATGATGGTGGTGATGGGAATAAGAATAAGAATAAGAATAAGAATACGGAATGTTGGAGTGTATGCATAATGGCTTGAAATCACAGGCAATAAACTTTTATTCCTACTTTTTTTCTCTCCCAGTTAGGTACCAATTCCAATCTGACCAGACCAGAATAAATGATAAAGACTGAAGATCTACTTTCTAACTGGATGAGGTGCTGAAGTGCAATTGTCTTCCAAACATCAAGGATTTATGAAATACTATGTTTCATTATTTCAAGGCTTAATGTTGACATCTGATCAGCCTTTTCCCTGCTGTGTATTGATCCCTCCCTCAGTTTTTATGTAATATATTTATTGTTCTGAAATCTTACAAAGAAAATAAATTATTTTGCCTAATCAATAGCCAGTTAATAGCTACAGTCTCATACTTAAGAAACTGATACTGTTGTCTGTAACTGATAATTGATGCTGCCTATAAGTAGGATACTGTGCACCCAGCATTTTAGGGTTTTCTCTTTTTACTTGTTCAATTATTTATCATACAAAATACAATATATTGTGCATGTCAATTAGAAACAATTTCAGCCGTTTGAGATGCTCTTAAACTGAACAGCTACAAATATCCCTATTGGAAAATGTAAATGCTGATGTACAAAGGCAACCATTTATGTAGTTCTCTGATAAATGCTTTTTTATATTTTCTTTTTGGGGCCTGCTATTCTGCTAAAGTAATCATAAGGATCCGTCTCCACAATACACCATAGTAATCTGGAGATCAGAGGAGCTGGCAACCTAGTTTTAATAAAGGACAAATTGTATAACATAATCAAATTTTACAGATGAGACACTGATGTACAACATCAGATTAAGGGACTTGCTGTAAACCAAGCAGAAGTCTTTTGCTAGCGCAGTAGAAAATTGTGATTTGGGGGTATGTGAAATTTAAGGTCAAACAGTTCCCCAAAACCTGGATATGGATTGACTGGTGTTCACATTGCTTTCACCAGGTTCTGGCTGAACCCTTGAAATTACTACCATGTGGGTTTCCTTGGGTACGTGATTTACAGGCCTTAGATACTTTTGTGCACGGACCACTTATAAACACCATCTCCAATTTCTTGAAAGATTCCATCAACAGTGTCTCCGAAAAATTTTACAATCACTTGGGAAGAGAGGCAAACTAATGTCAGTGTACTAGAAGAAGCAAAGATCACCAGTGTGAAAGCAATGATTCTTCAACATCAACTTCGTTGGACTGGTCATGTTGTGCGGATGCCTGTTTATCATCTTCCATAGCAACTACTCTATTCCCAACTTAAAAATGGAAAGCATAAAAGAGGTTTAAAGACTCTCTCAAGACAAATCTTTTAAAATGTACTATAAACACCAACAACTGGGAAACACTGGCCTGCGAGCACTCCAACTGGAGAACAGCCTTTGCCAAAGGTGTCATGGGCCTTGAAGACACTCAAACTCAGGACAAAAGGGAGAAACGTGCGAAGAGGAAGGCACGTTTGGCAAACCCTCACCTTCATCAACTCCCGCCCGGAAACCTATGTCCCCACTGTGGAAGGATGTGTAGATCCAGAATTGGCCTCCACAGTCACTTATGGACCCACTGTTAAAACCGTGTTTATGGAAGACAGTCTTACTCAGTTATGAGTGATTGTCAAAGAAGAAAAAGACTTTTGTCCATGTGCACTTTCCTCACTGTGACACTGCATCATGGGTTATGTAGTGTACAGCTGATTCATAAGAACAGTTTGTTCAGCAACTGCAGACTACAAGACATGATGCGGTACATGATGTTCTCATGCACACAAAAAATCTAAGACCTGTGCATTGCAATAATAAATGTAGACGGTATGTCACTGCAAAAGAGACCAGATGGAATCCAGCAGGCCAGATGGATTTTCTGCAGAAATATGTGCCACTGGCAAAAAGTGAGTGGACTTCAGAGCAGATGACTGCCTGGGGACGCTACACATCTCTATTTATTATGGCTACTCCATCTTTTCAGCATTTTTTGTCATTCATTATACCTCTTTCTGGATTAAGAATTCATGCACAGAGTTTTGACATCATATAAAACCAGTGTCATCATGCATTTTCTTTCAGGGATACGGGCCACTTAAGATCAGTTAGAATTCCTTTGTTTTTCCTTGTTATTATTTCGCCTTTGCACTCACAAATCTGTAACATTGTCACACGCTCACCTTATGGTCAATTAATCCCTGCTCTCTCTTTTTTTTAAAAAAAAAAAAATCTTGGTGAGGTGGCTAAGATCAATTATGTATAGAATATACCTATTTTGGGCAATGAGAGGCATTAAACCATTTCTAAACAACATGTAAAATTAAACTCCCAAAAGCGCATAGCCTGGTGAAGTCAAAACTAAATGTCACCAAATCACTTAAATGATGCTTTGCCAAATGTCATGTTCCAACCTCTTTCCACTTAGCTTGAAAAGCGTCTCAAAATGTTTTGCGATGAATTGTTTATGATGAAGCTGGCTGTTGTTTAGGCTTTCCGTTAATATACTGAAACACTTTCACTCACGTCTTTGAAATGAAAGCCGCATATAAGCCATGGACAAACGTGCATTTAAATTCAATATTTATTACTTGGAATACTATGCTAATGAGCAATTTCTTTCATATATACCTGTAGGCTTAACTACCTGTTTTAACTTACCACATTTGTTTCCACCTTACCCAGAGCTGCTGCTTTCTGTAGCGAGAAATTGAGATGCCCACCGTGCAGGAGGCCAGGACAACCATCCTGGGAAGTGAGGGGCAGTAACTGAGGGATGCAGGTGGCGCTGTGGTCTAAACCACAGAGCCTAGGGCTTGCCAATCGGAAGGTCGGCTGTTTGAATCCCCACGATGGGGTGAGCTCCCATTGCTCAGTCCCTGCTCCTGCCAACTTAGCAGTTCGAAAGCACGTCAAAGTGCAAGTAGATAAATAGGTACCGCTCCGGCGGGAAGGTAAATGGCATTTCTGTGCGCTGCTCTGGTTAGCCAGAAGCGGCTTAGTCATGCTGGCCACATGACCCAGAAACTGTACACCGGCTCCCTCGGCCAATAAAGCGAGATGAGCACCGTAACCCCAAAGTCGGCCACGACTGGACCTAATGGTCAGGGCTCCCTTTACCTTTTAACTGAGGGGCAGGGGTACCACCTAGGGGAGAGATGAGCTCTTTTGCCCACTTGCCCCCCCAATAATACTTTGGCCTGGGCAGAGCCCCCGTCCCCGCCAATGTTCAGGGGTCAAAGGCATCCAAACAGGAGCTGCAATTTCTGCAAGTGGCTTCTCTTCCTCCTGTAGCTGCTGGGAAAGAGGTCCTGGCCAGTGGCGGAGCTTCATGCTCCATCACTGGGGGAGGAGAGCAGGTGGGGGCATGGCTGGCATGCATCTCAGGGCGTGGCATGTATCTGGGTGTGTGGCATGCTGCCTGTAGGGGTGTGGTGCGTGTCCTGGGAGCGTGGCGCGCTGCCTGCAAGGGTGTGGCACCCAGCGCCGGGGGGGGGTCAGCCACGATGGCACCCCACCAGGATCATGGTGTGATGTGCTTCCTCCACCAGTGGTCCTGGCTGCTCTCAACATTGCACAAAGAAGACAGACATCTCTCCATTTGCTTCAGCATTGAGCGCATGTATGAAGATGTTTTTGCTGTAAACACAAGTATTTTACCTGCATTTATTTTTACTAATGTTGCTGCTAAGGATGAATGGCTTGACTGTGAGTAAACCATAAGTTTTCAGCTTACTTTTCAGTCTGTAGCCTGTCTTTTTGAAAACCAGGGTAGCAAAGGGGGAGATCAGCCTATTGGCTAATTCCCATGCTTAAGATGGGATTTTAACTCTGCTCATTCCCACACTTTTAAACACAAGCAGCAAGATGGTCCTTTTGTCCGTTAACCCTCAAAAATGGGTCTGTAGGGGGATAAAATATAGTCTATTATATTCCCTCGCCCACATAATAAAACCCATCCGAAAACAGGCACTCATAATGCATCAAATTCGCTTTAAACCATATGTACACAGCCCTGGAGGGGCACAGGATTTCCATTCCAGTGCTAGAACCATAAGCTGTTTCAGGTATCCACCTGAACATGCAAACTTTAATCCTTGCCTGAACACAGCTACAGTGAATACCAATAGTTCCTAAAAGCGGAAGGGGTGCCTTTATTGAAGGTTTCAAAGGGTTATTTTGAATCCCTAAGAGTGATTTGCTGAAAGCCAGGTGTTCTGTGCTTTAGGCACTTATGTGACCTGTTTTATTTTGAGACACTGGGAGTTGTCTGAATATCACGGCTGTTCGTTAAACGTCTCTTGACAGACAACAGTAGCTGAAGATAGATTTATTTATTTGTTTGAAAGTCTGTTTGCTATGTATAGCAAACTTTATCGCCAAATGAGCTATAAAAGATCTTCCTCAATTAAAATAATTAACATGGTCTCTGTTGCCTTTATGGGAGCTGTGTAATAAAGAACAGATTGCAAATGGGCATAAGCAGGCGTTTGGGACTGGGATATGAAATCTGAAATCTAGAAAGTTGGCCATCCTTAGTATACCAGTGGAAACTTCACATTGTAAGGCAGAAGAATGACTAGTGCTAATGCAGCCTTTTAGTTTCCATACCACATCAGCTGCAGTCAATTCTAAAGTAGAAAAAAGGAAGGATGAGCTATTTGCCTCTACAGACATGCAGTTTACATTCTTAGCCAATAAGAAGATAAGGAAAGAGCCATCAAATATTTATGTGCTGACTCACTTAGGTGGAAATAAGCAGGAATAAAGGAATTTCTCAATGGACCCATCAGGGTCAGTCAAGATCACTTGCTCAAGGAGGTAAATGCTACTCTACAGTACATTGAAAATTAGGTTTTGGTTTTTTTAGGTTCCTCCCTTTAACCCACCACTATTAGTAAGCGGTGACAGGCGAACTAATACCAGTATACAGGAAGAAGCAAAGATCACCAGTGTCAAAGCAATGATTCTTCAGCATCAACTTCGTTGGACTGGTCACATTGTGCAGATGCCCGATTATCCTCTTCCAAAGCAACTACTCTACTCCAAACTTAAAAATGGTAAGCATAATGCTGGTGATCGACAAAAGAGGGTCAAAGACTCTCTCAAGGCAAATCTTAAAAAAATGTAGTATAAACACCAACAACTGGGAAACACTGGCCTGCGAGCGCTCTGACTGGAGAACAGCCTTTGCCAAAGGTGCCATGGGCTTTGAAGACACTCGAACTCAGGATGCAAGGGAGAAACGTGCTAAGAGGAAGGCACACTTGGCAAATCCACACCGTGATCAACTTCTGCCCGGAAACCAATGTCCCGACTGTGAAAGGATGTGTGGATCCAGAATTGGCCTCCACAGTTACTTACAGACCAACTGTTAAAACCGTGCTTATGGAAGACAATCTTACTCGGCTATGAGTGATCACCAAAGAAGAAAGAAGAAGGTTAGTAAGGAGGAAGGCCAGAGTTTTTCCTGGACCATTGCCATGCAATGTGCATTCAGAACAAGAAAAGTGATAACATTCAATATCCATATCAATGCACTGAGAATGGGGTCCCAAGGGATCACCCAGTTTGATAGGCATGAATGCATTTCCAGGGGCTGCCAGACCAATTCATGTGGACAGGAAATGTAAGAAGTGAATCTACATTTTGCAACTGCAGTCAGCTCCCATTCACACCACATATTTCTAAACCCACTTGTGCTTTAAGAAGGGTAGGGTTGCCATATGTCCTCTTTTTCCAGGACACATCCTCTTTTTCATGGCTATACAAAATGATAGTTGTCATTGCGATACATAGTTAAAAGTAGAAGTCGGCAAATGTGTCCTCTTTTTTGCTCTTCAGAATATGGCAACCCTAGTTAAGGATTCTGAATTGATACTTCGGGAGAAGCCATGACCACAGGGTCATGAAGTAACCTTCAGGTGTTATTGGACTACAATACCTATCATCCCTGACTGTTGGTCTGAAGTTGATGAAGTTGGAGACAAACAATGTCTGAAGAAAACCCTGTTGGTTAGCCTTGCAGCATAGAAATATAAACTGGCCATCCAATAGTTCTTAAATTGTCGCTTTTTTTCTTTCTTTTAATGTGTGCTATACTGTGTAAATAAAAATAGAAAATAGGACAATGAACTCGTGCCCAGATGTATTTTCAAGACAGTCGGGTTTTTGTTTGAGGGGAAGGTTAAAGAAAAGCTTGATCACAACATTAAAACAGCCTCAGGCATTAGATCTATGCCTCTGGCTAAAAGGAAACCTCAACCTGCCTCTTGTGTTTGGCAACTTGCATTCAAAACTAGCCTCTCTCTTGGTCTTATTGTTCTGCACAAGTGTAACCCAATGCAGCTTGCGCAAGACAAAAGGATAGGTCTGCATGGGAATTTCACTTTGACAATGATAACAGAGGCGGCCATCACTAGTGGAGTGAAAGAGAGCAGCATTGCAAACCAGATGCAGTATTGTGTCGACTGAGAGCTTTCTACCTCAGAAATATGTTAATATGCTCTCGTATTAGGGCTGTAATGCTCAGTGTAATGTCATGCTCACCAGGCCGGATGTCAGATGTCTGCAAAAGTGACATGACAGCTGGCCACATCAACCCCGCCATGTGGGAATCCGTTGCAGATGACCGCAGTGCCTGGAGACAGACAAACAGGTCGTGCATCTATAGCAGTGACCAGAGGAGGAATGACTGCTGGGAGGAGCACAGAGAGAAGGAGCCCCATGGTACATCTGCAGCAGCACAACCGGACGCCTTCATTTGCCCTAGCTGCCACAAAACATGTCTCTCCCATATCAGTCTCTACAGCCACTGCAGGCGCTGTAACCTTCCAACAGTTTGACTTCATCCCCAAAGGCACATTCCTCCATTGTCTTCCGAGGCAGACAGATGCCAACCATATTTTTAATAAGTAGCTCGTTTGTTTGTTTTTAAAGGGGGGGGGGAGCTAATTTAGAATCAGGTATTGAAATGTCCTATATCAAAGTAAGGATTTTGTGACATTTTATGGTGCTTCATATTTATCCAGTTTACACCATCAACTGAATCAGGTGGTACATCTTTTCCTGGACTGACCCATGGCAAGGTGCCCCATTTCCTTATGGCAGTGGCTGCCAAGAATATCAGCATAAAGAGGTGAGGAGTAAACCTCAAGCACTGCAAACTGCAGAATGTCTGCTGTAATACCAGGAGAGGAAGGAGTGCATGCATAAAGAGAGAGAGAGAGAGAGAGAGAGAGAGAGAGAGAGAGAGAGAGAGAGAGAGTTGTATGGGGAAATTGTATTTACTGTTGCTACCTGTTTGTACTTACCACCAGTTAATAGTAGGGCTGTTAGAGAATTCTGTCAAAGCCAGAATTAGGGGTAGAAATTGCAGCTGTTCGCTTACTTGTCCCAGGTCTGTAATGGAAATCAATCCAGTGAATACAGTACAATTCATATCCTCGTTGTTATTGCTTTTGGTCTGCAAATGACACAAAATTTATGGCGTTTTCTTATTTCCATCACGTTTCCCTTGCTCTGAAATGAATGGGGTAGATTAATGTAATGACAATGTAGCATATGTGATTAACGTAATTTTGTCACAGTGGGCAGTGCAACAAATCGTGTAGGTTTTGGCAGAAGACAAACTGCAGCAGAGTGGAAACAGCGCTGCGTGCAACAGATATTGAGTAGAATGGGAGCGATCGTTGGTGTCTGAATGGTGCAACATGTTAAAGATATAAGTTTAATATGCATAAAATGTAACGTTTGTATGAACTGAAGTCTGCAAAACCAATGTAAAGGTTTGCATTTGCAAAGTAGAAAAGTTTGCATTTGGCTGGAGTTTTCACTTTGACAAATGTGACAGAAAAGGATGCGTGTTTCTGTTTAGGTTAATTAATGGCTCATCTCAAAAGCCTGAGCTGCAGGAGGAGATGAAACCTGAGAACTAAGCACTTTTATCTGTGATAAAGCCAGTACCAATAGCTGTAGATGCAAAGCTCTGCAACGATGAGTAAGCTTACTCTCTCTGGGATCAGAGAGAGGAAAGTTTATTAAACTGTATTAAGGACTAAAAAGAAGATGGGACTACATTAATCGCTTGTTAAAAAGCAATGTGTTATTTTGTATTTTTAAAGCATTTATTTGTATCTATTTTAAGACTGTTTGCAGTAAAGTTTTGAAATTCATTCTTGTGCTCTGCACAAGATCCAAATCAGGGATTCTGTTGCAGCGGCTCTAACACACCAAGTTTTTAAAAGTCTTGTTGACATATTACAAAGTATGCCTATGCATGTTTCAAGGGTTTGTGTGTGAAAGAGTGTACACTTATTTATTTTTACAGCTGAGCTATTGTGTACACAGGTACAGTATACAGATTGTACAACAGTGGGTTGTTACATGTGAACACCCTTAATGTGTCGGCCCTAGCAATGGAAGGGGCTATTTGGGCTCTGCTTTGGACAGCAAAAAGCCTTGGTCCCACACTGTCTAAAATAAGATTATATATGAATACCGTATTTTTTCATATATAAGACTAGGGTTTTTTCCAAAAAAATAATGTCAAAAATTGGGGGGTGTTTTATACACGGATACATCTCCCCCCATTTTCTTAAATTGGAATCCCCCAAAATAGGGGATGTCTTATACATCTTATGATGTCTTATGAACGGAAAAATACAGTGTGTGTGTGTGTGTGTGTGTGTGTGTGTCTGTGTGTGTACATGCAAACAAATTATATTCTTATAATTGAATAAGCTAAATATGTGGACTTTCCCATTCCTAATTTTTTTATTTAAAAAAATCCTCACATTTGGTCAATGGATGGTTTATTTCTCTCTTAGTTTGGATATGTTGCTTTGAGGTTTACAGGTAAAAATAATCACAAATTAATTAGAATGCCTTATTTGTTTGAGGTGATTAATAATACACAAGGAAATCGGGTTTTACATCATTCATCAATCTGACACAAGCCAGCACTCTCTAGTTCCACCAAATAGAAACCTAGTTATTTCATGACACTTGAAAAACAACCAGCATTCATCCACTGAATTCTTTGAAAAGTGGCCTCAGAGTCACACTAATTCGGTTTGCAATTTACTAGCCACGTTTCCAGGAGAAAAGAAGTAACAATCTAAACAAATATAGGCTTATAAATCATTAATTTAGAAGAGAGTCTCTGATGTGCCTAGCAATGAAATATGCATCAGCTCTAATATAATGGACTAGCTTGCAATGCATGCAATATGTTAAGTATATTATTCTTATTCTTATTCTTATTCTTATTCTTATTCCTATTCTTATTCTTATTCTTATTCTTATATAAATTCCACTTTTCTCCAGAAGTAACTAAAAAGCAGATTACAAGGTTTATTTACAGTGCAATCCTAATAGTGTCTACTTAGAAGCAAGTCCTGCTGAATTCAATGGGACTTGCTCTCAGGTACGTGGGCTTAGGATTCTAGCTTCAGTTATTCTGTTAACCACTCCTTTTTCAAAGGAGCCTAGTGCATGAGTTATCCCCAACCCCCAGCAAACTCACAACAATTGTTTTATTGTATTTTAATATAATATTACTATATGGCTGTAAAGGTAAAGGAGGGACGCGGGTGGTGTTGTGGTCTAAATCACAGAGCCTAGGGCTTGCCGATCGGAAGGTTGGTGGTTTGAATCCCCATGACGGAGTGAGCTCCTGTTGTTTAGTCCCAGCTCCTGCCCACCTAGCAGTTCGAAAGCACGTCAAAGTGCAAGTAGATAAATAGGTACCACTCCAGTGGGAAGGTAAACGGCATTTCCATGCGCTGCTCTGGTTTGCCAGAAGCGGCTTAGTCATGCTGGCCACATGACCCAGAAGCTGTCTGCAGACAAACGCCAGCTACCTCAGCTTACAGAGCAAGATGAGCGCTGCAACCCCAGAGTCGTCCGTGACTGGACCTAACAGTCATAGGTACCTTTACCTTTTACCTTAAAGGTAAAGGACCCCTGGATGGTTAAGTCCAGTCAAATTTGACTATGGGATTGCGGCACTCATCTCTGCTTTCAGGCTGAGGGATCTGGCATTTGTCTGCAGACAGTTTTCCAGGTCATGTGGTCAGCAGGACTAAACAGCTTCTGGTGCAATGGGACACTGTGATGGAAGCCAGAGCTCATGGAAATGCCATTTACCTTCCCGCCCCAGCAGTACCTATTTATCTACTTGCACTGGTGTGCTTTCAAACTGCTAGGTTGGCAGGAGCTGGGACAGAGCAACAGGAGCTGACTCTGTCATGGGGATTTGAACCGTCAACCTTCTGATTGGCAAGCCCAAGAGGCCCAGTGGTTTAGACTACAAGGCCACCCACGTGTTGTATGTTATATGGATGTAACTTGCACTGAGACCTTGTGAAAATGGGTGGGTGAGGAATTTCATGAATAAATAAATAAAACCTTTTTTAAATGATTTCTCTGAAATGTGTAGTTCACCACATACACACATAAATTGTTCCCCAGCAAATTTCTTAGGGGCATTTATTCTCACCAAATCTAGGGCTCTCTGTCTCCTGACCTTTGTTAGTTGTTTTGGCTTCTAGTAAAATGTTCTCAATTTGCTGCTGTTGTTTTGCCTATTCAGATCTTCCCGTAGCTGAATCCGCCAAAACCAAGCAAACTTGCAAACTCGCAATCTTTTGGCCAGTAATCAGTAGGGATTGTTGCTGTAGCAAAGCATAGTTTGTTTCTAGATTGCTTTTAATTCTAGTGCTTAGGTCTTTCACACAGAGCTTTTTCTAATTCCCCTATTGAATCCTAACTTCTGAAGGCAAGTTGTCAGTCTTCATTTAAGTCTTTACATAGCAAATGATCGATATTTGCCCTGAGGAAAACCTAAGGCAGTTCAGAGGCAGAGAGAGAGAGAGAGAGAGAGAGAGAGAGAGAGAGAGAGAGAGAGAACAGTAGCCGTTCTCATAAATCTCACATTTTCAGGAAAAACAAATGCTCAGTCGGGGCAGCTTCAGATGTTCAATTACCACACCTTAGTCTGTTGATTTGGTAGAGCTACAATTTGCAGAATCCCTTAGGAAAAGGTATTGTTTGATATATGATCAAACCAGTCTGGGCATTCTAGTTCTTTGAGGGAAATAGGGGTCTCCCAACAACTCTCAGCAACATTAACAAACTGTAGTTCCCAGGATTATTTTCAGGAAGCCACGTCTGTTTTAAGTGGTATAGTTTTCTTTAAATGTGTAGTACATTTAAATATCTAGTACATAAAATGTATAGTACTGTTATTCTCAATGCAGACTGCACACATTGGCCTCTGGACATTTGCAGTTTCTGTAACTCATATTCCAATCTCTTTCCTCAAACCCAGTCTTGGCTTTGTTTCTAAGCAGAACTGCTGCACACAGTATTTTGCAAAGAAAAGGAAAATAACAGGAAGGAGGTGGCTTGTATTCTTTTCCCCCTTGTTTTCAAGTGAACATGGGGGGGTCATTGAAGCCCTTTAACTGGGACCTTTAAAGCCCTATACGGCCTAGGACCCTCGTACCTACAGGACCACCTCTCCTGGTATGTCCCACGGAGGACATTATGGTCTTCAAACAAAAACATCTTGGAGGTCCCGGGCCACAGGAAGGTTAGGCTGGCCTCAACCAGAGCCAGGGCTTTTTCAACTGTGGCCCCGATCTGGTGGAACGCTCTGTCACAAGAAACTAGGGCGCTGTGGAACTTGACATCTTTCCGTAGGGCCTGCAAGACAGAGCTGTTCCACCAGGCCTTTGGCCAAGGTAATCCTCACAGAACTCTAGCCCAATGGTTGCCATTAATTTGATTTTGAATTGGTTTTAGAATGAATTGATTTTAGAACGCTGTGGTACTTTTATTGTTGTTAGCTGCTCTGAGCCTGGCTTCAGCTGGGGAGGGCGGAATATAAATAAAATATTATTATTATTATCAGAGCCTCCATTGGTACCTTCACTGGTCCCCTGCTCCTATGCAAATTTTCTGATGTTGCTGTCATATGAACGTAAAGGAGATCCTGCTGAATCAGGCCAGTGGTCCATTTTGTCCAGTATCTTGTTCTCACCGTGACCACCCAGTTGCCTATGGGAAACTCAGAAGTGGGATTTGAGAGCACAATAACACTTTCCTCTGTTCGTCTCCAAGAACTGGTATTCATAAGCACTACCGCCTCAACAAAGGATCTCTTGTGTGCAATCCAGACTCCATATTTTGTCCATTGTCAACCTTCCTAGCCATCGCCTTCTTCTCTTCTTTGGCTGGGCCAACCCTGTTAATCTACTCCCCATTTCTTTGCCATAACTGCTTGGAAGCCTTTCTTGAAATTGACCTCCCCAAGTTCACCCCATCCCATTCCTTGCTTGGAAAGATACTTGCAAACTCCATCACCTATCCAGCAGCCTGCTCAGCTGATACTTAGGGAAAGTGCTGGCCCCCTCCATAGAGTGCCGATGGATCCACCATCTTATGCCAACCTAGCTCATTTTATGTATTTCAAAGTTAATATAAATCGGGACTCAATTAAAGTTTTATGGTTCAGATTTCACTCCTCAGCTTCTTTCTTTGGTACAAGGATCCTGCTTCTGATATCCTAAAAATTCATGGGGTGTATTTTTTTTTTAAAGTTAAAAGACCACCCAGAGCAAAGGAACAGCCTGTTATAAAAATGCTTCAGTAACTTCATCTGACACTTACTAATAGCTTGCTTTCTTGCTCTCCCTTTTTGATCCAGCTCCTGCAGTATAGTTGCAGACTGTCTTGGAATACAGAGTGGGGAGCTCAGTTCTTTTCTTAGGTTAGAGTGGCAGAAACTACCTCTAATCCTCCATCATCCTCAAA
The DNA here is from genome assembly GCF_965113315.1 of Podarcis vaucheri. Lineage (NCBI taxonomy): Eukaryota > Metazoa > Chordata > Lepidosauria > Squamata > Lacertidae > Podarcis > Podarcis vaucheri. Next base: position 21,443,252 of record NC_138755.1, on the reverse strand, counting down.
TTGACTCATGTCTGACACTGTCAGACTTGAGAACGAAAGGTACTTGCCAACACCACAAGCTGAAAACCATTTCATTCTAATCCTAAATAAATGTAACTGCAGCATTACACACACTGACTATCTTTTTTTTCTCCTTGCTAGGAAGTGGGGATGGGTGCAGGGGGGGAGAAAGAATGTTATCGGAAGATGTGTACATGATTGAAAATGGAAGAAGTTTGCAGACTTTATTGATGTGCTGTGCATTTTACAGCTTAACTTTCAGGCGCTGAGAAGGATTCCATTGACTCTGCAACAGTGTAGAGTTCACTCACTCCAGGAATTAGCAAAAATATATATATTCATTCACAGGTATGTCCAGTGGAACCGTAAGAGATTATTAATATTACAAGGGCCAGATTTAACCCCTGCCAGTTCTGGTGAAAGCATCCAAGCGAACAGTGGGGTCCTTTATGTGAGATCGTAGCGACTAATTGTCAAAGAAGGTTATAAAGGTAAAAAGGAAAAGGACCCCTGGATGGGTAAGTCCAGTCAAAGGTGACTATGGGGTTGCAGCGCTCATTTCGCTTCAGGCCGAGGGAGCTGGCGTTTGTCCACAGAAAGCTTTCCAGGTCATGTGGCCAGCAGGACTAAAGCAACGGAACACCGTAATGGAAGCCAGAGCGCACAGAAACATTGTTTACCTTCCCATCGCAGCAATACCTATTTATCTACTCAAGCTGGTGTGCTTTCAAACTGCTAGGTTGGCAGGAGCTGGGACAGGGGTGTGGCCTGAAGAGGACAGTAAGGGCCAGGTAGAGAGGTTTGAAGGGCCACATTCAGACACCAAGCCTGAGATTCCCCATTGGTGCCTTGGCATGTGAGCTCTTGCTAGACAGCTGCACGGCCCCACCTTCTTGTTTCAATGACAAGGTTTGAAATAAAGCCATGGGGCACTACACATGTTTGTTTTTAGAACGATGCGCAGTGTGCTGTGTATTGCCAAGGAGCTAGGGCACCTACTTGCATGTGACTTTTCTTTTTGCCTATGTCCAGTGGAAAGGTGAATGAGAAATAAGAAGAAATGCAGGTTAGAGTAGTTCAGTGTTGTACATAAATCACCTGGCACTACACTGACGTAACTTAAAATGGAATCCTAAAGTGAAGCAAGGAAAGAAAGTGCCACCACCCATCTTCAGCCTAACAGGTTTGTATGTGCAGCGCTCTGCTACTATAACAGAGCCTATAATCACAGCAATGCTTTCAGGAAGCTATGTCTTGAATCCAGCCTTTCCCAAATGGCCACACTCTTTAGTTTCTGTAGTTCGTCTCCTAGTTGCCTTTATATTTGGCCCTTTCGCATTTGAGGAGTTCGTCTTCCCACGCTTGAATTTTCTCCCCCTGCAGTTGTATAGGCTAATCCAGCTTTCATTTCCGAGCAGAAAACATCTCCAAATGCTTCTATTGCAATTTTGTCCAGGTCAAACTGTATTTTTCTAGACTGCTTCATTACAAAGGGACGGAGTAATGTTTTATGATTGTAGCAGCAGCTAGCTAAATGCCACTTATGCTATAATGGAATAAAACACTTTGACATCCTTGGAAGGAAGAGTCTCAATTTCTGTAACAGGTATTGAACTCACCCTTGAACCCAGCACTAAAATCACAATGAGACGGATTCAATATCAAATAAAACAATCTTACAAAACGGACAAAAATGCTTTAAAACTTTTTTTTTTAAAAAATCACACTTACATTTTATTCTAGGAAGCATTCTATCATTGCTTGAGCCGATAGGTTAAGGAAGGAAGGAAGTTTAAAGGCAGATAGGCACCAGGTTTGAATTTGACCTTGCATCTCTCTATACACACAAAAATACAGAGAGAGTGCTAGTCCACTTCCACTAAACATAAGACGTTAATACACACAGCAAGGCTTCTATGACTGCAGAAGATTAGCAGTGCTCCATTAGCTTAGATTTAAGAATGGCACCCTAAAGTCATTTTCAAAGCAGTGCAAAATTCTGGAGATGCCTAGAAAACGGGGGATGGGGGCCAGATCAGAGGCAGAGCAAGGTGGGTGCGGTGGGTGCAAAAAGCTGCATGATACAAAATAGCACTCCAATTACAATGTGTGGTAAGCCATAAAAATTAGAAAATATCAGTCTCATACTATATCTTACCTAATCATACAAAACGGTTTGCTCAGGATAAAGAAGGTTTTCACAGGCACAGCTAGTGTTCAGACTCATAACAAGCAGTTAAATACGATACAGGTATGTAGAATCACTGTCACCACATTAGATACGTTGTGTTTATATATTACACAAGATATCACAGCCAAAGCGATAAGAAAAAATGAATCATTCGTCATCTGGAGAGGTCACTTCCTGGTTCAGATGGAGAAACCGTTTTCAACAGACCCCGGCAATGGAAGAGTGCAGCTGTATTGAGGCAGCACCGCGTGAATTTTTGCACCCCCTAATAATTTTGCATCCCTGTGGTCCTCTCCACAATGCTACATGACTAAATGGCCTCTGGAGGCCCAGTATACCTGAAGGAATGTCTCCACCTCCACCATTCAGCCCAGACACAGAAGTCCAGCTATGAGGGCCTTCTGATGTTTGATGTTTTATCACTTTTTATTATTAATAATAATAATATTCTGTTGGAAGTTGCCCAGAGTGGCAGGTGCTGTGGGATGTAAACACAGGAGCAGTCAATGACAACATTCCTAGAGTGTACATGTTAGAACATGGGGAGGGATGTCAGTCCAGCAAGCAGGTAAACTTCCTGGGGACGGACTTCCTCCGCATGTGACCAGAGGTGGGTGTGGCCTCACCTGTGCAGGTAAATGATAAAAGCACAGGGCAGGCAGACATCTCTCTCTCTCTGCCATTTTCCTTTGATGAGGAAACATCTAAGGATGCCCTCTTGGCTCCCAGCCAAGAGAGGAGATAAGGACTATCTTGCTACAAGATAGTTTCTAAATGTATGTAACCTTTTTAAGCCTGTCTGCCTTCTGGGATCATATTGTGAACAGAACGTGAGTAAACTCTTTTATACTTTTATAAAGACTGTGTCGTGTCTTGTATTTTAAGAGGGAACAAAGGGGAAATTACCAGAGTAATTATTATAGAGGTTCTAGCGAACCTGTGCAAGCGTTACCATTGCGAACTTAAAGGGGAATGTCTATAAACTCTGCTGATATTTTGGGAACTTGTTAGCACAAGTTGGATAAGGATATAATCCCACAATATATCCTCTCCTGCACCCTAGAACATTCCCACAGGTGCTTCATCCTGCCTCATCTGTAGGGTGGGGCTCTGGCAACTGGAGTGAAAACTCTGAAAACATCTCTAGTTCCACATTCACTGCTCCTCTCTACCCACCACTCTAAGTCTGTAGCCTCATCCAGCAATTTTATATTCACTAGGAAGCACTGGGTCATCCTCTCTGAGGTCAGAGAGACAGCTCCGAACTTGGAGAGGGAGATCCTGTCAGAACCCCCTTCTCTTTGGCCACAGAAATCTCTGCAATCCTTGTCCTATGGTCATCAGGAAATGCCTGGCTGCCTTCACCTCCGTGGCACTCAGAAATGGCACGTTGGAACTGATCACAGAATGAAAACCAAAAAAAAAAAAAAAAGCATTGCAAAAATATGAAAAAAGAATAATACATGTGCTTGCAATGAAAGCCTTGAAAAAGAATCCACAATACTACAAATCCAGCCGGCCAGCATTGTTGTTTTCACAAGTGCAAGCAAGAACCGTCATTGAATACCTTGCTGCTTTGGTATTAATTCACACACTGGCTACACAGTATTCACATGCTAGCTGTTTCATATCTTTCTTTGCCTAGCAATTGCCCAGGGACTAGCCCCTCGGAAAATGCAGGTTTGTCGAGCATCTGAAGGTTACAAGCAGCCCGAGTAAGCCTTGAGTTTGCTCCCGGAGTCACATGAAATCAAGCTGTCCAAATGTTCACTAAGTAAACAGAAGAGATATTGTAGCCTGATAAGCAGTGTTTCTGCTCTAGTCCTTCCGTCAATATATCTGTACTTCACCGAAAGCCCATGGAGGCTTTTCATCGAGGATCAGCCAGCCCTTATTGATCAGCCAGGAAAAGCAATTAAGCAAGGGATGAGTTAGTTCCATAGCTCTCTCTCCCAAAAGCTTTTAACTGTTTGAAAGCTTCCAGGAACACCATTCCTACTTGTCTACACTACGGGCTTAAACCGGTTTAACAATTATCCCACTTCCCTGGAAACTAGGAGCTAGAAGATTCTCCACAGCCTCATGGAACTACAGTTCCTGGGATTGTTGTGGGAGGGAGGGGAGTTAAGAATGGCATATTATATGGCAACCTGCTGCCCACGGGCCACATTCTGCTTGCCAGTATGGTGCCCATGTAACTATCTCCTCAAAGATTCACAATGTACAAGGCTTTTTGCTCTTCTTGCTAAGATCCTGTTTGCTCTGGTAAGTATCTCTTACGCTGCCATTAAACATGCACATATTTCTCTGGATACCAGGATTAGATACCCATCCTGCCATCCATTCTGAGCAGAGGAGAGCTGCATGGACTGGTGACTGGTGTATTTATTTATTTATTTATACATACATACATACATACATACATACATACTGTATTTTTCGCCCTATAGGACGCACCGTCTCATAAGGAGCACCTAGTTTGGAGGGGGGGAATTAAGTGGGGGAATTTATTTTTTTCCTCAGGCATGGGGCTGGGGCGGGGGAAGCCCAAGCTTCCCCCGACCCCAGCCCCCAGAACAGGCAACTCTCCGCAAGCCGTGGGAGCCCGGCACCAGGCTCCCGCGCCTTGTGGAGAGTTGCGCGAAGCCTAGAGAGCGAGAGGGGTCGGTGCGCAGCGACTCCTCTCACTCTCCAGGCTTCAGCGAAAGCCTGCATTCGCCCCATAGGACGCACACACATTTCCCCTATAGTGCGTCCTATAGGGCGAAAAATACGGCACATAGGGACACGGGTGGCACTGTGGTCTAAACCACAGAGCCTAGGGCTTGCTGATCAGAAGGTTGGTGGTTCAAATCCCCACAACGGGGTGAGCTCCCATTGGTCGGTCCCTGCTCCTGCCAACCTAGCAGTTCGAAAGCATGTCAAAGTACAAGTAGATAAATCAGTACCGCTCCAGCGCTGGTTTCGCCAGAAGCAGCTTAGTCATGCTGGCCACATGACCCAGAAGCTGTACGCTGGCTCCCTCGGCCAGTAAAGCGAGATGAACACCGCAACCCCACAGTTGTTCGCAACTAGACCTAACAGTCAGGGGTCCCTTTACCTTTTACCTTTACATACATACATGCATGCATGCATGCATGCATACATACCCCGCCCATCTGGCTGGGTTTCCCCAGCCACTCTGGGCGGCTCCCAACAGAACATTAAAAACACTATAAAAGATCAAACATTAAAAACTTCCCTAAACAGGACTGCCTTCAGGTGTCTTCTAAAAGTCAGCTAGTTGTTTATTTCCTTGGCATCTGATGGGAGGGCATTCCACAGGGCAGGCGCCACTACCGAGAAGGCCCTCTGCCTGGTTCCCTGTAACCTTGCTTCTCGCAGTGAGGGAACCACCAGAAGGCCCTCGGAGCTGGTCCTCAGTGTCCGGGCTGAATGGTGGGGGTGGAAATGCTCCTTCAGGTATACTGGGCCTTTTAAAAGCCACCCCTTTATCTTCCCACCTCAAGATATTGTCATTCTCGGGCATTGTGGGAAATCCAAAGGGTGGCTTGCAACTCTTCCTCCACAGCCAGAGAAGCCCACTAGGGCCCAGTGACAGGAGAGGAGGAGAAGAAGAAGAGTTTGGATTTGATATCCCGATTTATCACTACCAGGAGGAGTCTCAAAGCAGCTAACATTCTCCTTTCCCTTCCTCCCCCACAACAAACACTCTGTGAGGTGAGTGGGGCTGAGAGACTTCAGAGAAGTGTGACTGGCCCAAGGTCACCCAGCAGCTGCATGTGGAGGAGATTACGAGTCCACCAGAATATGAGTCCACCACTCTTAACCACTATACCACATTGGCTCTCCAGCGGAGGCCCACCTGAGGACACACTTCCCAGCAAGTCCCCTTCAGGAAGTAAGAGCCGCTGAGATCTATGAAGCTTACTGTCAAGGAAGTGTCCATGGGATCATCAAGATCAAGAGAGCCCAAAGGCAGCTGATGATGGAGGGCTGTAGGTTTGGAATTTACCAGTCAGGTGTTGGCCTGCAGGCCTTTAGTAGGTTCATAGTCCAGATGTGGGTTTTCGTAGGCAACCTTGGATGCTTTCCAATATCTAGCAGCTGGTAAAACATTTCAGAAATCAATAGAATGTTATAGCTCCAGCTAACCCACCATGATTCTCACAACACATTTTCAGAGGAGAGCACAGAACAAGGACTTCTTGAACCAGCACCGCTGTTTGCAGAGGCACACTGCGGAGTAGAAAGAGGAAAATAACTTTTAAGAACAAATTGCCTCATAAAAATCTATAGTATTAGTATAGCGCCGTATGATTACAGTTGGAAGATTGGGAAAGATTGTGGAAAGGCGGGATAAATTTTACTGCATGGAGTTTTCTTAAAGAAAATGTAATGAAAATGATGTATGGATGGTATATAACACTAGTGAAACTAGCAAAAATGTATAGAATAATCAATGTTGGAAATGTAGAGAAAAATATGGTACCTTTTCTCATATGTGGTGGGTATGCAAGGAGGTGAATGCTTTTTGGGAAATGATATATAATGAACTTTTTAAAATGTTGAAATACACATTCATTAAAAAAAAACAGAAGCCTTCTTATTGGGTATTGTAGGTAGAGAAATACATAAGCAAGATAAAACATTCTTTTTATATACAATAACTGCAGAATATTATCAGCCCAAAGATGGAAACAAGAAGAAATACCAACGAAAGAAGAGTGGCAGATGAAACTATTGTACTATGCTGAATTGGCGAAATTGACGGGGGAAATTCGGAACCAGCAGGACCAGACATTCCTGAAAGATTAGAATAAATTCATGTTATATTTGAAAGATAACTGTAAACAATTGACATCGCTGGTAGGGTTTCAAGAAGTTTTGTAAGGTTAAGATGAATATTTATTATTTGATACAGTATTGATAAAAATTAGGATTTAATAGTAACAAAAATTTAAGAAAATGCAATATTTGAGATGAGGTTGGAAAACCATTAGCTGGGGAGGAGGGAAGCCTCAGGCCTCTGTAGCCAAATGTATATACAAAAATGATGTTATGTTTGACAATATTTGTAAAAACCAATAAAAATTATTGGGGGGATATAGGTATAGTGCCATATAAGATCCTGCACTGTAGGGTAGATGTAGCACTTCCATTCCAAGCACCACTTTTCAGACGCTCATTATTTCCTGGGGAGGCAATTACCATTTGAGCTGAAATTTCTGCATGAGTCCAACCCTCAAAACATATTCAGTTGCGTGAGTTTTCCTTTGGTTGATGAAGGGAAACCATCTGCGGTCAAATACAGTAAACACAGTGGTATATTTCAAAGCATGCCATGTAATAAAAGATTGTGGCTCAATTGCTACAACAAATACTTTCAGTATCCCGCTCACTTCCTGGGGTTCCTTGCTAATCCTGTCCCTTCTAAGCAGGATCCGATCCATCAAGGGGATCCGGTCATGAGCATTGTACAAGACAACTCTATCGGCATCATGTTTCTCATCCTTTGGAAGCCACACTTGTCTGAATTTTGCAATGCACTTCTCCACCCAAGCAATGCTTACAAAAATACAGATACTAAAGTGTGCATTGATTGGTGGAAAAATTAACATAGAAAAATGAATTATATTAGGGGGCATTGTTTCAAAACGAGATCGTTAATCAAATCTGCATACGAAAACATGTCTCTTGGGAGAATTTCACACTAAAATGGTGGATTTTCAGGAGGAACTTTTTGAAAATCAAAAATTGCTGCAAAAATGTAGAAAAATGAATTTAAGACTGGGGGGAAATAGAAATGGAGAGAACTGGAATTGACAGATTCCTCCATCCTTTCCTGGTCTCAAACCGTGCAGGGCACTGTCCACCAGTATTCTCACCTTAAAGTTGGCACAGGAGGTAATTTGCAGCCGGGGGGGTGTTATTGTTGGACAAAAAGCTCTTTTGGAGGGATGAGTTCCTCCCCTCTCTTCTTCTCCCTTGAAACAGAAATCTACTTCCACAGGGACGAAGTTTTCCCAAGAGTACAGCCATGATTTTCAAAGCCGTTCTCCTCAGCCAAGCGTGACTATAGAAATTAAGGATTGGTGTCTCAGAGATTCCCCTCCAGTTAACCAGAGTTGTACCTTTAGTCCCAAGTCTCTCTTTTATTCTTCCTACTGCTTTTATTGTAGAAGCTCACGGGCCTCCCTTTTCTTCTACGGCAATGTTTTCTAATTAGATCACTGAACTCCTATTGAGACACATGAAAATAAATTTTAAGAAGGCCTTTCACAGGTACGGCAAATCTGCCAAGGAAGAACAGACGGCCATAAACAATTGAATATACCTCATCGTGCCTTGGGTTGTATATGCCATCTTAGCCCAAATTGGGAGTATCAATGCTATTCTTTCTAAGTGCACATTTAGCACAATTGCATACCAATGTTGACTCTGCCTAAGATCATCTTAACAATTTGTCACCTTTTATTCAGAGCCAAAATGCAACCCTCTGCAGCACAGCCAATAATGGAGAAAGAAATAAGATTATCCTGGATGATTTAATCACCCTGTTTTGGGTTGGGGGTAGGGTGGGGGGGAGAGCGTAGTAACTGAACTCTTTATCCCCACCCCCCAAGGACCGCTCAGAATGTTTGTTTTCATTTTCTTGACATTTTGTCAGTGTAAAATAACTGAATGTGCTGCTCCGCTTGTTATTTTCCCCGATGAAAGTGACTGGCTCTGCTGAGGCATCTAAAGAAGCAATGAAAAGGCATTAGAGCAACCAAGTCAAATCGCACAATCTCTGCCAGAAAAACACAACATCACGTGCCCATTTACCATCAAAGTTGCCATCAAAGAGCGACTCCCATAATCAGAAAATGTGTGCAGTAGGAACTGCAATGCTTTTGATTCAATTCTCAAGGGATTTCCAGTATTTTATTCCTCACAGGGGCAGGAAATCAATTCCCATGGTTGTTAACTAATTTTCGCCTTATTTGTATTTTGCTTGAAAATATCTTTCTTTTCCAACATTAGGCATTTTGAAAGGGTCACTAATCAACAGGGCAGAGGCAGAACATGCAACGCGCTACATTGTACCAGCTCTGAGATACTGCCGACAGATTGATATATTCAAGGTCTGGACCTTACGTTGTCCAAAAATGAAAGCAGAACTACTGATTTAAGGAACAAGTGAAAAGAAGTTCTAGCTCCTCGGTTTAGACTCTCGAAAGTCCTACAGTCCAACTCTAGCCTCTAGTGGACATTCGTTCACATCGCAAAACTCCATCAGAGCCTATGCTCAAAGAAGAACTTCTCAGAGTAAGTAGCTGTACTGTAAAACCAGGCACCTCTTTGAGTAATTTAGCATGACATATTTGCATCCTACTTCAATTTCAGTATTACGTGAGAAAGCAAAATTATTTCAAGATCTGATGGACAAGTCCTAAACACAGGCGTTTTTTAGGTGGTCATACATACAGTCTATCCCTCAAAACCTCTGTATTATTAAAAACGAGCCAATAGTTTCTTTCCCCCTTAATAAATGCTTTGACTCCAGCTTTCCATGGGAAAGGTTCGACACAATGAATAATAAAATATATGCTTATATAAAATATGCAAAAATGAAATATATACAAAGGTTTTTTTAAAAATGGTAGAGAAAACAATCAAGATTGAAATGCCAGAATTAATGTTTTAAAATTTGCAGATGAGCAGATCAAATGCTTGCTATAAGAGAAAAGACCAAACTGCAGGAGGCAGTGGAAGACAGAAGTGCCTGGCGTGCTCTGGTCCATAGGGTCACGAAGAGCCAGACACAACTAAACAACAACAAGAGAAAAGACTGCACAGAGAAACAGAAGGCCATTGAAGAGTCAAGGCTCTGTAGGAAGAGAGTTCAACAGTCATGGCATGGTCACAGTAAAGGCCCTCTCCTGTATCCTGCTGTTGATGGAATGCAAAGAAGAACCTTTCCAAAACATCTTCATGAGCAAGCAGGTTCATAAGGTTCTTTAAGGCCCTAGAAGGTTTGGCAGTTAGATCTCCCAGAATAGTGCATGAAGGAAGAACGGGGGAATTCTTCCCTGCTCTTCCATCTGGCAAACTGAAATTATTTCACTGATGGAACGATTGCCATAGTGCTACGTTGAATTCCTCCCTTTGTCTTCAGCCTAAAAAGTCTCTTCTAGAAGTCCCGTACCACTTTTCATCTTGTTAGAGCTGTTGGAGGGGTAGGTGGAGCCCCACTGTACCAGAGGAAGTCTTTGCATGAGTTTCATTCATTCATTCATTCATTCATTCATTCATATGGAATGAATCCTGACCATATAGTGAAAAATGGGGTATATACCCCTTAAATAAATAAATGAACTAATCGGAAGAATGGGTCCTAGTATATCCCAACAATGCAGAATGTCCACACTAATGCAATGAACAGCTGCACAATGACATAAATGACAGAAACCTAATACATGTAGAAAAAGATATAGAAAAAGAAAAAGAAAAGGAGTTTTAAGTTTTGGGCAGAGGCAGGGTTCATGTATTCTGCAATCCAAAATGAAGCTACTCAGAAGAAATTTCCACTGAATTCAGTGGGTCTTTTTCCCAACTGTTTCTAGGACTGCAGTCCTAGATATATAAGAATTAGTATGGGACAATGAAAACAGATCGTTCTGGGTCATATTTTACGTAGAAAGGAAGTGTTTTCAACCGAGCTTTGCTGATCCAGGAACACAAAGAGTTCTGCTTCCAGAAAGGGAACAGAAGGCTGAGCTTTATTTAGAACTTTGCTCAGAAATGACACGACAATGGTGGAGAGTAACAGAAAGAAGCAGACATTCAACTTTCCTTGGGGATTTTCGAGAAGGGTACTAATAAAAGCAAACAATACTAGGGAGCTTTGTCATTTCAGGCAAATGGATCAATGAAGAATAAGTTAGCGCTAATGTCTGTCAGGTCATTTTGGAAGAAGTCTCTGTGTTGCGTAGACGTTATCATCAGCATTACCCTTGGGTCCTACAAACATTAAGGCTGCTGCAAAGAGGTATACATAGGAACAGGAACACAGAAAGAGAGTTAGTGGATTTAGGCAAGGGATTTAAGGCAGATATCCCCTAAGGTGCAATAGTAGGGATGGCACCATGTAAAGATTTAATTGTCCACAAGTTTTTAACTGATTAGTGTACTGCTTCAAAAAAAAAATATCAGGTTGCTAAAGGGTGTCTGAAATAACAATGCAATTTAAATTTGATTGTTATTCTTGGGAGGGGGAGTAAAATTTAATACTTTCCTGTTCACTCCCAATTCCACGTAATGCCAACATAGCAGTGGTGTAGCATGGGGGAGCCTTCAGGGGCGGCTGCGCCAAGCGTGAAATTGTTAGGGGCAAAAAAATTCAACACCCAGTGCTGCTGCACGTTTCCTTCACTGGGCTCCATTGATGATGGCTTTCCATGCAAACCAGGAAGTGACCTCTCCCAACAACGGAACGACTCTTTGTATCTTATCTGTGTGGCTGCGATCTCTTGGGCTACACGGACGCCATTAGGCAATTGAATGTGTATGTGTACTCCGTCCATTCCCCTCCCTCCCATCTCACCCCTCTGCATGGCCCCGGGCACTGGAAACCCTACGCTATGCCACTGCAACATAGAGAGACAGTGGGTTTGCATGTTTCCAGTGCCAGAATAAGGCTAGGGAGACTCAGATACTCCTGATTCGAGAAGCCAGCAACACCATGTATGGTGCTCGTAAATAAATTTGAAATATCTGCCCATGGAATAGGCTAGGGTGGAAGCAGACAGAGAGAATAAAATTTAAAATTCTATCCCTTGCTGAAGGCTCAGACTAATACTCTGGCAAATTTGAAGACTGCTGCTAAACTCTCCTTAACTGTTTGGCCAAAGTAGTGGTTTGGCCAGTGGCATACAAAGCAATTAGATATTATGATGTTGATTATTCCACGTCCATATAAATGTCTCCAGAAAAGGCAATTAAATGCTCCAGCTCAAAAATGATTACATTTCTGCCATCTACCCAGTAAAAGACAGAAACCTAGCAAAGCCCAAGCAAAGGAAAAACATGCTTGATTGTTTTGTATAATGAATGTCTTTAGTTTTGCTCAGTGCTTAAGAAAAACAGTTGTGTTAATGCATATAATCTATCTAGCCTGCTAACTAGTTTAATCTACTATGTGTGTGGTGATGGTGGAGGGGGCAATCTACTAGTGACAGAGGGAGGGTTATACCATAAAACAGAAACACACACAAAAGCCACACTTGATTGATGATCTGAACCATTCAGCTCCAGTATGGATGGAGTCTGTCTAAATTTATTTAGTGGCCAATCAAAGCAGAACAAATTAAGTAATTTGAAGTACTAAAGAGGATCTGAAGTGCTGCCCACAGTGATAAAAGCCGGAGAACATACTGCCTCCTTTCAGAGTATAAATCGAAAGTTTTGTTTTATACTGAAAATCAAACATTGATTTTAGACCACAGCATGAAGATGCAAAGAGCAGTAACCTTACTGAAGCAAGCTGGGGTCTTGTCAGTGCCTGAATGGAAGACTGGTCACTCCCATGTATGGTCTTCTGAGCTCCATTGAGGAAAAAAATGGTTGTGTTCAAGCTTTTTTAAAAATTAACATTTTTTTAATTAAAGATTTCTTAGTTTACAAAAATACATGTATTGTCTCTTTTTTTCAAGTTGTGTTTTCTTTCTTTCTTTCTTTCTTTCTTTCTCTCTTTCTGTTCTTTTTTATTTTATCAAAGTAATAATAATAAATAAATATAAATTAAAATGTGCACCCAACCCCCAAGACGATTCCATTGTAACTATCCAACCTCCCAGAATTCCAACACCTCTTGTGATGGTTTAACCTCTTCCCGTTTTAACAGTACAAATTCCATAAATGCCTTACATGTCTCCTCAAAATCATCTTTCCTGCATATTCCCCATCTTACCTTAATAGCACATTAATAGCTATGTCCCACACCTCTTTATACCAGTCTTCCATTTTATATTCACATTTGCCCCTTCCCCTTCCTAGCTATAATAACTCGTGCAGATAACAATAAATTTGTGAGCAAGTCCTTCATAGCCTCCAAACCTTCCACCCCAAAGCTACCTCTGGACCAGGGGTCGACAAAGTTTTTGTGGCTTGGGCTGGTTCACGGTCCCGCAGATGCCACAGTGGGCTGGAGTGCGCACACATGGGTGCACACGCATGCACAAATACTATTTCCAGAACTCCTTCCAATTCGGATGGGTGACGGGGGTCCATGGGCTGTTAAACGACCCCCATGGGCTGTTTGTGGCCCATGGGCCTTAGGTTGCTGACCCCTGCTCTGGACTTTCAGTCAGCTTTAACCCAGTGATTTCTGTCATCTCCTTTGCCCCCGAAAATTGCACATATTTACACTCCCACATGTGGACATAAGTCCCGGTTTCCTGGCATCCCTTCCAACATAACACCGAATATTCTTTGTTTATTTGATTTAGTCTTAGTGGTGTTAAATACCATCTCCATACTAATTTATAGTAATTTTCTTTTATCCTTATAGACAACATTTTTAAAGTGTGTTTCTCCCATATTTCCCCCAGCTTTAACTATTTATCTGCCCTGTTGTCTCCTTTTCCCACACCTCTTTTTAATTGATCTTGTTGATCCTCCATTTCTACTAATATTTTATAAATTTCACTGGTTTCCCCTTTTAAAGCTATATTTTATTCTTTATCTCCCTTTTTATGATCATTAGCACAATCATGTTCAAGTTTTTTATGGGAACAGAGCCAAAACACAACAAAAACACAGAAAATATGTCACTGTGTCAATATAATGAATCTTGTTTCTGTTGTAAGATACACACTTTTTGGATTTGCCAGTTTCATATTCCTTATCTATGCATTAACTTTCTGCATTTTCAGGACAGATCCCAATAGTATAGCATCTGGTGTATAAATCAGCTTTAGACAAATTCCCAGAAATTACAAAAGGACTCCTTTGCTCCAATGCCAGTAAACTATATCCAGAGATTCATAGCCAGTCAGATGCTAATTGACTTCGATAATAATGGCATATCGGGAATGCCCACTGCCCAAGAGCAAATGCCAAATTGCTGCACACAGATCAAGTAACGGAGAAGAATTTCATATCTGAAATGGGATATAAAAGCTATTATAGAATATAACCTAGTACAGTGGAATATAAGATTTGCCATGCTGGATTATATTGCTGATGTGTCAGAAATGATATTCTGCCTCAAGCGGTTCTTTCTGTCTGACAAACTTTCATCATGTAGCACCAATAATCATGAGTGGTGGGATGTGTGTTGCTGTTTCTCACTCGTCCCAAGGGGAAGCGTAACTCTTGGGTGTGTTATAGTCTAGAGAAGGCATTGGCATTTCATGGAATAGCTAGAAACTGGGTCCAAGGACTGGTCCACACAGCAAGCTCCCCTGTTCTCTTCTTCAGCCTCTCTCCTCTTTCTGAAGGACTTGTGTTGACGGCACACAACATATTAAGCATTTTTATGCTGGTCTTCAGTGCGCTTCCATTTAAAAGGCATCATATATCTTCATTTAGATGCTTCTGTTAAACTTTCTAATTAGAACATAATTAGGTGAGCTGACGTCTAATTGCTTTCTCTTATGGCTGTAAATCAAGAATGGCTTTGGAATGTGGTTGGCCTTCAAAACGAAAGCTTCCTCAAAAAGGACAGCTGCCTGCACACATCCGTATTTTGCTGAGGCTAATCCCTTTAAGGTAAAAACAAAACAAAACCAAGCAATTAAAATACACGTGTGGCATGCCTTGCACAGGTGATGCGAGATGCATGTGTTTTATAGCAGGCGTGGGGAACTTCTTCATGTCCAGATCCACATTGCCTTCTGGGAAACCTGGGTTATGTACTGAGCTGAATCCTAGAACAATAGGTTCCAGAATGCAGCGGTCTGATTGGTCCGCAGGAGCCACCCAATCCAGCTCCAGGTGGAAGTGAATCAGCGACCTGGTTGGCCTGCAGGAGCAGCCAATCAGGCTCCTGGATGAAGTGAATCAGCAACCTGATTGGTCTGCAGGAGCAGCCAATCAGGCTTCTGGAGGAGGTGAATCTGCATCCTGATTGGCCTGCAGGAGCAGCCCAGAATTAGCCAATCACGCGGGGCCCATTGTGTAAATAATGTCTATATAGCTAGACATTTTGGGGAAAGTTTCATTCATTGCTACTGTGAGCTGAATAAAGAGCATGAAATTCACACTCGACTCAGTATATTTCACTGGGAGACGTGTGCTTATGGGAGGGTGGGGTCAGAGGCAAAAGTAGAATCATAGAATCACAGAATTGTAGAGTTGGAAGGGACCCCAAGGGTCATCTAGTCCAACCTCCTGAAATGCAGGAATCTCAACTAAAGCCTCCATGGCAGATAGCCATCCCACCTCTGTTTAAAAACCTCCAAGTCCACAACCTCCAGAGGGAGACCATTCTGATGTTAAGCAGCTCTCACTGTCAGAAAGTTCTTCCTCAAATTTAGCTGGAATCTCCTTACTTGTAACTTTAAGTCATTGGTTCAAGTCCTACCCTCCAGAGCAGAAGAAAACAACCTTGTTTCCTCTTTCGTGTGACAGCCCTTGAGATATTTGAAGATGGCTATCATATCTCCTCTCAGTGTCCTCATCCCCAGACTAAACATACTGTCTCAAATGTTCCTCATAAGGCTCAGTTTCCAGACCCTTGATCATCTTGGCTGCTCTCCTCTGTACATGTTCCAGCTTGTCAACATCCTTCTTAAATTGTGCTGCCCGGAACTGGAGACAGTATTCCAGGTGTGGTCTGACCAAGGCAGAATAGACTGGTACTATTTCTTCCCTTAATCTGGAGACTGCAGCCTGGTGGAGCAAGGAATGTAAATGATGTGCTAGGCAAGTTTTAGACACACACACACACATGCCAAATCTGAGGACCCAAAGGAGCTTACAAAGGAATACAGAAAGAAATATATCCACTAAAAGCCAGCACAATAATACAAACACATTGTAAAAGCAATCTAAAAAAAAAAACAACCACCATACATGACCGCATAATCAAAACCTTCAGAAGCTCTGTTCAAGCCATCAGGGCCATAAACAAATGAAGCTGTCATTCCATTTCAAAAACTAACAGAAACGAATTTCTCCTAAAATTCTGGGCAATGTGCTCTGCTTTTATAAAGGAGATGCACACTATGCTGCACTTCAGGGTGATTTAATTTAGATCATATTTTCCGTTTTGTAATTTGAAGATCTCTGGAAGAAGCCTGCTTGCTAACTGGTGACTAAAACAAGTAAAACACATGGGACGGCAACTATACAGAGCCTTTATAACTATCTTGGGGCATATCTACGTACTTGTCATGCATGCCTTTTGCATTACAGAATTCTACTCTCCTTAAAGGGAAAGGGTCTCTCTCTCTCTCTCTCTCTCTCTCTCTCTCTCTCTCTCTCTCTCTCCATATGCAAGAAAAAGACCAGGGTTCAAAAAATGGGTGTGGTGAAGAGGATGAGCAGACTTGCGTGCTGAGGTCCCCCAAAACCCCTACCCCAATAACTCAGACATCACACGTAATTTTTGTTTAAGGTTTTTGGCATAATTTTGGCCACAACTTTATTTTTATACAAATTGAGAGTGGTTGCTTAGGCATTGGTTATGACTACCTGTCCCCCCCCCCGCCTTGGGGGGACAGCACTGACTCCGTAGCCAGTCCCGGAGGAAACATGGTCAGAGTCAGATGGAGCTGCGTCACAGACTCTCACTGCTCCGCGCATGTTCCTTGAAGCTTACACGGCCCGCACCCTGCCGTCAGGGTTTGGACGAGGGGGATGGTAAGCTTCAGAATTCCTTTAACGGAATACCCGTCTGCAGCAGCATTGGAGGGGCAGGCACAGCCAATCCATACCCCTCCACCAACCAATTTTAACCAATGCCTAACCGCCATTCGAGCCCTTACGCTCGCCGCTAACCACTCACAAATTAAGCCACACCCTCAGCCTGGACACCATAGCATCCAACCACACATCATTCCCAACTGGCGAGAGATGAACCCCGTCATCCCTATAAAATTCAATCGCCTTGAATGAAATCAGAGGGTGAGGGATCACAGACCCGCCCAGATTCACCACCAGCTTGCTTGCCGCAGAATTAATCCGCTTCCTTACACGTTCGGTGGCGGCTGGGCAAGGACTACCTCGCCAAATGTGGCGTTGCAATAGCTGTGACCAAATTAGCTTAGTTGACGGCACCAGTGCCGCCAGCTCTCCAAGGTCCTGTAATATGGCAGCACGCAGCCCATAGCAGGAAGAGGAAACCATATCGTTCTCCCCGAGCTGCACCATGATCGCCGAAGGAGGGCCAAACCGTAGGACACGCCGTTGCATGAGAGGTAAGAATTCCCTCCACAGCATCCCCCTTCTGGAGATCCAGGACACCTGTACGTGCTGCGGAAAGCCCAGGCCATCGCCCAGTCCAGACTGACGAGCTCTGTCCGCAGCCCAATGCACAATACTGTGCCCTACTATCCAGATACGGATAGCAGCCCGACCTGAAGAATTTTATTATTCTTTATTTTATTTTACTTTATTTTATTTATTTTATTTTATTATTTTACACTTCCTTATTAACATGCTTACCGGCCTCTTTGGTGGTAGTTTGTCTAGGCACTGGTTCCTGACTAGCTGCACCTGACCTCAGCAGGGCAGCACTGACGACTGGGCCCCACCATATCGTCAGTACCAGCAACATTGTGGGGGAGCAATGAATCCCAAGGCAATCGCATCCCGCCAGGTGTCGTTCCCCATAGGGGAAAGATGCACCCCCCATCTGCCCCAAAGAGGGGAACAGTCTTGAAGAAAATAGCAGGGTGCAATATCACAGAACCACCTAAAGCAAGGACCTATTTTATTTTATTTGTTATTTTATTTTATATGTTATTTTATTTAATTTAATTTACTTTATTTATTTTATTTTATTTTCCACCGCCATATTAACATGCTTTCTGGCCTGCTCGGTGGTAGTTTGTCTAGGCATTGGTTCCCGACTAGCTGCATCTGACCTCAGCAGAGCAGCACTGACGACTGGGCCCCACCATATCGTCAGAACAAGTAAACAGCGTGGGGGAGCAATGAACCAGGATCAGACTCAAGCTCACCCCAAATGCTCCCAGGGACTCTTGCGTGGCCCTACCCCTCGAAAGGGGGTTGCCAAAGCATGGCAAATCCTTGGTTTCCTTTAATGGAATATCTTTGCGCATTGGAGGGGACAGGTGCTCCAACCCCCCTTCCAGACCACCTTGAACCAAATGCCTTAAATTATTTTGAGTCCAGGGAGAGCTGCCATCAACTCAAACCAAGCACTCTTGCATGCAGGAATGCAAACTTATGCTGGAGGAAGACGGCAAATCATTCCCGCCTAGCTGTACCACCAGCACTGCGGGAGGACCTGCACAGGTCACACTCGACCGCACCAAAGGAAGGACGTCCTCCCAAAGCATTCCCCATCTGGAGATCCAGTATATGTCCACATGGGCAGGAAGACTGAGATGGCGCCCCAGTCCAGACTTGTCAGCGCGCTTGCCAGCCCAGTCTACAATGCTGTGGCCCAAATGTGCACAGCTGCTCCTATGAGAAAAGGAAATAACAGACAAGCATCAGCACAGACATCATTGTGACACTTCCTGATATAACCCTTGTCAGCGTCAGACTTCCAATGACCCGTATTCACAATCCTGTCTACAGACAGGCCCCCAGTGTGCAGCCGTTGCCGCAGCCCTATTCGGAAGGAATGAGGCGTGTCCAGTGGTAGGCAAGCCGCAGGCCGTAATAACTGGTGCACGACGTAAGCACATTAATGCCTGGCTAATGGGAACCCATTTTCATGCACTAGGAGTGGGCCAGCCCCCAGGGGAATGAAAAGCCAAATTTTTCTGGTATCCATAACCGTACAAGGGCCCTCCTCATCTGTAATGGGAAGCCTGATTGTGGCACTCCTGCCCACTAAGTCTGTTTTAGAGTTCCCAACTCTAATGACAAGCTCCAAAGCAGATAAGGAAAAGTCCTGAAGCAATAAGCCTTCAGACTCTCAGCCCTGTGCTGGCTCCAACAATCATTTCCCCAACCCTCAGTGCCCAAAATGCAATGGAATACTGAAAGGAGTCTCGCCTTGATCTTTTACCAGCAGACAAGTTTTAACTTGTTGCAGATCCTGCATAGGTAAAATTGACCGACTTCCTGCCCACTGTCCTATGAGGTTGGAGCCTATTCCAACCTTCCAAGGCCCTGCGCATTACAAACTTTATGCAAGGATCTCTGAAAAATAAAGCTTCTGTATAACAGACATTGCAGTGGACTGAATTCTTATAGTTATAACAGCACGCCCAATCTGCGGCAGGTGGACCAAATACTGCAGGATCTGCTCAGAGGATGGGGGCCAGTTCATCTGAATGGCCGAGGACTGCCAGCTTAAGGCTAAGAAATCCATCCAGGCCTTCCCATAAGAGCTAAAAGCAGAAGGGGAAATGGAAGCTGCTGCTCTCTGTAATTACTAATTGTTGTCAAAATGCCACAGGTGGTCTGGAAAAGTCTGGCAATAGCTGAGTGTCTGGAGCCCAGGATCTGAAGCGCTCAATCTGAAAATGGGATAGAGTGTCAGAGACATCATTAGAGGATCCCGTAATCAGGAGAGCAGAAAGCACAATATTAAACCTTAAGCGGTGCAGCTCAAAAGCGTGAGCAGAGGGGCGGAGACTCTGCTGGAGCGTGAGGACTGTTTAGCCAAGACGCTCACCACTACCTGGTTATCAGACCAAAAGCAGATCCGATGGTCACTGAAACTCCTCGGGCCACATGTGAACTGCTACTACAATGGGGAAAACTCAAAAGTTAGGTCACATGATTGCCTCACCATACCGGGCTTGAGGCCATAGCTTTGCACACCAGCAGCCCCTGAAATAAAAAACCAAAGGGCAAAGATCCAGCAGCATCAGCATGAACCTGAAAGATCCCTGTGCAAGTATCCTGCCATGGCCAACTACTATTGCATACATATAGGAATTGCAACCATTGCATGAGATCCCATTGCATGAGAAAGGTAAGGGGACCTCAACATTTAGGAATTGCAACCATTGCATGAGAAAGGTAAGGGGACCTCAGGCCGCAGGCAGCCTGGCCTAGTGGGAAGGGAAGGGGCGGCCTGGGGCAACCACTCTGCATGCAAGATTAATTAAGTGACCCAGCAAGATCGGATCTGATGAAGCATCACTTGCTACAGAGGAAGTATTACAAAATAACTTCCTTCAAGGCAGACAGCTTCTCCATAGGCAAGTGGTATGTTTTAGCAACGATATCCAACTGGATCCCTAAATAAAATGGGAATATGGGCAAAAAGTATTGAGGTATTGCTTGCCAGCTTCCAGCCCTGCTTGGGCAGGGGGCATCTTGTGCTGCCATCATAATACGTAAATTTACAGGGCCGACGCTGGCCAGAACCCCTAAAAAAGTCCCGACAAAACTGCCGCCGAGCCAGCTTCCTTTTCAGACACACACTGTGCAATGCAAAAAACACACTCCGTGCAGTGCACACACAAACCAAGCAATGCAACTATACTCCGTGCGATGCAGCTACACGCTCCGTTCAATGCAACTACACACTCAGTGCAATGCAAAAACACACTTCGTGCAATGCAAAAAACGCATTGCAACTCCATGCAATGCAACTACACACTCCATGCAATGCAACTACACACTTCATGCAATGCAAATACACACTCCGTGCAATGCAAAAACGCACTCCATGCAATGCAACTACACTCCATGCAATGCAACTACACACTCCGTTCAATGCAACTACACACTTCATGCAATGCAACTACACACTCCGTTCAATGCAACTACACACTCCGTTCAATGCAAAAACGCACTCTGTGCGATGCAACTACCCTCCATGCAATGCAACTACACACTCTGTGCAATGCACTCTCTGTGCAATGCAAAAAAAAACAACAACACAAAAACACACACACACTCTGTGCAATGCCACTACACCCTCCGTGCAATGCACACACACTCTGTGCAATACACACACATTCTGTGCAATGCACACACACCCTCTGTGCAATGCACACACACCCTCTGTGCAATGCACACAACCTCCGTGCAATGCAAATGCAAATCTCTCACGCAATGCAATGCAAATGCAGCCCGTGCAGCGCTGAGCCCTGCAACACACAGAGCAAACTGCAGTGCGGGCACACAAAGGTGCTTTCTCCCGCTTGCATATTGCAAACGTGGCGCCTGTTACATCCCTCGCAGTGAGGGAACCACCAAAAGGCCCTCGAGACTGGACCTAAGTGTCCAGGTAGAGCAATGGGGGAGCATGCAGCTGTCCCATATAGGGACCAATCCTGCAACCTAGGCTTTACCGGCACTATGCCTGAATAGGGCTCCATGCCTCTGCTCTTGAGAATCTTAGTCTCATAGCAATATTAAAGGAACTCAAAATAGTGCTCCCGCCCAAGGCTAGATTAAAATTTGGCCAACAGCGCTGCACACACTCAAATAAAGCCAACCTTCGGGGTGCTATAAACGAAAGTGATTCCAGCTAAGCTGGGAACAGCCCTGACTAGCCCCACAATTTACAACAGGAGAAATGGGGGAAACCATTTTGCGAAAGAAAGGCAAGCCACAGATACAGGGAGAATCTTCTCACAGGGCAGGGTAAGGGGTGGAGTGGGAAATTGAACAGGAAAATTATTTAAGGGACTAAAGAGGATTAAAAGAAGGGGGAAATAAAGAAATGTAACCAGACAATGAGAAGTTTGCATCACTGTCCTCCAGACAGTCCAAGTGCTCCATGTGATCCGATGTCCACAGCGAAAGAGAAAGAGAAAGCTGTGGACCCTGCTTATATAAGGGGTCTGACCCCACCCCTAAATTGGCAACATCAATTTTGCCCCAGTAACAACTTCTTCCAATCTGCTCCAGCCCATTGCCATCAATGGCCTGGTCACTAACTGGGGGTTTTGTTCGGCCCCATCCGCAACACGTGCTCTCTCTTTTATGAGAACACGCTTTGTCGCTCAAGCTTGTGTTCTCTCCTCCTTTGTGCACAAAGCAGGGAAACCTAAAAGTTTATAGTCACAGATCTGAACAAACCACATTTTTTTAGTTCTATCCAGCTATGTGAAACTAGTTTGTTCTAAACCCATTCAGTTCACAAACCAGAATATGAAATCACATTTGATCGTATATGTTTGACCAAACTGCTTAGATCAGACCATAGTTTCCCATATTATGATAAGAAGGGAAACTGTAGCTCCCCCCCCCCCACAAAGATGGGGTCATAGGCAACTGTATCCTTGTGCATGGAGACTGGAGTTCTGCTCATGCAGCCAGACTTGCTCCTACTTCCCTTTCTCTCCACCCCCCCAATCCCAACCCTTTCCCCAAAATTTCTTCTGGAAGGTTGGGGTGGGCAGATTTGGTGAGAGGGGAGGGGAGTGTGTTTGTGCAACATTGGATTCAATTCAATGTGTAGAGTTTCTTTGCTTGTTTGTTCATAGTTACTTCCAGCAGTGGTGTCATGAACACACCAGCTCCAAGTGTAATCTCGCAGCTGGCTGCAGAATGCAGTCAGGAACAGGGAGGCTGGGCTTTCACGCCAGCACAGGAGAGCCCACAGCTGCCAGCATCAACTTCTCCTGACCTTGGATGGCTGGCTGATAAGGGAGGAAGGGAGAGCAAGCTGGAACACAGCCAAAGCTCCCCAGAAACCCAAACAGGTACGGAAAGCCACAGAGACAGCTTTTTGGAACCGGAAGGGGCTGCAGCTGACCAAATAAGTCTAATTGGTAGCTAGTGCAATCAGACCAGGATTGGTGTAATATGTTCAAGCCATCTTGCTCCAGTGAGCAACCTGGCCGCTGAATTCTGCACTAGCTAAAGTTTCCGAACCGTCTTCAGAGGCAGCCCTACATATAATGCAAATGTGTTCACAGGCTCCATAACTACCCCTTGCCTAGGACAACTTCCTATGTTGCTTTCAAGGCTTTTGCTGCATTGGTTGATTTTGGAGACCACATATGCAGTTACTTCAAATTATCTCCTGACCTATTTATTTGAGGCAAGCCCTACTGAACTCAAGAGGACTTTCTTATGGGTAAAAAATAAACCAGATAAACATAATGCAGGTTGGTGTTTTTTTAAAAAAACAACCTTTGGCTGCCTCAAATTTAGAAGTGCAAAGCTTGTCCTTTCAGCAGTCTCTGAGATGCAGCGAAGCTTAGGGGAAGATTGGCAAGTCTGTTTAAAAGGAAAAAAAACCATCCCAATGCATTTCGGCATGGACCAACCAATCCATCTCTCCTTGACAGTTGCAGGATGCTTATGACTTTGGCTAGTTTTCCTTCCCACCTCACCATCCGCTCAAGTCTTGGGGCTTGGGGTTGCATGATAGTTACTGAGATCGTAAAAATATTCCCAGGACGCAGCTGCCCTGCACCTTCACATGCAAACATCATACAGTCAGAAAGAGGAGGGTGCAAATGAGCAATCACTGTTTGTTTCCCCTCTCACTCCTGCCTTTTGGCTTTTTAGTACAACGCCTCCTTTTAAAAAAGAATCAGGAAACTTTGGATGGCAACGGTAGTGTACAATAAGCATATAAAGGCAGGAAACAACAGTACTCTGCCCTCAGCGTGGGGCGAGTACTCGTTTCAGAATAGAACCTCCGAGTGCATTCTCCATGGTCGCTGCTGGAAGCTTCCTCCGTACAACAGGCAGGCAAAGTAATTGGAAAAACGTGGCTGCACACGACAGGCTTTTCGTTTTCATGGCAGATTTGCATCAGATTGCCTTTATCTGGGAGACCCTTGATCACCAGTTGGAAAAGCAGCTGGCGCACTCTGCTTGAGCTGAGCTTGGACACCGGGGAATGCCGCATCATCAATGCATTTTAAGTGCGCCCATCAGCGCTGACATAAACAGCCGCATCAGCCACACAAGGCAGCTTCCCTCCAGTTTACTGCACAGTTTCACCGCACAGTGTGAAAATGGAACCAAATACGAGGAATGGTTCTGGTTCATCCTTTTTCCTTTCCTCCCCCCCCCCTTTGCTTGCTTCCTTCCACTCCCTCCTCCCTCCCCCCTCCCCAGTTATATTGTTCAATTTAGTCCTGAGCATTATAGCCTGCCAGTGCCAGTCTTGGGATTTACAATGTTTAATATTCAACAGTCGGTTAAGCTGTGAAATTAGTTAAAACGCCTTTATGAGGTCCTAGGCCCTCTGGTTCCCTTTCTCTATTTTTCACGTGCAAGTCAAAATAAACAGAACATCCTTCTGGGTGGCTGGGGAGGGAAGATTGCGTGTGCTCAATGGGGTGATGAAATGAACTCGCCTGCCAGTGTTCTCGTGGTCTCTGTCGGATTGCAAGAGCTTTATGCAACGTGTTAGATTTTTTTTAAAAAAAAAATTCTTATTGACCAAAAGTTGCAGCCGAATCACAGCAGTGACCTTTCATTCAAAAGACAAAGCTTTCCCACCCCAACAGCTACTTCATCCCACATGCTGTATGCTAGCCACATACAACGTATTAACAGCTTTAATACCTTCCAAACACGTTTCCCCCCAGAATAGGTCTCCATTGCCTTCTCCATAATATCCAATTGTTTTATGACACCTTGACACGTTTGAGGTAAATAAACAATGTGCATCAGCCAACAGCTCACAGTGCAAAGGATTTGCAACGCATGAAAGGGTTCCTTCCAGATATCTAGTCTGTGTCACGTAGGCAGAGCAATCCTGTTTTTCATGTTACACAGGAGGAGAAGGGATGCTGCCACTGCCCTGGTGGAACAGCCACACAATCCACAGTGCGAAGAGGACAAAACACAGGTGACAAGCATGGCTGGAGCTGGTATTAATGATGCGGCATCCCTGGGGACATAGCCAGTGGCCACCAATCAGAGACTGTGCTGCCAATGAAGCTCACATGCCATCCACACACTGAGGGAGCCAGTGAACTCATCACTGTGGGAACATGCCGCCGCCACAACACACATGCCAGTATCTCCATACACAAAATGCGGTAAGGGTAAGGTAAAGACATGGGACGCGGGTGGCGCTGTGGTCTAAACTACTGGGCGTCTTGGGCTTGCTGATCAGAAGGTCGGCGGTTCGAATCCTCGCGACGGGGTGAGCTCCCATTGCTCTGTCCCAGCTCCTGCCAACCTAGCAATTCGAAAGCACACCAGTGCAAGTAGATAAATAGGTACCGCTGTGGCGGGAAGGTAAATGGCATTTCTGTGTGCTCTGGTTCTCGTCACAGTGTTCCGTTGCTCCAGAAGCGGTTTAGTCATGCTGACCACATGACATGGAAAGCTGTCTGTGGACAAACGCCGGGTCCCTCGGCCTGAAAGCGAGATGAGCACTGCAACCCCATAGTCACCTTTGACTGGACTTAACCATCCAGGGGTCCTTTACCTTGACACAAAATGCACAAGATGGCATGACAGCGCCACCACCTTGGCAGCCCCGGCACCACAGCTAATCCTCCTGGCAAGGATTTAAATTCTCTTCACAGTCAAGAATTTTGGAGCACAACACGCAACAGGGAGGAAGGAGCAGACGTACAACACAGCACAACATCTACTGGACATACTTTCCTGGGCAGGATCCCTGAATGGGGGACACATAACTCCTCCAGAGGCAAGATGTTTGAGACCCACCCTGGGAGAGAAAATAACTCTTTTGACAAGCAGCTAAGGGAAGAGGCCAGGAAATGGTGGAAGAGCCGTGTTGTGGGTGTTTGTGTGCACCTATATCTTGACAGCAGAGACCTGTGGGGACTCACGGCATTTGGCACAGGTTTGGGAAGCAAGAGGGAGGGCACTCCATGCAATGCAACTTAAAAACCAAGTACAGTGGTACCTCGGGTTACATATGCTTCAGGTTACATACACTTCATGTTACAGACTCCGCTAACCCAGAAATAGTACCTCAGATTAAGAACTTTGCTTCAGGATGAGAACAGAAATCGTGCTCTGGCAGTGCGGCAGCAGCAGGAGGCCCCATTAGCTAAAGTGGTGCTTCAGGTTAAGAACAGTTTCAGGTTAAGAACGGACCTCCGGAATGAATTAAGTACTTAACCTGAGGTACCACTGTATTAAGAACCAGGAAGAACAGCTGGAAATGCTCTGTCTGCAAAGTTGTTGTTCAACATGTGTGTCTTTAACCATGTTATAAACAGGCCGTTGCCATTCCAAGGGAACGAGGGAGGCGTTCATGGCAAGTTCCGGCACCTCTTTTTCTAGAGAAATAGCACTGGTTATAAACCGTATTTACCTGTACAGAGAGGATGATCATCCACACAGTGCAAAATGCTTAAGGATTAATTGTGCATGATACAAGTTTATATGCAGATTCTTTTTTTTTTTTAATCATATTTATTAAAATTTCCAATAATAACAGAATAGGAAAATAAGAAAGATAAAGGAAAGAAAGAAAAAGAGAAACTAACTTAGACCCTTCTTTTCATAACCTTCTTTCTGGGACTTCCTCCTTCCCCTCCCGATTGTATTCCCCTTTATCCAAGTTGGTTCCACAAGTTCTCATCCCCAATTAAACCTAATATATTATACTCATAAACCAATTTAAATTTACACCATCTTAGCATCACTCCTCGTCTTATAATAGAACAAAATTTTCCCCAAGATCCGCTCTCATTTCTTCCACGAGTTCCCCCTTTCTAAAAAAAAAAAGAAAAAACAGAAACGTAAAGTATCAAAGTTATAAAGAATATAAGATAGAAAGTATAGAGAAATTCAAAAAGTTGGTTACAAAGCCTTTGGATTCTAAGGTTCCCCCTCCCTTCCCCGGTTTTGATTCCCCATGTCCATTTGTCTGTATGTTGTCGGCCTGGAGATCTTAAGTCCACAGCCAAATTTATCTCAGTCCATCATGCTGTTTTCTTCGGATTTGATTGTCTTAATGATGTTTAACGTCGAAAATCCAATCTAATAGAGGCCTTTAATTTTCTTTAATCTTTTGTTGCTCCTCCCATTATTCTTTCCGTGTCGTATTCAGTCATCTACTCTTTTATTTCTTGGTTTCTCAGGTTTCTGTCTTGTTCAGCTGTCAAAACATTCTTGTTCCAAAATTTAACGTCTCTACAGAGGTTTGTTATTCAGGGACACAGACTTACGTCCAGTTCCTTTCTTGCTTCAATGGAAGATTCTATTGTGTTATAGTCACCTCTGTAGACAAAATAATATTTCAGTTCTGCAGCTTTCCCAGGAGATAAGACCTTTACACATCCCAGAGTAGTTTTCCACATACGACACTTGTAATGTCCCGAATCCCCTCTAGAGGGATTACAATAACTTTGTATCCTCTAATCCAAAAGTCAATTTGTTGTTTCTTTTTCCCGACAGTTTATATCCATATTTATATCAAATTGTAACAAAATTAACCAGCAAAGAACTTGTAGCAAAGTCCTCTTTATAATTTCCAGTTTTGACAGCTCCTTTGACAGCTGTCAAAATCTCCATCTCTCTTCGCCAGGCTGTCCGAATCGCCCCGGTTCCCAGGGGGGGGGTTGCTTTTTCCTCACCCTCGACTCCTCTCCTCCAGCACAGTTCTTATAATTCACATCGTGGAGTTGGTAATTTTTATCATCAATAAGCTTCTGAATAGATCTTGGTTTCTCAGTCCTTGTTTTAGCATGTTTACAATCAGGGAGGGGACTGACTTCCTTTTTTGGATCCCCTCCCGCTCGTGCCAAATCCGGAAAAAATTTTCTTTTTTCCTCCTTTTAAACCCGGTTGCCCAATTACTCACGGGTTGTTGATCAATTGTCCGAATTTCCTTTGGAAGAAGCCAGCGCTCTCCGCCGAATGGCATGCGGCTGCGCCCGGCAGGGGAAGCGGAGGACTCAAAGCACCACGCTACTCCCCGGCGCCCGATCCGTAGCCTTTAAAAAGGCTCTTTCACAAGCCGGGAGAGCGATAACGGTGCCAGCCGAGTCACCATGTCCACGGGATCCGTTCCCGTGGTTTCTAAGGGTCCCCGCGTCGCCGGCGCGGTAGGACCCAGCCCCTGCCGAGCAGACTCCCTCCGGAGCTCGGAGGGAGTCCGCCATTCGGCGATGGCGCCAACCCGGAAGTCTCCTATATGCAGATTCTTAATCCTGTCTGCATAGCAACCACACAGGTCTCTTGTGCCACAAGCAGAATTTTGCAGTGGAGGAGCTGGCTAGAGAAAGAACTCTCCTTTTTGCTAGAGAATGCAGCTGAGATTGAACAAATCTGTAATCTGCATTGGAATTAGAAAGTGACAGTGTCTCAAAATGAGAAAAAATGTGTGGCAGCTCAAGTTACCCCCCCCTCCCCTTTTCCCCTTCTTTGGGAAAAAAATGATAATTATATGGCAGTGTTTCTTTGCCTTAATCTGTTTACAGAAATATTGAGAATGCATTACACAAACTGAATAACTCCCCCATATCTTTGTACTCCAAAATTTGCAGTTAATTAAACTAATTTGTCTGTTTTTGTGGGTTGGAAACTCTTGCTGTCATCCTTTCCAATCACTACTTATTTAAATTTCATCCTTGGCCAGTTTCATGATAATGTTTATCTGCTCCAGAGGATTTGAAATGAGAGCAATACACTGCCTTCCCATTTAATTTCTTTCTTAAAGCTGAGAAACCCAAGCATCAACTGGCCAGTTAGATAACACAATTTCGCTTGTAGGTTATTTGCTTAAGATAGCTGTGGGCTAATTTAATTCCTGAGTTACTTATTTACTGGTTCTGTTAGGGATTCCCTGCAGTTAAGAATGAACTGTGCACAGACTTTTGTAGAAAAAGGGGGGGAAAGAACACAATCTGGAAGTTTTGTCCTAGAGGATCCGGTAAAACAAAAAGAGAAAAGAAAGAGAGGCAAAGAGACAGTTTTGAGGGGAATAAATTGCTTATTTTCCTATTTAGCATGCATCTAAACTTCTTCCACTTACCTGAACAGAAAATTAATTCTGAATTGCTTTGCATATTTAGTGTTTGGAAATATGTACTTTGCATAATGGAGACATAAAGAAAAGGGCACTTTTATGCCAAAGTGATACCTCAGAAAAATAAGGATTCCAGACTAATGCTTTTCTGCTTTCAAACTGCATATTTTCCTCTCCTTCTAGCCAGAAACATTTACAGATAAGAGAAACAGGAAACCAAGGTATGTGCTGTTCTGGATTTTGTTTATTTTGGGAAGCTTTATAGATGGTGATAAATTAATTTTCATTTTGTTACATTAATCTGCAAGGTGGGTTATTAACCCCAACTGTTGTACAAAAACAATGGAACGGGGCCCAGATATTGATTTGTGCCATATTTGATTGTTAGCGGCACAGTAAATAAATAGCAGCAATATCTGGCACACAAAAAAGTCAAGAAAGCCGGGCTGATCCATAGCAGTGGGGAATCAAAATCACTCAGATCATACCTTCATTCAGTACCCCATGCCGGCATTTTTTACTCCTCCAACCCTCTGGTTTGGATAACATCTGGGTCAATGATGGTGAATTTTATGAACCCAAAAGCTTGTGAACTATTTTTAGTTGGTCCTAATAAAGAGATTGCCTGCCTGTGGGTTTTGAAACAACACCGAGCAAGTGTGGCGCATTCAAGCCACCTCACAAAATACAAACAAGCTGAGTACTTTCATTCCATACACGCCATCATTTCCCATGTTATACGAATTCTGAGGTATTATATATATAAAATAAATATTCATAAATGTATAAGACAAACACATAAGTATATAAACCAAATGTCTGAAATGTTAGAATTCCTGCTCCATGATTTCAGTCATGGGATTTTTGTCTATCACATGATGGTATATGTTTTGACTCCACAGAGTGGGAAGTGACAGAGACAGGATGTTTGTGTTACGGTGTTCCGTGAAGTATGACTATTGTCCTTTGTTCTTTTTCTTTGCTGTCTGATGCTAGAGAGAGAGGGAGCCATGTTGCAGTGCTCTGTGTGTGTTTATATGTAAATAAAGTAGATTAGCCAAAATGCTGAGTTGCTGAGGTCTGTTACACAAACTGCAAAGACTTTGCGGATCCCTAAGTGTGCCAATGTCTGTTGGTATTGGTCGCTGTGATATTTGGGCAGAAGAAAGCTTTTGAAGCTCCCGAACAAACGACCAGGAGGGAGAGAACATGCCATTCGGGCATGTGTCTCTGCCAGGGTCCTATTTGAGTGTAGGACAAGCTCCTGACATGAAATAGTACAGGAGAACAATCCTGAAGCCATTTTGACTCTCCCAATTTGACCTTGAATATTTCTCTGCGAGGAGGAAGGAAATGGGAGAAGCTTTCCAATTGTCTTTGGACTGTAGGGGCCTACACCTCCCCTTTTCAAATACAGTCAGGCAAGTATCTGTTAAGCTGAGCACATGATCAATATGCGCAAGAGATTCAGGAAGTATTTACCATCTCAAAGAAATGGCCAGGCTACCCAGAAAAGGCAATCAAATAAGGCATTATCAGGTATCCTGGCAGACAGGAGAGAAGCAACACACTCAAATTTCTGCTGGGGACCACCTCTTTCTGTGATGTATGTATGTTTCAGGGGGGGCGGTCTTGAGCTACAGGGCAGGCAATTTCAAAAGTCTATATAAGAGCTTGCACACCAATCTCCTGGGTTCCTCTCCTCCCTCTCTGTGTGGGGGGAGTGGGGGACCCTGTTGCAACAGTTTAAAAAAGATCAGGCTTACTAGTCGCTTTGCTTCTCAATATTCTCTGGTTGGCCTCTGTTATTTTCTCCTCCAATAGAAGACCTACATAAGGACTCTATACAGTACAGGCTCTTGGATACACATAAGGAATAAAGGAGCAGTTTTTTCTTATAACACCTGACACAAAATCGGGACAAACCCCCCACTTATACCATCCCGCCACTTGCCCACTCGCGACTGTGGGGTTGTGGCGCTCATCTCACTTTCTGGCCAGGGGAGCTGGTGTTTGCCCACAGACAGCTTTCCAGGTCATCTGGTGCAATGGGACACCGTGACAGAAACCAGAGCACATGGAAACGCTGTTTACCTTCCCACTGCAGCGGTACCTATTTATCTACTTGTGCTGGCTTGCTTTTGAACTGCTAGGTTGGCAGGAGCTGGGACAGAGCAATGGGAGCTCGCCCCATCACAGGGATTCAGATCACCAACCTTCCAATCGGCAAGCCCAAGAAGCTCAGTGGTTTAGACCACAGCGCCACCCGCGTCCCCACCAGACTCAGTATTTTGTGGGCCCTTCAGTCTCATACCAGCAAATTTAGGATTCCACAAACACTCTGGTGATCTGACACAACAAGAAGTTTTTGGAGATAAGAAAATGATTGGAGAATTAGAGAGTGTGAAACAGAAATCACATAACAGGCAGCTGAGTAACCTACACACAAACAAATCAGGATGAATGCTCAATAAACAGTGGATATCATCTAACCTCCAGGCAAGCACCTTATGCTCAATGAACAGCAAGTTTCATATAACTTCCATGCAAGCTTTGTGCAAACAGGTTAGGATGAATTCTCAATAAACAGGTCAATTGGAGGCACTCCTGACAGAGGCAAATTGGGGGTTTCCCAGTCTACTGTGGAAAGTGTACCAGCTTTCCATACACAGTAAATCATCAACGCAACACAGTGCTTGTTTGGTAAGGGAGATAGGATGCCTAATGTGAAATGATTGCATTCATTGACTACTTGAGCCAGAGGGTGCTAGCCCCTTTCAGAGGGTGCTAGCCCCTGCTCAATGCAAATAATCTGTCAACTGTCATTCCTTGAGGCTGGGAGGCTGTTTTTTCGAAACACAAAGGGGCTTTTAAAGTGATGGCGTTTGTCTCAAACTGACCAAGATATCTCAAATAATAATTGCTACCATGACTGAGGTGAGAAGTCTGGAAATCCTGTCCTGAGAGGATTCTGCTGTTTCTCAGATTAAGGGATCTGGATAAACTGTATAAACAGCCCTTACTGTTTGGGGTATCTTTCCACAGAGCTTTGATACAAATGCCCCCAAACCTGGGAATGCATGAAATCTGAAAAGCGATTTTGTGGCTTTGATGTACCTACTTTAAACCTTTTGTACTGGGTGCCTTTTGGTATTCAGGATATGCAGCGGAAACTGGTTCTCCTCAAATACTAACATATGCTATAGGCCAAGATTACCTAAAGTCACCAGTGATTTTAAGAATACTAATAAATCATAGAGTCTTCTCCCAACCATAGCTCTCAAAGAACTGGTTCTTACACGTCTAATCTGAGATGGCTCAGTCAGTAGAGCATGAGACTTTTCATGTCATGACTGTGGGTCTGAGCCCCATGTCGGGTGAAAGATTCCTGCATTGAAGGGGGTTGGACTAGATCAGGGTTTTTCCCCAACTTGGGTCTCCAGCTATCATTGGACTATAACTCCCATCACCCCTAACTAGCGGGACCAGTGGTCAGGGATGATGGGAACTGCTGTCCAAAAACAGCTGGAGACTCAAGTTTGGGAAACACCAGACTAGGTAGTCCTCACAGTCCCTTCCAACTCTACAATTCTATGATTCTATTAATACTTCCAATTTACCTATGCAAATTGTAATGGCATAATTGTTCTGTGAACTCGTAGCTATTTTAGCTTAAGTCAGTAATGGTGTTGCTACATAGGCGCTGCCTTGGGCCAAAGATTGGGGGGCCAGAGGTGCACCTGTGACGTCACATGTGCAACGTAAGACACATCGTCAGGTGCGTCATTGTTGGAAAATGCCCTGGGGTCGCCTGCAAATCCCAGGAACTCCGAGCGTCCTCCGGTGTGTGCAGCACTAGAAAAAGCATCTCCCTTCTTCTCCAGGGTGCTCAGTGACATATAAAGGTAAAGGTACCCCTGCCCGAACGGGCCAGTCTTGACAGACTCTGGGGTTTGTGCGCCCATCTCACTCAAGAGGCCGGGGGCCAGCGCTGTCTGGAGACACTTCCGGGTCAGCTTGATATATGCACACTAATCTTCTGGCATAACACAGGAAGAAGAGCGAGACATCATAGATCTAAGTTACTATTTAATTACACACTATATACAGACTACAGCATAATGGTGACCGTTCTCTTCAGCTCCAAGAGAACAACCAAAGTGAAAGTACTTTACAAAATACATACAGCGGAAGAGAGATAAGGCTGTCTTCCATTCCCACAGTCTTCTCAGACAGGCGTGTGATTTATAACAATCTCATCTGCAGCATCGGACTGCATGAAATACTAACAACCTTGCCCAGCTCTGTTAGATGTTACTGAACCACAGTCAAAGTCTCTTGCCCAGGAGCAGCCAATGTGGTGAGCTCCAAAAGTTTCGGACCACAACTCCATTGTCTTTACTGATTGGAGTTGATGGATCAAGGATGCTGAAGTTGTAGTCCAAAATTTCTTAAAGGCACCCCATCACCGCCTAAAGGGGCAGATGTAAGACTCTTAAACTACCTTCCTACACCATTGGGTAGGTCAACACCATTTGTGGCCCACCCAAATGAGGGAATAATACATCGTGTGACCTGACTCTGCAGTATAGTGGTGAGAATTGGTCAGGATTTCTGCTAACCGAAGTTCTAATTGACATCTCCAAGTATTTCTTCACGTACAATTAAGGCAGGTCACTGTGGTGATGCCAAGGGAAATAATCCCAAGGGGGAAATAATCAAATGGGATTGGGGAAATCCATAAATTGTACTCAGCCAATTGAATTATGTGAGATAGCTTGGATAGCCCTAAAACCAATGCATCTTCTGCCCTTTTAAGAACTTCTTAAGATCCAGTATTGTGGACACACCTTGGTGCATATTTTTCCTTTTAACACAGTAATGGGAGAAACTGCACTTGAAAGACCTCTGTCTTCCTCAGATTTCTTAATGGGGGCTGAAGGAACAAAATCCAGAGAGCAAATGGACAGGCAGGCAGTAGTGACCCTCTAACATTTCTCTGATGAAAATAGGGACGGTTCTAAGCTGCCACACACAATCAATGCCAGACAAGGGCCGTGCCTGACCTAGAACCCTTGGTTTATGGTTGTACCAGACCAGAGGTAGTAACATGGGAACAGCTGG
The DNA here is from genome assembly GCF_965113315.1 of Podarcis vaucheri. Lineage (NCBI taxonomy): Eukaryota > Metazoa > Chordata > Lepidosauria > Squamata > Lacertidae > Podarcis > Podarcis vaucheri. The sequence continues at coordinate 21,408,918 of NC_138755.1, read as the reverse complement.
CTTGCTGGTGGCTCACCGCAGATCAAAAGCTTCTCTGGTTCTAGCTCTGGCAAATTCCCATGCTTCAGAGCTCTGAAAAAGAAAGCTAATACTTTCAGTGTTTTGGGGGGGGGGGTTTAAATAGTGGCATCCACTCTATCGAACGTTGTGCCCAGAGTGGCCAGTCAAGAAGCACTCTTCTTCTGCCAAGAGGTAGGACAACCACTCTTGCCAACAACCCAACCTTCTGCTCCAACCTTTATACTGTTTGGCTGATTTATACAGCTCTTGCTATCTACCGGTTTGGCTTCTGTGTATGGTGTTTTCCAAATCCGCTGTTGCTTGCTGTATCTTTTAATTAAAACAAGTTTGCCTTGACTGTGGGTTGTCTCCCCACTCCAACCCCAGCTAACAGACGTGAATAAATTCTATAAACAATCCTCACATGGTCATGCAGCTGCTGTCACCAAGAGCCAAGACTGAACTTGGGATCTGTAGAGTCTGTCCACAGACTCTTCACGCAGTGTCTGCATCATATTCTCCATCCCTTTGGCTGCTGCTACATTCCCCAGCAATCCTCACATAGCGAGGTGTGGTAGGCACCAGATAGCCTGCTCGGCTTTGCAGCCTCCTTTTGTGCTCATAGCTGTCAACTATTCCCTTTTATTGCGAGGAATTCTATTCGGAATAAGGGAATTTCCCTTTTAAAAAAAGGAAACGTTGACACCTTTGAAGGTGACCCGGAAACTACAACTAATCCAGAACACAGCAGCCAGACTGGGGACTGGGAGCGGCCACCAAGACCATTTAACACCGGTCTTGAAAGACCCACATTGGCTCCCAGTACGTTTCAGAGCACAATTCAAAGTGTTGGTGCTGACCTTTAAAGCCCTAAACGGCCTCGGTCCAGTATATCTGAAGGAGCGTCTCCACCCCCATTGTTGTACCCGGACACTGAGATCCAGCTCTGAGGGCCTTCTGGCGGTTCCCTCGCTGTGAGAAGCCAAGTTACAGGGAACCAGGCAGAGGCCCTTCTCTGTAGTGGCACCTGTCCTGTGGTATAAATTATTTATTTATTATTATTATTATTATTATTATTATTATTATTGCTATGTTTGTGCTGCTCTGACTGCCATGCACTCCAGATTCCTTCATTCCCAATATACACAATTTTGCCTTACACCAGGCATGTCCAATAGGTAGACAGTGATCTACTTCTACTAGTAGATCACGGGGTGTTCCAGGTAGATCCTGGTTGATCTCTGGCCCCTCAGCAATCTCCTTACAAAAAAGAAAGGGGAAAAAAACACCAACTTTGGCTTCCTAAAAAAAAGCTCCATAACTTTGGGTAGATCACTGCCAGTCTTTTTACGACAAAGGGCATAGATCACTGCCATTTTTTTTTATACTGTGAGTAGATCGCAGACTGTTGGGAGTTCGATGTCCCTGCCTTACACTGTTCTCTGCTGGCTTTTCTTGGCTTGGTCCATGCTGATTGCAAACCCTCCAAGTGTCCCTATTTTCCAAGGACGTCCCTGATTTAGAGAAGCCGCCTCAGTTTCTGATTTGATCCCAGAATTTCCTGCTTTTCCTTAGGATGTCCCTGTTTTCGTTGGAGAAATGTTGGATGGTGTGGAGTTATCCAACCCCTGAGCCACCTGAAGGCAATCCTGTATAGGGAATTTTTATTTTAATGTTTTATTGTGTTTTTATATATGTTGGAAGCTGCCCAGAGTGGCTGGGGCAACCCAGTAAGATGCGTGGGGTATAAATAGTAAAATTATCGTTAAGGAATGGGACGTCCCCAATTTTCATCGGAGAATTGTTGGAGGGTATGTGATTGCATGACGATGCCCTGCTCTTTTGGAAGATATAAACCACCCTAAAATCTACTTTAAAAAAGAAAAAAATGCTACATGGCTCAGGAGATTTGTTACACAGCATTAAAACAGCCCTTTCGAATGAGTTTCCTTAAGTTGTTTTGACATCACCCTCCTATATAGAGTTGGCTGCGAGAAGAGCACCCAAGGACACAGCTTCTCTGACATGTGGCTTTCAGAGCCCCAGGTAGTCTTTATTCACCTCCCATATGTATGCTGCAAAGCAATCTGTCCCATGGACAGCCAGGGGGAATCTATGAACTCCATGTCCTCCTCCTTTTTTAAAAAAAATAATAACACATTTATTTCCATTTATCCCCACCCTCTACTAACAAGCATATTGATGTACTACCGCCAGAGGCAATGGATTCTTAGGAGGTAACCCAAAGTAGAACAGGGATGGCTTTCAAATGCAGAATTTCTCATCAGTTTAACCTCGATATGTGGAGCATCTCCTACTGTAGGAGGAAGTTCAGAGAGTCCGACATGGAATGCATGTACAGTGGTACCTCAGGTTACATACGCTGCAGGTTACAGACTCCGCTAACCCAGAAATAGTACCTCGGGTTAAGAACTTTGCTTCAGGATGAGAACAGAAATCGTGCCACAGCAGCGCTGGGGCAGTGGGAGGCCCCATTAGCTAAAGTGGTTCTTCAAGTTAAGAACAGTTTCAGGTTAAGAATGGACCTCCAGAATGAATTAAGTTCTTAACCCGAGGTACCACTGTATTCTTTCCTACAGCCCAGGGCAAATGTTCGTCATTCAGGAGCCGCTCCAGATTGGTATTTTATTGCGGGTACAGTGGCACCTCAGGTTAAGAACTTAATTTGTTTTGGAGGTCCGTTCTTAACCTGAAACTGTTCTTAACCTGAAGCACCACTTTAGCTAATGGGGCCTCCTGCTGCCGCCAACACGCAATTTCTGTTCTCATCCTGAAACAAAGTTCTTAACCTGAGGTACTATTTCTGGATTAGCAGAGTCTGTAACCTGAAGCGTCTGTAACCCGAGGTACCACTGTGTCTTCTGTAACCTGTTCTTGACACAGTAACAGTGTAATATTCTTAAGTGGGTACCTTGTGCATCTCACAGTTGCAAACCTTCCTGTTAGAAGCAGTGCTTTTTTCTGGGGGGGACGCAGGGGGACGCATACCCCTAAACATTTTGTGAATCTAAGTTTGGCCTCATTGAGGGGCAGTATTTCAATATGAATAGGAAAATGAGATTATCCCTAAACATTTTTTTTAGGAAAAAAAGCACTGGTTAGAACCATCACTGCCACCCACAGAGTCATAGGAGTAACCATGGTTGCAGACTATTCTAACCCTTTACGCACTGGGTGCCACAAACCGTGTTGATTTATTTTGCTTCCGTGTGTTCTGCGACGCTTCTCCAGTGCTACTAAATTATCCCTATCTAAAAGGGGACACAGCACAACGAAAGCAGGACACAAATAAACCAGGGCTGGATCTAGACACGCCAAAGAAGAGGTTCAGTTAAACACGTCATAAAGTCATACAGGGAAATCCGGTAGAGAGAGAGAGAGGACTCCAAATCGCCATCTGGTGGCACAGTTTTATATTGCATATACAACACACATAAAAGGCTTTTTCTTTACCAATCTAGCTGAGTCCCAGGACATTTCTTCATCTAAAAAGTTACAAGATGTCAGCAGGAAGATTGGGGATATGCACTGACTGGAAATGAAGCGATAGCAATGAGATAAAAAAAAACAGTAACAGTTCGCAATACTTGTAGGCTCGAGGTGAAAATGATCAGAGCTGGAAAACCTTTTAGGGCACCCAAAACCACCAGCAGATGCCTCTATATGAAAAATGAATGCTAGACTTTGAGGGAAGCATAAGGCTTGAGAAATGGTACAGGGGGGGTGTTGTTTGGGAGGGGGGGAAACACCAGCCAGCTGTGCACTTTCGCTCTTTTTCTGAGTTAACCAAGTTATTGCGTAAAAAAAAGGTAAAGGACCCCTGACAGTTAAGTCCAGTCGCGAATGACTTTGGGGTTGCGGCGCTCATCTCGCTTTACAGGCCGAGGGAGCTGGCGTTTGTCCACAGACAGTTTTTCCGGGTTATGTGGCCAGCAGGACTAAGCCGCTTCTGGCAAAACCAGAGCAGCGCATGGAAACACTATTCACCTTCCCGCCGGAGCGGTACCTATTTATCTACTTGCACTTTGACGTGCTTTCAAACTGCTAGGTTAGCAGGAGTTGGGACTGACCAACGGGAGCTCACCCCGTCGCAGGGATTCGAACCGCTGACCTTCTGATCAGCAAGTCCTAGGCTCTGTGGTTTAACACACAGCGCCACCCGCATCCAGTTATTGCATAGCTACCTTAAAAATCCAGCCCCCTGACTTTGCCTTATTTACTTCACTTTTGCTGCTTTAAGGCACAGTTTCTCTGTTCCTTCCCCAATGGAGGTTTTGTTTACCCTTGACGCTTGTGGGATTATTGATAATTGAACTCTTTTTTTAGGCAATTGTGTTGTGATAAGTTCCCAGGTGAGCAGTCTCGGGATGACTCAGGCAGGCTCCCCATCCGATGGCACCATGGCGTTTTCACCTGCCTGATTACACGGCACATCAGAGAAAGGCGTTGATGCTACCTAATTGGCAGGATTTATGGCACCTTTGCCCTTTGAAGATTGTAGCCCTCGCAGACATCGATTGAAGTGGAATCTTAAAAAAGAAAGCAGGAGAACAACCCAACATCTTATCCTAATTTTAGGATCCAGAAGCACAACGTGTGTTCCTGGTGGATTAGCCAGGAGCTTCTTCCAGCAGTTTCACTGGCTTATTAAGAGAGAAAACTCGATACACCATTCTCTGGCCTCTGCCACTCACCCAACATTTGGTATCTGTAGGTACAACTCTAGCTACACACTTAAAAGTGTTTCACTTGGACTGCACTTTATAATTTAGTTGAACAACTTTTCCAGGCCAGTTTTGCTCACAATTTTTTCAATAATTTTTATTAAATTTTCTGTTTTACATTTTTACATTTTAGAATGTTCATTTAAACAACCTTAAAATATCAGTGACTTCCCTTCTTCTCTTTCCATGGTTCTTTTTGCATAACATAAATCCCTGCATATCTTATATAAACTAAACCATTCAGTATTCCATTATTACATCCATCAAAACTTATTTACACTGTTGAATTTATCTTAACGCTGCCCACGTTTTCACATATACACAATTTTCCCCCATATATTCAATAAACATTCCCCAATCTTCTTTAAATGTATGTTCTTCTTGTTCTCTTCTTCTATATGTTAGGTCTGCAAGCTGCTCATATTCCATCAGTTTAAGTTGCCATTCTTTAAGTTGGGAACTTCACTTGTTTTCCAATTTGGGGCTAACAAAACGGGCCACAGCACTGGCGTACATAAATAACCTTTTTTTGACACTGGGTAATTTCCATCTGAATTATCCCCAACCAAAAGGACTCTGGGGTGGTTTTTTTTGGGGGGGGAGGTACTTTTAAACATTTTTTTCAATTCATTATGAATTATTTCCCAATACTCTTTTGCCATTTTACAGGTCCGCCACATATGATAGAATGTACCCACAGCCTCATTGAGACACTTTTGCTCACTAATCTGGTAGATAAAAACAGGGCGTGACAGTTATATATGGATATATTTAACACATTCCCATCCTGCATTTCCTCCAAGGTGGAACACATGTCTTTGCCCCTCTGAGGTAGGTTAGACTGAGAGGTGGTGACTGGCCCAAGGTTACCCACTGAGACCCATGGCTGAGTGAGGATTTGAACCCAGCTCTCCCAGGTCCTAATCTGACACTCTAACCACTATGCCACCCTGGCTCTCTTCACACAGGCTCTTCAACAAAGCTAGAAATGAAAACAGAATGAATAAATCAAAACTCCATTTGTATTGTTTGACTTATCTACCATCCCATCCCTCAGGACAGCCTTGGAATTTTCCCTAGCATTAACCCAGAATTCAGTAGAGACTTAAAGAGGAGGGAGCAGAAAGAATAAAGAAAGACAAGAACTAATCTAATGGCCCGGGAGAAAATAATAATAATTCAATATTCTTCGCCAGTCCCACCATCCCTGGAAAGGACAATGCTGGTGTAAATGTAGTTGCTGGTGTGTTGGAGGTTAAATAAAATGTCAGTATATGAAAACTCGTATGTCTCAGAAAGAAAACACATAAATGGCAAGGGGGTAACCATATGCACACTTATGCTGGAGTAAGCTCCACTCAACTCTTTTTTATGAGTTTATGAACTTTATGAGTAAATATAAAAGGTAAAAAGGTAAAGGACCCCTGGACGGTTAAGTCCAGTCAAAGGCAACTATGGGGTGCGGCACTCATCTCGTTTGTCCACAGACAGTTTCCAGATCATGTGGCCAGCATGGCTAAACTGCTTCTAGCACAATGGAACACTGTGACAGAAACCAGAGCACACGGAAACGCCGTTTACCTTCCCGCCACAGCAGTACCTATTTATCTACTTGCACTGGTGTGCTTTCAAACTGCTAGGTTGGCAGGAGCTGGGACAGAGCAAAGGGAGCTCACCCCGTCGCAGGGATTCAAACCACTGACCTTCTGAATGGCAAGTCCAAGAGGCCCAGTGGTTTAGACCACAACACCACACCAACAAGTCTAGCCTTTTAATTGTTCATACTGAGCACAAAACAGCATGAAAGCAATGGTGCCAGTTATTTAGGGACTATCACACAGGATTACTACTGTTTCACAAAGCACACACACCACCTGCGCGCGCGCACACACACACACACACACACACAGCACTAGAGGTGTCACATTCTCCATTCATATCCCAGTGATTGCTCAGAAGCCCAAAACATCTCACAGAAACAGTCATTTTACAGGGAGGAAGGCAGTAAACACATTCTACTTGTCACCAAAGATGCAGATTTATTCTTCTTTTGACACGTAACCTCCAGGATCAATGCTTTGCTTTCCCCCCAGGTAAATAAACAACATGCCAGTGTACTCCTTCCTGAAACTACGAATGATCAATGTCCACTCAGTGTTGTGTTGACCCACTGCTGCTAAATTGACCTAAACAACCGGCTATTGAGCAGAAACATCTTTTCCAGACCTGGCCAAATGGTCTGATTAAGAATCCATTGAGTCGCTTCCTTTCTTTATACACCCTACTACGAAAAGAAAAACCACTTTAAAATTACCTTTGTCAAGCGGGAGATCTAGCTGGAATCGCCACTTTGTTAGTTCCTGATTGAGCTTAATGCTCCTAGAGGCAGGGTTGTCCTTCAACTTAGCCAAGTTCCTTTTTTTTTTTTTGTCTTGTAAGGAAGACACATCCTGAACCCTGAGGAATCTTAGCAGGGAGATGCTCCTAACATCTGCTTAGCGGGCAAGCTTCGTTCCATATAGCCAGAAGGATCCATATCTGTTTGCATAATGGCGGGCTAGGATGGTCGTTTGCTTTAGCAAGAAATGTGTAATCCTGTTTTGTACAAGAGCTGTTGATAGTACGAACTGCAGTAAGCTATAAGAGCACACTTACTACTAATGATAGTTATAATAATAATTCCAGTTTGTTGGAAACTAATTGCATAAATATCTGCACAGATATACAGCAGTAAAATAACTAGTTCTGAGCCACAAGAACAAGTCATATGCAAAGCATCAAAAAACATCAAGATACATAAAAATGCAACCTAATTAGAGTATAGAATCATAAAAATCTCACAAAAATATTGCAGCATGCACACAGTTGCCAAAGTCGTTTTCCTACACATTCAAACTACACAAAACTAATCAAAACTCACAATCTCCAAAACATGCTATGTAGTACCGGCACCTCTTTCTGTTGTGAAAAAGTGTGGCACTTACCGTAACAACTATATGGTGAGTTTCTAGGAAAAAAGCACCCTGCAAGTAACTAATAATCAACCAAAATGTATGTACTGTATATACTCGAGTATAAGCCAACCCGGATATAAGCCGAGGGACCTAATTTTGCCCCAAAAAACTGGGAAATCTTATTGACTCGAGTATAAGCCGGTTCACCACACCACAAACCTCCTGGTGGGCCAGAGTGTATGTGCATGCGCATGCGCACACGGCAGAGGGGGCTTCTCTCTCCCCCCCATCCCCTCCCATCCCCCTGCCTACCTAGGGTGCTGCCGAGAGGCAGCGGCTGGTAGCGGCAGCAGCGGAGGAAGAACAAGCAGCCCAAAGGGGCTGCTTTCGGGCTGCTCGTTCCTCTGCCACCGCCAGCTTCTGCTGCTCGCAAGGGCAGGCACAGGAGCTGCGCTTGGCAGAGCGGCAGCGACATGAGCGGCAGCAGCAAACAGCTTGCTCCGACGAGGAGCTGCTGGAAATGAACTTGAGTGGGACCCTCACTCAAGTATAAGTCGAGGGGGGCTTTTTCAGCATTAAAAAATGTGCTGAAAAAGTCTGCTTATACACGAGTATATACAGTACATAAAAAACAAGTCAATAAAGACCAGTCAATAACAAGGCATAGGATTTGACTGCAAATATCTATAGCTGGCAGCTTGATCTGAACAAATCGGACAACAGAGCAAGTTTAGGAGTTGCCATCTCTTGTAACTGTGTAAATAAGTTCTTATTCACACATATCAGGGAGACTAAACCGTGGTCCTCCAGATGTTCTGGGACTTCAACTCCCTTCAGCTGCTGCCAGCATGGTAATGGTCAGGGATGAAGAGAGTTACAGTCCAGCAGTCCAACTTTAAGCTTTGTTTCCCTCTGTTTTTTAAAAAAGCAGCTAGCCTCAGCTTAAATAGTCACAGAATCCATAGTATGCGCAAGTCCACCTCTTCTCAATCTGGTTCCTTCATTGCTGTTCTGAAGACACAGTAGAGAGAGTGTCTACACTAGCTGGCAGTGGCTCTCAGGGGTTTCAGACTGAGGTCTCTCCCAGCCCTTCTTGGAGATGCTGGGAATTGGACCAAGGGCCTTCTGAATGCAAAGCAGATGGTCTATCAATGAGCTACGACCCTTGGACTACTGCAATGCCCTCTACGCGGGGCTACCTTTGAAGGTGACCCAGAAACTACAACTAATCCAGAATGTGGCAACTAGACTGGTGACTAGGAGTGGCCGCCGAGACCATGTAACACCTGTCCTGAAAGACCTACGTTGGCACCCAGTGCGTTTCTGAGCACAATTCAAAGTGTTGGCGCTGACCTTTAAGGCCCTAAACAGCCTCGGCCCAGTAGACCTGAAGGAACATCTCCACCCCCATCGTTCCCTCACTGCGAGAAGCCAAGTTACAGGGGCCAGGCAGAGGGCCTTCTTGGTAGTGACACCTGCCCTGTGGAACGCCCTCCCACCAGATGTCAAAGAGATAAACAACTACCAGACATTTAGAAGACATCTGAAGGCAGCCCTGTTCAGGGAAGTTTTTAACGTGTGACATTTTAATGTATTTTTAATCTTTGTTGGAAGCCTCCCAGAATGGCTAGGGAAATTATTTATATATTATTATTATTATTATTATTATTATTATTATTATTATTATTATTATTATTATTATTCAATACAAGAAAACAGTTACAATTTGTTGTTGACAAAGGACAGCTGGACATATAAAGGGCCCCATTACCTTCAGTAGCTTAGGGCCTAATCAAACCTAAATCCGGACCTGGTAAAGAGAATATGTTTCAGAACAGGATCCTACAGGCATTGATTTTTTTGTCTCAGTTCAGCTGTCGTCTTCAAGTTTCTTCAGAGTTTGCCCGCTGTTTATACTAATTAAATGGAATCAATGTGCTTATAAGGGAATGAGGCAAGTCCTGTAATTCAGCAGGTTATAGGCCGTAGTGAACTGTGATGTGGACTTCATTTTCAAGACACACACATGATGGAAAACTGGGAAATATCGATGAACATGTCGTGAACCCAAGCAATGTTGACGTCCTGCATCAAAGGGATCCCACGGAAGAAACAGTTTGAACTGCAGTATTCACGACGAAGACAGTTTTTGGGAAGCAGAATTGCACAGCCGTTGGAAGATAACTAGTCGCTATTGTAGAAACCAAGGCAGTAAATCCATTTTCCATTTCCTTTCTGGACCTACTAAAGCCGTCACTGACTTATCAGGTCACCAGGCTGGTCAAAAAAGGCATAACAGGTGCAGGAAGGCAGACATAAGTCAAGGTCTCTGGTAGCAGCATCACATAAGACCCTGACAGTCAGAGATTTGACAGAGCCCATCAACTTGTACTGGAAATTAGTGCAGTTCCAATATAACCCCCAATTCAGCTACAAAAAGTTTGCCTTTTCCCAAAGCCAGGCTAAAAAACGTAACTGCAGTGTTCCAAGTATGTGGTTCTGACAAACACTTCCTTGATTTCAAGAACTTTGAGGACTGGCCTGCCAAATATCTCTCCTTTCTTTTTTTGGGAGGTGTCTGTTTTTTTCTCCTCCTTTAGAAAACACTGAAGACGCAATACGCGAAATGAGGAGCCCAGAAGAAAAGACTGACTTCATCCTGGCGAAAACCTCACATGAATATGTACTGCCCGAGCCGTCGAGTTCAGCACTAATGTTAAGATAAAAGGGAGAAAGAAAGAAGAAGCCATTTACCTGTCATTTAGACTGCTACATTTCCAGATCCTGTTAAACACAATAATTACACTGCAAATTGGCATTGAGCAACAAATGTAGCAAAATTGCAGAGCCCGACTTTTTATGGTCCTTCTCTTTTTTCCCCCCGCAGATTTTGTCTTCCTTACAATCGGTTTCCAGGATAATTGTGCCTCCCTTTGTTGAAAATGATGACTGTACTTACGTAGTGCCCTCAAGAAGGCGAAACTGCATGCCTCAGTGAATTCTATCATCATTTCACCCCCTAATGAGAGAGATTGTTTGCAGGCAGATGAAATTAAATTGTAAGCTCTATTGACTTCAACAACAGGTGCCATTTGTGAAGACCCAAAGGGAACTATTGAATTGTCAAAAAAGATTTAACTCTTCCCAGCACAGAGGCATCAGATAATATTTCCTTGGTGTTTGCACATCACAAGGCATTAGCTCACGTAAACATCCACCACTAATAGTGGAGGCAATCGCATCACTGGGAAAATGGCCAAAAAGGATTGAACCAACCGGGAACAGATTGTCTTCAGTTTCCTGATTTTCAAGTTGCAGCCATCAAGGAAGAACAGAATGAAACCGGGGAAGAAGCAAGCTTAAAGATTTTAACTTACTTAGGTCTAAGCCCCACTGAATTCAGCAGGACTTACTTCTGAGTAGGTCTGGTTAGGACTGTGCTGCAATTCATTCTTTCCAACTGTTTGGAAAGAAAACAGAAACTTAACTGTTGCTTTGGGCTGAGGAGGAGAGAAGGGGAAGGGATTTTCATTCAGGAAGAAAATGTAAGGAAATTCTTTTAAAAAGTTGACTCCAGGTATTGCCCATGTCGGATTTTTTTCTTGAAGAGAAGTTAAAGAGCATTGAAGGCACTGTACAATCTCACCAATTGGTCAGGGACACTGAGAATTGTAGTCTAGCGACTTCTTGACAGCCACAGGCTCCCCATCTCTGACCTAGATAAGCACTTCCAACCCACCATGCTTGAGATCATCCCATGAGATCTATATGTTCTCAATTTGAGTTCCTGACAAAGTTTTTCCTCAACAGTCATTGACATATCAACATTCCAACTATGATTTTCTAAAGTGTTCTTGGACTGTATCATTCTTCAAAACTAATCAAACATGTACAGTACACACTCTTGCTTTCTTCACCCAACCCAAAGTCCAAGAAGAAACAAACTAGTCCTCTGAATGTTTTTCACTTCTTGTTAATTCCTGCCCTTGTCAGAGCATTGCAATCTTCCTGGAGAATCCTCCCCATTTTGGACATAATTTGATATTTAAGTGATGTGAAGAACAATTAAATACTTATGCATTACGTAACATCAAACGTCTCCTTGGAGATAAAGTATATGCAAATGATAATGTCTTATGGTCATGGTTAAAATTATTTAATTTCAACTTGAAAGTGGAGAGATTTTGCAACAGCATGATATATTTGATCCAATGAAATAATCAAACCAGTCTTGTATCACATTAGCGGCAATTTATCTCTGCTGCCAGAAGGGGAAAATATATTCCAGCTGCAATAAATGGATTTATGTCTCCCATAACTATGTGAAATATTCCACATTCATTTATTTATGGAAAGTATTTTTACCCTGCTCTTAAGCCGAAAGGGCTTCCACAGTTGCTTAGGTATGATCAATAAAGACAAGACAGTCCTTGCCCATAGGCATGCCATCTAAAATACATGACACAAAAGAAAGAGGGGATGGCAAGGGGAGAAGAAAAAAGAAAACTCACACACCAATCCTTTAAAAATATTTCTTCTAATGACCATCTTGAAATACAGAGATGGTAGCTCTAAACATCAAACAGAAAGTGACAGCTGTAGCATCTCTGTGGGAGATGATTGTAGGGAATGTTTTCCTGTTCAAGTGTGACAACTCAAACTTTGGCTCCTCCTTCCCTCCCTCCCCCAATTTTACTCATTAGTAATTATTACAGGCAAAATAGCTCACCTGCCTGCAGCTGAAGCTGGAAGAAAGCTCTTGAAGGAGCCATGATCACATGTCACATAGGACTCCTGAGACATATATCCAAAGATGTATGCCCGCAATACAAAAGCAGAGTCCAAGCAGAAGCTAGGCATTGGAGGTGTGGGTTTCTAAGCTACTTTATTATATACAAAACAGAACAAAAGAAAACATGGCTCCTCTCTCCTTCTTCATCTCCGAGAGAGCAGAAAAGCAATAGTACAACATAATGGAACAATGTAGCTCATGGGTAGGCAAACTAAGGCCCAGGGGCCGGGGCCGGCCCAATCGCCTTCAAAATCTGGCCCGCGGACGGTCCAGGAATCAGCATGTTTTTACATGAGTATAATGTGTGCATTTATTTAAAAAGCATCTCTGGGTTATTTGTGGGGCATAGGAATTCGTTCATTTCCCCGCCCACACACAATATAGTCCGCCGCCCCCCCGCAAGGTCTGAGGGACAGTGGACCGGACCCCTGCTGAAAAAGTTTGCTGACCCCTAGTGTAACTGAACTTCCTTTCTCATGACTCCAACAGTATGGAATGTCAACACAGACATGTGATGAAAACAATCACACATCCTGCAACGGAGAGGAATGAAACCCCAACACTTTTTATGGTGCATTCATGATTACTTCTGCTCATGATACTGTCATGACATACCCAATCCCCTTTCAAAACAGTTTGTGCCTCCAAAAGTTTTGGGCTTTGTTTCCAATTAGTGCACATCCCGCAACTGCCTACTCAAATCCTATAGCTTTTCTATCACAAATGTTCTGGCTTGTTGTTTTTCCTCTGGTCCAGCTTTAATTCCGATATAGCCCCTCCAGAAAGCAAGAATGTGCTAGCACTGGGGAAGGACCACAGAACAATTAATAAAGCCACACACCCTGAGGTTAACTCAGGATTGCCTCAAAGGCTTGCCTTCGAAAAGGCACCAGCTACCAATAGAAGAGCAGAGTGTTTTCACTCTTTGAGTAGATGTGGACAAGGGCACCCTAAACAGAAGGAACTCCTGCATACACTGTTATAGAACATATTTTCTTTGCTGCCTAACAAAGCTTTGTTTTCTTTCACCGCTGTTCATTCTCAGAGCCATTTCACACACAGAAGGGCAGCCTGTCACATTACCTGGTGCAGAACAGGACTGGAAACCTGCCAAATCTGGAGCATGTGAGCAGGGGTGTAGAAATGCATGCAGTGCTATTTTTCTATAAAAAGAGGTGCCAGAACTCACCATGAGCACCTCCCTTGTTCTCTTATAAGAAGAAGAAGAAGAATTTGTTTTTGATATCCCGCTTTATCACTACCAGGAGGAGTCTCAAAGCGGCTAACATTCTCCTTTCCCTTCCTCCCCCACAACAAACACTCTGTGAGGTGAGTGGGGCTGAGAGACTTCAGAGAAGTGTGACTGGCCCAAGGTCACCCAGCAGCTGCATGTGGAGGAGCAGGGAATCAAACCCAGTTCACCAGATTACAAGTCTACTGCTCTTAACCACTACACCACACTGGCAACGGCACCCACCTGAGAGGTATCAGAACTGAGTTCCCATAAGTTCCAGGTGGGGGGGGGAAATCCATGGGCATAGTACAATTCCCCTGGTACATGTGATCTCTGTCCATGAATAATTGGTTTAGAACCGATTTGTTATCCCACTTCAAAATCAAGGAAGTGATGCAAGATACATCCACGCTATAGATTTTGTTGGCTTCTCTGTGTCTCGGGAGACAATGGAGGAATGCTCCTTTAAAGGTGAAGTCAAACTGTTGGAAGGTTACAGCGCCTGCTGTGGCGGGAAATACCGATACAGGAGAGACATGTTTTGTTGCAGCTAGGGCAGATAAAGGCATCCAGTTTCGCTGTTACAGATGCATCATGCTGTTTCTTCTCTCTGTGCTCCTCGTCCTCTGGTCACTGCTGTGGATACACAAACTGATTGTCTGTATCCAGGCACTGTGTTCAGGGTTCAGGCAAGGGATTCCCACACGGTGGGGTTAATAATAATAATAATAATAATAATAATAATAATAATTTATTACTTATACCCCGCCCATCTGGCTGGGTTTCTCCAGCCACTCTACAGAATATTAAAAACACAATAAAACATCAAACATTAAAAACTTCCCTAAACAGGGCTGCCTTCAGATGTCTTCTAAAAGTAAGATAGTTGTTTATTTCCTTGACATCTGATGGGAGGGCGTTCCACAGGATGGGCGCTGCCACCGAGAAGGCCCTCTGCCTGGTTCCCTGTAACCTCACTTCTTGCAGTGAGAGAACCGCCAGAAGTCCCTTGGAGTTGGACCTTAGTGTCTGAGCTGAATGATGGGGGTGGAGACGCTCCTTCAGGTCTACTGGGCCAAGGTCAACTGAGTTGATGTTGCCAGCCTTCATGTCATGCTTGCAGACATCTTTGTCAATGAGAGCCAGTGTGGTGTAGTGGTTAAGAGCGATAGACTCGCAATCTGGTGAACCGGGTTTGCGTCCCCGCTCCTCCACATGCAGCTGCTGGGCGACCTTGGGCCAGTCACACTTCTCTGAAGTCTCTCAGCCCCACTCACCTCACAGAGTGTTTGTTGTGGGGGAGGAAGGGAAAGGAGATTGTTAGCCGCTTTGAGACTCCTTCGGGTAGTGATAAAGCGGGATATCAAATCCAAACTTCTCCTCCTCCTCCTCCTCCTCCTCCTCCTCCTCCTCCTCCTCCTCCTATGGGCCTAGTGCCTGAAGCCAGCTCCCCATAGGGTAATGGCACCTTCCATTCTGTCAACATGACCAAACCAGGGGAGACCTTGCTGAGACAGGAGCGCAAACATGCTGGGAAATGTGGGCTTGGGAGAGTCCATCTGTGTTTGAGCCTCCGTCCTGCCATGTGATGCCCAAAATCTTCCTGGCAAAGTGCATGCGGAAGGCACTGAGGCATTGCTCACACTGGAAGCTCATGCTTTCCCCCCAAGAATCCCAGGAACTGCAGTTTACCCTTCATGGAGCTATACTTCCTAGCACCCTTAAACTATAGTTCCCAGGGTTCTTTGAGGGGGGGAGCCATTTGTTTTACATGTGCTTAAGGTGTACTGTTTGGGTGAGGGCATGGTGTGTGCTGCCAAATACAGTGGTACCTCAGGTTACATACGCTTCAGGTTACATACTCTTCAGGTTACAGACTCTGTTAACCCAGAAATAGTGCTGCAGGTTAAGCACTTTGCTTCAGGATGAGAACAGAAATCGTGCTCCGACGGTGCAGCAACAGCAGGAGGCCCCATTAGCTAAAGTGGTGCTTCAGGTTAAGAACAGTTTCAGGTTAAGAACGGACCTCCGGAACGAATTAAGTACTTAGCCTGAGGTAACACTGTACAGCAGTTCTTTCCAAGGATATCAGGACAAAAGGAATGAGGAGGTGGAAGGGGAACCAAAACGGTTTTAATAACAAATAAACAGCAGGCATGCAAAGCATTAAATAAAACACACCCGACAGGGGCTACCCAATCTCCCCTTCAGCTGCCCGGAGCCCCAGGTAGAGCAGCAGGAGAAAGACCCCAACCGTCGGTCTCCCAGTATCAGGTGCTTTGATCTGGGTAGAAGCTCTTCAGCCCCCCCCCCCCACACACACCTATGGCTTTTATAGCCTGCCTTGATGTAATCAAGTGCACCTGGCATTGCTCATGATTAGCCCAGGGCCCTGAGATGGAACTAATACAGAGTGGCTGAGAGTCTCCCACTACCTGCAGCCGGGCATCCAGCCAGCACTTGCAAGACAGAAGAACCCAAGAAACTCCCGACAGGTGTGTGAAACACAAGAATCCAGCAGACCTCAAACTGGGGATGTTAAAGGGAAAGGGACATGCCACCTAACTCCTCAAAATACAATTGTCTTCCGCATTTCCACGACATGGTGTGGTTCAACTTAGGCCCCTTATCATTTTTTCTGCCAAGCAACTGGGAAAGACCAGTTTCTTTCCACCCAGGCCCAGGCAGCTGGCCAAGTATAACTCACTCCTGGAAAGTAGCAAAAAGCTTTGTGCTTGCTAGTAACTAACAAAAGCTCTTTCTCCAGTAGCTGATCCTCAGATTCACTCCATTATTCACTGGCAGAAGGGTAGGGGGGATAGAATGGGGGGAAATTTATGGCCTGCATTTGCACAAAAATCATGGCTTCCTAATGCAGGTTTAAATAGACAACCAGCGGGTTTTCTGCATAACAAGTATATATTTTTTGCCATTTTTGTGTAGCAATGGTTGAGTATGTATGAGCGCACACAGGAAGACAGAGCCTGGAGAAGCATGCGGGCATAACTATTACAGGCATTGTCTCCTGCCTCCTGGGGACAGCCCAACCACCAAGTCACGCTCCTCTCAAATAGCAAGCGGGTTGCGTGCTACCTGGTGAGATAATACCTGTTTCATTCGGGTAAGAAGGAGGAAAATGTGTTAATAACATCTCTGACATTTAATGATGTTTCTTTCATTTTTTAACACATCATTGCACAGATATTGAATCCATTCATTTCGGTAATGGACTCGACTTCTGCAAAGCGTTCCTCCCCTTAAAATAAATAAATAAATAGATGCAAACAACAAGGGGAGGGGGAGCGGGTGCGAATTGCAACACAGGGCTCTTCTCTTGCCCTTCCACCCCACTGTACGTGGCATTTGGCATTTGGCAAGCTGGGCTCTATTCCATTTGGTTCCCTCCGTCTCAGTGAAATATTGATTTCGCACCCCCCATATTGCTATCGTCCGGTTTTCAAATGAAACGGCATGTATGTCAGACCCTTTCAGTTCAAAAGAAACTATTTTCAATTGTACTGATGTATCTGAAGTCCAGGAAAGAGAAAGAGGGAGGGAGGGAGGGAGGGAGGGAGGGAGAGAGGGAGAGATGAATCTTCAACGTGACACTTTTGCCACCCCCAGGCAAAATATAAGGCAATGCAGGAACATAGGAAGCTGCCTTATAATGAGCCAGACCATAATGAACCAGTTCATCTGGCTCCATGTTATTGTTATAAGAATTCTAAGGTCCCAAATATAAAATAAACGTTCATAAATGTACAAGGCAAACACAAACATAAGTATATACAGTGGTACCTCGCAAGACGAACGCCTCGCAAGACGGAAAACCCGCTAGACGAAAGGGTTTTCCGTTTTGGAGGCGCTTCGCAAGACGAATTTCCCTATGGGCTTGCTTCGCAAGACGACAGCCCATAGGGAAATATCCGGGACAGCGGGGAAGCGCAGCGCGTCTTCCCCACTGTCCTCAGACCTCCTCCGAATCCCGGCAGTGGGGCGGGAACGCCTCCTCCCGCCGCCGCCGGGCTTCGGAACGCTGCTCCGAAGCCGGGCGGCGGGGCGGCAACACCTTCTGAAGGCAGGCGGGGGGGCGAAAGCCTTTGTCCACCCCTGCCTGCCTTCCCAGGGGCTTTTAAATCGCCCCGGACAGCGGAGAAGTCCTCCGCTGTCCCGGGGTTTTTTAAAATGCTGGGGGTGGGAAGAAAAGCCCTTGTCCCCCCCCCAGCCTTCAGAAGAGGTCCGGGGACAGACTGTCCCCGGACCTGGTCTGAAGGCGGTTTCCCTAGGAACGCATTAATTGATTTTCAATGCATTCCTATGGGAAACCGTGCATCGCAAGACGAAAAACTCGCAAGACGAAGAGACTTGCGGAACGAATTAATTTCGTCTTGCGAGGCACCACTGTAAACCACGTGTCTGAAAACTTACAGGAGAGCAACCCTGAAGCCATGTTGACTCTCCCAAACCATTTTGACTCCCCCAAATTGACCTCAAATATTTCTCTGCAAGGAGGAAGGAAATGGGAAAGCCTCTCCATTGTCTTTTGCTTACCTGTCTTAAGAGCGTATTTGTGTATGAATAGGCTGAGCTTGTGACCTGGAATCAGGAACTCAAGTATTTACCATCACAAAAGAATGGCCAAGCTGCCCAGGTAATCAGTGACCATTAACAGATATCCTGGCAAACGGGATTTTGGCTGCAGACCACCTCCTGTGATGTAGGCTGCCCCCTTCTGCGATGTATATATGATGTTTTGGGGGGGTCTTGGGCTACGGGGTGGGCAATTTCAAAAGTCTATATAGGGGCTGAAGACAGGAGTGCCTGGAGTGCTCTGGTTCATGGGGTCAGGAAGAGTCAGACACGACTAAACGACTAAACAACAACAATATAGGGGCTTGCGCACCATTGCTCTAGGTTCCTCCTCCCTCCTGCATATGGTGAGTGAGGACCCTGTTGCAACAGTTTAATAAAGATCAGGCTTACCAGATGCTTTGCTTCTCAATATTCTCTGGCTGACCTATGTTATTTTCTTCTACCAATAGGCAACCCACTTAAGGACTCTATATGGGCTCTTGGATACCCAATAAGGGAAAAGGAGCAGGTTTTTTCTATAACATTATCTACACTGACTAGTGTCTGCCTAGTGTCAGAGGGCAATCCCAGTCCTGGAGATGCCAAAAATTCAACCTTCTACATGCAAAAAAGATGCTTCACCTCACCCACAACTGTTTTGTTTTGTTTGCAAAATCCTTTTTCCACCCTTGCATGTATTGCAGATATTAACATTGTGCAGGTTGAAGTGACTGGGAGCGTAAAAAATCATTGTCTGGATCCATAAAAGTATTATTCAAACTGTTACCTACAGAACCCTTCAAAAACAGAACATAAGTATCAAAGACGCATCCAAAATATCCATACAATGTCTTGTGCTGTCCAGCACAGGTGCAGCATCTTAGAAATAAAAGATAACTCCCCCCCCCCCAAAAAAAAAAAACACCGTGGGTGGCACTGTGGGTTAGAGCCTAGGACTTGCCGATCAAAAGGTCAGCAGTTCGAATCCCCACGACGGGGTGAGCTCCCGTTGCTCGGTCCCTGCTCCTGCCAACCTAGCAGTTCAAAAGCATGTCAAAGTGCAGTTTGAAAGCACGTCAACGTGCAAGTAGATAAATAGGTACCGCTCCGGCGGGAAGGTAAACGGCATTTCCATGCGCTGCTCTGGTTTGCTAGACCCTTAAGCTGTACGCTGGCTCCCTTGGCCAATAAAGCGAGATGAGCGCCACAACCCCAGAGTCAGCCACGACTGGACCTAATGGTCAGGGGTCCCTTTACCTTTACCGTCCCCTAATCCAGGCTGCCTTAGTCTCCCCGAGGCTATGCAGCTTCTTGGACAGCTTTCCCTTTCAATATGGCAAATTTGCAACTCAGTACCTTTGTCACCTGATCTAAGGTTACAACGCTCACATGTTAGCTAGTAGAAAACAATTGTTAGTTAATTTTCAACTCAGCAAGAGCTCAGAGTCCACTTAGAAAACCACTGTGGGGAAACCTAAATGTTAGCAATACATATTTAGCCATTTTCTATTTTAAACCTTCATTAATACACACACATTTTCCATTTCTATGTCAATGAAACCAATTATACTTAGCACCGTGAGTACAGCTTCACAGTCTGTATGACACAAGGAACTGGTCTCCATTGTGAAGTCATGGTGCCATGTGCTTCCTCCATTGGCACCAAGGAGTTAAACACTGGAGCATTGTCTCTCTCCATGTTCTATGAGCTCAGAGATGTGTTTTATTAAGAAACAAGCTAACCAAAAACCTCTAAGGGGGGGCGTTAGCCTGCAGTTCTTACCTGACCTTTAAGATTTTAAGTAAGCAATCATCTCTGGGAATGCTGATGTAATCCATATTTTATCTGCACATTAATCCTTGATTATACCTTATCAGATATCATAGAATCATAGAATCATAGAGTTGGAATAGACCACAAGGGCCATCGAGTCCAACCCCCTGCCAAGCAGGAAACACCATCAGAGCACTCCTGACATATGGTTGTCAAGCCTCTGCTTAAAGACCTCCAAAGTAGGAGACTCCACCACACTCCTTGGCAGCAAATTCCACTGTCGAACAGCTCTTACTGTCAGGAAGTTCTTCCTAATGGTTAGGTGGAATCTTCTTTCTTGTAGTTTGGATCCATTGCTCTGTGTCCGCTTCTCTGGAGCAGCAGAAAACAACCTTTCTCCCTCCTCTATGTGACATCCTTTTATATATTTGAACATGGCTATCATATCACCCCTTAACCTCCTCTTCTCCAGGCTAAACATGCCCAGCTCCCTTAGCCGTTCCTCATAAGGCATCGTTTCCAGGCCTTTGACCATTTTGGTTGCCCTCCTCTGGACACGTTCCAGTTTGTCAGTGTCCTTCTTGAACTGTGGTGCCCAGAACTGGACACAGTACTCCAGGTGAGGTCTGACCAGAGCAGAATACAGTGGCACTATTACTTCCCTTGATCTAGATGCTATACTCCTATTGATGCAGCCCCGAATTGCATTGGCTTTTTTAGCTGCCGTGTCACACTGTTGGCTCATGTCAAGTTTGTGGTCAACCAAGACTCCTAGATCCTTTTTACATGTACTGCTCTCAAGCCAAGTGTCACCCATCTTGTATTTGTGCCTCTCATTTTTTTTGCCCAAGTGCAATACTTTACATTTCTCCCTGTTAAAATTCATCTTGTTTGTTTTTGCCCAGTTCTGTAATCTGTCAAGATCGTTTTGAAGTGTGATCCTGTCCTCTGGGGTGTTACCCACCCCTCCCAGTTTGGTGTCATCTGCAAATTTGATCAGGATGCCCTTGAGTCCATTATCCAAGTCGTTGATAAAGATGTTGAATAAGACCGGGCCCAAGACAGAACCCTGTGGCACCCCACTAGTCACTCTTCTCCAGGATGAAGAGGAACCATTGATGAGCACCCTTTGGGTTCGGTCAGTCAGCCAGTTACAAATCCACTGAATGGTAGCATAGTCAAGACCGCATTTTACCAGCTTCTTTACAAGAATATCATGGGGCACCTTGTCAAATGCCTTGCTGAAATCAAGGTAGGCTACATCCACTGCTTTCCCTTCATCTACCAGGCTTGTAATTCTGTCAAAAAATGAGATCAGGTTAGCCAGTTTAGGTCTTACACCTTTTCCTTCACATTCCTCCTCTCATTGTTGACAGCCTCCAACCCAGGCAATAGAGCAGATGTTATCTTCAACAGTGGTAAGCATGCTGAGGACCTTCAAGTGAGCAAATAGGAAATATGAGAGAGTTCTGATCATATGGCACAAGGTCCCATCCATTGTGCCTGAACATGTTCAGTATAGTTCTAGCACATTTTGTCAGATGCTGAGAGGTTTGCGCCAGAATACCTAGCCCTCCTTGCTACCAGTTGGTCCCAAATTCAGGTAGGTAGCCGTGTTGGTCTGAAGCAGTCAAAATAAAAGAAGCTTATACCTAGAACAAACTTAGTTGGTCTCTAAGGTGCTACTGGACTACTTTTTAAATTTTTTATTTCGAGTTGGTGGCCAAAGGCGGCATAATTTTGGAGAAAATTTGGCCAGTGTAGAGCATCCAGATATAAGGAATAAATAGAACTAATTGATACAAAGGACGTACAAACAGAAGTAATAGCTGGAACTGATAGTGTTCTGACAGAAGTAAAACATACCCAGAAGTGGCATATTTGGGGCACAATTTGACCAATTAATTATAATAAAAGACATTAAGACAGAAGTGATAGATCTGATCATAGGAAATGCAAGAAAACCTTTCCATTTGAGTGAAAATGGTAATGTGATCTTATATTCAATGGCTAACTGACAAAAAATATATATTGAAAGGGATCGGTGGTGCTTATTTCCCTTTGCTGACGCACCCCCCAAAAAGGGCGCTTAATCACATTTTGAAACGAAAACGAAAACCCCACACCAAATATTTTGCATTTCCATCAGTGCAAGATTTGCCACCTATAAACTAGCTAGGAAATATATCCCAGCAATTCTGGCCAGATTCTGGTCCCTAAGATGATCACGCCAGCTGCCTTCAGAAGAATCCGACAATGAATATTGGCAGGTTGGGGAAGGAATGGTCTGTGGAATTTAAAAGCAATCTAATTTGGTCTAATGGTGAAAGCATCACCGATCTTATTTTAAAAGCCTGGATATAATGTGATGGGAGTGGGATTCCCAGAACCACTCCCTGTACAGTCTCCATGTAAACTAGAATAAAGATTAAAACTAACCATTTGGAGTGGGGTTGTGGAAATGAACCTGTATTCCCTGTTGCATCTATGAAACATCTGCATACTCACTGAAGAGAACAGGGAAGACTGTGTGCATATGGAACACCATATGTTCATCAGAGGCAGCTGACCACAGCCTTGAATAATATTGCAAATCCCACAATCACCCCAACCCAGCAAAGTACACCTGGGTACCAATGAAGCACCTCATCTATATCACAATGTGCATCAGACCCTGCTGAACATTTTGCTTGCACCTTTTAATTAGGGTTGCTTGTGGTCTAAACCACTGAGCCTAGGGCTTGTTGATCGGAAGGTCGGTGGTTCAAATCCCTGCGACGGGGTGAGCTCCCGTTGCTCGATCCCAGCTCCTGCCAACCTAGCAGTTCAAAAGCATGTCAAAGTGCAAGTAGATAAATAGGTGCCACTCTGGCGGGAAGGTAAACAGCGTTTCCATGCGCTGCTCTGGTTTTGCCAGAAGCGGCTTAGTCATGCTGGACACATGACCTGGAAAAACTGTCTGCGGACAAACATTGGCTCCCTCAGCCAGTAAAGCGAGATAAGTGCCACAACCCCAGAGTTGTCCACAACTGGACTTAACTGTCAGGGCTCTTTTGCCTTTTTATACATCTGGGAATTCCCAGACATGTCCTCTTTTGGGGGTCCTACATGCCCATGGGGGGGGATTTTAAAGCAAATATACTGCATTTTGAGGTTTTGTTTTCTAAAAAAAAAGTGTGTAAACAAAGCTCAACAACTTGTTGTGTCTGGATTTTTACCTTTTAAAATATGGCAACCCTATTGTCAGGGGCTGGACTGAGGAGGAATGGTGGGGGCTGCCTCCCTTCTCCTGAACCAAATGGAGTCCGATCCTAGACCGCACGGCACAGGTGTCTAGCCACTTCCAGTTCCTCAGAATTTGCCGCCTGAGGCAGCTGCCTGACTCTGCTTCATGGAAGGGTCAATCCTGCAGTTCGCATTACAGGCTGCGGAACGAGCCTGTATTGGAGTAACCAGCTCACGGTCTTCATGGACCAAATATCCCTGACAACGGAAGCATAAACCAAGCTAAGAAAAGTGACAACTAAATGTATGCACCAGAAATAACATTGCCACTATTGGTGAAGTGATAAAGGGAGGGTTTGTTTGTTTTTGTTTTTTTGGTATTAAGGCATAGCTGGAGAGTAGCTATTTTGCTACCCTGGCTGGTGAGTTTTGTGCACTCCTAGAGCTCAAGTCTTCTAAATGGCACATCCCTGTTCCACCCTCCCATTCATCTCAGAGGGAGAGGTGCTTCTCAGCACTTGCCCTCAATTTGGTTTTATCATCCTCATGCTGTCATCTTTGCACTATCAATAATTGATCTTACAGTATCAGATCATTTAGTGATTGCATTTTAACTTAGATTGCTAATCCAAAATACCTCCAAGCATTTAATTAAATTTTTCCCTTTTAAAGCAGTTGCTACATGGTGAGTTTTAATGATAGGCTCCTGCTCCTGATGAATACATATTACTCTGGTTAGTGTTAATGAGGGTTGCCTGTACGGAACAAGAAAAAGCTATTCCCATTGGATGTTGCAGTTAAATAAACAATACTCAGGATATTTTCTCCTCAACTGTGCCTCGTCGGCTGGTTTTTCATTTCTGCTACCCATCCAGACATTCTCAGGGGAGGAAGAAGTGTTGAAGGTGACGACACTTTGCTTACATGACATCTGGGGGGAAATGACATCTGGGGGTCAGAGGTTCGAATCCCCGCGACAGAGTGAGCTCCCCTTGTTCGGTCCCAGCTCCTGCCAACCTAGCAGTTCAAAAGCATGAAGTGCAAGTAGATAAATAGGTACCATTCCGGTGGGAAGTTAAACGTCGTTTCCGTGCGCTGCTCTGGTTCGCCAGAAGCGGCTTAGTCATGCTGGCCACATGACCTGGAAGCTGTTCGCGGACAAACGCCAGCTCCCTTGGCCAATAAAGTGAGATGAGCGTCGCAACCCCAGAGTCGGTCACGACTGGACCTAATGGTCAGGGGTCCCTTTACCTTTACCTACCTCTCCCAAAGCTTTAACAATACCATGGTGAACATCCCAATGCATTTCCATTTACTGTTTTCTTCTATTTAGTCACACAGTAAAAATGAGTCCACCTTGTATAGAGAACACAAGACACCCATGGCTCCTTGCTCTTTGAACACAGATCCTCCTGCTGACATGAACTTTGAAAATGCACCTGTCCTGTACAAGTAAAAGTGAAGCAAGCCCCTACCCTCCGCAAAATCTATAACAATACACTGCATCTCTCTCAAACAGTACACACCCACCTTTTGTTTCTATGATCTTCCCCTGTGACTAAATTCCAGGGAACAATCAGAAAGCAGAGATTGAGACTTGGGACTCAGCTATATTAGTCAAAAAGACAGCATTTTGAATGTGTTATAAATATGCTACACCGATGGCGCTGTAGAGCAGAAAACCTTTCCATGCAATTTTACATAGTTTTTTCTTTTGTTATAACGATTAAATTTCTGACATTTATAGCATCATATCCCCCCCCCCCCGTGTGTAGATCCACCCTTAGGTGTGTCTGACTCTGAGGGCTTATCCACACTGTGCTTTCTAGGCAGAAGTCTGCATTTTTCCAGTCACACACACACACACACACACACACACACACACACACACACACATGTTTACATTAAACCATAGTCCATATCAATATGTTTATGGGGCTCCCTGAACCACCGGACTTCCCCCCACTCCTCCTTTGGCTTCCAAATTTTATCTTCCTTTTTTAACTGCATGTAATAGCATTTATCAAAATTATTGTACTTCATTTTTATCCTTTGTTATTTTAAATTACAAGCGCTATGACAATCCTGCTAACGTTTTTAGATTTTTACAGTGTTCTGTATATATTCTATAAAGTTATGTCATTCTCTATTAAATTTGTTACCTGATCTTGGTGCCTGATCTTCCCGGTCAGTCTTGCCATCTCCGCATAGTCCATCATCGTCCATTATCCATTCTTCTTTCGATGGGGCTCTTCTTTCCATCGCATACATAAACAGTACTTTCTTATCCTTCAATAATTCTTTTCCTATTATACCTAATAAAAAGGCCTCAGGTTTTTTTAACAAAAGTTATTCAAAACATTTTTTTCAGTTCATTATAAATCATTTCCCAGAAGGCCTTAGCTATTTTACAGGTCCACCACATGATGAAATGTACCCTCTTTAACTTTACACTTCCAACATATGTTGGTCATGTTCCTATTGCATTTTTCCAGTCCATGTCCCAGCATTTCCTTCTCCCAGAAAAACCTATTTATCACTGGCCCAGCAGATTGTCATTTGCTCTGATTCAACAGTAAAGCATACATTTTTGTGGACAACAGGAGGGCAGGAAGTACTCAGGCACAGAATGTCACAGTCCGGTTCATGGGCAATCGAAGTCCCAGCTGGGGATGTCAGGACCGGGACCAAGATGGCGGGGTGGGAGCAGGAACGGGGGTCCAGAAGCCAGGAAGCCAAGAGTCCGAGGGTCAGAGAGCCAGGAGTCAAGATGTCAAGGGTCCGAGGGTCAAGAAGCAAGGAGTCACGAAGCCAGGGGTCCGAGGATCAAGAAGCAAGGACTCAAGAAGCCGAGGTTCAAAGTTCAGGAAGAAAGAAGCCAAACACAGCAAGGCAGGAAGCATGTTGCTGTAGCAAAGAGCTGAAGGGAAATGCTGACCTTATATCCCTTCCCAGCTCTTGCCACAGGTGCCGTGAGTTACCAATCGGCCTCACCTGTGTGGCCACACCTTGTCTCTTCAGAACAAACTTAGGAAGGCCCCAGTCCTGCAAAGTCCTGTTGGTCATAGGGCCTGGCTTCTACATGCACACCTGACACGGAAAGCCTGAACCTGTTACTTGAAATGCAGAGCAATGGCTAAGTGTGGATGAGCTGAAACACATTCAAAGGTCATTTTGTTGCTCAAAGAATTAAGGGCACTGAAGTTTGTGGAGGGTTTCTGGGAATTGGATGTCTGTGGAGGGCAAACTACAATGCCCAGAACTCTTGGAGGGGGGAGATGCACTTTGAATGTGCTTTAGGCAGTGGCGTAGCTATCCGCTTGCGTGCCCGGGGCGGTGCATGCATCCTGCAGCTGGGGGTGGGACAAGCCACCCATGGGGGCGGGGGGCGCTGCATGGAGCCTCTCCGCTGCCTCCCCCTCAGCTGTAGGGCCGCTGAGGGAGAGACAGTGGGCAGACGCAAGCCCCACACTGGCATTTCAGGCAATGTGGAGCCTGCAGGCGCCCGAGCCACCACATCACTCCCAGGAGAGACGTGTGGTTCAGGTGTGCTGCAGGCCCTGTGGTAAGTGCCGGCCCCTGCAGTATGGCACCCAGTGCCAGCCACATTTCATTACATTTGTTGACTGAACTAAAAAGTTCCGTGAGCCCCATATTTTTTTAACTCATATTTTTGTCATTTTCTCACCCTCCTCAGTGATCACACCTGGGCCGCATCGCCCACCCCCGCACCTCCTTTCCTCTACCACTGGCTTTAGGTACAGCATGTGCACAGCTTAAGGCGGAAGAGAAGAGGGTGGTGAGAGAGAGGAGCAAGGAAAAGAAAGGAGCTTAGAGGGAATTGCTTTTTTAAAATTCATCCTTAGTTCAGGGGTTATTGTAGAGCCAGAACACTGAACCTAGAGCCCTTCAGATGTTGCTAGCCTCCCATTCTCATCCACCCTGGTCACTGGCTATTCTGGCTTGGACAGGCAGGAGTTGGGGAGGGGGACAACATCTAGACAGCATCATGTTGGCCACAGGATTGCACATTCCACTGTATGGTAGAAGTGAGAGAGCAGAGGAAGAGCTTGACAGTTTTCTTGCAGATTTCTGCTGCAGCAAGAAAGCTCTATCGCAGACACCTCCCCCGATTCCTCTACATTTTAATGTGCATGAAGATCATTTGGAGGCATGAGTTCTGCTCTGCCTCCATCCATAATGGCCTGTCGCTGCCTTCAGAATGCTAACTGTGATGATTGGACGCAAGAGGTGGGCGATTGAAAGGTTTGAGCGGGGGAATATGCAGGAAATGTTGTATGTCAGAGATTGTATTAAGAAAGCCTGAGTTTTTTAAGGACAGGCAAAAGATGAACGGGTTGTGGAAGCTTCCTGGTTATGTGCTTTCCTGGAAAAGAAGCCAAAGTATACAAGTAAAGCACATTTAAAGAGCACACACACCCTTCACGAACCTTGGGAACTGTAGTTGTTAAAGGTGCTGGGAACTGTAGGTCTCTGAGCAGTAAGACTATAGCTTCCAGGATATTGTGGGGCATAGCTGTCAACCATCCCTTATTTGGCGGGAAAGTCCCTTATCCCAGCGCTGTGTCCTGCTGCTGTCCCTTATTGATGATGTCCCTTAAATTTCCCAGGTTTCAAAGGAAGCAGCTCCTCAACTTCCCTCCCTGCTGGCCAGGGAGGAGGAAGGCTCCAACTGTGTTGCTTGGCTGCGTTGCTCACCCTATAAGGAGTCTAAGAACGACTGGGGGGTGGAGCTTGCATGCCTTGTGCTGATCAAATCGGCTGTGTTGCCTTTGCTCAGCACTTCCCAGCGGAGAGGTGACGGTGGTTTTCCTTGCTGCATCCCCTTTGCCGGGTTTCTGCGCTGTGGGAACCACCACTTGAGGCTTCGTTTGGCTGCTGGCTGGGCTTTCTGCCTTTGGCTCGGAGGGGCTCAGAAGTTGAACATACCTGTGTTCAGAAAATCCCTTATTTTGGCAGCTGATCCCTTATTTTTGAGGCTGCTGGTCCCATATTTTCAAATCTGTAAGTTGACAGCTATGTTGTGGGGATGGGGTGTGCTTTAACTGTATGGGTTGCTGGGGATTATGAGCTTGGTGTGCTTCAGAGTGGGCCACAGTAGTGAGAGGATGGCAGCATCTCTAGCTGTTTTGAATCATAGAATCACAGAATCGTAGAGTTGGAAGGGACCCTGAGGATCATCTAGTCCAACCCCCTGCAATGGAGGAATATGCAGCTGTCCCATGTGGGCATCGAACTTGCAACCTTGCTGTTATCAACACCATGCTGTAAACAATTGAGCTATCCTTCAGGGAGAGACTAGGGCAGGGGTTCTCAAACTTTTTCAGCAGGGGGCCGGTCCACTGTCCCTTAGACCTTGTGGGGGGGCCGGAATATATTTGGGGGGGAAATGAATGAATTCCTATGCCCCACAAATAACCCAGAGATGTATTTTAAATAAAAGCACACATTCTACTCATGTAAAAACACGCCAATTCCCGGACCGTCTGCGGGCCGGATTGAGAAGGCGATTGGGCCGAATCCAGCCCCTGGGCCTTAGTTTGCATACCCATGGACTAGGGCATGGGTGGCTTTCCAGATGTTGCTGAACTCTCATCAGCCCCAGCCAGCATGACCAATGGTCAGGGAATAGAGAAGGTGGAGTCCAGTTACCTCTGGAGACCTACAGGCTCCCTAGTCCTGGGTTAGTACAAAAGAAACACATCCTGTTTTGCATCTAGAGAGGAACCTTGGCAAAATCCCCCCTGGGCAGATCACCACCCTGTCCCCCTGGGCACCAATCGCTACACCAATTGCCCCCTGGATGCACAATGAGGGAACCACCAGAAGGCCCTCGGCGCTGGACCTCAGTGTCCGGGCAAAACCATGGGGGTGGAGACACTTCTTCAGGTATACAGGTATATTATGTTATTAATCACATTTGTCCATCACCTCCTAAGAAGAGTTCTCTAGGTGACCGTTGTCCAAGTATGAAGTCCTCTTATCACAAAGCGCAAGGTTAAATCATAGAATTTGCTACTTACTGCAAGATGTGACAGCCGCCAACTCTGATGGCTTTAAAAGAGTACAGTGGTACCTCACAAGACGAATGCCTCGCAAGACGAAAAACTCGCAAGATGAAAGAGTTTTTCGTTTTTTGAGTTGCTTCACAAGACGAATTTCCCTATGGGCTTGCTTCGCAAGACGAAAAGTCTTGCAAGTTTGCTTCCTTTTTCTTAAAACCATTTCCTATGGGAAACCGTGCTTCGCAAGACGAAAAAACTCACAGAACGAATTAATTTCGTCTTGCGAGGCACCACTGTATTGGGTAAATTCCTGAGGATGAGGCTATTGGAGACTCACCATTATCTTGGGTATGTGCTACCTTCAGCTTTCAAGGCAGCGTGGGTTGCTGAGCAGCACAGTCGAGGACCAATGTTCTCAGGTCCTGCTTGTGGTCTTCCCAGAGGCATCTAGTTGGTCCCTTATCTGGGAATTAAAGCCCTGGCTATTATTTGTTTTCACTCAGTTATTGTGCAAGGCTCTGCAGCCAACTGAGAACCTAAGGAGATACCAGCCAGATGAGGCCAAAATGCCTACCTATGATGAGGTTTAATTAGAGGAGAGGAGGATGCGAGCTCAAGCCCTCCTCTCTTTCCCCCTCCCGCTGCCCATATACCTCATGCATTTAATTGAAGGATTCACTCAAAAGGTTTTCATTTTATTTCTAAAGTGGAGTAATTCATCACAGCTACTCACGCTCCTCCCTTCTGGTGACAGAAGATGGTTTTGTTAGAAAAGAAAATAACCCTGGAAGGCTTGGTGTGGAAACTAAATTCCTCATGCAAGTCCCGGACAAATAAGTTCAGTGAATCAAACATACCCCAAGTTTTGGAAATATTGGCCAATTTTTGCTGCAGAGAAGCCCACAGGAGCCAAATCAATGCATGTCTGATCTGCATTGAGTTTGTACAAGTGGCACCTGCAACAAAATACTGCAGCATGGAATGCTATTGTTCGGGGTTCATGTGCTCTTCCAGAATGGTCCATTCTTTTTTTGCATAGCTCCTCCTCCAACGGGGCACTCAGCATACTGTGCCCATTGAGCATGCGGGTGGTGCTGTGGTCTAAACCACCGAGCCTCTTGGGCTTGCCAATCGCAAGGTTGGCCATTGAAACCCACACCACGGGATGAGCTCCTGTTGCTCAGTCCCTGCTCCTGCCAACCTAGCAGTTTGAAAGCATGTCAAAGTGCAAGTAGATAAATAGGTACCACTGGGGCAGGAAAGTAAATGGTGTTTCCACACACTCTGGTTTCCATCATGGTGTTCCAATGCATCAGAAGTGGTTTAGTCCTGCTGGCCACATGACCTAGAAAGCTGTCTGTGGACCAACACCAACTCCCTTGATCTGAAAGAGAGATGAGTGCTGCAACCCCATAGTTGCCTTTGACTGGACTCAACCATCCAGGGGTCCTTTACCTTTGCCTGCTCAGGCTTCAATGGGCTTTGAGTGCTGTATCTTGCTCCTTTTTTGTACGGTATTGTATTGTTGTATTGTTTTTCTTTGGTTTTTTGTAGTGTTGTGTTTAAATTGTTGAAAATTAATAAATATTATTTTTTTTAAAAAAAACCATATATATGTTATTCATGTATATAAAAAATAGAGGGCTGGTCTTCCAACTCAAGGGTTCCATAAATGTCAGACTTCCTCTACCTAGGGCCCTCTGGATATTAAGGCTATCCCATCAGCCCCAGCCAGCACAACCCTGCTGTCAGAAGACAATGAGTCCCCCGTAGAACCTTTGGCACCCGTGCTCATCCTGCCCTGGTCATTTAGGACTTCAAGGGAAGGAAAGAATTGTTATTGGACTGATGCGGACAGTCAGACATGGAGATTATTGTGCGCATTTTCCTGGGTGTGATGCTAGTGCATCTGTCCTGGTTTCTAATGTATCAGTTACACCGCATTACCTGTTGTGTTATGGAACTGTGGATTTTTGATGGATCTACTCAGGGCTATTTTTTTAAAAAAAACAAAACTTTTTTTAATTCAAAATTAAAACAACACATATTATCCAGAAACACGTCATACTTATTTTTTCCCCATTTTTCCTCCCTCCCTCCACCCTACCACACAAAACTCACCCACCCACCCACCCACCGGACCTCAGTTGCTGCACCTCTCAGGTAGGTGCTATTGCCACTATCAGAGAACAAGGGAGGTGTCAGGGAACTGACATCAGAGCGAGAGGCGAAGGAGAGGCTCCCAGATTCTGCAGGGGAAGGTACCAGCACCAGGGGGAGACGCAGCTTGGTAGAGGAAGAAGGAAATCGGCGTAACACCAGGGATCAAGGGGGGCAAATGGGGGAAGCGGAGGGAGAGCTCCGGGATTCTTCCGTGGACATCAGTGAGGAAAGCACTAGTCCTCCACTATCCACACCCTCCCTGCGCAGAAGACTCCCGCGCAGTGAGAGGCGGAGACGACTGGGAGTCAGACAGCTTTTATGCTGGAAAAGGTTTAAGAAACGCCCACAGACAGATTCTGCTAGCGACTGAGGCAGCCACGCTGAGATGGGCTGTGCAGTCAGGATGGTTTAACCAAGGCAATTAAGCCCCCTAACGGGGACAGTTTACACACGAGTAACTCAAACCCATTACAGGAGGCATTCATGGGGAGTTCTGGCGCCTTTCTCTAGAAAAATAGCACTGTGCTAAATTTCATTTACACCAGTGGCCATGGTGTGGCCTATTGGTAGTTTATATTCTGTTTGGGGGCATGTTTGGGACCTCAGAAGGTTTGGATCCCAACCTTCCATTGGTCCACCCTTGGCACACACCCTTTTCAGCCCTGCCAACACCAGAACTCTGACATCATCATCAGGGCAAGCATCACAGATGTTTTGGTGGCAATGGGAGGGAGGATCTGGCACCAGTTTTCCCTCTGCCCTTGAAGATGAAGGTTTGAGGCTTCCTATGACTTCCAAAGGCTCAAAGCTTGCAGGGCCTCACTTTTGTTTATCAGTAGACTGCCAGTAAAAAATAAAAATAAAAATTTAAGCAAACGATGCTTTTGCTACTTTTCTTCCCAATACCGTAAGTCATTTCCTCCCTGTAAAATGCAAGATGACAGAGAAGGTTTGCTCCCTTGCTCATTATGGGAGAGGATTAGGGATAAGGCAACAATGAGCATCCTACGTAAATGGAAACATTTGATCAGTAGGCTGCCCTCTAAGGATCTGTTCCAAAGAGCTGCTGGGCTATTTGTAGATTCCTTTTGAGATAGAAAAAAAGACTTGGGTTTTTTCCCCTCAATCTAACTGAGCCACAAGACAGTCTATTAGAGGATTTCAAGTTACAAAGCTGGCATAAACATCTGCAGGCATGGATGTGAATTGTACTGCAAATCTCTCTCCCCCCCTCTCTCTCTCCCCCTCCCTCCTCTTCCTCTCCTATTGCTAGGATCATGTCTCATGGTGGTGACGGTGCCTAACGATGTCCAAAAACCTGGTTCTCTCATCGCTTTCTGCATCACCTTCAAGTTCCCCAGGCCTTCCTACTACTTGAAACTGCTTTGTCCTAATCCCACATTTGCTTTTCTCTTTCATCTTCTGGTCAGGGTAACAGCAACATGCTTCTTCTTCTTCTTTGGAGATCACTCGTAGCTGAGTAAGATTGTCTTCCATAAACATGGTTTTAACAATGAGTCCGTAAGTGACTGTGGAGGCCAATTCTGGATCCACACGTCCTTCCACAGTGGGGAGACTGGTTTCCGGGCGGGAGTTGATCACGGTGTGGATTTGCCAAGCGTGCCTTCCTCTTAGCACGTTTCTCCCTTGCGTCCTGAGTTTGAGTCCTGAGTTTGAGTGTCTTCAAAGCCCATGACACCTTTGGTAAAGGCTATTCTCCAACTGGGACACTTGGAGGGTCCATGGCTGCTTTTAAGTCTTTCTAACATCTGAATTAAAAGAATTGAGATTGTGACGGAAGGGTCACAACTTAGTGGTAGAGCATCTGTTTTGCATGCAGAAAATCCTAGGTTCAATTGTCAGAATCTCCAGGTATGACTAGGAGAGATTCCCAAACGGGACCCCAGAAAGACTATGCCAGTCAGTGTAAAGGTAAAGGTAAAGGACCCCTGGGCGGTTAGGTCCTGTGCTGGTCCCGGGTGTAAGGTACCGTGAGTGTAGCAGAGTCCACACGAAGAGGGGCGAGGTCCGATGCAGAGAGCCGGGCGGGGAACAGGAACGCTGGAACAGAAGGCTGAGTAGGTAGCAGGAACACCGGCTGGACGGGAACAGGAGGCCGAGCAGGGAACAGGAGTACTGGATAGTCAGGAACAGGAGGCCGAGCAGAGATCAAGAACACAGGAAGGTCCGAAGCCAACAACGACGTTGCTCCCGCAACCTGGGGCCGGCCTGACTGGGCTTTTATCCTCTTCTAAGGTCAGGGGCGGTCCCGACCCCCAGGAGCCCCGCCTCCTCTGGCCTTAAGGCGAGCACTCCTCCTGGGGGCAACCAGCTCCCTTCGCCTCTCTGCCCTAAGCCTCCGCAGATCAGGAGAGGCCGAAGGGTTACTGGGCCCTGGAGGAGGCTCACCTGTGGCCACTGAGTCATCCAGCACCTCTGGGGCCAGAATGGTTTCACCTGGTGCCTGCTCTTGAGTTTCCTCAGCATCTAGGCCTTGCCCCAGTTCAGCCGGCCCTGGAGGCGGGGACTCCTGTGCCGGCTGGGATTCCTCCGGATCGCTCTCAGACTCGGAATCCCAGGCCATCACAGGTCCAGTCAACGGCGACTATGGGGTGTGGTGCTCATCTCGCTTTTCAGGCCGAGGGAGCTGGCGTTTGTCCACAGACAGCTTTCTGGGTCATGTGGCCAGCATGACTAAACTGCTTCTGGCACAACGGAACACCGTGACGGAAACCAGAGCGCATGGAAACACCATTTCCCTTCCCACTGCAGTGGTGCCTGTTTATCTACTTGCACTGGTGTGCTTTTGAACTGCTAGGTTGGCAGGAGCTGGGACAGAGCAACGGGAGCTCACCCCGTTGTGGGGATTAGAACCACCAACCTTCCGATCAGCAAGCTCAAGAGGCTCAGTGGTTTAGAACACAGCGCCACCCACGTACCTCTACCTTCACCAGTCAGTGTAGATGATTCTGAGCAAGACAGACTAATGGTCTGACTTGGTGTAAGGCAGATTCCTAGCTGTAGGGAGGGCACTGTAGATCACAACCGTGCAAAACTCCTTGCAAGATGAGCATTGCTCTTTCTCTCAATTCTGTCCTAGGTAGTGTTCCATTTGATGCATTTACCAGAGAACAGAAGACATTGGAGCATATTAATTAATGCCCATCCTTTGCTCACACCCCCTCAGGGCCATAATGACATTGCAATGATGCAGCAAAGCAAACAACATAATTTTTTAGCACACCAGCAACTGATTTGACTTCCTGAAAAATTAAATTGGGAAAACAGCAACTTTCTGGTGGGTAACCACAACCCTCTGGCCTCTTGCATCCTCCTACGAAGCATCAGCAAAGAAAGCTAATGATGTGTGCTCTTGGTCTTGGGAACAACTGAAGGAAACATCTGATAAACCCTTTAGCTTCCAGCAAATACTATATCAAAAGCACGGTCTAATTGAGATACAGAGGAGACAGTTACAGTATGTATATGCTATTGCTTCTGCTCAGGCCCTGTTCATACAGTTCCCCTGGAGTGATGTTGTGCTTTTAGTCATCTCTCCCATCTTCCATTAGGGTTACCATTTAAGCACCATAAAAAGGGACAAAATTTTAAAAGTCAAAAAGCGCTAGCTTATACGTACTGTTGCGTGCACCCCAATCTATGAGCAGCAAGAAGTTCCGGGGGTGATTTCACAGGGTTCAGTTTCCCTAGAATGAAGGTCAACAAGGACTGTATTCTGTGATTTATAGTTTTATTTACACATATATACAACCTGCGCATAGCACCAACTCTCCAACATGTCTTGTCCCCTCATTAGATGCCCAAGGGAGATCTCCAAGTCATAGCCTGGGGTCCAGCACAGAGCAAGACAAGCCCCTGTGACCTCAGTTTCCAGCATCAACCAAACTCACATGCACACAACGCTCACATACACAGTCTTGCCCCATGGCCTGTTGTTCTTCATCCTAGGATGACATGGCCACCAGCCAGCTGAGGTGGGAAAAGCCCCCCTCATTTATCTCTGTGGTAACTTCTTTGGACCTATAAATGCAGGGCTTTTTTTTTTTTCAGCTGGAGCTCACTAGAGCTCAGCTCCAGCACTTCTCATTCTAAGAGAACGGGGAGAAGTTCATGGTGAGTTCCAGCACCTCTTTGTCTAGAAAAATGGCACTGGGTAATTGGCAGTACTGTGGTGTAGTGGTTAAGAGCGATAGTCTTGTAATCTGGGGAACCGGGTTCGCGTCTCCGCTCCTCCACTTGCAGCTGCTGGGTGACCTTGGGCTAGTCACACTTCTTTGAAGTCTCTCAGCCCCACTCACCTCACAGAGTGTTTGTTGTGGGGGAGGAAGGGAAAGGAGAATGTTAGCCACTTTGAGACTCCTGAAGGGGAGTGAAAGGCGGGATATCAAATCCAAACTGCTCTTCTTCTTCTTCTTCTTGTAGGCTAAGGCAACAACCTTAGCAAAGGAACGGGTTTGACTGGATTGCAGCAGCAGCAGCAACAACAACAACAACAACAACTTATTTGTACCACACCCATCTGACTGGGTTGCCCCAGCCACTCTGGGCAACTTCCAACATAAACAACAACAAAACGAGAATGGGCCTTCTCTGCAGTGGCAAATGATGTTCAAATGATGGGCTGATGGGAATGAGATACATCTATCCAGCTAGGATGGCCTGGTGAGGGGCCAATTGCAGAGAAGGTTGTCTGTAGTATGTAGTGAAGATGCCCTTAAGCGGTAATTCAGGTGTGTCTGTGGCTACAGCAATTCCCTGCCCTCCGCCCATCTGGAAAGAGAAAGTAGTAATGGATATTCTAGCTATGGATTGATCAAGTCATCTGCAATTACGACGACTTTCATTTTCTAACCCACTTAAGTAAGACCCTAATAGCACAAAACAATTAATTTTGTTCTTCAGCGCTCAATTAAATTCCTCAGAAATCTAGGATAATAGCATTGTTGTAGTAGAGCCTTACAAAAGATGAAATATAATCTCTTCCAGCTCCTCATATTCCCCCCTCCCTTTCAATAGAAATGAGGTTTTGTCTCCAACAAGCTGAGACACAAAGCATCTTTTAGAACAGGGCAACAAAGGTTGCAGATTTATCAACAGCAGGAGGAGTTCTGTTGTAGTTGCTGTCACAGAGTATTCTAAATAGATGCTTTCTTTGTTGGCCAAAGAAAAGAGCTTCACAATGAATTCTCTGCATTAGAGAAAATAGCTTCCTAATCATATCACAGTGGCATTTTTCACAGATGGGTAACAGGAGGAGGTGGAGAGACTTATTCCAGCTTTCATTTCAACAGATATAATTTTTGTTGGAAAGCGGTCTGGCAGAACTGCTCTTTCAAGAGCAGGAAATGTCCACTTGTCTTCTCTTGTTGGTCCATTTCTCCAGCCACTTTAGGCCTAGAAAACAGACATATAAGGCTTGAGGAGGCGAGAGAGTGGTGTATAAAATTATGCATGGTGTGGGAGAGAGCAAACTCACTCTCTCTCTCTCATATATATATAATACTACCCTACAGTCATCCATCCAATGAAAATGGATGTTCAAAGATCCAGAACAGACAAAAGAAGCGCTTCTTCACACAGTGCATGTTATGTACTGAGTTGAATAGGATCCAAAATGCAGCAGTCTGATTGGTCCTAGAACAATAGGATCCAGAATGCAGCTGTCTGATTGGTCCATAGGAGCCACCCAATCCAGCTCCAAGTGGAAGTGAATCTGCAACCTGATTGGCCTACAGGAGAATCCCGGAATTAGCCAATCACGTGGGGCCCATTGTGTAAATAATATATATAAAGCAGACATTCTGGGGGAACTTCCATTCCTCCTCACCACTATGAGCTGAATAAAGAGCATGAAATCCACTCTCGACTCCGAGTATATTTCAGTGCATAATAATTAAACTGTGGAATTGGCTGCTACAGGAAAGCTTCCACCCAAATGGAAATCTTCAACAACTTTCACCTCGCAGCTAAGCTGAGGTGTGTCCATTTGAGACAGGCATTGCATCTGTCCAGAGGACATTGTGTGCAGATAGGAGAGCATCATGAACATTATTTGGGGGGGCAGGTGCAGCAAAACCAACCAGGTGTTGCACACGAGGGGAAGACTCTTCTCTGTCTCTGGTGTATACAGCAATTGCAACTTGAAGCGCAGCATGGGGCCTGGGGACACACAAGCTCACTATGTTTTAAGCTGGTAATGTGTACATGGAGTGTAAGTAACAACATGATTTCAGCATGGATAAGAGGAAACAAGAAACAGCCAGAAAGGTGGGCTCATGTATTTAGCTATCTCCACTTTTGGCTAATCCTTCGGAAACAAGCCCAAACAGCCAGGTAGCCTACATTGTCAATGGCCCATCTTTTCGACGACTCAGAAGTCCTCTTGAATTCACTGATGCTGACTCCCCGGTAAGTAGGATTGGGGCTGCAGCCTTAGTCACCTTTAAGCAGGGGCAGAGTGGAAGGGTGAGTTTATTTAGAGGCATTTTTTGTACCGTATCCACGGATCTCTCCC
Organism: Podarcis vaucheri; assembly: GCF_965113315.1. Lineage (NCBI taxonomy): Eukaryota > Metazoa > Chordata > Lepidosauria > Squamata > Lacertidae > Podarcis > Podarcis vaucheri. The sequence goes on along the minus strand of NC_138755.1, from coordinate 21,370,898 downwards.
CCCCCCCTTTTGCCTTTCCATTTCTGCTGGCATTAGCACTCTCTAGAGCATCAGCTTCTAGGAAATGTCCCATTAACTAAAATGCATTCTGTGTTCTGATTTTCCTATTATATTCAGTCATTTCCACAGCAGTCAGTGTCTTATTATATAAGGCTCTTGCACGCATGCTAGCTGAGTTAGACTTTCAGGCATTGCATCTATTTAAAAAAAAAAAACCACCAGCAGCAGCACACCCAACAATATCCTGAGCCTCTGAACAGGACGCAGCTAGAGGAAATGTGGGTGACGTTATAGAAAATTCATTATTGTAAAATGTGACTCCAGAGTCACAGATCAAACTTTTAAAGGTAATTTGCCATATTTCATGCTTGAAACTATATAAAAAATGGAGAAAATGGGAAATTAGAGCAGAATTACTGCCCATATTTTTCAAGAAGAGAGAGTGTTTTAGGCTAAATGAAGCTCATTACCCTGAAGGAATCCGCTGACTACTACTAAAAAAAACCACCACCCCCACAAATGGAATATATTGGCCGTCCTTGGGAAAGTTGGAAGGGGAGCTCAGGTGTTTGACTTGCTTGCATTCTCAATTCAGCAAGAATTGTAAATAGCCCAGCAGGTAACTAGGTTCCTGGTCAGCAGCAAAATTTGGAGCCGTGCCACACCCCAAGCCTAAATTGGAACTGGGAGATGCTATCGCTCCCCTCTCTGGAATGGTTGGGGTGATGTTGGGGAGGAGAATGAAATCAGAGAGACACCAAGAAGAGGAAATGCTGCAGTAACTGGTGGGTTGTACTACCTTCACAAAGGCTGTGTCTAAACTAACTTTCTCCAGAAGGGAGTCTGAGGGACTGAGGCAAATAGCAGTGGTACAAGATGAAGTTCTGGGTCTTGTTGACAAATTAAAAATGAACAATTTAACACCTTGTTTTAAAGGGGGTGGTTGTTCCAGGAGGACCTCAGAAGTTATAGACTGGTTAGCTTCTGTTCCATGAAAAGTGGTGGTAAATATTAAATTACCAAACATATAGAATCATAGAATTGTAGAGTTGGAAGGGACCCCAAGGGTCATCTAGACCAACCCCCTACAATGCAGGAATCTCAGCTAAAGCATCCATGACAGGTGGTTATCCAGCCTCAGCTTAAAACCTCCAAGGAAGGAGAGCCCACAATCTCTGGAGGGAGACCGTTTGGCTGCCAAACAGCTCTTACTGTCAGAACGTTCTTCCTGATGTTTAGTCTTAATCTCCTTTCTTGTAGCTGGAAGCCATTGGATTGAGTCTTACCCACCAGAGTAAAAGAAAGCAAGCTTGTTCCATCTTCCATGTGACAGCCCTTGAGATATTTGAAGATGGCTATCATATCTTCTCTCAGTCTCCTTTTTCCAGGCTAAACATACCCAGCTCCTTCAATCGTTCCTCATAAGGCCCTTGATCATCTTGGTTGCCTTCCTCTGCACACGTTCCAGCTTGCCAACATCCTTCTTAAATTGTGGTGCCCAGTTCTGGCACAGTATTCCAGGTGTGGTCTGACCAAGGCAGAATAGAGTGATACTATTTCTTCCCTTAGTCAAAATAAAAAAATTCCTTCCAGTAGCACCTTAAAGACCAACTAAGTTAGTTCTTGGTATGAGCTTTCGTGTGCATGCACACTTCTTCAGATACACTGAAACAGAAGTTGCCAGATCCTTCTATATAGTGAGAAGGTGGGGAGGGGTATTACTCAGAAGGGTGGTGGGAATGGGAGATTGGCAGATAGCTGAGATGAGCCTGTTGACGACTCTTAACGACTGTAATAGGTCTTACAGGAAAAGGCACGGGGTGAAAAGGTGAGAAATGGCTTAGTTATGTATAATGGATCCATTTCTTCCCCTTCTATTTGCCAGGAGGTGATGGGACCAGTGGCCATGATCTTCGTTTTTTTGATGTTGAGCTTCAGACCATATTTTGCGCTCTCTTTCACCCTCATTAAAAGGTTCTTTAATTCCTCCTCACTTTCTGCCATCAAGGTTGTGTCATCTGCATATCTGAGGTTGTTGATATTTCTTCCGGCGATTCATCCAGCCCAGCCTTTCGCATGATGAATTCTGCATATAAGTTAAATAACCAGGGAGACAGTATACAGCCTTGCCGTACTCCTTTCCCAATTTTGAACCAATCAGTTGTTCCATATCCAGTTCTAACTGTAGCTTCTTGTCCCACATAGAGATTTCTCAGGAGACAGATGAGGTGATCAGGCACTCCCATTTCTTTAAGAACTTGCCATAGTTTGCTGTGGTCAACACAGTCAAAGGCTTTTGTATAGTCAATGAAGCAGATGTCTTTCTGGAACGCTCTAGCTTTCTCCATAATCCAGCACATGTTTGCAATTTGGTCTCTGGTTCCTCTGCCCCTTCGAAATCCAGCTTGCACTTCTGGGAGTTCTTGATCCACATACTGCTTAAGCCTGCCTTGTAGAATTTTAAGCATAACCTTGCTAGCGTGTGAAATGAGTGCAATTGTGCGGTAGTTGGAGCATTCTTTGGCACTGCCCTTCTTTGGGATAGGGATGTAGACTGATCTTCTTCAATCCTCTGGCCACTGCTGAGTTTTCCAAATTTGCTGGCATATTGAGTGTAGCACCTTGACAGCATCATCGTTTAAAATTTTAAATAGTTCAGCTGGAATATCATCACTTCCAGTGGCCTTGTTATTAGCAGTGCTTTCTAAGGCCCATTTGACTTCACTCTCCAGGATGTCTGGCTCAAGGTCAGGAACCACACTACCTGGGTTGTACGAGACATCCATTTCTTTCTGGTATAATTCCTCTGTGTATTCTTGCCACCTCTTCTTGATGTCTTCTGCTTCTGTTAGGTCCTTTCCCCTTTTGTCCTTTATTATGGGAATCTTTGTACGAAATGTTCCTTTCATATCTCCAATTTTCTTGAACAGATCTCTGGTTTTTCCCATTCTATTGTTTTCCTCTATTTCTTTGCATTGCTCGTTTAAGAAGGCCTTCTTGTCTCTCCTTGCTATTTTTTGGAAATCTGCATTCAATTTCCTGTAATAATAATAATAATAAATTTTATTTATATCCCGCCCTCCCCAGCCGAAGCCGGGCTCAGGGCGGCTAACAACAATAAAACAGTACAAAAGTGCAGCATAAACAACACTCTAAAATCATTCATTATAAAATTAATTAATTCAAGCCACTGGCAACCATTGGGCCAGAGCTCCGCAAAGATTGCTGAGGGAGGCAGCCAGGCTGTGCCCTGGCCAAAGGCCTGGTGGAACAGCTCTGTCTTGCAGGCCCTGCGGAAAGATGTCAAGTCCCGCAGGGCCCTGGTCTCTTGTGACAGAGTGTTCCACCAGATCGGAGCCACAGCCGAAAAAGCCCTGGCTCTAGTTGAGGCCAGCCTAACTTCTATGTGGCCTGGGACCTTCAAGATGTTTTTATTTGAAGACCGTAAATTTCTCTGTGGGGCATACCAGGAGAGGCGGTCCCATAGGTACGAGGTTCCTAGGCCTGTATCTTTCACTATCTCCCTCACATTTTGCTTGCCTTCTCTCTCCCGCTATTTGTAAGGCCTCGTTGGACAGCCAATTTGCTTTCTTGCATTTCCTTTTCATTGGGATGGTTTTAGTTGCTGCCTCCTGTATAATGTTATGAGCCTCCACCCATAGTTCTTCAGGCACTCTGTCCAGCAAATCTAAATCCTTAAACCTGTTCCTCACTTCCACTGTGTATTCATAAGGGATTTGGTTTAGATTGTATCTTACCGGCCCAGTGGTTTTTCGTACTTTCTTCAGTCTAAGCTTGAATTTTGCTATAAGAAGCTGATGATCTGAGCCACAGTCAGCTCCAGGTCTTGTTTTTGCTGACTGTATAGAGCTTCTCCATCTTTGGCTGCAGAGAATATAATCAATCTGATTTCGATGCTGCCCATCTAGTTATGTCCATGTGTAGAGTCGTCTCTTGTGTTGTTGGAAAAGCGTGTTTGTGATGACCAGCTTGTTCTCTTTACAGAACTCTATTAGCCTTTGCCCTGCTTCATTTTGATCTCCAAGGCCAAACTTGCCAGTTGTTCCTTTTATCTCTTGATTCCCTACTTTAGCATTCCAAACCCCTATAATGAGAAGAACATCCTTCTTTGGTGTCATTTCTATAAGGTGTTGTAAGTCTTCATAGAATTGGTCAATTTCATTTTCTTCAGCACCAGTAGTTGGTGCATAGACTTGGATTACTGTGATGCTAAAAGGTCTGCCTTGGATTCGTATCGAGATCATTCTATCATTTTTGAGATTGCATCCCAGTACAGCTTTTGCCACTCTTTTGTTGACTATGAGGGCCACTCCATTTCTTTTATGGGATTCTTGCCCACAGTAGTAGATATGATGGTCATCCGAAATGAATTCGCCCATTCCCGTCCATTTTAGTTCACTGATGCCCAGGATGTCAATATTTATTCTTGCCATCTCATTTTTGACCACATCCAACTTACCAAGGTTCATGGTTCTTACATTCCAGGTTCCTATGCAATATTTTTCTTTACAGCATTGGACTTTCTTTTCACTTCCAGGCATATCCGCAACTGAGCGTCCTTTCGGCTTTGGCCCAGCCACTCCATCAGCTCTGAATCTACTTGTACTTGTCCTCCACTCTTCCTCAGTAGCATGTTGGACGCCTTCCGACCTGAGGGGCCCATCTTCCAGCGTCATAACTTGTATATGCCTGTTGCCTTTGTCCATGGAGTTTTCTTGGCAGGGATACTGGAGTGGCTTGCCGGTTCCTGCTCCAGGTGGATCACGTTTGGTCAAAACTCTCCACTATGACCTGTCCATCTTGGGTGGCCCTGCACGGCATAGCTCATAGCTTCTGAATTATTCAAGCCTCTTCGCCACGGCAAGGCAAGTGATCCATGAAGGGGTCTATTCATCCATAAGAGATGAATAGGGACACTGAATATACCATCTTCGTTTATTGCTGGCTACATCTCTGGCTTTATGAGAGCAAATTGTAGTCCTCAAATAGCAATGTCAATGTCACCTACTCCATCGTAAGAACCACAAATAAGCCAGTTCCTGGTTCTTTTCTTTACATACATACATACATACATACGCTACGTTTTTGGAAGAAAAGACCCCAGCCTGCACATGCAGAAAGGGGACGGCAGCCATCTAGTTAAAAAGGCATTTTAGTCCACGGTGGAGCAAATTTTTGATCAAAGCTGTAACTTTCAATGGGTGGTGGATTAATCAACTACCAGCAGCACCCTAGTCGTGTCTACTTAGAAGTACACCCCCATTGTTTTCAATGAGGCTTACTCCCTGGAAAGTGTTACGTGCTTACAACCTAATTCATCACTGGATTCATCAGTGGAAGCCAAATACTATACATATCTATTTAGAAGTGAAGTTCAGTGGTGCTTACTCCTAGGTAATTGGGTATAGGATTGAAGCCTTAATCATTGAGGGCAAATTTTAAATCTGTAAGGATGTGAATTACAGGTATCTGGAACTATCTTGGTTCTAGTGTTTGTAACAGTAAATGTCTCAAAGTTAGAGTTTGAATGATAGAAGGTAGGGGATTTTCCCCCCTAATAAATGCTAGTGTTTGTACATTACATGCTTAAATTAAGCCACACCCTCTTAATATATCAAAAAGGTACAAGACTGAATTTGTTTGCTTTTTGTAATGCGGAGAATTATTTAATACATGCATTGAAGGGCAGACAATCAACTAAAATGTCTAATCAATGGAGAGCCCTAGATATTGCTAATTTAAAAGTAGTCTGGATCTTGTTCATAAGTGACAATCAGTAATCAGGTCTGCATTTACTCTCCCCCACCGCCACCACTTTGTAGTGGAGCATCAGCCTAAAAACCAGACAGACTACTTCATTTTCCAATTTAAATAAAATAAAATAAAATAAATAAGAATGCCTGTGTAGATGACATATGATCAATCACAGAAGAAACCCATGGGCTTTTGGGTTTCTAATCTTCTCCTGGGGGCTACTAGGCCCATTCCCTTAACATTCATGAAGAAGTTAATAGCTCATTTAGCTAATAATTACCCTTCTGTAGTTCCTCTCAATTGCTTTCTGCGGAGATTTTTTTTTTTTTAAACTTTAATAATAGCCATCAATTCCTTTCTACAGGAGGTGATCCATTCTTTTCACCATTTCAACAACAAAAACCACCTATTTGGAGAGAGAAAATTGACTCCCCAGTGGTTTACATCTATTTTCCAGAGAATGTTGATTGGTAAAGCATTTTCCAGAAACGTCACAGAACCTATCTGCTTAGTATTAGTTCACGTGCCCTGGGTGTACATTGCCTTCAGTTAGAAGTCAGTTATTCAATTACATCAGTTGTAAAAATAACAGCCAAAAAGCCAGCTCTCTTGATTCATAATCTTCACAGTGTATGCCTGCACTTTCATTTTGGTGATTTCCAAAGTGGAAGGAAGTGGGGATGTCTCTGTGGCCCCTTGTAAGCTAGCGATAATGTAAAGTGAGATGACCGAGTGTATTATCATTCCCCCTATTCTCCAGAGAGTAATGATGCTATTGGACAGTGTATTGAAGATGGAGGACCGCCTGGGTTCTGGTTTGTTAATGGATCAGAAGATCATTAAGATGTGGGTAACTGTAGTTGCTGTGGAAACAGATGTGGGCCACCAAAGCAACCTTTATCATTGTGAATGCTCTTGGAGATGTGGCCAAGTCAATCTGAATTGATGATATTGACCAATGGCTGGTACTTCCTGAAGGTCTATAGACATCATGAAGTAACTGAGATGGAGAGAATGCCTGATGGAGGTGAGAGACTCCATGCCGCAAATTGAGAAGCATCCAGCTGTAAATGATGCTGCTCAGGAGATCTTAAGCAGGCGAGAGTGTGCAGGATCCTGTTCTGGATTTGTAAGGAGATCCTACATGAGAAGAGAGGGCTGCTGCTTTTTGGACACACTTGAGAGCAAAATATAGGTGCCTATCAGTGGTATATTTTAACTGTGCATCTCCATCCTTTGGTAACAAATATTTTGATGGAAGAGAATAAACTGGTTTGTCCACTGTTGAGGTCTTAAGGTGGTCCACAAATTCTGTATCCAGCATGTTAATATTTATTAGAAAGAGCCCTGCATTCTACTTTGGTCACTTTCTTGATAACTGCAGGGGTGGGTACAATTTTGGGAGATGACAGGGCATAGGCCACAGGAAGATGTTGTGTGGTGCCTGCAGGTTGTTCTGTTGATTTGGGAGACAATCCCAGAGTGGCATGGGCATGGCATGACATAGCAAAGGCATCCTGTCCGATGGGGGTTCTTCAGTTACTGATCCTTCACTCCATTTATCATCATCTGATTCTGTCAAAAGAAATGAAACCCCAAAAACTGGGAGGTTTGAGAGTGAATGGAACCATCCCCGTGTAGACGGGTGGGAAAAAGGATTAGGTGAGGATGGAGCTGGAGGTTCTCTAGATGATGTGTGATACAAGCTGCAATTCTGACATTGTTGAGGATTAGCAGCTCAAGTTGCAGAGGCTGGTGCAGATTTTGGCTGCAAAGGCTGCTGCTGCTGCTCTGGAAGGATAATACCCATTTCCTTTGATAATGCTTCCTTAATTTGCCTTAAAACACCCTCAGATAATTGGAAGGATTGTGGTGGGGAGAGGGAGATCCCTGGACCTGAGGTAGAGGATGAATTCATGATCCTCAAAAGCCAGGAATTTGTCTTTCTCAGAGGATGGCAGGGAATGAAAGCCCTGTGCTACGGCCAGCCCTGGGCTAGCTTCTTCTGGGGCATTGGGCTGGGCAGGCAGTAGCCAGGAAATAGCAGGGAGAACAAGGTAGCTGGTCTTCCCTTGTCTCTAGATTGATGGACCCGCTTATCCTACCTAAAGTGTGGCTTCACTGCACTGGCAAGTAGGTCCCTGGTCTTACCCAAGGCCTTTCAGGGCTGCTGATCCTCAACAACACTCATTGGGGCTCGTTGTGGGGCTATCTCACCCTATAAAGATGAACAGAGAATATGAGGGAATTAAGGGTTGCCACACACAATGGTTGTGAGGAAGTGGTGGACCCCAAGGCCTGGTCTGCTCATGTGCCTTGGGCCTATCTGGGCCTTGGAAGAATCTCATCTATTGTGGATTGGAGTAGGGGGAAGCCCTGTATGGAACCCCCATCACCAAGAAATGGCGCCTGTAGCCACTGCTGTAAAATAAATCATCATCATCACCATCACCATCACCATCATCATCATCATGCTCCAATTCCTGGGCAGGGGGTGATGGTTAAAGGAAATGTGACTGCTTTGTAGAGGCAGGAGCAAAACAGTAAAAGTAAAAGCAACTCCTGCTTTCATACACTAGAAACACAAGTAAGCCCAATGCAGTGATGCAAACATTCCTACTACAGTGGTACCTCGGGTTAAGTACTTAATTCGTTCCAGAGGTCCGTTCTTAACCTGAAACTGTTCTTAACTTGAAGCACCACTTTAGCTAATGGGGCCTCCTGCTGCCGCCGCACCGCCGGAGCACAATTTATGTTCTTATCCTGAAGCACCATTTCTGGGTTAGCGGAGTTTGTAACCTGAAGCGTATGTAACCCGAGGTACTACTGTACTGTTCATTCTAACCCACCTCACAGGGTTGTTTCATGAAAGAAAAATATGACGGGCAGGATATAAATTTAATCAATCGAATAACTTAATATTTATTCAGTAATAAAGTAAATAAAGTAACTTAACATTTAAGATTCCTTGAGGACTCTGCTGGTTTTGTTGCTCATCTGGAATTCATACAATACTGAATTCGGAGAGTTTTATCCCTGTTGCAGCTGGCTGGAGATCTGTTGCTGGACTGACACCCATGGAAAAGATAATGTTCTGCAAAAGCTAAAGCTCGTTTAGGCTTTTTGCAATCCCAAAGCATATCTTGCAACAAGACTGCGAAAACACACAAGCACATTCTGCTGTCTCTTGTGCAACCTAACAAGATTAACGCCGTAAGGCAAAGGAAAAATGAAAGGAAGGTCGTGCTTCGGTTATTAGTAATGACTATGTGTGAACTAAAGTCTGATCTAAATGCTATGCTGGGTGTGCTAAAAATTAAAAGTCTTACTGGTGTGGAGTTCCGCACAGCCAAATCATGTTTAAACTGGCTCACTAGATGACTATGTGGCAGAGTTATGCACTGCACTGATGTGCTAATTGTACGCACAGATGTGTACAACTGGTTTCTTATCTTATAAATAAAAAAAACCATTTATAGAAGGCACCAGCCACTTGCAATCCTCACTAGTAAGGTGTTTATGTTTAAACTATGCCTTATTTTGAACAAAGATGTATACTGACCAAGGCGTGTGTGTGGCTGTGTGTGTGTGTGTGTGTGTGTGTGTGTGTGTGTGTGTGATCCCTACAGATTACATTGCCGCAACCCAACATTAGTAGACAAAGGGACATCATTTTTTTTTATTTCCAACACTATTACATTTGCAGACTATTATTTAAAAAGGGAAGACCATATTATATTACTATATTACATTAGTTCAAACCTAGCCTGCCAAGCGAAGATATGTAAACTCTAATTTTACAAACACAATAAAAGACGTTTCATTGTACAAATTGCTGGCGTCCCCACAGAGTATCGTGGGGGGAAAACCCTTTAAAAATAGATGCCAAAAATCTCTCTCTTTAAATATACACCCACAATTCATTTCCTGAAGGTCTGCCTCTTCAGAAGCACCTTTCTCTTCTCTAGTAATACCTCCCCACCATCACATTTAAACAACTGAGTCCTGGCCAGAGAGCACTGAAAGCACAGGAGGCATAAACAGTGTGGGAAGCGCTGTACAAAATTATGACAGTACAGCAGTATTTGTAGATCTCAGTGCTGTTTATACTTTTTTTTTTTTTTTTAGAAAAGCTTTGAATATATATATATATATGGTTGAACTCCCTTTTCCTTTTGTGGACAATGTAGATTGCAAATCTTGAACTTTGGAGGCTGAAGAAAGTTCCTCACCTAGATTGGCATATAACTTCTCTTGTAACTGTCAGTGCAAGGCAAGACTAAAAGTTCTCCAATCGGTGGTACTCTGGGTTCTTAGGCATGTTCTTGGACAGGGGCAATGTGACATGGATCAATCCTTGATGTGAATCAGACAGTCCTTGTTTAGCATATTAGCCCACACATCACAGCCCTTCAGTTAAGAAACACTGTCTGTGCCCGAGATATTTTTAGATCAAACTCTCAATATGTGTTTGAACCACAAGCTACATGTCAGACAAAAAGATGATTACCTGTCCTTTTTAAAAACCCCACATTTAGTAACTGCATCCCCTCCGCACACAAAGGAAAAGAGAGCAGGTGAGCAGAAGTCCACTTCTTCTTCTTTTATAGTCCCTTCTGGCACTTCTTCTGGAACGAGGTTTTCAGGAAACTGCGGTATCCAGGGTCATCCACATACTCGTTCTTAAATCTGGAGCTCAATACCCTCTGCCTCTTCTTTTCTCCTTGTATAATATCGGCTCCATAGAATGTGTCTTCAAACCTCATATCAGAAGCTGTAGACTAAAAAGAGACATTCACTATAGGGTATATTTCATACATAACGAAACACCACATAAATAGTTTTCCTACTCCGTTATATTCTCTTCAAATAAACATAAATATCAACAACCTCTTCAAGAGCATGAAAGTCTTTCTACTTAATGGTCACAGACCATCATCAGTTCAAGTTATATACATTCATAAATCAATGCAGGCACTGAGTGGAGATTAATCTTCAAAGTTAGTCAAGAGAAAGCATGTAAATTTCTAACGTGGATCAGCTTCCTGGTGTGTTTAAAAACCATGGATGGGATGGACTTTCCAAGGGGCTGGATGTTTGAAAACAGATTGAATCATATGGGCTGGTTAACCATAATTTGATAGATCGGCAAGGGCAGAGGGAGAAACACCCATGGTGAGAAAGGTATGAATAAACCAAAATGAATGAGCTCAGATTGTATTGGCCTCTGCCAGAGAAGACATTGTTATTCAAACAGTGATTGGCCTTCTCCTTTCATCTGCCTGGCTCTCTTCACTTGTCTTGTTTGCAAGTAAGCCTTTACTCATGTACAGTCGTACCTTGGTTCGCAAACATAATCCATTCCGGAAGTCTGTTCAACTTCTGAAACGTTCAAAAACCAAGGCGCGGCTTCCGATTGGTGCAGGCGCCCCAGAAACAATAGCCAACAGCCACGTCAGACGTTAGGGCTTCCAAAAAACATTCGAAAACTGGAACACTTACTTCCAGGTTTTCGGCATTCGGGAGCCGATTTGTTCGTCAACTAAGCCATTCGAGAACCAAGGTTCCACTGTATAGGCTTCTTTCATCATGGTCAGTCGAGCTGGTATAATTTTAGGAGGAGGTAACTTTGATGTTGCCATTCTTAAACAATCCAAGCCAATCTACTTCCAAGTGCAGCTGCCATCACGCTGCACGTACTTTATAGTCTTGTGATAGCAGTGATGGTGGAAACGTCCATCTTGCTGGCGTACTCAAGATCCAGGGTTTCAGTCCCTTGCTCTGAGTACAGTCAGGAAACAGATCTCCAGAGTAGCATACGTTGCTAGGCTGAGCTAGAAGAGAGTCTTACTGACTTCTCGTCAAAAGATTTTCATGATGAATGGGGCATTACCAAAGCCAGATGCAAAGAGATTTCTGGATGCTAGGGTATTCCCGGATTTCAGGGAACATTATAACAATATCATTAACTCCCCTGGAAAGTTAACATTATTACAGACAGAAGTAAAAATGATCTATAAAACTATCATGATTTCTAATAAATGGCAGAAATCTACTATATCTGCAGTGCTATTCTAAGTTAAATGCAACAATAAAACAGATTTATGGAACATCTAGTTAATTATAAAGCCCATTATGAATACTCTATAAAACAATAAGTAATAATGGGTCATTTTCCTCAACATAATTTTTGCTTTTTTTAACAAATAATCAATCCGCTGTTCTTACCAATTAAGTTATTTATTGTACTATTCAAGAACCATCTTTCCCATGTATGCTGCTAGGTACGTGTTGGAGCTACAAACTCTGTTTCATGATTCTGAAACTTGTAGACTAGAAATATCTCAAGTTAATGCATGATAGAGACCTTTCTGGTCTGCCAGGGCATCTTCCAAAGTGCCCACAGGTGGACAATATGTTTGGGAAGTCTTAGAGCTCATTGATTGGAAAGAAGCAAGCCACGACCCTGGGCTCAGATGTAACTCTAAGCCAGACCATGGCTTTTTTCCAGGGATCAGCAGTGAAGGAGCGAAGCATGATGCATCAGCATGCTGCATATTCACATTTAAACCAAAACGTAGTTTTAACAATAGTTTAAAGTGACATGACAAGTCAATGAAAAGAAGGCAGCTTGCAGTTTGAATGTAGACAAAGAGAGAGAGAGAGATGAGAATTTAGCTGTGATTTTGGGGTGGAACCGTAGAGAGGTTACAACAGCTATAGTCTGGGAATCTGACTCAGGGGTAAGGAAATTTGCGGCTGCCTGATACAGAGTGCTTTCACTCATTTAACTCCGAGTAGGCTTAAAACTGAATCAGATAAGTGCTGGAGATGCAATGAGGCTGAGGGTACATTCTTTCATATGTGGTGGACCTGTAAAGGGGTAAAAGAGTATTGGGAAATAATTAATAATGAATTGAAAAAAATGTTTAAAAGTACTTTTTCTAAAAAACACAATAGGGTCCTTTTTGTTGAGGGATAATTTTGTTGGGGATAATTTAGATGGAAATTCCCAGGTGTCAAAGAAAAGGTTATTTATGTATGCCACTACTGTGGCCCGTGTTTTGTTAGCCCCAAAATGGAAAACAAGTGAAGTCCCAACTACAGAAGAATGGCAACTTAAACTAATGGAATATGCACAGCTTGCAGACCTAACATATAGAATAAGAAAACAAGAAGAACGTACATTTAAAGAAGATTGGAAGATTGAAAATGTTGGCAGCATTAAGATAAACTCAACAGTGTAAACAAGCCATTTTTCTGGATCCCTCCTCCTCTCCTGCGGGTGAGGGGAGCACCCTGTTGCAACAGTTCAATAAAGATCAAGCTTACTAGCTGCTTTGCTTCTCAATATTCTCTGGTTGGCCTCTGTTATTCTCTCCTACCAATAGGGAACCTATGTAAGGGACTCCATATGGGCTCTTGGATACCCCATAAGGGAAAAGGGCAATTTTTATCTACAACACACATAATAGCATCCAGGGATCTAGAGAAATGCTGTTTGCAGGCTGGATAAGGCTTGATCTGACACGACACCATTGGGCAATTGTAAAAGAAACTCATAAGCACTGAATCTTTATCAAAGCGGTGAGGATGATACAGAAATTCAATCATCAACTTGTGGCATTTTGCCCCAATTCCAACGTGTTTGTCAGTACTTACAAATCGAGCCCGCACTCTTTTGGGCAGTTCTTCATCCAGAGTGTAGATTTCTTCCCTTTTCGTTGCTATCTGAGAACCATCTTCAAACTCCACCTATTTATATATATATATAAAATACGGAAATTCTTCAGATTACAATTATCTGCATTATTTGAGATTCTGTTACTGGTATGGGATAGCACAGGCAACAAAATATTTTAGCTGTTCAATGCTCATCTGCATGAAATTCATACACAGCCACTCCCTCAATAAAATGACTTACTTTACAAGGTCGCCCAAGGACTGACTTCTAACCTTCTTCTTCTTTCTTTAGTTAACAGCTGCTCAGAGCAGCTGCTGCTGCACTTTAAAGCTTACCCCTGATTTCCTTAAAGAGTTAATAGCTCCTGGTAAGTGTGACTGCTTCTGCTCACATTGGAAAGTGGGGCTACAAATGCCCTTGGGTCATACAATGGGGCTGATGATGTGCCTTGCCTTTTTTATAAAAAAAAATCTGGATAATGCCACACTGTGCTTTTTCTACACTACTCTGTACTATTTTTATACACTTTCTTTTTAATGTAGAGTGGTTTACAAATTTGGAGATAAATAAATGCAAGGCAGCCAGTCATCCCTCCCATCACATGACCCAGGGCCCAACGTCCCCAAATGGTTAATCTAATTCCCCAAGTGATAAGAATTAATCTTTCTGTTTTCAAGGTTGTGGAAGACTTATGTCAAAAGAAGGAAGGTATGAGTGATACTAAAGGAAATGCCAGTTAGCAGAATTATATTGAATCTGATGGAACTTCTTTTAAAATAGTCTGTTCAGAAGATGAAAAGCTTTATCATGCTTAGGTTTAGATCTAATCCAGTATGAACCCCTTTAGCAGAAAATGAGAAAGGGAATGCAGCAAGGTGTGGGGAATGCTAAACGACTCGGCTGCTGCAGTCAGTTGTGCCTTTCAGAAGATCCAAGTTACTTTTTTTGACACCACTTTTCCAATTCCAAGACATGGACGTCTAGTACTTCTATAGCTTTGTTCTTTGTGCTCTTGACCAAATGTGGTTGTTTATTTTTAAAGTTCAAAGTGCCCATTGAAACAAATACATTATTAATGATAATAAAGATAATAATAAATTCAGAGATAAAAAACTGCATATGTACAGTAGGGATCCATACACCTTACTCAAATATGTCTAAAGCCTTCCTGACAGTATTAAAAGATTTTTGTTAGCCCAAACATTTTCAGGGTAGTGATATTAGTTCGATACATGTGTATATATATAACCACCCACTGCCTGACAGTCAGAGATGAGATGAATTGTAGTCTAACATCAGTGTGTGTATAGGCTCCCCATAACTGATAATCTCCTCTAAATCTAGGCATAATATGCCACACAAAAGCAGCCAATGTTGTCCAGATAAAACTACCATACTATGCGGTTTCAGCTCTTCCAGAAGATTCGGCCGTGTGTCTGCCGTACCAGTTAATTAGAAACCAAATTCTATTCTGTGCTGGGAAAATATTTCCAAATTGTAGAGATCTAATGACAAGTAATGGCTCCTTTAAGTTATTAAATAGGGGTTTATGGCAGAGAGTGTCAATAGATCATCTCTAATGAGTCCAAATCTGAACTAGGCTTGAGTTGGCATAATGTAGACCACTCAGTTTGTCAATCACTGTCCATATTAATTTATATCAGCCCCAAGAGACAGACACACATAATAATAAAAACCACTACTGCAATAATATGTCAGTAACATTTGCTACTTAGTTCTCTCTATGTGCTTTTCTTGCATCAGGACATCATAAATTAGCAGTTTAATTGGAATTGCTGGAAAGCATTTGATTAGGTACATGGGTAATTTAGTCATCTTCATAAGCTCACACATGCATATTAAAAAGGGGCACACAAGCAAAATCGTAAGACAATGTTTAAGGCTCAGGTTTCCACTTAAAAAATCTTGGACTTTTTATTATTACAGATCTTCACAGATTTGCAACACTAAAACAGTGAGCATGTTTTGATTTCCCATCACACTTCAGCGTCTGTAAAAAGTGACATGGAAGTGCCGCCTAAACTCAACTAGTTCAGACCGAAGCTCTATGCATGATTAAAATGAGCAGGAAGCAACACTGTGCCGAACAGCTCTTCTCCCTAGTGCCATTGATAGAATGCACACGTCTGAAAGGTTGAGATTTTGTGCAATCACGGTTCTGTACAATCTGGAACCCCAACTGTTCAGGGAAGCCGAGACGTGCAAAGGCTCCTTCCTTCAGACCTTTGCATTCTGTGTGCAGACACCAGGGGAAGGGGTTATTTAGTATGGAGCCACGTCCTGCTCATAAAGGTAAAGGTACCCCTGACCGTTAGGTCCAGTCATGGACGACTCTGGGGTTGTGTGCACGTCTCGCTCCATAGGCCAAGGGAGCTGGCGTTTGTCCACAGACAGCTTCCAGGTCATGTGGCCAGCATGACTAAGCCACTTCTGGCGGACCAGAGCAGTGCATGGAAATGCCGTTTACCTTCCCGCCGGAGCGGTACCTATTTATCTACTTGCACTCTGATGTGCTTTCGAACTGCTAGGTGGGCAAGAGCAGGGACCGAACAATGGGAGCTCACCCAATCGTGGGGATTCGAACCGCCAACCTTCTGATCGGCAAGCCCTAGGCTCTGTGGTTTAGACCACAGCGCCACCCACTCGTATGTTGGTGTTAATCACTAAGTAGTGTAATAGATCTGTGGTGCTAAATGTTTAGGTTTAGTACATATTAAGATTTAAACCTGTATGTTATTCTGGGACGTGTTATAAGACAGTATCTAAGTGTCTTAGAAAGGGGTTTGTGGTGTTAAATTAGTCTTCATGTATAAAGACTATGTGTTAGACTTTGAGAATGTAATCAAGATCCATGTGCATTGAAATGTGTGTACCTACTTCTGAACATCAGCAATTAGCACGTGAAGAGTTAATTAACCTATGTAAATGGTCTAAGTGTGTACGTCTTTAATCCTAGTCAATTAACAAGTGTTGATGAAGTCTGGGGAACTCCTTTGTTGATTAGCCATTAGTATTTCAAAGCACCAAAAGAACTGACCATTAGAATGAGGAGGCTCAGTTTTTTCCAGAACAGCAGAATGAGGAGAGATGCCTAGGCTTAGACTCAAGTGCGGCACTGCTGTGAGGAACAAATCCCTCTTGAGGTGATCATGCCGTCTCTCACAAAAGCAGGCCTGGAACACTGGTGGGGTAAAAGCAGCTGACGGCAAGCTTCACACAGAACACATCTGGCAGGGAAAGGGTTGAGCACTTTCTTTACTGCTGCCAAAGAAAATGGCATTAGGCCTGAAGGACATAAGTATTTTCTGGCATGGGAACCATAATGCATGAAGGTGTCCTAAGCAACATAAAGATTTCCCCCACTCTTTCATTTCTCCTTTTCTCGTCCTCCATACAGAAATGTCTCCACAACCCTACAAGAATGTTATGGTTTCTTAATTGAAACTGCTTTGTTTTAAAATGTCACCTGTCATATCATCTTTCTGCTTTTTCCAGCACTTCTTTTTTGCCTGATCTTATTGTTAGAAAATAGGACACATGGTCCCAAGAAATGGGCAATTAGGGCTCTCATGTGACCTTGGAAAGGGCACTTAAATCCGACTAACAGGAAATAATTCTACTTCTAATAAGGCACATGTGCTTACCCTGAGTAACTGTTTTTAATGGCCACAGTTGTCAAGAACAATGGTTCATCTTACATCATCTAATTTTATGTATCTTAAAATGACTCTGCACCAACATTTCAAGTTATTTTCATTTCCCATCTGTTGAGGTATTCATACTAGTGCTTCATAGCATTTCTAATACAAGGTATCTGAAGTACACAATTCAGGAGTTCTTGACACAGCCTACTGCAAGGCTGCCAATACCACTGTGAGGAATTCACCCCACCTGCTGCAGTTATGACTCGGCCTGGGGGTCAGCTGTAAGATGCCAGGCACCACAAAAGTCGAGGATAGGCGGCTTAAGTTTCAAATGTCATGATGCTCTTCTGAGCCTTGATTAATCCACAGCTGTTGAACATGGCCATTAAACTGACCCACGGGCCTAGAGGTTTGAAACGAGGTGCTCTTATTGTGAGATGTAACTAAACGATGATCCTGACAAGGTTTCACTGGAGATCTGAGTTCACTTTTACAAACATAGAATTGGGTTGAAACAAGTGATTCAGGCTTATTGACCTTAGACATTTTCTGTATGACTAAGTCATCCCTCCCACCCTCCGACCACTGTAAGCAAGGCTGCCAGTTGTCCAAGCAGAGGTGAAGCTAGGGAACACTCTCATCTGGAGAGACACAAATTGAACCACAGGTACTGGGCCAAAACATCTTGCAGACTGTCAGTTGGCTATCCCTGTTAAATAAGTTTTCATCTAGCACAACCAACATAATACTGGCCATATAACGAGCACCGGAATCCGACAACCGAATGAAGGTTTTCAATTTACAGATCACTAAATGCAACTTACATTATGCATGTAAGCTACATTGGTTCCTAGATATTTTGCACCATAAAGTTTTCCATCTGGCCATTTCACTTGAACGACTTCTCCCTCTGCAGGTGGGCCCAGCTTCAGGCAATCTCGGCTCTGGATCAAAACAAAAAAAAAGAGATATCCGGTTATTAAACAGGGAGGTAGAAAGGCTAAGTATGAGTATGGCTCAGTCATGAAGGGAGTCTTCTTGCTATCCTGTTAGCACACACACAAAACACGCTCCTCCTCTATGAACCAAAGAGTGTTCCAAGCTCCCACTCATAACAACACACAAGAGAAATGTCAATATAACACGTGATTCGAATGGCACAAGCAGATTCTGGTGATGGTATGAAAAATGTATCCCAAAGAAAAGCCTTGCGATATTTACCAACACTCTCCCATCACTGCAGAGAGCTCAAAAGGTTAATGTTGTTAAGATAAAATATTTTTCTATTTGCTCACTACCCAGAAGTCTATGTAGAAGAGTTTGAAAAAGAGTTTGGATTTGATATCCTATTTTATCACTACCCAGAGGAGTCTCAAAGCGGCTATCATTCTCCTTTCCCTTCCTCCCCCACAACAAACACTCTGTGAGGTGAGTGGGGCTGAGAGACTTCCGAGAAGTGTGACTAGCCCAAGGTCACCCAGCAGCTGCATGTGGAGGAGCGGGGAAGCGAACCCGGTTCACCAGATTACGAGTCTACCGCTCTTAACTACTACACCACACTGGCTCTCAGTGTAGCACTCACTAAGCTCTACAAAGGTGGTGGATGGGGGGAATAATAATAATAATAATAATAATAATAATAATAATAATAATAATAATTATACCCCACCCATCTGGCTGAGTCTCCCAGATGGGTGGGGTATTCTCTACTCTTATCTTTGCACGATACTCAACTGTCAGAATCCGAAGGCAGAATCCTAGCCTTGTTGGTAAATGAATGCAGCTATTAAATGCAGAAATACAGCATGAGATAAACACTTAGCATAGCCGCTTTCGTGTGTGGAAATCAAAGCAAATATAAGCCAATACCACCCCCACCCCACGAAAAAAACCCTTAAAAATTATTTAAGTATTAGAAGGCAATAATAGCACAGATGTTCAGTTTGTTGGCAATCGGTGTAGAATTGAGAATGCCTTTCCCAATTAAAACATTGGAAGACCATGGTCACTAACCCATTGTTTTCCATAACAATGGCACATTTTATTTTGCATTCTTCTAATACAAAGCGAAGACTCACACTTGCAAGAGGGCAATGAAACAGGAGAGGAGCGAAATTATTTACATTTAAGTGCTTCAGGATGATATACAAGTGTTGCCAGAAAATGATCTCAATCTCGATGGGAAAAATGCCACCCCTAGCTTTATTCAAACTGCCGGAGAACAGCTTTTACAGAAAAAAAGCATTTGTTAATGGCTCTTAAAGCTTTTGTAATCAGCGAGCATTCTTTCTCTTTGTGTGTGTTAAGTGTTGTAAACTCAGCTCCCTCTGGTGGTAGATTCAAGCAAGGCTAAAATGAGTGCATGACTTATTTGGGCAATAAGGATCCTAGATGCCAACGACAACATTGCCTTGTATATGGACGCAGCCACAGGTTTCCCAGCCTAATAATCTTGCCTGAACAGCTGTACTTTCCATCCCACTGATACTATTGCATGTGCATGCTGTGAAGCTCCTTATATCAAGATGAAGAAAATCAATTCCCATCTTGATAAGATTAGAACTCTTTTCTGCAGATGATTGCTAAGCTCATTTCTACAAGCTGCTCTGCTACAGTGGGGCTTTGAAATAGATGGGAAGGTTGACATGTTACTTTGCAAGAGAGCTACCTAGGGTTTGTCATTCCAGTGGGGCTGAACTACCAGCATGTCGATTAGCAAGGAAATTGTGTGTGTGTGTGTGTGTGTGTGTGTGTGTGTGTGTGTACTGAGGACCGGAACCGACACACACACACACACACACACACACACACAGGTAACTACTGCTGTAAATATAACAAGTGTTTTTCCTGCTGATTCTGAGAGGGAGAATGAGCATTTCTGCCATTGATATGATAAAATATATCATTTGAGGCACTAGACAAACATTTTGCATTATGTTTCAGTTCACAACCCTGTATCCCGTCCTTTCAACATGAACAGGATATCTTCCCAGTAAATGAGGTGTGGATTTCAGGCTGAGTGTTTAATTTGGCACTGCATGATGCACCCCATGGCTGTAGACTTCCTCTGATGCTCCCTCCAGCTGCCAGAATCCTACTGCAGAAACAAGTGATCTCAGAACTGCTTTTTCACTCCAGGGCCATGCAGAACTTGCTATTGGTAGTGACCCAGTGTTTGGCCAGGGTGAGGAAATTGGTACAGATGATGCAACGTAAAAAAAAAATCTAAGGTAATGATGTAGTAAGACCCTGTGGCTGAAAATGCAAGGAGGATAGGAATGCACACAGCAGCTTTCCCTGGTCTCTCACGTTTGGATGCCCAGGTTGAGGAAGTGATGCTTATTTTCATTTTGCAAGAAGACTGCAATCTTCTCTGTTTTGACTGTGCCTAATAACCACCAGCCGTTTCTCCATTATTCAAAGCAAAATGGCTCATGCATTCTATGTTGAAGTCTTATTGATAAAGACTTTCTGGAAACTTCCTTGGCTGCAAAACACACAGTGGTCAACTCCTGACAAACCAAGAAATGAAGGGGGGGATTACACCAATTTTGCCAGTCTCCACTGGTTTCTTATGATAGTCAGGGCACAAGAATAAGTGTTGTTGTTGTTTTTACTTATTAAGCCCCAGATAGTAAAGGAACACAGAATACCTTCTCCTTAATATGCTACATTGATCTTTAAGTTCAACCTGCAGGATTTTCTTGATTACCAATGTGCCAGTTTCACAGCTAGAGATACTAAGAAGGCTTCTCAGTGGCTTCCCCAGTTGTAGATTTTCCTTCCAATGGTGGAGGGGTGGGAAGCCTGTGGCCCGCCGTTTGTTGTTGGACTTCAGCTCTCATCAACCCCAGACAACAGGGCTCCATGCTCAGGGATGATAGAAGCGACTTCTGAAGGGCCACGGGTTCCTCAACCCTGCCTTAGTGGTTTACCAAACATTGGATACAAAGTCTTTTCTAGAAATGCTGTTTAAACATATTTACAGGGCAAAGAAAAAATCTTAATGTGGAATAATGGCTCTGTAAGGGAAACTGGTATTAACACTCTCCAGAGTTGAGAAGATATGTGAAGTGGGCCCAAGGAACCTCAACAGATATACACCGAGGATGGTTAAAAACAAGTCTAAGCAGATTCAGTCTGCAGCAATGAACGTAGGGATTCCCCTGTAAAGAACGGTCCTAAGTGAGTGTGGGTTGTATGAACATAGAGAGGAAATACAGATCAGTGAAAAGAATGTAGAGATGGTGAGTTTTGCCTTTAGAAAGATTTTGGAGTGTTAGCTGCAATTTAGAGTGTCCACTGACGACAATATTTCCATTCTAATAATGTCATGGCCTTTATAATCAGTCTCTCTTACTCTTATAATCGAATCTCTGGATGGCTAATTACATTAGTAAATCACGTAAGCATGATAGTTATCTATTCAACATTATATTTATGCTTTTATTATTTATCATCATTATATGAATCTCCTAACTGGCAACTGGGTGAAGGCAATACCGGCCTGCCTTCAATCATGGTGAGCATATGACCCACCTCTGCTTTGG
Organism: Podarcis vaucheri; assembly: GCF_965113315.1. NCBI lineage: Eukaryota > Metazoa > Chordata > Lepidosauria > Squamata > Lacertidae > Podarcis > Podarcis vaucheri. The sequence continues at coordinate 21,349,224 of NC_138755.1, read as the reverse complement.
ATTTCAATCCCATCCAGAGAAGAACCCCTGCTCTCTTGAATGTCTGCCCTGCTCTGCTCATCTGTGGTCTGGCAACAACAGCAGTGGCAACGAATCTTTCTAGGCATAACATGCAAGCTGCCAGCCCGATATGCATAGCTGCTTTATTTTAATGTACACCTGGCTCTCCAATTGTCTTTGGTCAAATGTTTCTAAGATATACCACTTTTTCTACATTTTGATAAAAAAAGTAGGTGCATGAAGAAATCAAAGCTCCTACCAACTTTATAATGGGCTATTCACTGTAGTAATAGAAAATTTAATGATTGTTTCAGCAAGGGTTTAGAGTGGCAATATATATTTAAAAAGATTGCAAGAGAAGGAGTACGGGAACTGTCACAAAGAGTGAGCGCACACTGTTTAAAATCTAGGGGGAAAAGAAGGGTTCCTGTAGCAAAGTTGTAAAGGTGACTGAATTGGGGTTCCCTGAGATGGGAAGCGTATCCCTCAGGACTGAACTGAAATGTCAACAAGCCCATTCAGTTAATACAGTAAATGCAAGCTGTCCATTCTGCTTAAGCCATTTCTGTGTGCATTAGCTTGAAATTTGGGTGTGAGTGATTAAGCTTTCACAGTTGTGCTTACAAAGTGATAGTTTTCATAAAGAACATGACCACTGTAATTAGTATTAACAGCTCAGCAATAGACAAGCCTATCATAGAAATATATATGATGACAGAGATGAAAGCAACTAATAAAATTTATCTACTCAAGCTATTAAAACTAATGGAAAGAAGAACTCTGAAAATTTGTTGCAAGCATCTCAAAAGCCTCTTTGACCATATCTAGCTTGGGAGAACTGTACATGCATGACTGTATGTGCTAGTTCAAACTGTTTGAGTGAAAGAGCCTGTTTTCTGAAATGTGTAATTGTCAGAATTCTGCAGGGATCTAAGATGGAGCCTTGTTTTCCAATCTACTGTGGGACCCCAAACAGATTCACCAGCCCTCTTCATTGCCCGCCCGCCCCCAAAGCTTTGTCTTCCTTGATAAATGCACAACAAAAAGTACTCCTCCCACAATGAAGCTCAGAGGCTTCCCCCCCCCTCCACCGCCTTCCCCCGCTTTCCAAGTATTGTGCTCTATCTCTATATATCTGCAGTGGTACCTTGGAAGTCGAACGGAATCTGTTCTGGAAGTCTGTTCAACTTCCAAAACGTTCGTGAACCAAGGTGCGGCTTCCGATTGGCTGCAGGAAACTCCTGCAGCCAATTGGGAGCCGTGGAAGCCACGTTGGACATTTGGGTTCCAAAGAACGTTCGCAAACTAGAACACTCACTTCTGGATTTGCAGGGTTCAGGAGCCAAAACGTTCGACTCGCAAGGCGTTCAGGATCCAAGGTATGACTGTACATATATGCACAAAAATGCTGGAGCAATAAGAAAACATTTAGTCCATCAAGAATGTTTAAACTGCCCCTAATGAGAGCCTGAGAAGCAACAATAATTCTGTGGGATATTTTATTCTTATAGAAAGAGCAGACTGCATCCTTTTCTTTGAGCTGATGGAAGCAAAATGGAATTAGGTGTTGTAGTGTTAGATGGAACCTAATGAAACCTATACAAACCCTGCTCTCACAATGCACTTCAGCTTATTCACAGTTGGGTAACACGTGCTTTAATTTTGCAAATACTTCCCTTATCAGGTTATCCATGGATTGGGGGGGGTGGATTGGAGGTGGGTAGTAAAGGCTGCCACTCAGATGAGAGCATCATGTGGATGCGGCAAAAAAACGGGGAGGTGGGTAAGACTGAAGCCGCTTCCAATCCACTTTAAACTCTTGTGTGGATGAGCTCAAAAACTGGAAGCAGACAGAGAGCTGAGTTGCTCTCTGGAAGAATCTGAGGGTACTAGTTGCACTTTGGGGTGTTTGTGGAGTGTTAAGCGGTGAATCTCCACCTATGCTCAACCGATATAACTGTAAAGAAATGCAAATGTTACAAAATGCCACGAGCCTCCTGCAGCTTCCTTCTAAAGGAAGCTGAATCTTGGGAGTACATAATAGGAATGATATACAGCACAGCCTAATCAGCAGATTACACGAGTTAACCTCTCTTAATAATTGCTGGCATGTTTCTGTTGGCATGACATCAATCGTTGCTGAAGGGAAAGCCGCGGCATAACGTTATGAGATAGAAAATGCCATTCTAAAATCACATTTCCTTACCAGTTCAAATGCAGGATCGGTAACTTATTTATTTGTTTTAAAGAGAAGGAATAAAGTAAACACTGAAAGTAACAAAGCTACTTGATTCACACCCTTCCCTATTGTTCTAATGTGGGTTTTCCTGGCTGAATCTAGACACATCAAAAAAGCGTTTCAAGAAAACACGCCTTAAACCTCCAAGTGGGAAATCACATTGGCGGAAGGCGTAACTCCACATCGCCATCTGGTGTCACAGTGTTATAATGCATATAACATGCTTTTTCTTAGTAATGTAGCTGAGTCTCCAGTTTTCTGGCAGCAGAAGCATACTTGGTTTCTGAATTAAATTTTGAGGCATGCCTCACTCTTATATCGGAAAAGTTTACCTTTCATGCCAGGCCAGAGGGACTATGGCTTATGCAGAGACTCAGTGGATAGCTCCCTCTGCGTGTTGGTACACTGGAATTACAAGGGTCTTTGTTTCATTAATTTATTTCTCGTAGCACACTGATGGGATGCGGGTGGCGCTGTAGGTTAAACCACAGAGCCTAGGGCTTGCCGATCAGATGGTCGGCGGTTCGAATCCCTGCGACGGGGTGAGCTCCCGTTGCTCGGTCCCTGCTCCTGCCAACCTAGCAGTTTGAAAGCACATCAAAGTGCAAGTAGATAAATAGGTATCGATCCGGCGGGAAGGTAAACGGCGTTTCCGTGCGCTGCTCTGGTTTGCCAGAAGCGGCTTAGTCAGCCAATAAAGCGAGATGAGCGCTGCAACCCCAGAGTTGGCCATGACTGGACCTAATGGTCAGGGGTCCCTTTACCTTTACCTGGCACACTGACAGCTCTCTTGTGGGACATTAATTGGCTATAACGTACAGCCATTGGGCGCTCATGCACATGTTTAGTTATGGAAATCTGTGGCTAAGACATCCATGTGGGTGGAAGAACTCTTATTTTTAAATAGCATTCCATTTGTCATGTTATTATGCTGACGTTTTTGTTCAAATGCATGATCACGAAAATGTGCCCAATTCCATTACAAAGGAAGCCAAAGATGGTAATTTGATGTTTTGTGAAATTTAGGTGTATTTGGAAATGCAGAAGTAGTCTTTAGAAAATTTCTGTGATGTACTTTTGCTGTCACATTTCTAAATGGCTCTCTTCCTTTTTTCATAGCTGGAGATGAATTTGAAGCACAGACTGATGGGGCTTAATCGTCACCATTCTCATCTCAGTGAAGGCTCTCTCGGGTCTTCTGTTTGAAAGGATGCAGTTACATTAGTGTCAGCATAATTCTGTTAAGGGCTCCGTGTATCAATGTTGGCTTTTTTTAAAAAAATGAGGAAAAATCCTCAAATTTCTATTCATGTTTGTCTCTTTCGGGTGAGGAAACATCAATTTTGGAAAAGACTGGTAGACCAATAATAATAATAATCTGTAAATTGTGTCACATTTACTTGGATTGACAGCCTCAGTCATGTAGTAATATGTCTTTTATTACTGTTTTTGACTGCTGTGACTTGCAGGCTGAGTTTAACTGCACAGTGCTATATACTCCACAGAACACACATATTTGGGCATTTTTAAGACTGCACAGAACAAGAACACATGGGCATTTGGAATACCCCCTGAGAGTCTTGAAAATGCAGCACAGTCCAAAGACTGAGATACATTTCAGCATTAGTGTTTTATAAACTGAAATGGAATATCTTCTTTTCTTTCTCTCTGATGGCTTTAGATTCCAGTTCTATAAACATGTATGTTTCTAACATACATGTCGCTTAAGGGTCCCGAGAAACCTGGATACAAACCATACCTGGACTATGAATGCAATGGAGTGTCCATGGCCAGGCCACTAGCTCCTAGCCGCAATTTTCTCACTAAGGGTTTAGATTCCAGTTCTAAACACACTCAAATGACCAACAATGTAGATCAGTGAACAGTGCTACAGTGTGGACTTTGGAAAGTGGGACTCAAATGTCACTTTTGACTATGAAAGCACTGTGGTTGATATCAACCCAAAGACATTTTCTCAATATGAGTTAAAATAAGGGTCATGGTATAAACCATTGTTTCCCAAACTAGCATCTCCAGCTGTTTTTGGACTACAGTTCCCATCATCCCCGACCCCTGGTCCTGCTAGCCAAGGATGATGGGAGTTGTAGTCCGAAAATAGCTGGAGACCCAAGTTCAGGAAACTAGGGTTGCCATACGCCCGGAATTTCCCAAACATCTCTGGAATATTTCACTTTTTGTAATATGGCAACCCAACTATTATTAGCTTGTAAACTATTATTAGCTTCCTGAATATTTATTTGGTGCTTATATGCTAAATACACAAAGCAGCCTCCTGTGGGGAAAAATAGGTACCGTATTTTTCGCTCTATAGGGCGCACCGGACCATAGGGCACACCTAGATTTTAGGGGGGGAAATAAAGGGGGGGAATATTTTTTCCCCCAGCCCCAAGGAGCAAAGAAGCCAAGACAGCAAGCGGGATGGATCCCACTAGCTGTCTTGGCTTTGTTCTTAGCCGCGGGGCTGGGGCGGGGGAAGCCCAAGCTTCCCCTGACCCCAGCCCCCAGAACGGATCCGGGAGCGGAGGTGAGGTTGCGTCCGGAAGCGAAGGCGAGGTTGCGCTTCCCGGGCTTCAGGCTGCAAGCTGCTATCCACAAGCCTTCGGAGCCCGGCGGGAACTCCCACCACGCTCTGAAGGCTTGCGGCTAGCTGCCTGAAGCCTGGAGAGCGAGAGGGGTCGGTGCGCACCTTCAGAATACTGCCAGGAGCTGTGTTCAGTCCTGGCATGGAAAAAACCACAGAGTGTCTGGAGGAAGTGGGTCAGGCAGCATTCTGAAGCAGGCAACCAGAGCAGATGACTGGCAAGCAGGGGCAGTATTTACTCAGAGATTAGGAGTTAGGACTTAGCCAACGTTGTCAGAGACATGTCCTAGGGAAGAGACTACATGTTGCAACAGGCAATGAGTTCAAACTGAGCCCCTTTATAGCTACTGGGCCTACCTCTCCTAGGTCCTTTCCTTTTGATGAACAATGGAGATTCTTAAAGTAGCAGCCCTCAAGTTCAACACTCCTTGATATTTCATTATTTCTGGCTCTTGGAATAGGGGGTATTGGTTCTATGGGGTGGGGGAGGGATCTGGCTCAGGAGATGCAATCTCTGGGAGTCCAGGTTGGGGGTCCCACATTCAGACAGCTCCAGGCTGCTCAACTCAGGCTGTGTCAGGGCTGGTACTATTGGCACAGCTGACCCCTCTCTCTGTGTGTGTCAGTGTCCAAGCCACTGGGTAATGACAGGCATGTGAGGACAGACTACAGGATAAAGTTATTGCTACATGTTTCTCTTCCAAAAATATTAGGGAGTAATGTTCAGAACTGTATGTACAGAATTCAGGATCTAATCTACAATGGCAAACTATTCTGGTCTTAGATATAGTGGCTGAGAACTAGAGGAATTCTCACACACGATCCACATCTGATTTTTTTTTGGTCAAGTTTCTTTCTCTCCAGGGATGACTGGAAAACCACCAAAACGCTCTTCATACTTCCTCAAGTTAAAAATAACTTAGGATAAGCTGGAGACGCATTCATGAATCATTCTCATTGATTTGAATAGGTATGCTTAACAAAGTTGGACTGTTGGATTTAGTAAACGTTGCTGTAAACTTCAAAACATGCAGTAGAAACAAAGACTGTGTCTTCCTTGACCTGTATGAACCAAGTAACTGAAAATTTGGGAGGGAAGGCTGCAGTTTCCCCCAAACCCCTATTTCTCCTTGCAAGCAATCTTACCAAAGGCTGTACAGACACGAAATGGTGGCTTGTCTTCCATAAATGCAATTGTGAACTGAACGGAAATTGTGCAGTGGCTTGAACACGTAAAGCAGAAAGCTTTTGCTATCTTTGTGAGCTAGCTGAACAGGGAAACAGATTAGAGAAATAGCTTCTTCAATAGGCAGCAACATTGCCGTCGCACAAAATTTGATGAATAAGTCCTCCCAGTGGCACTAACACCTGATATGCACATTGCACGGATTAGGAAGGCAGGTTTTTTTGGGGGGGAGGAATCCTTCCTGTTACTGATGCTACAGGTATATTATCTAATGAAAACACACAAAGATTTCTCTACGGAATCTGAAAGTTCTTTGGCATTTGCTTCAAACAATTATATGTTGTTCCTCTACTATCTGAGAAGCACTGAGGCATATCCAGGCCTGATTACATTTCCTCTTAGCACCAAATCAAACCACCCCACTTGGGTGGTAAGCAGTTTTCCTCTCTCCCACAGCTCAAGCTTTGATGCAGGTGGAAAGAAAACGGTGGCTTCCACTAAGGAACACAGCCTCATATGTGTAATATCTCAATGTTCCTTAAATCAAGGCATCCTCAATCATTAATGATGCTTTTTATAATATTCCAAACAAAGAAGTAGCTTTTCAAAGGGCCGTAGCAGGAATTTAGCTGCACGGCTTCCTTTATCACCAGTGAAAGGTGAACAGCTAAATCCATCACACACTGCTTTGAAACTGCCCCACTTTGAGCGTTATACTTCCAAAAAAGGTATTAGACCTTTTTATAAGTAAGGATTTAGCAAGGAAAACAGTATAATCTCTGCTAATAATGTTTGAAGGGCAGCTTTGCTTCCTGAAATCAACTGTAAGACAACAGCAGAGATCAGCATGCATACCTACAGGTGAGAGAAGACGGACATTTGTGATAGCAGGTTTGCAGCATACTGACCTAGCCTGAAGTTCGTAACACCTTGGCCAATTTCATTGTGCTCTATCCAGTGACAGTACAGGGAACAAAATGTGTTGTGATTCTCCCTGCCCACAGCATAGAATCAAAGTATCATAGAGCTGGAAGGGAACCTGAGGATTATCTAGTCCAACCCCCTGCAATACAGGAATATTCAGCTGTCCCTTATGGGGACTGAACCTGCAACTTTGGCATTATCAGCACCGTGCTCTAACCAACTGAGCTATCCAGCTCCAGCTATCCATGTTCTATGCTTTATATTTGCAATTAGCAAAGGAAAATACATGACCAATGCTTTTTTTTTTAATCCCACAGTACTATCAGTCTGCCAAATTAGGACAGTGGAGCCTAACTAAGACTTTCATTCTTCGTTGTGTCTCATCAATCTTCCTGCCTCCAATAGTTAATTCTCTTTATAGTTCTTCAATGTCAATAGCACTCATTTTTCCTACAGTTGTTATCTACAAACTGAACGCCACATGTGAAGTTCTTTGCTGTCAATCCCACCATGTGAGCACAATTCTGCAGCCTTTTTCATTTATTAGGGAGGCACTAGACTCACAACTCAAATCCCAAGTTGACCATATAAAACCTGTGCAATCCTTATTCATTGTAGTTGGAGCTCATAGGCCTCTTACACAAGGATGTGTACAAACATCTGACAGAAGTTCCTGTTTATCTAGAAGATATCTACCGTATTTTTCGCTCTATAAGACACACCAGACCACAAGACGCCCCTAGTTTTTGGAGGAGGAATACAATAAAAAAAATATTCTGAATCTCAGATGCCAGAACAGCAAGAGGGATCGCTGCACAGTGAAAGCAGTGATCCCTTTTGCTGTTCTGGTGTCTGGGATAGCTGCGCAGCCTGCATTCACTCCATAAGACGCAGACACATTTCCCCTTACTTCTTAGGAGGGAAAAAGTGAGTCTTATAGAGCAAAAAATACGGTATTTAAATGCAGTAGGAGAGATTCCCAGGATACTATGACACATGGACATGGAGATTAGCAAAACAGGACTGGTCTGCAAGAGAGGAAGACATCTTTACTGGCTAGTCTTCTAACACCTCATGAAGACTTCACAAGCAAACCAAAATGTGAGCCTGAAATCACAGCAGATATTTGAAAAAAGCATTGTTTATATACAAATCCACCCAAAAGACCCCAACTGTCAGATAATGTACAAGATTCAAGATGATGACTCCTCAACCATGCATATCTCAAAAACAACGTCCCAAAATCACATACTCTGCACTGGCTAAAGAGTTCAACAGTTGGCTCTCAGGACTGTTATACCTTAGGAGTTTGAAGTCCACTCTTTAATAATAATAATTATTGTTGTTTGTTTGTTTGTTTGTTTGTTTGTTTATACCCCACCCATCTGGCTGGGTTTCCCCAGCCACTCTGGGAGGCTTCCAACAAAAGATTAAAATACAGTAATCCATCAAATATTAAAAGCTTCCCTAAACAGGGCTGCCTTCAGGTGTCTTCTAAAAGTCTGGTAGTTGTTTATTTCTTTGACATCTGGTTGGAGGGCATTCCACAAGGTGGGTGCCTCTACCGAGAAGGCTTTCTGCTTGGTTCCCTGTAATTTCACTTCTCGCAATAAGGGAACCGTCAGAAGGCCCTCAGTGCTGGACCTCAGTGTTCGGGCTGAATGATGGGGGTGGAGACGCCCCTTCAGGTATACTGGACCGAGGCCGTTTAGGGCTTTAAAGGTCAGCACCAACATTTTGAATTGTGCTCAGAAACCCTTTCAGTATTTTAAACATCTAAAACCAGATGCTAAGCCAGCTTTGCAACTTTTTTTGCTTTTCCGAAGCACAAGGGACAGAAAGGGAGAGGGCCTGCCTGAGGAATAAATGTATTGCTGCCATATCCTGGCAACGTCTGACTGATGTAATGGAGCCTGAAGAATTTTGACAGGAGGCCAGACAGGAGCCCAAGATGCAGCACTCCCAGGATGAGAAAAGTGCAAAGGGACCAACCACAATACCAGAGTGCATGCAAGTTGTGTTACATGCAAGGCAAGGCAGAATCACCCTGAATTTACTGCACCATATAAGAACATGAAGCGCTGATTAATTGCTATAATAAAATGTTGGTTTAAACATGCACTGAAATGCATGTTGTGAAATGTTGCAAACAATGCCATTTCCCTTCTGATTTAGTATCATTAGGCAATGGAATCTTACAGACACATCCAAGATGTAAACAAGTCATCATACTAGATTCATGAGAACCATTCTGCCTATTACATATTTGAACATGGGCTTTTTCTCAATTCATCAAGGAATTTTGTAATATTATCTCTCAGAGACACATTACAATATGTGGAATTCCCACTCTAATATATTTTATTAAAAACATACTTCTTATTTAATTAAAAGACTTTGGAAGATTAGTTTTGATTCATTTGACGAAATGGTGGATACTAATTAGAACAAACAAGGTTGGGAAGCCCCTGAGAAAGTAATAATTCTCTGCAGCAAGAAATAACAAACACGAGCAGAATATTAAGTTAATTATCCCTGTTGAAAGGTCAGAAGAAATTGTTCAATTTTCCTTATTTAACTTTCAAAAATAAAAATAAAAATCAGTTTCTTAAAATAAATACTTACCACAATGTCTTCAGGGAAGGTGTCCCGGCTGAAGGAACCGTCATCAAACATGACTTCGTAGAAAACTTGAGATGTAACTTCTTTTACTCTGCAGCTATAGTACCGTGTGTTCCTGTGTTTCGCTATGACAGTTTGGCCGGCTGAGACCGTTTTCTCGAAGGCTTTGGTTTTCTAGAAAGCAAGAATTAAACACACATTGTTATACCAGCCACAAAATTTGTCTCACTCGTTTCAATCCACTGGGTCCTGTACATCTAAGGATTCTTTGTGTCTGATGACCAGGACTCATGAAAGACCTGTGCAGAAGAGATCGGAACTGATTGCCGATTTGCTATCAGACCTAGTTTGAGGTGTTACTATTGATATATAAATCCCTTAAAAAATTGAGACCAGCTTACAACTATGAGATCACCTTACCCTACATGTGACCACATGACCACTTCAATTGGCACTGCTGTAGGTGCCACGCAACACCCGTTCCACATTTATGAAATCGTTCAGTATGGCAGCACTTACAACTTCGGAACTCCCTGCCTATTGAGATCAAGCACCTTCACTGTACTCTTTTTGGTGCCTGCTAAAAACATTTCTGTTTAGACAAGCCTACCCAGGTGCTTAGAAAGTTGAAGTAATATTAATCTCTTTTAGTATTTTAACTTTTTTATACGGGTTACATACACTTCAGGTTACACAGTCCGCTAACCCAGAAATAGTGCTTCAGGTTAAGAACTTTGCTTCAGGATAAGAACAGAAATCGGGCTCCAGTGGCGTGGCGGCAGCAGAAGTCCCCATTAGCTAAAGTGGTACCTCAGGTTAAGAACGGACCTCCGGAACGAATTAAGTACTTAACCTGAGGTACCACTGTACTTTAAAGTAGGGTTGCAATTTTTTCTTGATTTTGCTGTTTTATCTTTTCTAAACTGCTTTGAGGGTTGTTGTTTTTTAACAAGCAAGTGGTGTATAAATTTTATGAAAGAAACAGATGAATGAAGGCCTTCTTTGCCACAGCCACAACTGTCAGAAAGCAACTGTTTAGAAACATCTCCCTTAGCCCAAGCCGCTCGCTTCTAGAGTCAAGAACTTGAACAGAAAACGTGGTGCATTGTAGGTGAGCTTTTAACTGAAATTGATAAAATATAATTTGTCTTGTTTCAAGTGTTTTATTGAGGGCTAGTAAACAGACGATCAATTCAGCAGGTCTCATATGAAATGTACATGGGGTGAGAGAGAGTTGTGGCTTTGCTATTCCATCTTGCTTGTTTTTCACTCTCTTCCCACTTCCTAATAATCTGCAGCTGCTTCCAGGTCTGTGCAGAGGTTGCAGCGACTTCTGAAGCCTGGGCCGGGAGTCTTGTTAGAATAAAGTTATAAACTCAAACAAAAAAAGCAGCTGGTCCCTGGCTTAGCCCCACCGAGGCCCGGGGCAAATGTGCCCACCTTCCCCCCACCCCTCTGCATGGGCCTGGCTGCTTCCCTTCTCTTGCCAAATCCCAGCTACCACCCCACTGCTTTCCTCCACATCTACCTAGCATCCATTCCATCTGGCTGTCAATGCCACCTTCATGGCTGAAAGGAGACAATACAGCATTGACAATGCAAGAGGCTTTGCTTGGCGAGTCCTTCTTACCAGTCACACATTCAGCAATGCCTCTTGCATTCCCTAAAGAGCTCCTGAGAACAGTATTGCCGACGCCTTTACCACCAACACTAAATAGAGAAATGGTTGCAGCAGCAGCAGCAGCAGCATCCTATTGAAGTGACAGACTGTCAAAATGCTACAGTCATTCTGCTTAAGGTGTCTCTGAAAGCCACATACAACTCCAAAGATCTTTTTACTGAAGCTAAAATCCTATGAGGATGCATGCTGGTACCTGCTTTGCTTGCAGTTTGAGAAGCATGGAATCATTAGCATGTGTCACACTGCCACACAGGCTTCTGCAATCGCCACTTGCAATCAAAATGAGTGTATCAGCTTCCAGTAGATAAAGCGTAGATTAAAGAAAGCTCGTATCTATTACAAAAATGTCCAAAGGCTCATCACATTTTCAAACCAGTTGCTACATTTGGGTAGGGCCTTATGATATATACGGTGAGAAAGAACAGCTTTAGGATTGCTTCATTCTCCGTTGCTCTGGGGCACAGGTTAGCAGTGTGCTAGGCCAAGGAGATCTCTGTCTCATGCATTCTCATGAGCCACTGGTTTCCATCACCCAGAAGGCTGCTAATCGGTGCATGGAATGTCTGAGAAAGGAGATAAATGGAGAGAGTGTCTTCCCTCTCTCTCTGCTGCTGCTTGCACTGCAGCACTTATAACCTGTTGAAAGGTAAGACGAAGAAGGGGGTATGTGTTTCAGGTAACTACAAATCAACCCAGTCACCAATCAGTACCACACGCTGCATGTAGCACATTTCACTTTGTGTATATGCCAAACTTAATAAAGTCTATGGCTATAGCCAGATAATAAAATGTAGAGAAAACAGGAAATGTTCAAATGTATAACTGATTTAGAGAGGAAGATGTTTCAAAATTAGAAATCTACTTAGCTGAAAAAAAATGTGACATATGCAGACTGATTACCTGCCCTTTATTACCTAATGATTGTAACCTTTGAGAGCAGCAAACTATTCAATACATTCGGAGAACTAAATCGCGAGTACCTACAAGATGAATATATCAAAATACTTTGAAACACTGCAGCAAACGATTTGGATTAAACCATGTCTCGTTGCTTTAACACAGCAATACATAGTGGATTTGATTTTTAAAAGATGGGCCTTTATCAATATTCAATTGTTGATTGTGGAATTATGGTTGTATATATAGGTGTGTCCTTGAAGAAATTCATATTACCTACACCTTGCCCTGTACTACTTAAATGCAAAGACCCCATTCTCTTCCTGCCAGCATGAAACCGTGGTAGCTAGGCATTGTATCTGCAGTGGTTAACCAGGGGTCACACCTAACCAGGTTTGGAACCAGAATGGCTCTTGCTGTATGGGTGAAAAATGGAGCAAGCAGTCCAAGAAGAGTCCAGGGCCCCTGATGTCCACAGATCCCGAGTTCCCCTCTCACTTCTCAGCCCTGTGCATTGAAAGGGGTAAGTCATAATGAACTATATATCAGGAAATAAGAGCAGAAGTGGTGCAGAATTCAGCAGTGGTCAGTAGCACTTGTAGCCAGGGCATCCTTGGGCAGCTGTTAGGGCTTCAACACAAATGTAGATACTCTGCCCTGCCCCACCCCATCTTGGCATTCTCAGTAGCCCCAGCCAACTGGTTCTAGCCACCATTACATTTCCGCAATGTCCCTAGCATAGCATTGCTCTGTGACATGGTGTGAAATTAAAACTAAAGCTAGACCCAGCTGCCCACTGCTGTTTGGAACACTACCACCACTAGGTAAGCCTGACAAGGCCCAAGGATGAAGGAGAGGGACCCCCAAAGGATGCTTTGCCAAGGGACTCCTCAAACCTGAATCTAATATGTTTCAATGTTGAATGTGTAAGTTTATGTCTAGAGTCCACGGATAAAGCAAACACCATTAGATGTAAGTGTTTAATGGTTCTTGTATTTGTATAAAAACTAATAAAAATGTGAGTGTGTTTTAATAACCTAAATCTAGAACTTCTCATGGGTGAAATGTTCACTTGCTCCAATTCATCATAAATATAATTTGATTGTTTTGGTATGAGCCACTCCCTATGCTGAGCTGCCTTCAGCCTCACTGCAGCTTTCGCAAACCTGGTGCCCTTCCACTGTGCTGGCTGGAAGCTGTAGTCCAGAAAAAGCTGAAAGGTACCAGGTTAGCAACTGTCCCTTCTATACATCTGCCTGCACACTTGACTCTTGGTGAGTCATTTAAGGATTTGTGGATCTGCTCCCATTTTTCCTGGACCTATGTTTGCCCTGGAAAGTCAGTGCTGCCCACCACTGGTGGACACAGATGCTGTGTGCAGTCCTCTGCTGGTGGATTGTGTTTGGGGTTTTTAAAAAAATGTCATTAAAAGTTCAGAAAACAGTAATTTACCCCAACGTGGAAAGTGCGTTAAGCGTTTTCGATTTCCCATTCCTGGAAAAATGTATCTCACAGAAAGTGTTATTGATAAACATGTTCCAAAAAAGATTTTCTACCACAGAAGCCTAAGAATTTATAGATGCAAAGAATGCAATTTTTGATCAGAGGGACAGCTGTTATGCAAAGAACTGAATTAGATTAGATAAACATCTGTGGCATTTTCTGGATTACTGTGCAAGCTGCGGTTTGGACAGCGCGATTTCTTTTGTGTAACGTGAGCGATGAATGAACTAAGGTAGTCATATAAAAATATGAGCCACAGCAAATCACAATGAAGAAGAAAGGTAATCTTGGCCTTCTGTGTGGAAATGAAATACTATGAATAAGTATTATAAAGTTTTATCTTGCCTCCTATGTATGAGGACAGAAAGCTAACCTTTTCTGTTATTTTTATAGTGATTATATAGGTCCTGGAAGACCTATGATAAATAACACATGTTATGGCACTTCAGCCCTTGGAAAGAAGGTCAACTTCACAATCCTTAGAAAAACTGGCTTTGAAATAGTTCCCTTTTGACATAATAAAGTCTCGTCAAACCCACTGACTTTTATCCCTTGCTGCTGAAACATGTGGGAACAAGTAACAATGGCAGGCATGGCACTAAACCTACTGCACATCGCTATGAGACTCTGAGTAGAAAGGTGAAGGACACTGGGACACAGGTGGTGTTTTCATCACTCCTTCCTTGTTGAAGGTCATGGCCTCAGAAGAGACAGAAGTACAGTGCTAGTGAATGACTGGCTACACAGATGGTGTCATCAGCAAGTCTATGATTTGTATATATCAGGCATGTCCAACTCTCAAGAGACTGTGATCTACTACTCCCACTATAAAAAAAATGGCAGTGATCTACCCACTGGATTGACCAAAGTTTTTGAGTTTTTTGGGGGGAAGGATTGTTCAGAGTTGCTGAGCTTTTTTGGGGGGGGGCTCCATCAGGATCACGCAATTGACCAGGGATGCCCCACGGTCAACAAGTAGACCGCAATCGACCAGTTGGACATGCCTGGTATATATGAAGTGATCAATGGGGGGCTGCCGAGTTCTGGTCTGTGCCCAGTCTTGTTTAACTTCTTTATAAATGACTTGGCAGAAAGTGGGGGGGGGGGTGCTCATCAAATCTGCAGATGACACCAAACTGGATGGGGTAGGTAATACCTGCAAACACAGAAACCAGATTCAAAAATAATTTTGAGAGGATGGAGAATGGGGCGCTAACAACATGAATTTCAACAAAGATAAATGTGAAGTTCTGCATTTAGGCAGGAAGAATCAGATGAGACTACAATATGGGAGAGACTAGACTTGAAGGCAGTACATGTAAAAAGGGATCTAGGGGGTTTAGCAGACCACAGGCTATGAATGTGGTTCTACACTGTATGTAGTGTCCAGATCACAAGGAGGAACGGTAGAATCCTACGGCTTAATTTTATCCTACCTCAGAGGAAGACTGCGTTCATCAGTTTAAAGTGATATAGTGTGGATTTAATTTGAGCCAAGCCTTTCTCAGACTCAGGACTTGCTTTGAATGCCAGAGCTCAGCTCCGGATAATGAGATATGAAACAATGAAGAGAGTTTCTCAAGCCTCATGCATTTGCTTAGCACCGAGCAAAAAGCCCTGACTTGTCTGGGCTTAGCATTTAAAACAGTAGCTCTCCTTCTATGAAATTAATTTACCACTGCACACAGCTATCATTCATTGCCTTTCAAACCCAGTCCATACAGTCTTGGCATTTTCTCATTGTTCTGTGACAGCCAGGAATTAGCAAGTTTTTTTTATCCTGGTTCAGCCTAGTAGCAGTGTTCTTGTTTTTGAAAACACAGAAACAACAACATGGAATAAAATGGGGGAAAATAATACGGGAATTAAATTATGCAAATCCTTACCACATTTTGACTGATTTTGTGCCTGAAACATGTGATATAGACAACATAAGGCCAGTCATCTGGTTCCATCAGCACTCCTGCGGCATGAGCACATGTAACATGGAAAGAAGCTGGGCAACGTCCGTAGGAACACTGGATGCAGGCGCCAGATATTTTCTTAATTCTTTGTCGGCAGAAGATACATTTCTGTAGGCACAAAAGGAGAATTTCCAATTAACTTCATTTTAGCTGCCAAGCAGGTACTTCTGTTTAATCAGCTATGCCTAAATTCACACATCTGTGTTCTTAAGACTGCACACATCTCTCACACACATTTTTTTTTTTAAAAAAAAAAAATTTATTGGGTTTTCACATTTTATATAGACAAAAACAAAAACACAAAAAACAAGTAAACACATAAACAAAGAAAAAAAAAAGAAAACAACAACAAACATATATACTTTCCCGAAAATGTTATTTCCTAACCCTGGTCATTGACTTCCCCCTACCCCCTCTCTTGCATCCCCATTTCCAAATTTATGTCAGCAAATTGGCATTTCCCTGTCTTAATATTAGTCCTTTTATAAAAGCAAACAAAATTAATTTTTTCTAAGTTGGACCTCAATTCCCTTCCATCGATTTCCCATTTTGTCTTGAATAATGATCTTTTTAACCAAATCCCATAATCATGAGTGTTGTTAGAACTTAATTTTTCCCTCCCTCCCATCCCCGGTTTGCGTCCCTTCCCAAAGCATGTCCAAAATAACAGTTATTAGCCCGGGTTCCTCACGTCCGAGGCCCTCCAGTCTCTTTCAGTCCCTCTCCGCCGGTCTTGTTGGTAATCCTTTATGCCAGTCGTCACATCTCGAAAGAGTTCTTTCACCATCAATCCAAAGTCTCTTCCCATATTTGCAAACAGCTGCTGAAGAGTTTCCACAAGGCATGAATCTTGAAGGTAATCAAAGTCAGAGTCTATGTGGAGGCCCCGATTATATTTCTTTATTTTAAATTCCTTAATTTCATAGACTCCCAGGGCCTCCACTTTCGTCTTCTGCATCTTTCGTGGATTTATAGTAGATTTACTCCAATAATCTCCTTGTTTGTATTCCACAGGCGTCAGCTTCTGCTCAGTATTTTCCCACATCACTTCTTCTCTTTCTTGTTTTGTCTTCTCCTCTTCTTTTATTATCATTTCTGGTTCAGCTGTGGATTCTTTCTCATTGAGGTCCTCGTTACATTCAGCAGGACTACTTGTTTCAGAAGTCAAGGTCATCAATTGTTCACTCATAGCCGTAGTCTGCTCTTGTAAGATTCCAACCAAATAAAACATCCTTTCGATTTCTCCCAGTATCTTTCCATCCACAGCCATTGTAGTTCCACAGAATTCCCTCTAGAGGGAATCTGGTTACTTAGTATTCTTTTCCCCAACAGTCCTCTGTCTTGTTATTGTTTCTTTATTTCCAACAATTTTAGATCAATTGTAACTCTTTTTAATCCAGAGGTAACTTAGGTAGCAATTTTCCACTATTAACAGTCCGTTTGACAGCTTTGACAGCTGTCAAACTCTGCACTTCTTAAACCAGCTCCAAAGCAGGACGCTCCCGGGCCCGGGAGGGGGGGTTGTTTACAACAGAGCATAAAACATCCAACACTCCTCTCTCCTGCTCAAAATTTCCAAATCTTGGAAGTCACTGTCTTTTTTAAAACTCACCCTTTACAGGGTAGGCACTCCAGCTTAGTTCTTTTTTCGTTGCTCTAGATCGTCTGCAAGGTAGGGGGTGCGGACTTCCTTTTAGCACATCCCCCGATCGTCTCAAATTCAGTGGATAAATTTCTTAAAAGCCAAGTCCAAATTACTCACGGGTTGTTTTTTCAGCCGAATTTCAAGGAAGGAAGTCAGCGCTCTCCGGTCATGGCTCGCGGCTTCGCTCAGCAGAGGTAGCGATGGACTCTCAGTGCCGCGCCACCCCCGTATCCCCTCCGCAGCCTTTAAAAAGGCTCTTCGCGAATCAGGGGGGGCGCTTAAGGCACCCGCCGAGTCTTCAGTCCGCAGGCACCGCGCCTGTGGTTTTAAGGGTCCCCGTGTCGCCGGCACGGCAAGACCCGTCCCCTGCTGAGCCGATTCCCTCCGGAGCTCGGAGGGAATCCGCCATTCCCAGATCGCGTCAACCCCGGAAGTCTCTCACACACATTTTTTGATGCCTTTCCAAAGGAAGTTAAGCTTGGATGTGCTCTAAGACGTCATGTATATTGAATCAGCTGTGTGAATTAGTACACAGTTAAATGCTTATGTTCAGTGGCAATTTTATCTATGTAGACTGAACTCATCATAAACAGAGAAGAGACATTAATGCAGCAGTGGGGCCTGGTATTTTAATTAACATTTTCAAATTAGTGCTTACATTATAAATATTGCTATTGATACCATTTTTAAAAAAAAAAAAAAACTGTATGTAAACCATCTTATGAGGGCAGTGTGTTTTATCTCCCCCCACTAAACATAAGTAAACATAAATAGGATTGCACTGTTATTCTGGCACTTAGAAGACAGCAAGGTAGATACAAAGTGGTTATGTTTCAGGTATGTATTCTGTCCTAAACTTTGAGGACAAAAGACATGGAGCTGGTATCTCAAAACAAATGGGTAGAAGAAGGTAGTTATATGGTAGAAGGCAGTTGTGCTCCGAGCCCCAAAACCCATCCCTCATGGAAATAAAGACACAGTGGAGACAGAATTTAGTTTAAATGTTAATGGGCAAATTATGGCCACAACTTTATTGAATACACAAATGTGACTGGTATTGACTTAGGCATTGGTATCAAAACTATATCTGGCTCCTGCCCCACCCTGCTGGAAGCCTGTAAGGGTAAACAACCAGCAGGGGGAGCTCCGTCAGTGTATATTGACAGGTGCTCACCCCTGGGGTCCCGGGGGTCCTGGCATGGCCCTAGCCCCTCTCTGGGCTTCGGATGAGATCCAGACGCCCAGATTCCTTTAACAGAATACCCTATTCATTGGAGGGGCAAGTGATAGCCGCACCTCCCCTCCCCACATTCCTCTAAACCAATGCCTAACCACCAAACCTTACAAACTTGTGACGTTTGCTAAGTGGCAGGCAAAAAACCAAGTGGCCACAGCCAATCTGCCACATTGGGAAAAATTCCTACCCGGTCCCTGTTCCAAAACAGGCAACCAACCGAAGTCCAAAGCAAGGCCAAACACGACCTAATTAATGGGTGTGTGAGCGAGTGTTCGGCAGCGCGAAGCAAAAGGAGGCCCCTACGTCGCGCTGCCAAATAGATACCCCCAACCTTTGCCACGATGCCAATTGGCTAAAGAGTTTCAGGGGCCGAGCGCAACATGGACCCTCTGTTAGCAGGATCCAACTTCTCAAGATAATCTATACTGTAAAGCCCCTGTTAGTATTTCACGCCTCCGATGATGCAGATGAGATTGGTGTAAATCACATGCCTGTCTGGGAAGAGTGTGGGAACAGAAGACAGCCTTATCTCTTCCGCTGTATGTACTTATTATACTGTACTTTTGCTTTTGCTTGTGACCTGTTCTTCTCTCAGAGCTGGAGAGAGAAGACACTATGCTTCCTTTGTCTGTACATAGTGTGTAAATAAATACGTAGATTGGCTCTACGATGTCTCCCACTTCTTGCTGTGTTATGCTAGAAGATTAGTGGGCATATATCATTTGATACATGTCACTGACGCGCACTGGAGAAGAAGGGAAATGCCTTTTCCAGAGCTGCGCATACCGGAGGATGCTTGGAGTTCGGGGGCTGAAGGGGTACCCCAGGGCATTTTCCAACAGCTCCAAGTGGTCTGCTAACAGAGTAACTCAAGAAATTCGAATTGTGTTTGGAAACAAACTGGGAGTCGGTTATTGTCTTTACTCATTGGCAAAATTTATTTCGGATGGCAGATTCCAGTTAGCAGCCTGGCCATCACATTCTGAACCAGTTGCTTTTTCAGAAGCAACCCCACATATAACATGCCACTATAATCTAACCCAGGTGTCAGGGTCAGCCACGTGAGGCAACTGTCTCAGGCAGCAGGGTCCCTGGGGGCAGCAGATCCCTATGTTACTCTTTCTCCCCTGCCTTGTTCCTAAATTCAATCTTCACTCGCCCTGTCCTCCCTGGTGAGAAGGAGGTGTGCCCAATTTTGGGGTTCTCCGATGCCAAAATGTCTTGGACTGGTCATGCCAGATGTTATCAGGGAATGGATCACTCTGGAAAGATTGTTTTTGGAGAAGAGACTGCAGACTTGTGCACCAATCACACTGCTCTGAACCACGGACTCCGCTTCAGTATCCCTGTAGTGCCAGGTCTAATAACACCCGCAAGCTGCAAACCTATTTCTTAAGGACTGCAATCCCAACCAGAACAAACTAGATACAGTGGTACCTCGCAAGACGAATGCCTCGCAATACAAAAAACTCGCTAGACGAAAGGTTTTTCTGTTTTCGATTTGCCTCGCAAGACGAATTTCACCTATGGGCTTGCTTCGCAAGACAAAAACGTCTCGCGACTTTGTTTCCTTTGTCTAAAAACAAAGACATGTTTTGTTTATAAAGTTAATTTATTTTCCCTTCAATTTTGGAACTGCTCTTTACAGTATGTGTGACTTTAAAGAGCAGTTAATAAACTGTTGTTGTACCAAATTTGGCTTTGTTTGGACTTTTTTTGACCATAGGAACGCATTAATTGATTTTCAATGCATTCCTATGGGATTTCGTGATTCGCAAGACGAAAAATTCGTTAGACGACAAAACTTGCGGAACGAATTAATTTCGTCTTGCGGGGCACCACTGTACCACCACTTTCATCATTGTCAACTGAGCCATCTACTGGAAGTAACTCTGTCTTGTCTTAATTAAGTTTCAAATCAATTGTGTTTCAACTTATTATCCTCATTTTTGGGCTCCTCAGTAGAAAAGTAAAAATAGACCAAGCAACAAACAAATCTACCAATATACTAAATTATATTTTCTAACATTAAGGAATGAGGGAGGTTGAGGGATTTTGCAAACTGTAAATGCAGAAATTGCATTTGTTTTGCCATACTGCCACAGAAAAAAATGAAATGTAATAGCATTCTGTAATTATATACTTAAATTAAACCTATTTAAACCATTCTTAGGGGAAATGCAGTTAGCATGTCAAATTGATATGGATTTACAATTGATTCTATAAACTTTACATTTCCTGTTTGACACAAAAGGCAAAATGTTTCTTACTACAATGTATTCTTGCTGACTTCATACGCCTTTGAAAGCTGCAGTATCTCTGTAGCCTGCTGTTACTTTAAAAGGTAAGTGAATTTCTTCATGTCAGAGAATTAAAATACAGCATCCAATATGTTATGTTATTTAATGTTTTCTAGATTATTTATTCACAGCAAACAATCACTCACCAGAATTCCTTAAAATAAATTACCACCAATTAAAGGCAGGCTCCACTGTCCCCTTAGCCCAGTAATAGAGAACCTGTAGCCCACCAGGTGTTATAGGACTCCAATTCCCATCAGCCCCAGCAAGCATAGCCAATGGTCAGGAATGATGAGAGTTGTAGTCTAACTACATATGGAGGGTTGCAGGTTCCCCATCCCTGCCTTAATCACAATCATCATATATTTATCCAGGGCTTTTTTTAAGCTGAAATTCTCCAGAACTCAGTTACGGCACCTCTTAGGTGGGTGCCATAGTCATTATAAGAGAACAAGGGATGCGTTCATGATGAGTTACGGCACTTCTTTTACTAGAAAAATATCACTGCATTTATATCCTGCCTTTTTCCCTGAGAGGGGCTCAATGCAGCTTACAAATTAAATAAGAAAAGCTAAAAACATTTTGTAAATCATTAAAAAACTGTTAAAGATCAATAGAATTAAAAACTTTTAAGATCCAGTAAAAAGCTACACAAAATTACAATAAAAAGAGCACAGCACCTTTCATTAAAAGCAGTCAGTTCCCAAAGTCTGTTGGAATAAGTCCTCATTTCTTTATTAAATAATTTGCTAGTTTCTTTTTTAATAGGATCTATAAGTTGCACCTGGCCTGCAGAGAGGCCCATGAGTAGAGAAACACTTTCTGCCGTGGTTGTTACATGACTGAAGTCATGGCATGTTAGTCGAGTTCCTTTGCAGATCCATTGGTTTACTCAAATCAGCACCCACAAGGCAGTGGCTCCTGCTCTCATCCTGTATAACTGCTTCCTAGTAACCAGGTTAGGTGTGTAAGTAGCCACTTCCTCCCACCAGCGTATTTCAACATACATGTATTCATTTCTTTTTTGCTTAAAACTTTTAATATGAATATTCACTGGTCTACAAAAATACTATAATGTGACAAACTATTCAAAATACTGGAATCAACTCTCCTGTTACATGGCTGTAGAAAAACAAAAGCCAAAAGCCAAACTTGGTTATGAAACCGTGAAATGTACATACATCACACGCCACTGTCTACTCCGACCAAAAGGCATCTCCTGCTGGCCTCCCTGGGTTGCAGGCTACTCTTGATGATGCACTAGCACAAACAAGTCCAGTAGAAAGAGGACAATGTACTTAAATTTAAGGATGGTCACTATTCCAATGCATGGCACAAATCCTCTTGCTCGTCCTACTACATCTTTCTTCTCCAGCCAGTGGTGACCTTGCATGTACAAGCCTTGGTCATCAACAGCGTTATTGCCACCCTTTGTCAAGAACTTGATGTCTCTGTTTTGTTTTTCATGAATTTTCAAAACCCAATGCTCTCTTGGGATTCCCCTTCTTTCAATCCTAAAGACCACGATTTCGCCCACTCTCATTGGCTCCTTGATGTGATTGGTTAAGAATAGAAGACATCCTTTGTGATATGCAGGCTTCATACTGCACTAAGCACGGCCACGATGAGGATTTCACTGCCCGTTGGACGGTAGCATAAATGTATTCTGAACTCACAGGAACAGGTTGACAGTGTCAGAATTTCTGCTCCATGATTGCAGTCATAGGATTTTTGTCTATCACATGACAGTGTATGTTTTGACTCCACAAAGTGGGAAGTGACAGAGACAGGATGTTTGTCTTACTGTGTTCCGTGAAGTGAGACTATTGTCCTTTGTTCTCATTCTTTGCTGTCTGATGCTAGAGAGAGAGGGAGCCATGTTGCAGTGCTCCATGTGTGTTTATATGTAAATAAAGTAGATTAGCCAAAATGCTGAGTTGCTGAGGACTGTTACACAAGCTGCAAAGACTCACAATAGCATAGTTTTAATAGTGTGGGGACATGGAATTTTTATACTATTAAGCTGAAAACTCCACCCTTGAGATGCTACCATGGACCTTTTACCAGCTGCAATTTTCATTGAATAGAACCAGCAACTGGCATGAAAAAATAATATTCTGAACAGCAATCTAATGTGAGGAAGCACGAAGCTGGTCCACTCATGCATGCTATGATGAGTTCTGGATCGATAGTCAGGTGGCCCAGTGATATGAAAATGCATAGCAAACACCCCCAAAAGTAGCAAGATAATTATGATTCCTATCTATCCATCCCATTTCTGGTATGCTCCTTCAAATATATAAAATTTACTCAGGACCACAAATGTGTCTGTGTAGAAGTGAGCCTATTTAGAAGGGACAGAGATCCTGCACACAGTTCTGGGCTGTTTCCCAGGAAGTTTCTTTATGGAATTCAGTTTCATCTCTGTATTTAACATACATGTGTATACATACACAACATTAACTATTTAATAGCAGACAGCACTTTAAAACAGATTTACTGAGATGCAGCTCTGAAAGGATTAAGTTCTGTGCAATATCCTACAAGCAATTTACTTTGCTGAGGAAAAATGCAAAGAATTCCTTTATCACAAACTGGGTGCCTGCATCTCTTAACCAATAAACCTTCCATCCTTCTGAGACTAGCTAGCTTGCCTGCTGATATCAATAAGCTAAAAGATAAATATTTTCTTTCCCCCTACAAACCTCAAAAGAGATAATTTAAATTAAAAACACACACACTCCTCCCCACCAAGAGAGATGGAAAGAGTCTTGAGACAGCCAGTCACATTTAAGACTTGCATGGTCAAATATTTAGAAACAGGAATCTTGTCAAACTCAAGACAGGGAACTCTGATGATGATACAAATATTCATATCAAAATTTCATCTACCTTGAGGCTGGCCTAGTGGCATTTCAACTATGTGCTTCAATGTGTCTTAAAGATCTGAAATAGGAACTGGCCAGAGTCCCTATGCTTTGGGCAGGAGGAGGCCATGGCAAATTATATAGGTGAATGCTCTCTGCTGCTGGGTAGGATAATGTTAAATTTCTGAAGCACACGGGTAATGGCAGGGGACACTGCCATTTGTCTTATCTGCTGAAGTGGAGCACATTGTAGATGTAAATATCTTATGAGTAATGTGGACAATGTGGTTTAAGAAGCCTGTGCCACTAGGCAGCCTTTCTACATAATTCTCTAGTGAACCACAAAAGTCACCTGTATGTTAGGCTTAAAGAAAGATGCCTTTATGAATTGCTAGAGGTGAACAATTCATGGATCATCAACTATTTTCACAAGAACGAGACATAGTCCAGAAAGGGAGCCTGTCAGATAGCAGCTTCCTTACTTCCCCGTGATGCTCCCTAGGGAGCAATCATAAATGGGCTTTGGTTGTCCTTTCATACCCAGTTCCCCCCTGCCCATGAAGAGAAGCTAGTGCATTATTTGAAGTGAGCTTAATCTTCCAGTTCATAGGAGACCCCACATTCAGATAACCATGTTATCTCCCGATCTGATCATACTCTATGATCAAAACAGCAAGGAAGGGTGAAAAGTCTCATTGACTAAGATCTAAATGTAAAGTCAAATAATAATAAAAAATACTAGTGGATCCCCTTCTAAAAAGGTATGTGGCAATGCTGTTTGGAATTTTAAAGTATGCAAGCCTCACTTCCTGATTTACTCATATTTCTCTCCACACACGTAAGAAGTCACATTTGAAGTGAATTTGCACTTGTACATGGACCATAAAGAAGGCTGATCGCTGAAGAATTGATGCTTTTGAATTATGGTGCTGGAGGAGACTCTTGAGAGTCCCATGGACTGCAAGAAGATCAAACCTATCCATTCTTAAGGAAATCAGCCCTGAGTGGTCACTGGAAGGACAGATCCTGAAGCTGAGGCTCCAATACTTTGGCCACCTCATGAGAAGACTCCCTGGAAAAGACCCTGATGTTGGGAAAGATTGAGGGCACAAGGAGAAGGGGACGACAGAGGATGAGATGGCTGGACAGTGTTCTTGAAGCTACTAGCATGAGTTTGACCAAGCTGCGGGAGGCAATGGAAGACAGGAGTGATTGGCGTGCTCTGGTCCATGGGGTCACGAAGAGTCGGACACGACTAAACGACTAAACAACAACATAGTTAACCCGACAGTATTCATCTCCTCTATTAGTCTCCCTTCTGGGGCCTACTGCAACCGAAGAAATGAATGGAATCCCTTGCAGCCATATACCTAATCTGTCTTCACATTACCCTATTGGAGAACAACTGTGTTTATGAACCTAACAATCCATAGTAATCAAGAATCTTAGTATTATTTAGATCACAGTTCAACGTTTTTATTTTTATTTTTTTAAAAAAACTCCAAGATAGCTAGGAAACAAGCATATAATGATTTTTGTTATCTGTGCAGCATCTTGCCTTTTGGAGAGTATATGGGATGTTAAGAGAGAGGTAGTACTTCTGGCAGGGGACACATCATGCTCCTTCTGGCATAATTTGTCCACCCTTCGTCCCCATCTTGCACTCAGCTCTCACCTGTGGCTGCTAGAAGCTGTCAGCTTGCGACATCGGCCATACCTCAGGAACAGCTTCAACAGGCTGCTAAAACCAGGTGAGGGTAGCCGATGGGTCTCAAACCCTCATTGAGTTTGGGCTAATCTGGCTTCTGTTTTCTTACAACTTAGCTAGGGCTGCCATATGTTCTGGTTTTCCCCAGACATATCTGGGATTCATTTGTCGGAAATAGCGTCCAGGAGGAATTTCCGAAAATCAGTAAATGTCTGGGGAAATCTAGACGTATGGCAACCCAAGTGTTGATTTTTGGGTGAATTTCCTTTAAAATTGCTCAAAAACTTCAACACAAAAACAAAACTCAACAACCTTTGTGTCCAGATTTTCACTTTTTTGAAATATGGATCAATGGTGAAGGAAGAGGCAGTTAAGAGGCAGGACCAAGGAAATGTAGAGGACATGTCTACTGCAGTAACATACTGGTGCACAATTGCGTCAAGTAAAGATTTGAATAGTTCCACGAATATAATTGTAAGATATGTATTCACATAGACGTGGGTACAGACACATGAACAGATCTGGTAAAAGTTCTGAGGTTACCATGGAAGCAATATTCTTATTTTTATATATTTTAAAATACAGTTTGCTTGCTGCGGACTTCTAGCATGAGCTCACTGACAGCTTGGGGAGTAGACAGATGAGGCATGGGAAATATTCTGAATTTGTTCATTTATCTTATTGAGACATGGGAAGAAGCAACAAATGGCCTGTATTTATAAAGGGGTGGGGAATAGGATGGGAAAACAAAGAAACTGAGCGGAAGAAAATTGGTTTTTAAATAATAGCTGTTATATTATAGTTACTTTGAATATTTAGTCTACTACATGAATTGCAGTTGATTTTATAGTGCATTCCTGTACATGTCCACTGGGTTCCGAGGGCCTTACTAACAGGTGTGTGTAAAATTTAATCATTACTCACAGTAAACACATCATTTAATATGAAAAACTACCAATAGCTTTTGCTTTGGTTTTGTTACTTTTGATATGTTGTTATTTCAATGTCACTTTTATATGGAGGTGATGGGTACATAGGCTCCATTAATTAATTCAGATGGTTTATTGAAATTAGAAGGCCTCAAATAACCAGGATAGTGAAATTCTTGAATGATCTCCTGGCAGTATCATCACACAAACAACCTCATTCATTGTCACTGGATTATTATTATTCTTTTTAAAAAAAAACAGGATGGAAAGTTTTAATGCAGTTAATGGAAATTTGGGAACAGACTCCACAACTGGAAATGGCATACTGGACAGAATGGATTGGTTACATTCTAAAAAGGTTTCTGTTGGATGGCTTGATAGAATATATTTATTACAGATCACAAAATGTAGTGATGAAACAGAAACATTCTACAGATTAATACTGGCTAGTGACACTGGTGTCTTTTCCATTTTCCTGAAGCAATATGACATGGGTTATTTGCTTCAGCTATCTGTTTTTTATTGAACTGTTTCTTATCCCATATATCTTGTACATATCTTACATCCATCATGTTTTTGCTCTTAGATTTTAGGATGCAGTATCCTAGTTGAACAGACTGTGTTCTTTCAATAAGGAGGTGGAGGAAGAAGAGGAGAAATAATATCAGTAGTAATTATTATAATGACTTTTTCCTGTTCTTCCAAAGGAGCCCAGGGCAGCTGGAAGAGGCTAATTACAACTGTTCAGGCTTAGAAAAATGGTTGCCACCAGTTTCACCTAAAAAGAAAATCAAGAGGAAATGCTGAAGATTCCTGCTCAGTTGACACCTCTATGGAACACTGAAGGAAGACTTTAGATAAGACTAGTAACATTTCTTAAGGGGTTCCTCACATCCCTAAATTTGCTTCAATGTGAGGAGATAACTGACCTCTCGGTCCTCCGAATTTTTCAATATATAATAAAATATTGGCTATAAATATAAAAGTGGGCAAAATTATATGCATGATGATGTAAGCAGCACAGTAAAATAGTCTTCTAATTGCAAAGCTATGCCTAGCTTTTATATAAACAGATGTTGAAGTATCCTAGTTAACAGATATTCACTATCAGGTGAGGCTCTGTATGATAAAGTGAGACACCTGCAACTAACCAGAACTGAAAGTGTAACACATAGTGGCACAGTGTGAGGAACCACGTACGCTGTGGTTTTTTTGGCTGCTTTAAGAACAAAAGCAGAAATGTCCAAACAATATAGCTAGTAGGCTATTGGGAGAAATAGAAGCCCCTTCTTTTGGAGAAGAAGTAGACTTAGAAGTTGAGTCTTATTGGGGGGGGGTTATAAATTTTCCTCAGCACAAGAAGAAATAGATATTTGAAAGCAACCCTAAGTAAAGGATGCAAGCAACTTCAGAACCATTATGATCTTTCAGGGTAGTCAATTAATTTATGCTTCTTGATATATTTTCCAGCCTGTTATTTAGTGTTCTTTCGTCACCCAGCAGCCCACTTCTTTTCTGGGTGTTATTTAATTGACAGATAGAAAAACCTGGGTGTTATTTAATTGACAGATAGAAAAACCCCAGGAGGGTTCATGCTAATTTCCAGCCTTAATCATAGTTAAAAGGAGGTTTGAAGACCTGAAACCCTAATTCAAGGGTGATTATGAAGTGTGTGGACTGGTGGCTTTTCCTTGCTTTCGACACCTCCCCACTCCCAAAGGCTTCTGTACCATGGTTTGATGAATGTCAATTTCTGAGCTTCTGGGGCTTTACCCCTCCCCCCCTCTCATTCAGAAGGGAGTTTGGCAATCAAGATTTATGTATTGATTACCTCTTGTCACTGCATAATTATCTCTGCTGGCAGGAGTGCTAGCAGCAGATATCTAGTCTGCCATGATTCCTCCCCGGAAGTCAGTAGGATCAATAAAGAAATTTCAACAGTGCCAATTTTCGGGTTAATGGTCCCAGGATGTGTCAAAGTCAGTGTTGTACAGGACACCAGTTAACTTGCTTGCATTTTCTCAGATTTACTGGATGTATGTGACAAGCCCCTCCTATACACTGTTTGTATGCCCCTCTTGCTGTCCACTTAAAGCATATTCAATACTACAAATGGAGTATGGGTTAATCTGTTAGAAATATTCTGTTCCTGATAAGATGGTTTGTATATCCTGGATGGAAGGAGAGAATTGTGTAGTTCCCTCACGTTTGAGATACTTGGGAACCTCGTGTGGGGAAATTCTGAAATGCACAACTTCCATTTTCTATTTCAATGCTTCTGTGTAATGTGCAAAGCCTGTAGAGGAGGGTTCATACAAAGTAACTTTACTTATTGTAAATATATATTTGCCCTCTATGTTTATATAGATGAAAATGCTTCAAGGATAAACAAAATGTTCAGCGTTGGGGATATGTTCAGCTATTTCTGACTACAGGAATTTTGGCACTTGATTCAGTGTAGCTCAGTCCTCATTCTTTTTAAAGCAACAACAGTGACTTTAGATTTGTTGGCTGTGTGGTCTGCTGCAAGTGTTTGACAGAGTTGCCAGCTTTAAGACTATTCCCTAAAGGTTCTCCTGCCCTGGAGGTATTTGGAACTAAAGCTTTGAGTAATCTGGAGCTAAGAATGACAACTGAATAATGAGCTGAGCTGTAAGTAATCAGGCAAATGTCTGCATTGGATGTGGCTTTTTACTTACAAATCTTTCAGCGACCCCAGAAGGTGTATTCTGGAATCATTTTAATGAACCAGATGCAAGGCACCGAAGGAAAGAGACTTGCAAGCTATACGTGACTTTTTAAATTTTATTTTTTAATCCATCCTCTCGACTCCTGCTGCCGTCAGTGCCATTTTTAGTGTCAAGAGCTATGATTGACTGGACTGCAGCAAGAGATATTTAAGGACTATTTCAATTTGATTAGCTATGTTTGCTTCTCCCCATGATGGAAAGAATAAATAGGCACTTCTGGAGATTGTCAATGACCAGAATATACAGCCTGTGATACATCTAGGCTCCATTGAGATAGAGTAAGCAACAGTAACTGTTTGCATTATTGATTTTCACTTTAAGATTCCGGTTGGTATCATATCTTGCTTTGGTGTGGGTCTGTTCCTCACAATCCCTTTTGCAATGAGGTAAAGATATATGAGAAGGACACGAAAGGCACAAACATTTCCTCCTCCTTGTATAAAAGAAGGAAATCATAAACTAATCTTACTCTAATTAATCTTTCTTTCATCAACCTTCTCCCTGCTCTCGCCGCCAGATAGTATGGTTCCACATTATGCTTTCATATGAAAATCTGATGTATGTACATACATACACACACACACATAAACAAACACACTCTTGTACTACTATATCCAAAACACTGCAATTCCCACCCCCTTTCCAATTGTCCCTCCTCTTCATTGATAGCACACAAGCCGGCCTGCAACATCTACAATGAGAATGCTGCCCAAAGCCATGAGCCAATATATCTGCATGTTAGGATTTGGCTCTGATCACGATAAGAAAACTATCTCAGTCTCTGGTACATTTCCCACCAAATAGGCAAAGCTATAAAGCTGTTATGTATGCACATTCACAAATTTATTGAAAATCTACTTATCTTTACAATTCGTATGTTGTGCATTTTGATATGAGAAGGGGGGGGGATTATTTTACAGAGCAATTAAAGCTATTGTGATATCTACATTTACCGACAAATTATAATTACTCACAAGGACAAAAGTTGCCCCAAGGCACTAAAGTTGGCTTCTGATAGATCTCTAAGTAGGCTGCCTTTGATCTTCCAACCTCATACTAAAGAAGCTTATAATCAAAATCTTTGAGGGCTGTCGGGAACAACAAAATCTCAGGATCTCACATAGTATTTGGACTGGGAAACCAAATGCTTAACTACTTGAAGGCAATAGTCTTGTATATTACGCCATCTTTGAAGTCCTCTTTAATGTGCTTAAATACAATTGTAGCAACTTAATCATAGAAATAGTGGTTTATAATTATTATTTTGCTTTGAGTCTCTCTTTTCTATAACATTAACTTTCTTTTGAGTCTAAATCTGAGAGCCAGAGTGGTTTAAGAGTCTTGGACTGAGATCCGGGAGACCGGGGTTCTAGTCTCTACTCAGCCATGAAACTCACTGAGTGAGCTTGCACCAATCACTATCTCTCAGCCTAACCTACGTCATGGGGCTGTTGTGAGGATAAACCAGGGACATAAAGAACCATGTACACCACCTTGAGCGCCTTATGGAAAGGTGGGGTATAAATGTAATAAATGAGAGAGAGAGAGGGAGAGAGAGAGGGAGGGAGGGAGACAAAGGGATTTAAAAACCTTTGGCCAACTGGAAGTCAAGATTTGTCATGAGCTCTAGCTATCAGAACAATCATAGTTGTCCAAAAACAGCCTTGCTATTTATTTTCTAATGAAAAAGATGCATATCACAAATATATTTTACCAATGGGACAAAAATACTTTGACATTCCAAATTATTTCCAAAAAAACCCTCATCTGTGTTTATCCAGCTCAAGGAATTATGAACTCACCCAAGCTGTCTCAACTCCCCATGTTTAAAATGCAGTTTATGTCCTATATTTTAATAGGCTTTTTGTAGAGTTTTGCTGTCCCCAGGGTACAGCAATAAGTTCACAATCTTTTTCTGATTTGCTCTGCACTTCCTTCTCACTCAGGTATCCTGTTAGACAACCTTGACCAGGGTTTTCCCCATGCAGACTCTTCAGCAGGGGTAGATCTTGAACAGCTGCTTTGCCTAACAGTGTTGATTTGACCTTTGGTCAGCTGGATGCCTAGGGATGCAATTTCATTTCAGCATCTTCCCATGGGAAGTGCTGTTCATAGGAAGGCCTGCTCACCCCCATCTTATGCTTTGAGCCCAGTTCATCATCACCCACCTGGAACCAATTAGAAAGCCTGGCTGGTCATCTTCTAGCTCACTGTTTCCACCCCAAGGACAGGCTCATCCCATCATGCTACAATTCTAATAACTGTAAATACTCTACAGTATTTCAGGTATTTGAAAAGGTCAGAAGGGACTACCGTAATTGCCTAATGATTCTAATTTCCTGCACAACACAAATGATTTCCTGCAGTAATTTTTGCAGTAGGACAGAGCCCTTCCCTGTTTTGCATGTACTACACAAATGCATTTTGAGCATTTGAATACTCATTCCGTAAAATTTATATGCATCTAGTACTTAATATAAACAAACTATGGGGACAGCCACTGTGCTACTTCATATTCCACACATTCTATAATTCTTTCTGTTTTCCAACAGAAAGTACAGTCTCATCTCCCACCTCCGGAATCCTAGGGACCATTCCAACCGCCTTTGCTGAGGGCATTCAAAAGCTGAAGCCAATCACTGCCACTTAATGAGGGTGCCTGTAGGATCCACATGTTTGCCACTGTGTTTGTTGTACCCATGCTTCATATTTCTAGGCAAAAAAAGTCTTATGACCAGCTATACAACTAAACATGCCATGTGGTCCCGAGGTGACTTCTGTTCAAATATATGTCTTTAAATATTAGAAATTGCTACTATTACATAAAGGATGTGAAGATCTTGCTAAGGTGGTGTTTTTACGCACTGTGTTTTACTGCATTCCTAAGTAGGATAGTGATGATCAGTAAGAGCCCCCACACTAAAAGTAAATAAAAGTAAGCCATAATCTTTATATGTAATGCTTTTTCAAAGGCTGTTAGATTTGATGGCCTGAAAACTAGCGCCCATTTAGGGTTGTTGTTGTTTTTCAAATTGCCCAAGTCATCCAACAAAGAGTTTGGGCTTGTCATAATAAACTAGACCTCTCAGCACCAACTACTTTTTAATGACAACTCAGTGATATCACTTGGCAACAGCAGCAAAATGGGAATTACTGTGCCCTAAGTGCATCACACCAGTGTTTCAAAATGCAGAACTCTTGTATATTTCAGTAAAGTGCAGCAGTTGTATCAATACAAAAAGAACAAAATGGACAGGTATGGATAAGAAGGTAAGATAAGCAAATATGAGGATGGAAGCCTAACATAGAAGACAACATAGATAAGAAAGTGGAGAAAACATAAATAGAAATAAAGTACTGGTAGTGATAAGAATTTAAATAATTAACCATAGCATCTTCACAAGTAGGATAATTCTGGATTCTTGTCTCAACCGTTTCATTTTTATCTCCAAAATGGCAATATTCACACATTTATAGCCCAGGGTTTTGAAATGCTATCCTAAGCACATTGGGGGATGGGCAGGCAACCACATTTTCATACACTGGCAGAGAGACCTTCTTAATTTTGAGTCTTTCATCTTGCAACTCATGGAAGTTTATTTTCTGAACGAAATGCATGACAGGTGTCATCACACAACCTTAAAAAGCTGTCATTTTTTTAAGGCACATAGCTGCTGACCTGTTTAGTGCTAATCACAAGATAAATGTTTCAAATCAGTTTAGGCCAGGCTTCCTCAAACTCGGCCCTCCAGATGTTTTGAGACTACAATTCCCATCATTCCTGACCACTGGTCCTGCTAGCTAGGGATCATGGGAGTTGTTGGCCAAAAACATCTGGAGGGCCGAGTTTGAGGAAGCCTGGTTTAGGGTAATGTAAGAACGGCAAGAGTGAATTATGAAGTTATGACTTTAAAAGACAAATAATTTTCGAACTATGATAAAAAGCAAATCATAAATGTAAGGAGTACCCTTCCTAAGCTCCCAATCTTCCCAATCACTCATAACCACCTTCAAAGTGCACAGTGATATATCTAGGATTGGAGTGCAAGAGTTTTTTTGCTATGAAGATGGTTGAAAAATAATTTCTAAGGTTGCTTGGCTTCATCAGAGAGCAAACCTATGAGATTGTACGGCAGAGCAAAACCTACGTCCAAAGCTCTGTCAGATAGCTATAGCAGGGGTGGAAAGTGAAGTAGCTTTCTCTCTCTTTTTCCTTCCCTTTTAAACAAAATCCTTCCCGTTGACTTCAATGGGAGAAAGGTTTGGGGCTCTTTGAAGGTGCTGTGAGAGGCCTTAGGCTCCTGCAAAATGGCCTTCCCCGTTTCCTTCCCACCAGGAGCAGGAAAACTCCACAGCTGCACAAGGAGAACCTCGGAGGTACCTAAGTTGGTTAGAGCGTGGGTGCACCAAGGCTGCAGGTTTGATCCTTGTATAGGACAGCTGCATATTCCTGATCCTCAGGGTCCCTTCCAACTCGCTGATTCTATGGTATGAGTGCCACACCAGTTTTTAGATGATCTTATGATTGCTTTGCCGGCATTGCATCAGGATTGGATCATATGTGTTACCAAAAGCCAAAGCCAAAACAGTATAAAGATGCTTTTTGATTAATTAGAATCTTCATGCAGAAGAAAGTTCCTCTGAGTTCAGTTGGACTTCAGCCATCCTTCTCGGGATTGCAGTGTGGTATTTTGCTAACAATTAAATACATATATATATTTAATAAAGACAAGGGTGACCTTTGAAAGATATATAAAATCAGCCGAGACAATATCTGCCTGATGGAAAGCTGTGATATAAGCGTAACTTTCCAAGAGGAAGGCAACTTACAAAGATATGTGGTTTGTTGATTTTCATAAAGATATCAGGGCTGATTTATTACATTTCAGAACACTTAAGAGTTTTGAGCATTAAATATGGGTCAAGAATCTCTAAACATGTCAAGAACCGACATTCATTAAAATAAATCACGCAAAATGACACTTGTATTATAAGTTATGACACTACCATGGCTCTAATAAATAAAGAATGAGAAACTTTCACAGGAAAAATATCTCCCTGTACTATGCCGCATATTTTGACATCGTCAATTCATCATTGTAGAAGTCAGGCAGAGCACAGTCTGCTGTAGTCAGGAAGCTCATTACCTCATTAAAAATTATAGCAGGTCTAGGACTCTACTTTTTGGTTTGGTTACTTATTTTTGTTGAAATAAGAGAACAGAATAACAATTGTTTTGCTTCTCTGTACCATCTGAACATGACTATTAGGCTGCAGTTGAAGAGCAGATGGATAGGTTTTATAGCTGATCTAAAGTGAAGTATATATACTTCTATAACTAATATGACAGGTGGTACATAGATCTACCTTATGACTGCGTGGAAACTTGAGATCAATTCAATCAATAGCATCCACCCCCCATACACTAAATTATCATAATGGGAGGCAGAGAATGGAGAGAAGCCTGTTGTTCCACGCCATCCTGCATGTCCTTGTTACTGTCCCTGCAGCCTCCCACACATTGGGAGCTGAACTTCTGCCTGTTGAACTCAAGCTGAACCCACACAATTTAGAAACCTGGTCATCTGTAGTTCCAAATCACACAGGAGCCTATTTGCGCAGAAAAGGCTGAAGTGCTACTGAAATTCCCTAAATATATACCCAGCATCAGTTCCTATATCGTACATGGCTTCTGCAAAAGTGGTAGTCAATTGCATTCATACTGTTCATTTCATTTGTCGCAACAATGCAAATTGAATTTTTCAACATGAGATGTTTCCAGTGTATATATTTAGAAACAAATTTCAGAAGCCTGGGGAAATAGTGCTGCTTTTAGAGATACTGTGGCAAGCCATACAGTACAGCTGTAAGTCTAGAGCACCTTTCAAATGCCTAAGAATGCTCTTGCCATGTGCAAACTGACTTTGACAAACGACTAATGTTCTACCTTTTTCTGAAGCCTTTCATGCTCTGCCTCCCCTCTGTCCTTATACATTGTCCTTGCACCTGTTCATATCTTCTCCACTACTGTGCATTTTTACTCTGAAGCTTTATTATTTTGCTTACCAGGAAACTATATAGTTCCTGCAATGCAAATTGTCTTCTGGTTAGCATCTGTGCATGGTAAACCCTTATTCAATTGCTTTTGTGTAATTCTCCAACCTTAAAACACACATCCATAATGGTTCGCATAATTTACATAGCTGGGGCTTGTGGAAGAATAATTCTCCTTTACATTCTTGTTGCTATTGGTGAATTATTCTAAAATGTTTGTTCAGTCTCTCTCTCTCTCTGTGTAAAACACATCATTTTGTAGAATGAGTATTACATTTCTGACTAATTTTACGAGATGTGTACAGTATTTTAAACGAAATCCATTTGAGGAAAGGTGGGCAAGTGTAACCTAACTGTTCGGGAGTATTTATTTAGTACATATTTGTTATGGAAAGGAACTTCAAAACAGCATAAAACGGTATTTGTAAAAATGTGCAGTCAGCAGCAGCTTCTGCTGCTATCTGATAATATGTTAGTCACAGTTTTCCAGCAACAAAGGTGTGGAACCAATCTGTTAGCAAACTAATTCACTCTGGATATCACTCAGCAATATTATCTGTAGCAAGTGGGGGCAATATAGGCAACGCTGTGATGAGAGGAGCACTTGGCTATTCCGACTGAGCTGAGCTGGAACTGGATTTAAGAAATTAAGACTATTTTTGCTGCATTACGTTATAATGCTGAATTATTGTAAGTTTATTAAGTAAGTCATGTAATAAACAGCAGGTAACTATTGATGACTGAAACATTAGCCATGTTGTTCCAACGGTAACTTCACTTTATTCTGATTTTGAAATAAACGGTCAAATAAATCCTCCTCTAGCTTTCCAACAGCTGTGCATTTGCTGCACAATCCTTTGCCTAATTCCTTGTAAATAAGTCCCATCACATTGAATGGGCCAACCACCAGCAATGAGTGCAAAGAATTGCAGCCTTAGGCTGTGATACTAACCCTAATTTCCTGGAAGTAAACACCACTGAATTCAATAGGACTTCGTTCTAAATTGGCATAGTAAGGATTGCGCCGTTTACCTTCTTTATGGAAAATGATTGTAAGCTTCTGATAAATTAATTGTTTAATAATAATCAGAATGAATGATACACATTGATTAAGTACTCACATCGATTGATTCTTTTTATTACAAATGACCTATATATTTTAAGTGACCTTAACACCAGCCAGACAAAGTATCCATGCCTATGAACAAAGCTGGGATTTAACTCTGAGCAAGCAGCTCATTAGAAACTAATCATACAAAACTGAGTGACACAGAAAGCGGGCGGGGGGGGACTTTAGTTATTCTGTGTAGACTCCTTAATTAATATAAGTTTATTTGATCTACATTAGATATACATAGTTAGATGGGGCTCCATACACCAGAACACTGAAAAAGCAAAGTGATGAAATTTGTTTTGAACTGGTATTT
The DNA here is from genome assembly GCF_965113315.1 of Podarcis vaucheri. Lineage (NCBI taxonomy): Eukaryota > Metazoa > Chordata > Lepidosauria > Squamata > Lacertidae > Podarcis > Podarcis vaucheri. Next base: position 21,312,689 of record NC_138755.1, on the reverse strand, counting down.
TCTGTACCTTTATTTCATTCTTTTGATTGTTTGAAACCTAGAATAGGTTTAATGGAATACACGAAAGGTCATACCAATACAGTAACAAACTTAGTTGGTCTCTAGGGATGCGGGTGGTGCTGTGGGTTAAACCAATGAGCCTAGGACTTGCTGATCAGAAGGTCGGCGGTTCGAATCCCCGTGACGGGGTGAGCTCCCGTTGCTCAGTCCCTGCTCCTGCCAACCTAGCAGTTCAAAAGCACGTCATGTGCAAGTAGATAAACAGGGACCGCTCCGGCGGGAAGGTAAATGGCGTTTCCGTGTGCTGCTCTGGTTTACCAGAAGCAGCTTAGACATGCTGGCCACATGACCCGGAAGCTGTCTGCGGACAAAGGCCGGCTCCCTCGGCCTATAGAGCAAGATGAGCGCGCAACCCCCAGAGTCGGTCACGACTGGACCTAATGGTCAGGGTTCCCTTTACCCTTTACCTTTAAGGTGTTACTGGAAGGAATTTTTTTATTTTGTTTTGATTATGACAGACCAACACGGCTACCTACCTGTAACTAATTCTTTTGCATTTACTTTTACAGATTCAGTTTGCAAAAGGTATTTATAGTTAGTAGGGAATTAATCCACAGGTCCCAGTTTGGACATGCTAAGCCACAGTGCAATAGTAAAAAGGACTGGGGGGGGAGCAAAGAGTGTCGGTAAGACATAGTTTGGCTCACCATGTTGTACAAATCAGATAATTCAGTAGATATAGCCTGCAATGCACATAATTTAGACAACCACTTATTACAATCCTATAGAGATAGTAGTATAAGCACAGAAAATTGGGAAACACTGGCCTGCAAGCACTCCAATTGGAGAACAGCCTCTACCAAAGGTGTCTTGGACTTTGAAAAAGCACGAACTCAGGACGAAACTCAGGATAAGCGAGCCAATAGGAAAGCATATTTGGCAAATCCTCACCATGATCAACTCCTGCCCAGAAACCTATGTCCCCACTGTGGAAGGATGTGTGGATCCAAAACTGGCCTTCACAATCACTTATGGACACACTGTTGAGACTGCCTTCATGGAAGACAATCTTACTCGGCTACGAGTGATCACCAGAAAGATAGGGATAGTGGCAAAAGGCTGTATGGTAATGTCAGGGAACTGCCATCAGTGCCGGAGGGAGAGAGCAAAAGCCAGAGGGATTCCAGAGAGCGTCCAGGGATTGGGAGAAGCAGCCCATCTTCTGGGGAAGAGAATCAGCGTAGCACCAGTGGAGAAGGGGGGCAGATGGGGGAAGCGGCGAGGCGGTCCCATGACTCCTTGCCTGGGACCAGCGGGGAGAGTAGGGGTCCTCCGTTGCCCACGCCTTCCTTGCGCAGAAGGCTTTCGCGCAGAGAGAGTAGGAGGAGACTGGGCGTCAAAGAGCTTCTTTGCTGGAAGAAGTTTAAGAAACGCCCACTGACGGATTCTGCCAGCGATTGAGTCAGCCACGGGTGAGTGGCTGTCCGGACAGAAAAGGTTCACTCAGGCAACCCAGCCAGGTGTTTGCACCGGCTTACGCACGAGTAACCCCTAGAACCATTACAGGTAACATATATTTTGTGTGGTTTAACGGATCCATATATATTTAACTGACATAATAAATAGTGGTGGGTTAGTCAGCAATAGGATCTTCTGTATTTTAGCAAATCTCTAATTGAAAAAAAGAAGAAGAGTTTATTTTTCATCAAACTATTTTAATATAATTTTAAAAACATTTTAGAAATATGGTTAAACACGCCTGAGTGCTCTCCCCTAAAACAGAAAATGTGTGAAAGTCAGCTAGTTAATGTGTAAGTTAATGTTCGGTATAATGACTTTCCTTGATTTTACCGCCTGCAGCAATATTTTTTAAAATTGCTGAAAGTTAATCAATACTTGCTTATATTTCAAGAATTGCATGACAACAGTGGTATGCATCACTGTCAAGCATTTTTCTACAACTAGAAACAAGGGTCTCTATAAACCTTCTAATGTTTATACAAAATTAGATCAAAGAGAATGGGCAAGATTTTAGTTTTACTTTAAATAATAGTAATATTTAAAATATTTCAGAAGATAAAATGGCTGTGCTTTTAAGTCATATTTGTCCAGTGTGAAGATTCCATTCTTTATACAGGCATGCCACCGTGAAATCTCTATTTTTTTAACTGATTTCCCCTTTCAAGGGTCAAGACTATAATCTTTGGCTTTCAAGCTTACTGTTATCTGCCTTCAGGTGTGAATTTTCAAGCAAATACGTTTCTACATATAACACTTTAGCCTTAGCCAGATACTGAAAGGCTTGTAGATCAGTCATCATCACTGTGTAATTCTATTTTCAAAATAATATTTCTCACTCAGAATATACTCATGCTTGTATTGGATTCACTTCTCAAATACAAATTTGAGGTAATCAAAAGCCCAAGGGCAACTTCAGTCTTTCTAAAACTCATTTTCTACCTCTGTTTGAAGAAATAGATCTGAAATGTAAAAATAATAGGAAACTATATGGCGGGGGGGCCACCATTGGTCAAGGTACAGACAGATGTACAAATTCCTGTGCCATTTACTCTGCTGAAAACCAAGAGGAATTTAAAAACAGAAATAAAACAATACTGACATAATGACAGCAGTGCTGACATAATGGCAGAATCAGACCTAGAGGTTTGTATCAAATTATTGTTGTAGCCACAGCTATCAGACCTATTCATACATATACACATATACTTTTCAACATTCTGTGGAGCGCTGAGTTACATTTTATAATAGACATCAATCCAGTACGATCTCACAATCGTGGTGGCCTGTGCTAAGCAACCATAAAATTGGAGAAGTAATGTGCAAATTCTCACAAGGTTGCGGAGAAAGTTAGATTGCTCAACAGAGCTTTTATAGACATTTGGTCTGTACATGATTTAGTGTGTAAAACGGCGATCACTGTCCTTTCAGTATGGATGAACTGTAAACTGTAGTGTAACAAAATGCTAATGCATGTCATCATGTTACAGGAACAAAATAATAATAATATGTGAATGAATAATTTTAAAATGATACATATATATAGCAGGTCCTTTCCTCTGCCCCTCTCCTCCTTCAGTTTCTCACCTGGAATTCCTTCCAGGGGTGACTCCTTCTCTATAATCTGTCTCTTCTTGTCCCCAAACTCAACTGATAACTATTGCCTGTACCACCCAGAAGCCAAAGGATTAAAAAGGAATAATGTTGAAGAATGGCAGAGACAATCAACTATCCCTGACCTAACCTCCCAATGCCTATCATAGTTCATTCACACAAAACTGAAGAAATTTAGAAACATGATAAAGATACTGGGTTGTATCCAACTAAGTTCAGCTCCGACAAGACCCAACATGGAAATACAACCCTATGGAACTTTACATCAACCAGATTCAAAGCAGGAGCATACTAAGCATAAATCATACGATATTCTGTTTTACCACTATTTGACAAACATATTCTAATTCATAGCTGAGTGCAACGTAATTTGTTAAGAGACAATCATGTGTTAAGTTTCTTGCCCTTTCTTGCTAATTGTATATTAGAGAGGAATGTTACCTGACACTTTGCAGGCGCATGAAAATGGAAACGTTCACAATTACATTTTGCAGAATTATTTTTTGTTCCAGACACTTGGGGGGAAAAGAGTTCAATGGAAGGGGAACCCGTGCTAAACTGGCACCACTAAATTATAGTTTAGTAGTATTTTGTTATTATTTTACATGTGCTTTTTCCATCTTTTTCACATGCCTATCAAAGCTTCACTCACCTGGGATTTTAAAGGTTTATGAGGATGGTTGCTGGCAATGTAAGAGAGTCTGAAGCATATGAAATCTGGAAGGTTGTATTCCTTCATACAAACCTGCCCAGGTTTTGAGATATTCAGGAGATATTCTTCTCTCAGTCCCACCACCCTCACAGGAACGCTTGGTGGGGATGCGGGAGACTCAGTGGCTGCTCCCCGACTTTGGTACTCCCTCCCTATAGAAGCTGCCTCCTTGTTGCGCTTCTGCCAGCAGGTTGTAGACCTTCTTCTTCCAATAGATTTTTGGGAACTGACAACTTTAAATAAAAGGGCTGATGCCCTGCTGTTTTTATTGTTATTATCTGTATTGTTTTAAGAGATTTTTAAACTCTTTATTCATACCATATAACATGTTACATTTGTTAAAACAACAACAGCAATAATTCTAATACATGATGGCTCAGATTCAACTACTTTAGGCATGTCAATGTTTGGTGGTACCAAGCAACATCTTTTCCTTTTTCTGTTTGATCAGATGCCATGTTACAAAATCCTTCTGAATCTCCCTGCAGTTTCAAAATATGTTTGCCATATACACAGGGTGGATTTAAAATCCATTTAAATCACAATATAAATTTACAGTGGACCCTTGGGTTATGTTACCTTTGGGTAACGTAACTTTCGGGTTGCGAATGCAGCAAACCCAGAAGTGTATGCTTCCAAGTTTTGCCGCATGCGCATACGCAGAAGGGCACCTCCGGTTACGAAGATTTCGGTATACGGCCAGGCCTCCGGAACGGATCCCGTTCACAACCAGAGGTACCATTGTACTTCTAACAGTGTTTAATTGTTTTAATTATTTTAACTTCTCCGGCTACTGCGGAGCAATCTCCAGAATGTCTTTCATTCATAAACAGTAACAGCAGCCTGTCCTCACGTGGCTAGGATTAACAAACAGGGATTCCAGGGAACATGGCGTGTATTTTTTTTTAAGAAAAGGAAATCACTGCCTAAAACTGATCAGCAGTGACAAGGGAAGCTAAATTGTGATGTCATAAACCTGCCAGCCAATGGAAGGTGTTTTCAGTCTCTGCTATTTCTAGGAAAATCTTAGATTATGTTTTCTTAAAGACTATTGTGGTAATGAGGGTTTTGTTCCACTAGTTCAGGTGAGGGGGACCTAAGGCCCTCCAGATGGTACTACCCTAAAATCCCAATCATCCCTGGCCGTGCTTGCTGGGAATGATGGGAGTTGTAGTTCAGCAGCTCCTGGAGGGCCCAAAGTTCCCCACAGCTGTTCCCCACAGCTACTGAGTATACAACTGAATGCAATTTTGAACAGGAAGTACAAAATAGTAGTTTTCACACATTTTGACAGGCGTTTTAAAACAGAAATTGAGCACTCTGTGACAATTGTACAATATGACCATCATCAGTGAGGTTTACTACACATTCTTAGAAGCATAAAATATATGTCAGAATAAAAATTTGGATCATTACTGCTCACCAGTTTTAACCTCTGCAAAGGTATCCTGCTTGTGTCTATTGGTGTCCTCTCTATGACATTCACAAATCTCACTTCGGGAATAGCAATTGCACACATGACATGAGCCCACCTGTAAATAACAACAATACAAAAAAGAAAGATATGCAAACATTTTAAAGTATATACATATATAGAGAGAGAAATAGATTTCCCCACTGCATTTCTCAAATTTTATTCTTTGTATAATGGTATTTTTTTCACAAGGAATGCCATGAGAAACCATGATTTCCTCCCCAAATTGATAAACTTACACAGTATTCATACCATATAACGTGTTACATTTGTTAAAACGACAACAGTAATAATAATGGCTCAGATCCAACTACTTTAGGCATGTCAATGTTTGGTGGTACCCAGCAACATCTTTTCCTTTTTCTGTTTGATCAGATGCCACGTCACAAAATCCTTCTGAATCTTCCCGCAATTTCAAAATATGTTTGCCATATACAACTGGGCTGCTGTTTTTAAAGAAACGTAGGTCAAAGGCTCCCTTGGCATGTAAAATCAGACAAACATTTCTTTTGATTCCATCCTCATTCATACATGCCCAGTAATTTCGAAAAAGTTTGTTGAAAATATTCTAGTCCATTACTGGAAAAACTTGTTACATATTGGCTGAGCTCTAAAGAACCACATACAGAGCACTGTGCGAGCAGGGGTCCCCAACCCTTTTGGCTCTGGAAGCACTGGTGGAAATCTAAGAAACCACAGAAGATCCATCTTAGCAATGAAAAGAATGGTGTTGCTAAGACAACCACTACCCCAACAGATAAAGCACAAAACAGAAATGCAAACAATAGCCTCCGCATCCAAAAATAAAAAGCATCCCCACAACTAAACAACCCTGCAAATGTCAGGAAAGTGCCAAGGGAAGCACCTGAGGGTGTTGGGACCCCAAGAAGGAATACTGAGGACCTCATTTCCAGAGCAAGATTCACAATAGAAAGAGGGCTTTCCCTTGTGAGCTGTTATTTTTTCTCCCTTAACTTCCCTATCCTTGTTAAGTTTATATATATATATATATATTAAAAACCTTAATGAAAGCACAATAAATAAATATAAACACACATATAATGGTGTGAGATGCAGCTAAACAGAAACTGACACACACAGAATGGAAGTTGGAAACACTTTTTGTCCACACATAGGAGGATTGGATCTCGGTCACTGGTGAGAAATAAATACCATAAATATTTATTCTGAGGTCCTTTACAAGTATTGTTTGAAAATAGTTCCAGTTCTATTAGAAAACGCAGTATGAAGAGTCTTGGGGCTGCGTTCCTCGTGGCATTGAGATAATCATGCATACTGAAGAAACAGCAGAAGCTGCTTAATCCTGACGACAAGTATAACTTGCCTAGCTCCCTGATGGTTGTGTTTGATGTACCCAGCTGGCCAGCCAAGGTGTGCAGGGGGAAAACAGACTCTTGTTTAGTGGTGTAGCGTTATCCTTATGTGCAGGCACTTTTCATTATATCCTGCATAGCCTGGATATAAAAGAAAAATGAATTTTGGCCAGTGCAATGAAGCCAGCATTTTTCTCAGCCCTCTTACCACCTTATATAACAATCAAGCTTACGAAGACTTCAGAGTAACTCAAAAGTTTCCTCACTTATATTGTGACATTTTTGTTGATTTATAATAAAGGGGCTTAAACAGAAGCCAAAATAAAAATGCAGTTTATACCTTAACCTTGCAGGCTAATGCAATCTTTCTCATCGCAGCTTAGTGTGGATTTGGTGGGTTTCTCTGGTGACAAAAACCTGGCATGCAACCCAGGAGAATGGAAAATAGGACCCCAGGACATCATTGTACCAGCTGTGAAAAGAGTGGGTGGTCCTTTGTCCCTGTCTCACTACACCACGGCTCTTGTGTATTAAGAGCCTCTACCCAGGGTTGTGATTCTGTATCTGCGAATGTCTAGAACAGGGTTTTATGGGAATGGTCCAGTGACTTTGGAAATCCATTTTTTCTGGAAACTCTCTGACCATCCTTCACTGCCCACTATGTTTTCCTGTTTCTCTACATTCTGAAAAAAAGTCTTTATAAATAACTTAATATGGATTGGTAGATATTACTCATAGGAAATGTATTAAAAGAGGAAACCAGTGAGGTGATTATAGGAAATTACAGACTCCTGTGGAAAGCGATGATTTTACTATTTAAAACTGCCAGTCGAGTCAAAACACAAAAATAGTAAAACATAGTGTTGTGAAAAGAGACGAAACACGTGTGAAACATGTGTGGAAGTAGGATTCCTCTATAAACAGAAACCACTCCCACATTTTTCATTCATGATTTTTCTTTTAAGATACAATACGCACAGAAAAGATTTTGATTTTCATACATGCCCTTTGTGGGCTCTCATCGGTAGATATCAAAGAAAAATGTTGCATTCAATTTAGCTGACATTTCCTTGATCTATATTTTGAAATCTGTTTATTTCCGTCAGCACTCTGTTATGAGATACTTGATGCTTAATTAACATTTAGCTAAAAAGCTGACTGCAAAGAGATTATAATAACTATTTGCAGCTAATTTAAAATACTGGGCAGATGTATTATAAATTTATCTGTATGGCAATACCGCATTTGAGAAATAAAGACATCGATCAATATTAAGCTAGAATCCCTTGGTTCAGACATAACTGCCGCAAAGATTCCATTTGTATTAAAGCCAGAAGATAAGGTGTGTGGTACCAGGGCCCAACACTCATGCCCAACTTCATAAACCACAGTTTTTGAAGCCCAGAATGACCATCTAAACCAAGCCATGAAACATTTACACATGCCATATGACCACCTATAGAACGCTGCTCAAAAATGTTTTACCAGTTCCGCTAGTGCACTAGTGCACACATTCACATACAGATACATCTTACATGCGTACTCGCGTAATTTGAGGGAATTAGCAATCTTACTCTCAAGATCTTTACATAGACAGGATGGCATTGGCTCTGATAACTTTGCTTAGTTTGGGGACTTTAGCTTAGTGTGCTTGCTCCAGACAGAAAGCAATAAACACACTGCAGCTGTGTTTATTCATTTATAAATCAATAGAAAGTTAAAGGTGATAACAAGACAATATAAGACAATTTAAGAGCAAGGGAAGTAGTATTGTGGCTTGAAACACCATTACAGAAAAAATAAAGGAAAGAGTGGGCTAATAATGGATACATAGACTAGACCACCCTGTCCTTGCCTAGACCATCCACTTTTGTAACCAGAGATAGAGAGAAAAGACTAAAGTAGGAGAATTGCCTAATAGGGAACTCTGAAGGTGAGTCTTCAAAAAACCTCGTTTTCTTTTGGAGAAGAGGAAAGAACAGGAAGGGGGAAATGTTATATGTTAAGTAGTAGTTTACCAGCGGGAAGGTAAACGGCGTTCCGTGTGCGGCTCTGGCTCGCCAGAGCAGCGATGTCACGCTGGCCACGTGACCCGGAAGTGTCTCCGGACAGCGCTGGCCCCCGGCCAATAAATGTGAGATGGGCGCACAAACCCCACAGTCTGTCAAGACTGGCCCGTTCGGGCAGGGGTACCTTTACCTTTACCTAAGTAGTAGTTTAAAGTAGTTATCTATGATTATTTTAGTTTTGCAAGTTTTATCAGTTTTTTAAATTGATGATGATCTTATACTTGTTTTTTGAACAGTTTGGTGGATTTTTGCTTTATTTTATAATGTTAATGATTCTTATGCTCTATCAATCTTTCTAAATAAAATAAATAAAAATTAAAGGCCTTTTCCTGGCTTTCAAGAGCCAGATACAGCAAGAACAGAACAATACAGGAGACCTAAGAAATTAGAAAACTTGGAGTGTGACTATTTCCTGTCCAAATGGGGAAGGAATAGGATGGTGTTGTCAGTTTAAAACTTTCAGAGCCATCGCTGTGGCAAGCAGGGATTCTGTCAGAGAAGCGGAGCCAAAAAAACCCTCACTGGATAGAAATAATGAATTTCAAGTGGGATTCCTTTGCATGCACTTTGTGAGGGATACTTCCTATCCCTGCTAAGGCTCCAGCAGCGGCAGAGTGGCCAATTATGCTGCCGTTGAGCCCAGGTCCAGTCAGTCCCATCCTCTTGGTTTCTCTGAACTCTTCTCAGTTAAGTTCAAAGCTAGAAGTATCTCTCCCCTTCAGAATATTCCAGCTGGTATTTCTGCAAAGGGTCCTAACTAGCCCTGAAAACAAAATCACAAACACAGCTTTAAGGCAAGGAAACAAAGGAATGGTGGAAGCAAGGAAGGGGTGCAAGTTACAGCGTAAGCAAATTGAAAGAAAGAAAAAATAGTAAAGATCAGTCTCCTTGCAACTTTCCGAAGTTATGAATCAGAACTGTGTGAAGTAGTCCTGCTGACTATAATTGAACCAGAGAGGTGTGGAACAACCTTCTGGATAGAAGGCTGAACCAAGTGGGGGCGTCCTGTCGATAATAATAATAATAATATATTTATATCCCACTCATCTGGCTGGGTTTCCCCAGCCACTCTGGGCAGCGTCCAACAAAAGATTAAAGTAAAGGTACCCCTGCCCGTACGGGCCAGTCTTGACAGACTCTAGGGTTGTGCGCTCATCTCACTCTAGAGGCCGGGAGCCAGCGCTGTCCACAGACACTTCCGGGTCACGTGGCCAGCGTGACAAGCTGCATCTGGCGAGCCAGCACAGCACATGGAACGCCATTTACCTTCCCGCTGGTAAGCGGTCCCTATTTATCTACTTGCACCCGGGGGTGCTTTCGAACTGCTAGGTTGGCAGGCGCTGGGACCGAACGACGGGAGCGCACCCCGCCGCGGGGATTCGAACCGCCGACCATGCAATCGGCAAGTCCTAGGCACTGAGGTTTTACCCACAGCGCCACCCGCGTCCCTTTAACAAAAGATTAAAAGTACATTAAAACACCAGTCATTAAAAACGTCCCTAAACAGGGCTGCCTTCAGATGTCTTCTAAATGCCATATAGTTATTTTATCCCCTTGACGTCTGATGGGACGGTGTTCCACAGGGCGGGCGCCACTACCAAGAAGGCCCTCTGCCTGGTTCCCTGTAACTTCGCTTCTCGCAATGAGAGAACCGCCAGAAGGCCCTCAGAGCTGGACCTCAGTATCCAGGTAGAACAATGGGGGGTGGAGACGCTCCTGTCCACCCAGTCATGGGGAAAGTTATTGTTTAACCTCGCTCTTAATCTGAACTGCTGCCCCTTTCATAAAGATCCAAGCATCTACCTGATTGATGTTTCAAAACAAAAGGCAAGGGTGGGAAGTTCCTGGAATATCCAGAGCATAAATTGTTAAGTGTTATTCAACAGGGTGAAAGTCAACCAAGAGGAGGTTTCTGCCCATTCAGACTGTCTTTAACACTGCTAATAATGAAAGGGCTTGAATTAGAGAGCTTTTAAATGGAAGTCTTTTTGGAAATACACACTTTTCCTGGAGGAAATGACTGAAGAATGCCACAAAAATAGCACTGAATTAGTGGTACAGATTTTTCTACAACTGAACAAAAAGGTTCAGGGATCACCAGCCTTTGGGAACCATGGCCACATTTGCAAACCGGTGAAAACTTTTGTGGGGATCACAAACAACAACAATAGCTGGTTACAAACAAATGCTTCTTTTGAGTCTAATTTCAAAAAGGGGAGGAAAGACCTGTGGTTACCTGGGAAAGTCTGTGCAGGTACCATGTTGGTAAAGCTTCCTTTAGTTCCATCATTTGCTAAACTAAAACATTGCTCTATTTGACTACAGAATATTGGTCTTACAAAGAGTATGGTGTCAACTGCAGAGCTATTTTCTGAGTCTATTGTAAGTAATAGTAAGAAAACCAACCAGCTTGAGTTCCAGAGTTATTGTAAATTGATTCAGATTGATTATTTTGTTAATAAATGCTCATTTCTATCAAAAGTTTAGTGATACCACATTAACTACCATAATCACAGAATTCCAGAGCTAAAGAAAAATAAGTTGAACATGAGATAAAACTGTAAGACTTGCCCATGCAAACAATGACAAATGAGCTTTCATTTCCTTCCTTTATATTGTCATCAACAAAAGCTGAGTGTGGAATATTTAAGCATGAGAGGATGATAAAAACAAAACTTGCACATTAGCTGACAAAATGCATTTAAAAAGCAGCAGCAACCTAACTTAGCAACTTAATTGGAAGCTACCTGTACCTTTCAGTTGGAGAAGAGAGGTCCATATGTTAGCTCATTTTTGTAGAGATAAAAGAATACTGTACGTAAATTACATTTTGAAGCTGTCTTTGTCTAAGCCTGCTAACTGAAATTTAAAACCCAGAACTAAAAGTGGAGTTTGCAAGGAAAGGTAAGTAACACAGCAGTGATCTTTTCTTTAAGTTTCCACAGCCATTTCTAAAACCCAGTTAAAACCCACTTCTCTTTGACAGAAAGGCTAATCAAAATAATACAAAATTGCACCAACAGGTTTTTGGGAAAAATGTGTTACAACCATTCTTCAGAGGTGCCAAACCGTACACAAATGATGGTGGCAACAAAATTATGAGATTTTTTTTTAAAAAAAAATTAGGGTGGGTGCACATGTAGCTGATACATGACAACCACATATTGATATTGAAGCAGAGAAAGGACAAGAGTTCCCTGAGTTCCCATCTGGGAGCTTCAAAATACAGCTGATCCGTGCAAAAAGTTGGGCACTGCAGCACTGACTGAAAGCCATAGTTTCATCTGAGAATTTTCTTTGCAGCCGGGCTGCAAAGGAAGAACAACCAGGAAGGCATTTAAGAGTGTGCCCCCCCTTCTTTAATTTGAAGATGGGTCACCTGACATCATGGTGACATCAGGTAATCGAGAGGAGTCATCCACCTGTCAAAATGGTCCACCAGGATGGGGAAACACAAAATTTGGTTCCCAAGCCCAATCCTGCTCCACCCCCCGTGCTTTGCTGTAGAATTCACTTACTTTCTGTTGGTAGTCTGCTTGAGCGCTCCACCTCTCAAATTACACAGACAGCATTCCTACAAAAGAAATTTTAAAAAAGAGAGAATTAATCTAAATTAGCTAAAAACTATTGTTACACACCTGGATGTAAGGTATAAAAAATTAGGAGTGTAATTGACTGATTCTTGGGGGGGGGGGCTGAATTTTGTCATATTAAGCTCCCTGGTACTGAGGTACCCAAAATGTTTTAAAATAAGGTCCCTGCAGAAAGATGGTGAGTGTTGTTGTTTTTTGTTTTGTTTTTGAGAATTTAGCAAGCCAGGGGCATTCTTCTAAAGGCTGAAAACCGCATATAGTAAATGAAAGGTATAGTAAATGAAAGGTAAAGCCTACGTGAAGCCAAAGCTTACAAGGGAGGATACTAGTCAATTTCCAGAGAAATCTATACAGAATCGTTTTCCAGAGAAATCTATACAGAAGAAGAGATCACTATAGTGCATCTCTTGTACTATGCTACAAAGGAAGGGAGAAATGATATAGGTTGGGAGGGTAGGTAGAAGATTAAGTTACTTAGCAGGTTTGGATGGAGAGTGGTGATTTTTATTTAATTTATGCAGGGAGAGAAAGAATGGGTGACACAAGCACTGAATAAGGGGCAGGCAAAAGGTTATGGAAGAGAAGTGAAATATGGACACACGTCTAAGGGCTTTGATCTGTTTCACAATGAATGAGCAAAAAAGTTTGGTAATGTGGCATATTAGACACAAAGCAAATGATTAGGATCTCTCATGATTTTTTTTTTAAAAAACAACATAGGCACCAGAGGTTGAAAGGTCAAATCAAGACAATGTCATTTTGGGAAGGATATTTACCGTATTTTTCGCACCATAGGGCGCACTGGACCATAGGGCGCACCCAGTTTTTAGGGGGGGGGAAATCAAGGGGAAAAAATATTTTCCCCCCCCCCGATCCCAAAGAGCAGCGTACAGGCTGCGCACAACCTCTCCCTGCCGGAGGGGTTGCGCGCGGCTATGGAGCAAGCCAAGGCAGGGGGCGGGATGGATCCCGCTCGCTGTTTTGGTTTCCCCTTTAGCCCCGTGCAGCCTCTCCTTGCCAGGAGACGCTGCGCAGGGCTTTCCTGGCTTTACTGGGAGGTGGGGGGATTCTCTCGCAAAAGCCCGCAGAAGCCGCGCAACCCCTTTAAAGAGATCGCGGCTTCTCCTGGCTTTTCTGGGAGGTGGGAGAAGGGACTGATGCGGCCAGTCTGTCCCTTCTCCCTCCTGTGGAAAAGCCCGCAAGAGCGCACGGAGCTTGTGTGCAGCTCTTGGGGGCTTTTCCCGCCTGCCTCCCCCCTGCATTCGCTCCATAGGACACACACACATTTTCCCTTGCTTTTTAGGAGGGAAAAAGTGCATCCTATGGTGCGAAAAATACGGTATTCTACCCCATGTTCTTCTGATAATACTCCCCCTGCAGTAGTTACCTGGATTTTCCCCTCCCTGGCAGTTTTTTTGGATTTAACGTCTCCCCTTCCACTAGTTCCACATACTCATTCTGATTTATCTGCCAGGAAGTGCTATTAATGTTTGAGGAAATAGCAGGCAATCCTTATCAGAGATTTCTTACATCACATCTAGTTCTATCAAATGGCTATGGAATGAAGTTTTTCCATGTTGGCCAACCATATAGGTGCAATATTTACATCTTCCTTAGAGCTGGCAGACCTAAAGGAGTTTAAGGGTTCTATTAACAGAGCCAGAGTTGCACATCGATAAGCACAGCTGATTTCTCTTTTTTGAGTATTAATTCTTAAGTGGTTGGTGCTTTTCCTTATGGGTGCCAGCTGCAGGAGCAGGAGATTTATTCCACTTGTGTTTTCTAGAGTATCACATTCTTACAGCCTACCTCTTAATTTTATCCAGTTGGGTGCCATTACCTCCTTACCTAAATTTTGCTTTGGGCTTCAGCCTTGTCTTATACACTTGGCCACAGGGAAAGCAGCAGTAGTAACTAAGCCTAAAAGAACTGATCTAATGAGAGGGATTTCTCCAAATTGTATGTGAAAATAGGAAATTCAGTTTTCATGCAGCCTTGTGCACCCAATAGCCCTTTGCTATATCTAAAAACAAACAAACCAACAACCTGTATACAAATGAAACATATAAAAACTGCAATCCTATACCCACTTTCTTGGAAATAAGATCCATTAAACTCAGTGGGATTTATTTTCAAATAGGGTTGTGCTGTAAGTGTAGATACATTGCTCAGCAGAGGAAAAAGAGCTGGATTTTCTTCTCACTACCTGTAACTTCTAAGAGATACTGAAAACCATATAAGGCATTAACGAACCTGTGACTTGAACCAATACTATCATTCCATGTTTAAGCCACATGGTAAACATAATTATTCTAGATTATGCTTTTCATGTTGCTAACTTTAAAACACCAATTCTTGTTACGTTGCTTCAGCCGCTGTAAGTCATCCCGCATTCCTCTGTTAGTCCCTCTCAAATATTTGCAGGTTCTTATCACATTCTCTTGTTATCTCCTTTCCTCCAAGCTGTATGCAGTTAAACTCCCCTAGCTATCCATGAACAGAGCCATTTTTAATCCTTCCTTAATATTTGTTGCCCTTCTATGTATTCTCTCTCTTCTATCTAAGTCGTTATCATAATGAGGTGCTGTAATCCATATACAGGTGTAAGCTCTAGTGTAGCCATACTGAAACTCTGCTGAGAAGCATTATGCTTTATCACTGCTGCATCAGCATTACGATTCATACACTAGTGGAGAAGCTTCTGAGCAAGACAACAGGAAAGAAGCTAGTTTCTCAACTAGTTGTCTGTTACAGGCATTATTAAAGATGTGCAATTCTCAGGGTTAGTTGAGATGCTTGAAATCCCACTATGCAAAAGTCACCAAATGAAAGAATATTATTTTTGCAGTTACAGGCGCCGCTTCCCTGTGCCAATACATGTCATAACAATCTACATTCTGCCCTCTACACTCCTTTGAAATTGCTCTCACTAAAATAATAATAATAATAATAATTTTTTATTTATACCCCGCCCTCCCCAGCCAAGGCCGGGCTCAGAGCGGCTTACAAGCAATAATAAAAACAAGATGAGTGAATTACAACTTAAAAACAAAAATAAAATACAACATTAAAATATTAAAATGAAGCCTCATTGCAGGAGAAGGAAAAGAAAAAAGGGGGGGAGGGAATCAAATTGGCTCCAATCCAAAGGCCAGGCGGAACAACTCTGTCTTACAGGCCCTGCGGAAAGAAATCAGATCCTGCAGGGCCCTGGTCTCATGAGACAGAGCGTTCCACCAAGTTGGGGCCAGTGCTGAAAAGGCCCTGGCTCTGGTTGAAGCCAATCTAACTTCCTTAGGGCCTGGGACCACTAGGGTGTTGTTATTTATGGACCTTGAGGCTCTCCGTGGGGCATACCAGGCGAGGCACATAGATCTCCTCACCACTAAACCACGAGGTCTTTACCACATCCGCCAGACCCTCAAAGTGTCCCTATTTTCCGAGGGACATCCCTGATTCAGAGAAGCCATCCCAGTTTCTGATTTGACCCTGAAACGTCCCTTAGGATGTTCCTTAGTAAAGGTAAAGGGACCCCTGACCATTAGGTCCAGTCATGACCGACTCTGGGGTTGCGGCGCTCATCTCACTTTACTGGCCGAGGGAGCCAGCATTTGTTTCTCAGCAGACAGTTCTTCCAGGTCATGTGGCCAGCATGACTAAGCCACTTCTGGCGAACCAGAGCAGCGCACGGCAACGCCATTTACCTTTCTGCCAGAGTGGTACCTATTTATCTACTTGCACTTTGACATGCTTTTGAACTGCTAGGTTGGCAGGAGCAGGGGCTGGGCAACGGGAGCTCACCCCATCACAGGGATTCGAACCGCCAACCTTCTGATCGGCAAGTCCTAGGCTCTGTGGTTTAACCCACAGCGCCACCTACGTCCCTTTAAGATGTTCCTTAGAATGTCCCTATTTTCACTGGAGAAATGTTGGATGGTGTGGATTTATCCAACTCCTGAGCTGTCTGGAAGCAATCCTGTATAGGGAAGGTTTTTAAATGTTTAATGTTTTATTATGTTTTTATATATGTTGGAAGCCGCCCAGAGTGGCTGGGGCACTGTGTGTGTGTCGGGCAAATGTATTTTGTATGCTTGGAAGACTAGAAGTGACAGATTACGTATCCAGTTAATTGTGTATTAAGGCAACCTACCTCTGCCACCCATGACAAAAAGCCCTGACCTTCGTAATTGATATCAGTGTCAGATAAGTGCTCCTAAAAGGTGCATCCTTTTCAAGTGCTGCAGAATAGATTCAGTTTTCTCTACAAGTCTATCTTATCAGATCAGGTCAGAAGGTCATCTCCTCATCAAGCACATGCTATAGTGATTATATCTGAGCATAATCTTCAACTTAAATAGCCTCATTAAAAGCTATGAAGTTTATGGAGTGTAAATGTGCAGAGAGTCTATTAAAATGAGCACACACAAAAAAAACAAGTAAGCATGATTCTCACAGCAAATTGATTTTTTTATATTTTTTTTGTCAATTGTTTTTCTGGCAGCTGCACGAGAAGAAAAATTCAGAAACCATCCTAGTGATGAAATATTTTCTGTGTCTTACTATATTCTATTAAATAAATAAGCAGTCTTTGGGGTTTTCTTTGAGGGGGGCCCTCCAACAGCCTACCAATTGTGTGTATTTGCCTACAGCATGGAATGAAATTTTATGGATCTGTTATCACTTTCTGTAAACAGGTTTGCAGTGGAAAAGCTGACATAACCTTAAATATAGTAGACAGAAGGACGTTTTCACAAGGTTGTCCCCACTGACTTCATTCTGCTAGAAATGGTGGTAATTCCACTGGTATTTTCAGAAGGGTGTGTGTGTGTGTGTGTGTTTAAGAAAGATTACATAAAAATTGTCTTAAACTCTTTGTTTAAAATGTACAATTTCTTGTTTTAACCCATATTCTATGTGGGCTGAAAGTCAGTCTCATCTTCTGCAAGTGAAGAAAGAAACAGAGTAGTTTCAAACAGTCAGTCCTGACACATGTCAATTGGGTCCCTTTAATAGCATAATTATTATGCCTTTCAAAAAAAAATCAATACATTTGAAGCATTTCTGTTAGAATAAGCAGGAAGTAATGCCATACTAGAGAAAGGTAGCATATGATCTGTTCTTAACAATATATGGCCATCTGTCTAAAAATTTAACTCGATACCATTCTCATAGCTTAGAATTCTTTAGGAGATTTGTTGTACATCAGTGTTTCTTTGACGACAACACTGTATGTCCTTATCAGAAACTTACATTTTAGCAGTAAAGTAAAAAACAAAAAAAACCCTCTTCCTCCAAATTATGTTCATTTATACATTATCAACATTTCTGATGCTGAAAATACAGTCAAAAGGAGAGCGGGATTGCATGGGTAACCAGTTTGGAAAGCATTCTGTATGTGTTTTCCTCGGATTCTCACTGCATCTGCATCATACCACAATTCTGAGAATTCTTATTAATTACATTTCTACTCTGCCCTTCATCCAAAGATCACAGGGTGGTTTAAAACATAAAAACACAAAATGCATAATGAATGAGAATAATATCCCACACGCATTTAAAAGGCTACTGATTGTTTGACAGCCAAGGCCTGGTTGAAGAGAAATGCTTTCACCTGGCACCTTAAGATACGTCATGGTGGTGCCGGGTGAGCCACCCTGGGGAGAGCATTCCACAAAGGGGAAGCCACTGCAGAAAAGGCCCATTCTTGTGTTGCCCTGAGCTGCTTTACTAGGGGTCAGCAAACTTTTTCATCAGGGGCCGGTCCACCGTCCCTCAGACCTTGTGGGGGGCTGGACTATATTCTGAAAAATATAAATACCCTGCAAGCCGGTCCCACAGCTGTCTCCAGACCTGGAGGAGGAACGCACTCTGCACGCGCCCAGGAGCGTGTCTCGGCGCCAGCGTCGCCACCTGCCCAGAGCTGTCTGTGGCTTCAGATTGGCTGCAGGAGCTTCCTGCAGCCAATCCGAAGTTGCGCCAGTGTCGCTACCCGCCCAGAAGCCGTGCCAGCGTCGCAGAAGTCAGTCCCCGCACGGCGAGGAGTCTTCAGCGCGCGGGGACTCACCGAGCGGGTAGCAGAGACTGGGGCCAGATTTATGAGCCTGGGGGGGGGCATCCCGCCCCTGGGCCTTGGTTTGCCACCCCTGTGCTTGACTGTCCTAACTGGGATTCATGCCAGTTTACCTATTTTCCCTTCCCACACGGAGTAAAAGCCAAGATTCTTTTTCTTTAGTCAGTGGAAAAGGTGAGACTCTTCTGTATGAAAAGCCATTTTTGCAAAAATTTCTTCTGTCCCTCCATCGTACTGCTAAAAAGCTAGTTGATGCATACAGTTGTTTGCCCCAGTACCAAATTAGGAGCCATCTGAGGATCTTTTGAGAATGACTGGAAGCTGATAGGCTGAAGTCTTTTTTAATACTCTTCTCAAAATTAGAATGGGGATTTTATTTTTAGAATTCTGTTTTATTATAGGCATTGTTCCCTTACTATTTTAAGGAGCTGAAGATGTTTTGCTTATATTCACCATTTCGTACCTTCTGCTCGGTATCTTGAAGAGCAAATGATTTTTTTTTTATTTTTTGAAAAGAGCTAAGGACATTAAAGGTAGTGGTTCTTTACTTTAACCATGTGGCTGATTTTCAGTCACTTGGTTATATTTAGCATAATTAGCTTCTTATATTTTTACTTTCCTCTAAGCATTTTAGCTTTGTGAAATAAAACTAAGGCGCTCGCTGTTTGAGCAGTGTGCCAGAAGGACACTTTCAATCCTACATGTTGTACAGTATGCAACATTCCCTCAAATGTCAGTCATTATTCTTCCTGACTTTACTAGCAGTTTCTGCTCAAAATGTTTTAAGATTAATGAGGCATTTATTCTCAATCAAGAAGCTATGTGAGGATATAGTTTCGCATTCAAGTGCAAGACAGATGAATTATTAAACCTCTTTGGGTCTTTTCATTTCTTGGGATGATGCATCCACCTTTTCTGTTGTTGTTTAAGCGGCGCCATAACAAAGATGGATTCAATGTCACTCTTCTTCTGTCTCAACTATTATTATTAGTCACACAGCAAATAGTGCAGAGTTAACATAAAAATGTGCATAATCTTATGAGTGGGTGTGACACATCCTGAATGATGCAGGAGTTGAAATGAGGTGTTGCAAGCTTTGCCGAAGGGAATGCCTGGGGTGATGGCTATAGGAAGTCAAAGTACTCAATCATAGGTAACTTTGGCATTCTGCTTATCTGCAGCTGTCACTTCTAAAATGAACACGAACAGGAAGAGGAGTAAGGGTTAGAAAGCAATGCTTCTGTAATTGTATTTGATCCTACATATCACGAGTGGTGCTACACACTTGTCTACTGTGATCTCAAGATTTACCTCCTGCCTTTCCAGTCTGCATCTGTGCGATGCAAATTCAAAACTGGCTAGCACTCATTGAGCTAATTATAGCCTCTAATCAAGTCATTGTTCTTTGTCCAACAGAAGGATAAATATTTCCTTGAAAGCAGGAGCTGATTGCACCAATTCAGATCTCCCTGTTCTTCCTGATGCTACGTTTGCTGGAGGAAAAATTTCGAATGCAATATAAATCTACAGATTTATGTGATTCCAAGGACTGAGTTTAAATCTCTTGAAGTTCATGATGTCAGCCCTTTCGAATTGTGTAGTAGAGTTTTAGACTATAAAAGCAGGTCTTAAAATGACTTTGGTATCTTCGCTGGCAAAACTGAGTATTTTGACTGACCAGAAGGTCATTGATCTGCATGCGTTGCTAGTGTGATCAGAAAGCTTTGCTATAGCTTGAACTAATAAGTCTGTTTATAAAACTGGATTGCATGTGCTACCAACAGCAAGGGGGGGAAATAGTTGTTTGCTTCTAGGGCCGAGGAAACATTTTTTTCTACCTGTTTCCAACATCTGTGCTTTTTGTTGCTGTTAGTTTGTGGATTTTTTACTTCCTTGTTCTTCCCCTTAAATATGTCTCGGCTACAAATATTAAGGGACGCGGGTGGCGCTGTGGGTTAAATCACAGAGCCTAGGACTTGCCGATCAGAAGGGCGGTGGTTCAAATCCCCACGATAGGGTGAGCTCCCGTTGTTCGGTCCCTGCTCCTGCCAACCTAGCAGTTCAAAAGCACATCAAAGTGCAAGTAGATAAATAGGTACCACTCTGGTGGGAAGGTAAACGGCGTTTCCGTGTGCTGCTGTGGTCCACCAGAAGCGGCTTAGTCATGCTGGCCACATGACCTGAAAGCTGTACGCCGGCTCCCTCAGCCAATAAAGTGAGATGAGCGCCGCAATCCCAGAGTCGGCCACGACTGGACCTAATAGCCAGGGGTCCCTTTACCTTTACAAATATTAAGGTTACTCTTTATTCACAATGGTGATTCATATGTGTAATGCCTGAAATAACCTGTGCCATTGTGGTATTATAAACTAAAGAGATACAGGGTCACAGTACTTGGACAACTTTCTTTTGTTAAACAGATGACTAGCTAGTGGGAAAGGATGAGCGACTGATGTTTTCTCAATGGCAGGTTATCCTTTGGAGATAACTGGAGATCTTTCAAATCTGAACATTGAGGGTTTTGAGACACCTCACCTAAGAGAGGAGTGTATGAACGTAGATAGGTGCATTGTGTGTGTGTGAGAGAGAGAGAGAGAAAGAGAGGGAGAGGGAGAGAGAGAAGCAACAGGAGCTCTTTTGACACTGTAAGAGAGAGGCACAATATTTGCTGAAAGCACCTTGGAGCATATGATGTCTCTCTCTCTAGGGATCTGATGAGAGGTGGTAGGCCTGGTAGGAACATTGTGCTGCTTGCCTCAACCTATGCTCCACCTATATTTGTGTTAGTTTTATATATATATATATATATATATATATATATATATATATATATATATATATATATATATATATATATGCTTTCGTAGATTTTCACGGGTATAGGAATGCAGGTTTTGGTGTCTTCGGGTGTCTTCCCGTGTAAGAGTCGGGGTGTCTGTGCGACGTTTCGACGAGGTCTCACTCGTCATCTTCAGGCTGGTGCTTTCGGCTTCTTGTTACTGGAACAGAGCAGAGTCTGGTGTTTGAGTTCCTATAAATACTGTTGAGGGGTGTGGTGTATAGCCTCCAACGTTCTGGGTAGAGAGGAAGTTCCTAGATTAGAGTGCCTTTTCTTCTTTTGTTCCTTAATTACTTGAGGGATATCTTGGGTGATTTCATGAGTGATATTCTGAATATCACTGGGTGGGTCATTAATTACTTGAGGGATATCTTGGGTGATTTCATGAGTGATATTCTGAATATCACTGGGTGGGTCATTAAGTGTAGATTAGTTGCTAAAGCTCTCGTGTCTTGACCTCTTGAGCTTGTGAAGAGTTTTTCTGAGAAGATGGCTGTGCTGCATTTAGTTGTGCTCTGGCTTGGCTTCGTGTATAGGGGCGAGCTATGGTTTTGTGCCTTGTGCCAGCCAGATCTGTGTAGGGATTGCAGGGGGGTGCAGCATCCGGAGGTGCCACTATAGTTTGGTTGCTGGATGGAGTCTGTAAGATATCCCTCAAGTAATTAATGACCCACCCAGTGATATTCAGAATATCACTCATGAAATCACCCAAGATATCCCTCAAGTAATTAAGGAACAAAAGAAGAAAAGGCACACTAATCTAGGAACTTCCTCTCTACCCAGAACGTTGGAGGCTATACACCACACCCCTCAACAGTATTTATAGGAACTCAAACACCAGACTCTGCTCTGTTCCAGTAACAAGAAGCCGAAAGCACCAGCCTGAAGATGACGAGTGAGACCTCGTCGAAACGTCGCACAGACACCCCGACTCTTACACGGGAAGACACCCGAAGACACCAAAACCTGCATATATATATATATATATATATATATATATATATATATATATATATATATTTCAAATAGCAAATTTAACTAAGAAGAAAAACATGTATTCTTTCTTTTGCTAAATTTACACGTGTACCGCATATTTATATATTAACAAACAATGGAGCACAAGGTACGTTTCCAATTATCTCTCTCTCCAAAGGAAGCCACACACTGGTACTGCTGCCCTCCAGAACTTCTCACTGCTTGGACATGGAGTGGAAGAAGCATGAAACAATGGCTTCCACAAATAAGCTGGAGAGGGTAGGCAACCATGCACTAATGAGAAAGGGTCCCCATGTTTATTGGTTCCGGATCCAGTCTAACAAACAATAGATAGTAGCATAAATCATCCTTGAATTTGAGGTTCCAGCATTAAAACAAGTGACCCTAAGGCCATATTAAGTATACAACATCTCTCCAGGGCTGCGTACTAATTTGAGAAGGCAAAAACCTTGTTAGTCAAGACAGATCTGGGTTCATGACAGCCCTTACCACGCTGAACATATTCAGACTGCCCACACAATGAAACTCATTTTAATTGTCGTTGCTAATGCTGAGGCGCCACACCTGTCCCTTCACTGAAAGAAAACCGGCAAACTTGTTGCTAAAGCAGCCGTGCTGTCTAACTCTGTTCACTGAACTGAACTGATAATTACGTTCTGACTTAAAAGACACCCTGTCAGTTCCCAGGATTGACTTTTGCCATTCCCCCTCCCCTTTACACCCACCCGCAACTCTGCAGGAGCTGCAACAAAAGCAGTTTTATAAGTCCTGGAACTTCTGATTGCCTGATAAGGAACCTTTCACAATTTTCTCTGGTGGCCAGCAAGAGAGGAAAAATTCAATTTTGCCTGGAAAGAATGCCTACCCTGCTAAAATGAAAACATATTACAGATACAGAAATTGACTCTGGGCACATTTTAATAGCAATTCACCAAGCAAACACTGAACTACCTATATATGTGAATCACTATTTTTGTAATAATCTGTTCCAAATTGGTATTTGCCATTTTATTTCCCTGCCTTGGTTAATATGCACACCATATCTGCTACCTGCTGTTTTGTTCTTTACCAACAGCTACAAGGAATCTAAAAAAATAGGGGGAGAAACCTGCTTACATTATCTACTCCTCCAACCTGTTCTCTTTTATTTTTCATAAAATAGTAAGAAATTACACTGGTGTGAGAAGTAACAATATATTCTACTATGGTGAGGCTGATGGGAGGTGAGAGGAAGTCAAAATGTATGTATTTTGAAAAACTTCTCTATAGTCTTTCTTGCTGATGTTTGGCAATGTTCCCAGTTCAAGTAGGAGACAGGATGGCCATCAAAAAGTCTTAGAGAGTTTGGGGTGGGGAGTGCTGGTTAAGGAAAGCCATGGGAACACAAGATTATTATTACAAAATAGGAAATGCTAGAACTGGAAAAAGAGCAAACCCTTTAATTTCTGGGCTGTCATCAGGAATTGCCCATATCTTTTCATTACTCTTGGGGCTAGGAATTTGTTTGTTACAAGCTGAATGAAAGCTGAATTCAGTGCCCATCTTGCAAAGAATCTCTGAAAATTGTACATACACAGACTTGCACATGATTGATTCTCTTATAATTTATCAAGTTAAGAAAAAAATTCACTCAACATATACACAAGGGAGAGTTTTGTGCCACCAACCCCTCGGGGAATAGGGAGATGTCTCATTTAGGCTGGAGATAGATTAGAGTGTCTATCTCCCCCGAGAGCAGAAAGTGGTATGGTAGAAGTAATGTTGACTGCAGTGTGCACACTCATCCTATTTATGTATACAGTCAAGTGGTTTTACAGAGTTTTGTGGTAGTTGGACCACCTGTTCATTCATGCATTGTCATGCACCAGAGTCTGAATAAGACTTACAATATAAATAGGCAACATACTTCAATCAATTAAATAAAAAAAAATATGAAACAGATAATCAGCTGTACCAAGGCTCATAATCAGCTGTATTCCAAAACTCATCATCAGATGATGGGAAGTTTTGCTTCCGCACATTTGCTTCTGTACATGAGTCTGGCAAACTGCTCTGAGCTGAAACATTCTTTCCTAGAATGTTCAGTTCACATTGAGTTCATGAAACATACCCTGACCTGTTCTTAAAGCATGGTTGACCACATCTTTGGAATACAATAGTTATGCCCTGTTAAGTTTTGCTATATCAATCACTAGTTATAGTTTAAGTCTTGCTATATCAATCATTAGTAATTGTTTAATTACGAGGTCTTCATGCCTGTCCAACTCTGTGTTCCTTTTCCCAACCTTTAATCTATTGATGATTAATGTCTTATATGCAACCCTTGCAATGTATTTGTGTTAACCAATCAGCAACAAGCACATACGTGGCAATGCTGTAATATTCAATAAAAGGGACTCCCCGAGACATGCTCGGGAGATGCCTCCCATATGACACTTGTCACTCGTCTGTCGTTTATTTCAACCCAACAATCATATAAAGATTTTTTAAAAAACAAAACAAATTCTTCTTGACTTCCCATCCCTCCTTGCTTTTTGTTGCTCCTTTTTATTAGCTGCTTTAGAACACATTTTTATTATCTAAGCCCTGATCTCATTAGCGCCCACTCTGTGGAACACCCTCTCTTCAGATGTGAAGGAAATAAGTAGCTATCCTATTTTTAAAAGACATCTGAAGGCAGCCCTGTTCACGGAAGTTTTTAATATTTAACGCTGTATTGTTTTTAATACTTGATTGGGAGCCACCCAGAGTGGCTGGGGAAACTCAGCCAGATGGGCAGGGTATAAATAATAAATTATTATTATTATTATTATTATTATTATTATTATTATTATTATTATTATTATTAATTTCAGCACTCCACTGCTTATATTTCAATTCCTGCCTGCGACTGCATGTATGGATGTATGGATGATAGTTTGATAGTTTGATAGTTTGATAGTTTGATAGATAATCTATCAATGGTATATGATGTATGTAATAATATACGTCCTGTTTATTATTTATGCTCCGCCCATCTGGCTGGGTTTCCCCAGCCACTCCAGGCAGCTTCCAGCAAAATATTAAAATACAATAATTCATAAAATATTGAAAGTTTCCCTAAACAGGGCTGCCTTCAGATATCTTCTAAAAGTCAGATAGTTGTTTATTCGTTGGCATCTGGTGGGAGGGCGTTCCACAGGGCGGGTGCCACTATTGAGAAGGCCCTCTGCCTGGCTCCCTGTCACTTGGCTTCTCGCAGTAAGGGAACCGCCAGAAGGCCCTCGGAGCTGGACCTCAGTGTCCGGGCAGAACAATGGGGGTGGAGATGCTCCTTCAGGTATACTGGGCCGAGGCCATTTAGGGCTTTAAAGGTCAGCACCAACACTTTGAATTGTGCTTGGAAACGTACTGGGAGCCAATGTAGGTCTTTCAAGACCGGTGTTATGTGGTCTCAGCGGCCACTCCCAGGCATCATGTATATGATGCATATTTTGCTCTAGGAGGCTTAGTTTGGTCAAAATTGAATATAGGCTTCCAGAGTTAATGTTAAATACATTACTTCTGGTAAATGAGCCACTATAGCCACTGGAGGGGCTGTGAAAATATGTGCCCCAGGCTTTGTAGACTCGTCTACCCATGTACTATCTGAAACCATTGGCTGCTAGATGTGAAATCTTTTTCAACTCTCTTACCCCACAACTAGAAAGTAAGTTTAGGATTGAAACCTCAGTTGCTGCAGAGTCCATTTCTGTTCCTGTGACAGGAAGGTTTCAATTAGCGGTTTCACAACATTTTTTAAAACAATAGCAGATGGGCACTCATTTCCATTAAAAAATAAAAGAAAAAAAGGTGATGAAATCAGCAAGTATTAAAGCTTTCCCATTCGCTGCAGGAAGAGAAACTGAGGTTGAAAACATGGTTCACTCTATATCCAGTCTGCTCCCACCACTGGTTTGGGAAGTAGTGTACACATGATAACCACATTCCACATCTGTCCTGTAATTTCTTATGAAATATCGCATTTCTCCCAGCTTCCATCCAAATTGAGAAAACAAATGACCTGGCTGCATTTTAAACTGTTAATATCTGCACAGCCTGACACCGTGACAATTAGAAAAGGCTGTTTAAGGGACAATTAAGAAGCTATTCATTGAAAGCTTCTATTAAGAAGCCATTTCCTCAGCATGCATGTATTTGATCAGCCCTCTGCTGCCGACAATATCTGTCTGTATGGCACACTGTGGTCAGAACAGGGCGAGATGATGTCTAGGAAGTTTGTTGGATGAATGGCCCTGCAAGAGTAGATTACCTGCAGCGTTAACACAGCAATAGTTTTTAGTCTGGTACTCTGGTATCTGTACATTTGGCATCCACTCTGATCAAGTACATGCATGCTGATTGTCCCTAAAATTTCAATCAACCCCCGTAGAGACAAGGGCAGATATTATCAGTAGTCCCACTTTTCAGGGTGACATGCCTCTGCAGTATTGAAAGAAGTTGTGCAGTGTTCAGCAATTAAACAATGATGTCCCATGCCAAGGCAGATGAGAAGTACCAGGAAGTTCTGCACCTTCTTTGTCCGTCTGGCAGTGGCAGCATTACAGCTGATAGAAAAGCCTGAAGGGGCAAATGATTCGTTTCTGATTTTTTCTCTCCAGATAAGAGATTAATTGTCGGTTGTTTTCTCTGTTGACATTATACCACATATCTTATTTACCACGTACTAGTATGCAATCAGAAATTCAATTTAAACCATAACAAGATAGTTAAAACAGAAATAAGAATTTTTCTCTCAGCTATGGTTGGCAGAATGCGCTTTTATGTCCCTTTCACATACGATCAGGAGGTTTAGTTGGGTCTTCACTGTGAACAACAACTAAATAAAATGCATAACTTACTGCTGTCCAGGCTCCTCTTTTGCATCGAGAACATAGCCATCTATCATTGATTTCATGGGAAGGAACACCATAGCAACCTATAATAAGAGAGAGCTAGGATGATAAACAGATTCTGTACTTCATTATCTTTCTAGCTAAACAGACAAGCTAGCTATTAAAAAAAGATACTACATTTGCATAGTGTGTGATTAAAAAAAGTAAAGAACGAGCATTTCTCCAACAGTAAGCTTAGCAGTTATACTGGCTGCTGGAAGGTCACCTATGCTACCAACAGTTCTCATTCCTAAAACCAGCACTGTTATCTTTAACAATCTTTTCACTATGCTAGACTGGCAGCTTTGAAATCCCAATTACTTTTCCAGGTGGTAAAATACAATCTGAACACTGCAGCAATAACTCTCCATAACAGAGAGCTGGTGTAGCATGGTGATTAACACTGCAGTCTATATACCCTTATTTGTGAAAGTAGCTTAGGAGTTTGATTGTGTAGGTGCCCTATATCAAAAAACCAGGAAAGGGGTTGCTATCATTTTGGGGTCAGTGGGCATATTTGGAATTTTGGGGAAGTACTGTGGGCACCAGTCATCAGAGGCTCCCTTGTGCCCTTGGTAAGGACCCCGCATCCCTTGCACCCTTCTAATCGGTGCCCGCTGCCAACCAACTAGGGAGGGTCCTCCCCCTGCAGGGCAGGTGGGATTTTTGCACCGCCCTGGGTCTGCACCCTTGGTGGGGGTCAACCTAACCAACCCCTGCCAGGCATATAATAGCAGTCATGGGAAAACACAAAATGGCTGCTGTGGGCGAGTGGTATAATGCCTGTCCCATCTAAAAAAAAGAGAGAGATGACCACAAATTGGTGCAGACATGCCCCCATCAGCCACTACATCAAAGGCACCGGAACAGCTGCCATGCTTGCTCACAGAGATCTGAGTTCAAAACAGATGGGAGGGTTGGCACCTAATAAAATGTGGACATGTTGAAGGAGAGGCTGAGTCAGTGCAAACAGAGCTATCTCTTATGCATTGGATTTTTAAGGCAATATCTCCTGAGACCTTTCGCAGGTGCTATTGGTCACAGTGGCGCCCATGGGTACCACATTGGTGGCCCCTATGCACAACTGAGGAGGTCCTCCTCAGTTTCTTTGAGCAGACTTGGAGCGTGTTGCACAGCCTACCATGAACTGGCTGCCCATCCCAATGCTGCTTGCATAGGGCGCATGACTGCCTCCATGCTTCTCCAGCTGCATGAGGCTGTCTGTCATTCCAGTAGGAGAAGCACCAGTCCCAGCTGACCAACAGCCTCATGTGCATGAGGTTGTCTGTCAGCCAGACACAGGGTGTGAGGCAAGCAGTCACAACCTGTGAGAGCAGCACTGAGGTAGGTAGCCAGCTCGAGGTGGGTTGTGCAACTCGCCCCAGTTGTACTCAGAAACTGAGCAGGGCTACAGTGGTACCTCGGGTTAAGAACTTAATTCGTTCTGGAGGTCCGTTCTTAACCTGAAACTGTTCTTAACCTGAGGTACCACTTTAGCTAATGGGGCCTCCTGCTGCCACCGCGCCGCCACCACGCGATAACTGTTCTCATCCTGAAGCAAAGTTCTTAACCCGAGGTACTATTTCTGGGTTTGCAGAGTCTGTAACCTGAAGCGTCTGTAACCTGAAGTGTCTGTAACCCGAGGTACCACTGTATTTGCTTGTGAGCAGAGCCATCTTTCCCACTGGGCTTACTGGCGCATTGCGCCAGGACACTGGCCTCTCAGGGGCGCCCCAGCGAGTGGGGCAGCTGCGCGGCTTTGCTGGCGGCCTCCCCTTTCCCTACACACATGCCAGCTGTGCCCCGTCAACCATATGGCTGGCGGGCATGCAGATTGCCTCCCAAGCCTCCGCGGGAGGAGAGTGATCCCCACAGAGGCTTAGGATGGAAGCTGCGCCCCGCCAACCATATGGCTGGCAGGCTGCAGCTTCCTTCCCAAGCCTCTGTGGGAGGAGAGTGATCCCTGCAGAGGATATGCTTAAGATGGCCCTGCTTGTGAGAGCACTCATTCAATATTTGAAGTCAAGAAATTATATTTACTTGCATGGACCTGTACACAACACTTCGCACACGAAATCAGCAGACTTGTTCCATCTTCTTCAAGAAAGCCATTGGACGGATAGTTTTCAGTGTTCTCCTCACTATAAATAAAACATATCTCTGGAATAAGTGGTTTTGTCTTTTCTCTGGCCACAAAAGCTTCTCTTTGTTTTGTTGCTGAGCAACTATAGTGTTCTTCATTAGGGTTGTCAGCCTGAAAAACATATTTGAAAAAGAAGAAATTTGCTCTTTTTCTTTTACTTGGTAAGTTTCTTTAAATAATAATAAAACCAAGTCGCATTGCTTCTAAAATATCCGTCCCGTGTTTCAGATATTTCAGTATTTTGACAGTTGTAAAATTAAGTGTCAAGCTTAAGCAGCCTAAATTTATTGCTCATTTAAATCTTTCGTTGCATTCATTTCTTATTACTAAATTTTACAGTTTTACAGACCTTACACACACCTACTGGCCTGGTCCGCATGTCACATTAAACCATAGTCTAATGGCTTAATATGATGAGGAAACCATTCCACTCACAGCAGCTCCAGAAACTGGGAAACTCATCTTTGGAGATGCAACTACTGCTGCCACTTAAGGAGGAATTGCTCCTCAGTGTACTCTGCAACAGCAAACGGTATCTGCTCTTGTCAGAACTTAGTTAGGAGAAAGTATTGGACCTTTGCCTCATCACATTGCACAACAAGCTCTTGATGCATGGTTTCCCCCCTCTCCTGCTAATCATGGATTAAGGTAAGAAGCACTTCACATCAGGTTACTGGACGGTGTGTTACACCTGTCTGCTTAGCAACTATCTAGGGATGGGAGACTACACCTCCAGTATTGTTGAGATGTTGTGGTAGGATTGGAGGAAAGCAGGGGGAAAGACAGTTTGAGCATTCTGCAACATCTACCAGCTGGGCAGGGACTTCAGTTCCATAAAGGGAGTTTTCTATTGGGCACCTATAAGGAATTGAGCGTGGCAAGAGTGTAATTGTGCAAGATTTGGAAAAAGATTTTAGAGGGGCAAAAATGTCACCACTACCAGCCTGATCTAGTACAGCATTTTTCTCATTTTTTTAGCATGAATCTTGGGAGAGGGGATAGCCATTTATATGTGCTTATCTATCACTAGTATATGGCATGCCAAAAGTGCAGTGAAATGCAGTGGCAAACACTCTACAGCCAAGCCATAGGAAAATGGCAATTTAAGCGGTAGAAGTAAAGAAAATGCAAAATTAATCATTCCAGCCCTTCATAGTGAGCAGGAGAGCCCTTGGATATAAAATGAGGTAGCAAAATGAAGAGACATTGCCCCATGAAAACTGTACTTAAATCAATGCAATTATTCAATGAGGGGACCTTTATGAAATAAATTGTACTCTTCAAAAATAAATATAGTGCAATTTAACCACTTCTCTGCATGCTTGCATAGGAAGGGACTGTGATACGGGAACCAGCTTTGCATGAACTCCACAGGGTGAGTCCAGAGGAGCCGAATCATACCCTCAAATATGTATAATGAATTTGTACGTCTCAAATATCTGAGTTAATGGAAATCTCCATTCCCTTGCTATCTTTGTTGTGCTTATCCAGTGTGTGTTTATCCAATGCTAAAGCTACCAAGCCTACCACAGAGAGCAGAAATTGCTCCGTTTCCATTTCCTTGCTTTTTGGCAGTTGGACTCTACCCCTTGGAATCACGGTATCTATTTTGACAAGCTAAGTGATGGACCGTTTACCATTCAATCCTTTACTTGCTTAAAAAAAAAAAGGATAGAGGATAAAGAGAAAATCGGCAGTTTTGTCACAAAGCAGCACTCTACAAATATTTGGGTTTCTTTTGTTTATAAATACCTCTCAAACTGTGAAAAGCTTCCTTACCTTGTAGTAAGGCTTGAGGAGCGTGCATATGGCGCAGCAGGGTTCCAAATTGGCAACAGCTGCATTGTATTCCTTTTCAGCAGTGAAATTTGGTGCTCTGTTCTGCCAAAGGTAGACAAGAGGCTTGGCCCAGGACTCTGTTTCTTGTATGTCTTCTTCAGTTAAGAGAGACTCGGGCAGTTCTTAAATGAAAATGACATTTGAAAAGGCTGTGTTCTGAGAGCGACAATGGCAAACAACAATTTAAGCAGCATATAAAAGGGAAGTGGATGGCAAGTCCACATATGAAAACAAGCCCACGAGAACAGACACATTCAGACTGAAGAGGAAGCTTGCACTGCAAAAGTACAAAAGGAGAATCCGCCCTCCCCACGTTTGTTACAGACGCCCGTTCCTGCTAAAAACAATACATAACACCATGTCAACATGGTTGTGGTTCGAGGACCCGATCCCCGCAATGCGGAATGAATACACAAGGACACGTGATATAAGGTTAATGGGCAAGAAAAGGCCACAACTTTATTGATTACAGCAAGTGAAAAGGTATTGGCTTAGGCATTGGATTACATCAGCTGACTCCATCCCCTCAGAAGGGGTGAGTCTAAAACAAGGGGGGGTTATTCACCAGTAGGTGGAGCCTGTTGATGCTAATCCAACTATAGGCTCTCCCCTGATGTCACCGAGGGTCGTGCCATGGTCTCCCGCCAAGCAGGCATCGGACAGAGTACACGACCGCCAGATTCCTTTAACGGAATACCCAAAAATTGAAGGCATAGGCGACGGCCACACCTAGCCCTTTCACACACCACAACACATTATTCCAATGCCTAACCACCACCTGAGCCCAAAAAGGCTCGCCGCCAATACCCTCACAGCTGTAACCAATCCCTAATGCTGCTGATAACGCTGTCTAACCAAATGTCATTCTCCTGGTCTGAGAGAAGAACCCCGTCATTCCGATACAAGGCCTGGGCGCCAATCCGGATACAGTCATGAGAAATGACTCGGCCATTCATAAAGCGCACCCAACAGGCTATTGCCAGATTTAAGAGTTTCCTGGTTTTTTCAATGGCCATACAGTTCTGCGCACCGCGCAAAACAATTCTCTTCAGGAAGGAGGACCAGAACACCGTTCTTCCAGGACACAAGGCAGCAATCTCATCCAAATCTCTTTTTATGTTCCACAACAAGTCCGCACTTCTTCTGTCAACAAGGTCATTCTCCCCTAATTGAATGAGAAGGATGTCGGGAGGGCCGAACGTGGCTACTCACGACGGGACGACGAAGAGTGAGGCCGGGGGGGCTGGCGCCGCAGCATTTAGGCTGCTGTACACGCCCCCTCGGAGACACCTGGTTGGGTGCCTGCCCGTGGGCGTGGGCGCTAGCCAGGTGAGTGGGAGGCAGGGGGATAACGCCCCCTGCTAGAGGCGGAGCTCGGGCTCCCGCCCACAACCACTCCCCTCTCTTCCAGGAGGAGAGTCTTTGCCACCAATGATCAAAACTGTATCCTGATTGGGGAATAACAGCTCTCACGATCATTTGTTGCTGTGGGATATATTTTAAAAGGGGAAAGAGTACTTATGATTTACTTATTTCTGATTAACACCTCCATTATACAGAAGAATTTGATGCTGGTAAAAACGCTGAAGCATCAGATTCCTTCAGACCGTGACGACATGCATCTAAGTTGACAAAATACTTTTATAGATCGTTAATGATGAGTTATCTTTAATTCCTGCAGAAAAGCAGTAAGCCAATTATAAAATGGCATGTTTCTTTAGTTTAAGAAAACGTTGCATAGACAAGTTTTCAAAAAGGTTTCTCCCTCATTTGCTTACTGAACAGTTTCTCCATAATGATGCAGTACTTCCCTGCAGCTACCCTTCTTTATTCCTCCATGTCTTTGTGAAAACAGGGAAAGTCTCACAGGATACAGAGTCTGAAGACATCTGCAGAATAGGGGCAGGGGGTGGAACACTGTGCTGAATGGCTTTGAAGCCTCAGCCACTACAAAGAATTTTTGTAATCTTTGTGTTGGCTATCCGTACTGTACGTATCACTTAACAATTTTTCCAAACTTCTAAGCACTAAGAGGCCCACATTTCATGCATGTGCCCATGCAAGGATTTGGAAATTGTAGACCAAATAAGCTTGACTCCTGCATTCCCCTTCTGAGCTTCGTGTTCAGTAGAGTATAAAATAAGCAATCCCGAAGACAAGACAACATGCTATCTTTATCTGTGAGCTCTGCATGGGGTTTAGATAATTAAATTTTTCTTACCAGCACAAATTATTTTATATTTAAACTGAACTTCATCAATGCTTTCACAGCCATTTAATGTGATGCTTTATTTTAAGATACAGATCGAGAAACAGGCAAAAAGAAGCCAAAACAAACACATTTCAGTAGGAAAATGTTGACACAATATTGTGTCCAATTATGGAGCCATGGTAATGCTAAATCTCTATGTAAACCATATAAGTGTGTGTATAATTACTTATCAATGCAAGCAGCCACTATTCTTGCATATGCAAGAATATGCTCTGTTATCCTTTTCTCTCCCTGAGATCTGGCCATTGGTTGTTGTTGTTTTCCTTACAGCATTTATCAACTTGATCTGCTTTAGAAAGTTCATTGCATAGGAAAGTTTAATGAAATACTCTTTTTCTCAGAAAGCCTGTGATGAGTAACAAGTATATATATAGATATTACTGGGTCAGGAGAAGAAGAAAAACCATTCACCCACACCCTGTCGAAGCAGATACTGTGGATTAGTAACTTTGGGAGAAGTGAGCTTGTACACCTAGAGTGGACCCCTGTATGCGATTACTCAGAAGTAAGTCCCATTAAGCTTTAAAATGCTTAGCCCAAAGTAAGGGGGATAGGATTATAGTTCAAGGCTGTAATCCTAGCCCCATTTATCTGGGAGTAAGCCCCCACTTAATTCAAGAGGATGTACATCTGAGTAGATATGGTTAGGATCAGGGGTCAACAACCTTTTTCAGCCGTGGGCCGGTTCACTGTCCCTCGGACCACTTGGTAGGTCGGACTATATTTTGGGGGTGAAATGAACGAATTCCTATGCCCCACAAATAACCCAGAGATGCATTTTAAATAAAAGCACACATTCTACTCATGTAAAAACACACTGATTCCCGGACCATCCGCAGGCCGGATTGAGAAGGCGATTGGGCCACATCTGGCCCACAGGTCTTAGGTTGCCTACCCCTAGTTAGGATTGTACTGTTAGTCTTCTAAGGTAGAGAGAAATTCATTGTTTTCTATACTACAAGGCAGTCCAAGAATGATATTGAATTGGGATGTCTATTTTTAAAGTTCTACACAGGGTGAGAATCTAAAACAGAATCACAGAGTTGAAAAGCTGGAAGGGTCCACAATGGTCAGCCAGTCCAAAAAGGCTTAAGAGGCAAATGAGGATGCTGCTCTGTGATACACTCCCCTGCTAACATCAGAATTGTAGAACTGCCATTGCCAACCCATGGGTATGTCAAATGTGCACACCTGGGCTTCACCAGAAAATGAGTATAGCTACCACCCTCAAGTTGGATTGAGGCTGGCTTGGACTAAATTGCATGAAACTCCAGGATTTCCATCGGTTAAAGAAGGGTTAACTGGGTTGGGTAACGATCACGCGCTATGACAAAGGCAGGATTTTACAGACTTGTAACATGTATCCTAATACAGTTCCATTCAACTAAACTATAGTACTGCATTTCACAAGAAATTGCAAGACAGTTCTAGATTGTCTCTAAGGTCACGTGCACAGGGCTTCAAAATCCAGTGGTGGATTTTTGCACTAGAGCCGGAGTGAACAGTAATGTGGGACATAGGTGTTCAACTGAGTGAACTTTGATATATCCAGTGACTTTCAAGCTAGGAAAATTTCACCCAAATGTAGCAGAAGTGCATCAAGAATGTATAGACCTTAAGGAAATCTTCTGAAAAAACTAACACAATTTTGCAGGATGTCAGCATTTGAATTCTTAGTTTGTTTCTTCTTGCATACAGAATGTGCTTAAAATTACCCAAAGCTATGTAGAACTCTTCACCTGTTTTCTGGTGCCAGATCAAAATGATGAAAAACCTACTAATTTCAGTTTTGCAAATTATCTCATCAATATAAATGAATTCTATTTTAAGCCTTGTCTGTCTGTATGCCTGTGTCTCATTTTCCTGAAAAGAATGCACAAGCATGCAAAGCAAAATATGACTCAAAATGCAAATTAAGATCGTCTAATCAAACAACAGTGCCTACGCACAACTTTTTATCTACAGCGTGGTCGCAAGGATCCATCCTTAATTTAAAAATAAAAATAAAAATTGACAAACAGGGATCAGCCACAAAAGAAACCTAAAAGGGACAAGAATACTCACAAAGGATTTCTATAAACAAAACATCCAATTGTTGATAAGAATAGCACTGAAATAAGTATGAGCCCTATACAGAGGTTATACCAGTACTTAGCAGGGCCTCTGATCTTGCACACTGGCTAGTCCCACTCCCAAGCATTCACTGCGGAGTGTGTGGCTAGTCGGAGAGTTTGATGCCAAGGGTGTGGCAAAGGGTTTCGCTTTTATCAGGCTACAGCACAGGTTCCAATGCTAAGGTATGTTGGATTCTCTATAAAATAATGCATAATTATTTCTCCTATCACTATGAAATTTGGTATAATTTTGAGTGAGGGATACACAGCCCAAGCCATTTTGCCACCTGAGGCAGGAACCCTTGATGCCGCCACCCTCAGCTGCCACTCACTGCATGCAGCGAAGAAGACACCCAAAGTTTTGCAAGGCATCACCAAAATCTTCCACACTCTTGCTAAGCCTGTGGCAGGCTAAGGCTTAGGGAGGCCTGTATTAAGGCCCCTCTCCACTTTGTTTGGCCTGTGGGCAAGTCCTACCCAGTCTGGTGTCCTACGTGCCACTTGGCCTAGCCTGCTGATGGTTTGGTGGCTGGTGCGCTCCATGTAGGCAGCTACCGACAATGGGAGTTTGAGAAGCACAGCCGCACCGTCGCCACTGGAGCCGATGAGAGTGTGCTTCTTCTAGAAGGAGCACTTCCTCACTAAGCTTGGCAACAGTCTCCTTTCCCTGCCTAACTCCTCCCTGAGGGCCAGCACATCTAATTTCACTGCTGCTTTGTGAAAAGAGGAAAATTTAAAAGTGACTTTTTTGAAACAGTGGGTCCAGGGCGGCACCAAGTCCTTTGCCTCCCCCACCACCCCGATCCTTGGCATGGTGGCGGCGATCAAGCAGGAAAACGTGCTAGCGGACATGCTCTCTGGCGTTGGGACGCCCAAGAAGGCAGCCCAGGAAGGCTGCGCGCCACCTTTCACCAGGAAGCAGGAGGAGGACAACGACTGGGAGCAGGGCCGTCTTTAGCAGATGCAGAGGCTTGGGAGGGAAGCTGCGTGCCTCTGCGGGGATTGCTCTCCTCCTGCAGAGGCTTGGGAAGGAAACGGCATGCCCGCCAGCCATATAGTTGGTGGGGTGCAGCTGGCGGGCGTGCAGGGAAAGGGGAGCTGCAGCAAAGCCGCCCAGCTCCCCACTCACTAGGGCACCCCTGAAAGGCCGGCGCCCTGGCGCAACGAACCACTAACACCAATGGGAAAGAAGGCTCTGACAGGGAATTTATTACCTAAAGCCGAACTAGTGCAACATGTTCTACCTGCAGGGAGAAAATAAATCTATCTAGTACTGTAGTTCAAAAAGTTTACGAATAATTGCATTACTATGAAGAGATGCGTTCTAAAAATTCCTATCACTCCAGTACCTCTCACCTGGCAATATTCTAACAAGAATGACTCACAATGAGCTGGGTAATCATAATTTTCAAACATTTTATTTTAGCTATAACCAAGGTTAACAGCCATCCCTAGTCACAAAACTGTATAATCTCTAATTAAAAATGCAGCAATTTCACTTAACCCTTCCATATTTAAATCTTTTAATTACTTTACCAGATGGATTCTAATGTTAATGTAGCCTTTTTTGTGTAAATTACTGGAACATTCTGAAATCCACTCAATCTTGTCCCCTCAAGACATGCAAATATTACATAGATATAGATCATGGCTCAAAGCTGTCTCTAATTTAAGGCGAGATGCTTAACAGCTAATTGAAGTACTGTAGCTGGTGAATTTGTGGGCCAACCCCCCCCCCCCCGCAAAAAAAGAAAGAACCACAAACTCAACTATGGATCTATTCAATTATTCACATAGCTGAAAATAGGGGGAAATAGGGAACTTCCCTGACTGGGAAATATAAGTTTTGTGCAATAAGTGACCAAACCTTCAGCAGGTTAGTTTTTTGTTGGTTTTTAAATAGCTAACACTATAAATGTAACATAGTTCGGCTCAGAAACTCAACTGGGTGCTGTTTGGAATTTACTACTCCAAAATGCAGCTGTGACAGGGAGCCATTACACATTATCCTATGGGATTTGGGACTCTTAACCATTACAGTAGGCTAGTGCAATTATATGTCAACTTCCAGTATTAACATGGGGTAGTTTGCATGGTTAGCTGAGCAGAGCCAAGCAGAGGCAAATTACTGCTTCAGATAAAGGAGCTTCAATAGAACCAAAGCTTTAAAAAAGGGAATATGTAGAACTTTTGTTTAAAAGGGGATGGCTGAAAAAGCCAATTACCAATACTGCAATAAAATACAAGAGTAAATTTAGATATACTCTGCAGGAGAGATAATTTAAAAGCTTGTTGCCATTTTACTGATATATATTCTCTGTGGAGAAACTCAGATATGTTTCAACAGCTCTCCAGCAAGAAATGGTCTCTTCCTAAACTCTGAACTGCTCAAATACATTTTTGAATATACACTTAATCAAATACATTGGAGGGTTTTATGTGTATCTGCTTCCAAGAAACACTAAGAGGATTTAAAGGGTGGAATTCAACTAAGTTTTATTCAGAGCAGATCGACTGAATTATATGAATATGACTATGTTAAGTCCATTCATTTCAATAGGTCTACTCGGATTAAAATTTTGAATACCACACATTGTGAGTCTGGGCAGACGTTTGCTCATCTATGTCTTCTAAAAAGAATTGGGTAAGCAGCCTTTGGAGTTGAAACATGCAAGATTTCAGCTGACTAGGCTGGAAGCATGGCAAAGCAAGGTATAATACAGACCGCCAAAAAGTCAAAGTTTTCTGTGGACTTGAAAAAAGGGCTAAGCCAGTCATAGGCAAGTTCGGCCCGCCAGATGTTTCGGGACTACAACTCCCAGGATCCCTAGCTAACAGGACCAGTAGTCAGGGATGGTGGGAATTGTAGTCCCAAAACATCTGGAGGGCCGAGTTTGTCCATGCCTGGGCTAAACTATTTTAGATTTGGTTTCAACTATAGTGCAGTTCTATGCACATCTACTCAGAAGTCAGTCCCATTATGTTCAAAGGTGCTTATTCCCAGGCAAGTACAGGATTGCAGCATAAAACTGGTATAGAATGCAAAAATGGAAGATGAGATAAGGTGATAATGAAGTTACAGATTCTGAGATGTCATGAAGTGGAAAGAAGAAAACAGCAAAATTAAGGTACTGGATTTTAGAGAAGCATTTTCTTTTAGAAATATGGCAACCCTACAAGAATAGAAAACAAAGCATCATGCTACTGATATGCGGACTAGAGTCAGATAAAGGAACCCATGACCCTATGAGGACCTTCCACAACTTTACTACTTAACATTCACAGAATCCTATAATATGAAAAAGACTTACTAAAACTTTTTTTTGGGGGGTGAGGATTGGTATCAGTACAATCAGCACTTGGGATGAACTAGTTCAGCTGAACAAAAATATCAGAACTACACCCGAAAGTAGTTTCCATAAATGCTGATTTAACTAACAAGAATTAAGTTCTTTTGGGGTATAAATCTGATTGATTTCTAGTTTACCTTCAGGTTTTATTCCCTCCTCCACTCCCCAGCAGTAGGACCAGAGTCCTCCTTTTTGTTAAACTACTTCAATCAGACATCTATAGAAATAGAAAGCAAAATGTGGAAGCAACATTCTAAGGCTTATTAGGCAGATACAGAGGCACTGCTGTTGCTACGGATGTTTGTCACTTAATCACTGTTGCTAAAAACCAGGAGGAAGAAATGTAAGTTATTTCTTGCATATTCCCTGGTGAAGAGATCTGCTCTATTCCAACAGGTGCAGCTTGCAGCAAGAAGAACAGGTACAAGAACAAAGTGAATGATGTCTTGTGCCTTTAACAGCTTTATGGCTGGCACAAATTAAACAGGGTAAGCCTTTTCAAGTAGGGAAGTAGAAGTATGGGGGAAAGCTTCACCAACTGACATTCTATTCTGTCTGTCAAGATATCTCATTTTTTGAGTATGGCCCTTGATCTACTTTTAGACCCGATACTTCAGCACAGCAGCTTGTCAGATTCTGAATGCTGTAAAAAAATAATGCTGATTAACCTTTTAGTTCATGCTGGAACTGAACACAAACCAAACTATGGCTTAGCACGAACAAATAAGTGTGTGGGCTATCAGAAAGGAGATCTGCTACTGGGCTGGGCTGAGGTAAGCCATGGTTTGGCTTAGCATATTATCTGAACAGGAACTCATGGTTTAGCTCTTTTGGAACAAACCACAAACAATAACCAGGGCTTATGGAAGAAACTATTATTGGCAGAGACCATCAACAGAACTATTCTAGAATTGAAAAAGAGTAAATGGTTTTTCTTTTAGAAAAAAAAGGCAAGGGGAGCTTTTATTGGTAAAGCTATCATTTGTTGTGCTATGTAACAGAAATGCATGACCACACTGGCCTAATGATCTAGAAAGCTGCTATATAGATTTTACAAACATGTTTACATTTCCATCCTGAAAATAAATTCAGGAAGCACTACCATACTTTAATAATGTATTCCAATTGAATTGATATAACACATATGATTATGTTATACAATGGAATGGCAAAATTTGCGGTAACCAAATAAATTTGCAGTAGACATGTTTTTGACAATATGAAAACACCATGCTTATTTTCATCCGTTTAAGCTTTAATGTAATTGTCATAGATTGTAGTTTTTGCATTTCGTTTCAATCTGACCTCACTGGTTATAAGATCAGACTTCTCCATATGTACGTTTATATAGACCTGTCAGCATTTCTAATGCATTGAGGCTTTTCTCAACAACTCTGGGGAGGGGGGAGCAATACTTCTCTCTTCTTTTACATTACTGAACTTGCAACACGGAATTCAAAGATTAAAGGATGCTAGTAACCCTTCTGACATTGTTCAGAAGAAAAACAGTGGGATAGATGCAAAACCTCATGTGCCAGTGTGGAACAACCAAAGTGAAACAAAATGCAAGTATGCTATTCCACTGAGCTTACATAACCTCTGGCACAATCAGAACCATGAGACACAAGTACAGAATCTATCTACTATAGAGAACACTTGCACAGCCTCTTTTGCAAATCTTTGTGAAAGAGCACTGGCAGCTACTTTCCTACTTCTCCTGTTTCCTTGCATCCAACACAGTGTATCTTTCATGAGCCTGGGCGATAAACAAAATCTACCAGAGAATCAGATTATTTTCGAGATCCAGCTAGATATTTATAAAAGAGAACAAAACAGCAAATTTGTTCTCTGTTGGTTCCAAAGATCTAGAAGTGTCGTGTTTAGCTCTGCTTGCCTTCATACAATAAAGTGTAATGTTCTGTGCCAAAGCTAATTGCTGAGAAATCCAACAAAGACTATCTGGTTGCCGAATGAGCTTTTATCATCCATGTAGTATTTAAGCGACTTCATACTGTTCTGAGCTTCTTACAAGTCCCTTCTAATGCGTTTAGAAGGATTTAAGAGAAAGGAAGGGTGGGAAAGTACAAAAAAACGACATCATGTATTCAGGAAGCATGCTGAAAGCTTTTAATGCAGATCATTCTGCAGCAGTTGAGTTTCTGGCACACGGTCAAATATCCTTTCGTCTTCAGTACTGTGCAACAGTAAGTGTATGCAGATGCATTTATATTGTCTGAAAGATATATTATTAGAGGGGATTTTAAAAAGCATGCTCACCTTCATCGCTTACTGCCTGCTGTTTAACCAGCGTCATAGGAGATCTGGCGGGGGGTTTACTTAGCGGATGACGCCAACTTTTAGATGTTTTTGTTCTCTCTCCTTCAGTTACCTGAAAGAGAGAACATACATTTTTTTTCATTTAAGGCAGACCAAAAATATCCTAAAGGGATGGAAGAAAGAAAACATATATTAACTAAAGGTCACATTCACACTATACATTTAAAGCACATTTAAAGGACATGGGTTTTCTGGGGGAACCCATGTCCCAGGATTCTTGGGGGGAACCCATGTCCTTTAAATGTGCTTTTGCTGGTACAGTGGTGCCTCGCAAGACAAAATTAATTCGTTCCGCAAGTTTTGTCGTCTTGCGATTTTTTTCGTCTTGCAAAGCACGGTGTCGGAAAAGTTTTGGAAAAGCTTCAAAAATCACCAAAGTCTTCAAAAACCTCAAAAAAGGCTACCACACCGCGTGCTATGAGTTGCTCCTCGAAGTCAAGTCGCAACTGTATTAACGGTGTTAAGAAAAAGGAAACAAACTTGCATGACGTTTCCGAGCCCATAGGGAAAATCGTCTTGCAAAGCAGCTCAAAAAAACAAAAAACCCTTTCGTTTTGCGAGTTTTCCGTCTTGCGAGGCATTCGTCTTGTGAGGTACCACTGTATTAAAGCATTTTGGGTAGATTTTAGATGGTGTTTTAAGGGGGCAGTAGTAAGATAACAGGCAAAAAATAAATGCTTGCAGTTCAATGCAACTAGGTAGTTGGAAAAAAGTAGAAATGGTAGCAGCATTGTTGTTTTTAAACTAAAAGTCCCCTTTTGCCTATTAGTGTTGAAACTGCATGTCCACATTTTGTTTTCTCAATAGAAAAATCAGGATTTCAAATTTAATGGGGGTTTTTCCTTTGAGATATATATTTTCCCATCACAAAAGGAGTGGAAAATAAATGTCCCTTTTGCAGTCTTTGATAAAAATAATTCAAATCCCGTGGGATAGCTTCGCAGCCTCTCCTTTGAGGGTATACTTTCTCCCAAAGCTTGGAAATTAGACATTTTCAAGAAGCTGGGACTTCAGCTTCATTGGTAACTGAAATGCCTGTACCTACAAAACATCATTTATCGTAATGTTTCCTAAACTCTGGCTTTAAGTTTCAAGAGATGCTTCCGCAGATCTGTGTGAAGATGCCGGCCTCTGCAACTGCCCTCGCA
The DNA here is from genome assembly GCF_965113315.1 of Podarcis vaucheri. Classification (NCBI taxonomy): domain Eukaryota; kingdom Metazoa; phylum Chordata; class Lepidosauria; order Squamata; family Lacertidae; genus Podarcis; species Podarcis vaucheri. Next base: position 21,270,354 of record NC_138755.1, on the reverse strand, counting down.
TAATGGGTTGGAGTAGCAGCCTGAGATCAAGGCAATTCCACTCTACTACGTCCAGGAAGTAGCAGCCTGCTCTGTCAAGATTAAAAGTTAGAGAAGCAATGGGTTGTATCCAATTTTAGTCAGAGTAGACCCTTTAAAATTAATGAGTCTGTTGATTTTAATGGCTCTCCTCTGAGTAGAGCCTGGCTGAATACAATTTGGGGGCTTTTCTCCAAAGTTGTATCTTCAAGATGGCAGTCTCATTACTGAGGGTCAAAGCTACAGTTCTTCTGTTAAGTAAGTGCTGAGACTTTAATGGTTGTCGCAAATGTCTTCACCAACATTCAGTTTACTAGGATCTTGCAAGACTATCCAAACTCTGTTATACAGAGCTATATAAAGAGCTCTATATATATATATGTAAAACAGCTATCCTCAAGGTGGTGCCATCCAGTCGTTCATTTCCCAACAGCCCCAGATAGCACAGCCACTGATGAGGGATGATGGTGGGTACAGCCCAAAACATCTGGAAAGAACCAGGTTGGGAAAGGATGCTACAGAAGGTGGTTGAACACCAACGAATATTAGGTAGCAATTCAACTATTCTATTCCAGCTACAAGGTTACTCATAAAATTTGGAAATTCAAGAGGCTGGCAGTGCTTGGTGGGAAATGGAAGGCTCAATTAGTACCCTGCAGCTGTCATACAGAGCCCTCGGCAGCCTGGTCCGGCCACTCAAGGAAACAGGACACTGACCTGGAAGGATCATTAGCCTAATGCAGTACAGCTGCTCTTATGATTAAAGAACGTGGCAGATTCATTAAACAAAGCAAGGTAGCTGTGCAGAAAGGCTAAGAGACAGCTTTTTCAGCAGCAACCCTATAAAATGTTTGTGTGCCACTACAAGATGGACACAGCATGCAAACATATTGGAAAATACTTGAAACCCCACTAAGGAATAGCTAAAAAGTACCCAACCAAATGAATTAAACATGAGCTGTAATGCAGAATCTCACCACTGAGAAGATGTTTATTAGCACTTTATATTAAAACAGAAGGACTGGCTTTGGGACTGCTAAATCTCATTCTGTAAAACAATGATGAGCTTGCTATTTATGTCGGTAAAAGGGCAAGTGCTGTTTTATTCTTAGCTCTAAAGTGTCTTTTCCACTCTCTTAGGAACATCTGGCAATTCAAAAAGGGCTGCTCTCTGCAGGTGCCAGAAGCAGATCTAGCCTCCAAGTTAGTTAATGCAGCTCTGCTATTATCTCATTGGAGTCTCATTCACATGGACATTTGCTACCAATCAAAATGGGATGTGGTAAGATATGAACAACAACCTTGTCTAGTACAGTGAGTTGCACCAGTTCAAAATTTCACCTCAACCACTAGGTAGATTTTTGGGCATTCCACTACACGTTCAGCCTCACACATACCACATAACTGCAGTACAGGGATTATAAAACTGATCCACCTTTCAGGGCTGTGGCAAAGATCATTGAGATAATTTATAATAAATGAACTGTCAAATGTTAAGTATTATTATTATTAGCTACTGGTAATTTCATTCCTACTGTAGATAATATGGGATCTCACCACAATGTATGGGGAGGTATTATCTACACCAGGGTTTTCCAAACTTTGGGTCTCTAACTATTTTGGACTACAGTTCCCATCAACTCTGACCACCGGTCATGCTAGCTAGGGATGATGTGAGTTGTAGTCCAACAACAGCTAGAAACCCAAGTTTGGGAAACCCTGATCTACACCATAACACCATAACACTGGGAAGATTTTATTAAATAGTCAATAGTTGTTTTTTCTTGTATTAGCTTGCAAAATATGAGGCTTTCCTCTCAGTCGTATCCAAAACCACAAATAATCCAAGACAGAGGCTTGTTGAAAAGCTGGAATGAGATGAAGGTATAAAGCACATTACACATACAACTGTTAAGCCAGAGGATAAAATATTTATAGATAATAGTGAAATGATCTCAGAACTCTAATACCGTGCCAAACACTTGAGAAATCCAGGACTCATTTCAAGCAATTCTGAATTTATCAAATATGCTCAAATTGTTTTAACCGTAACACCCTTTCTTACCAGTGGTGATATTTCTCCAGGCTCCAAACCATTTTCACTGCTTTCAATATCGCTGATATCATCCTCTTCTGTAGACAAACTGCTAGTTTCTTCTTTTTCCAGGCTCTCAGCTTCGGAAGAAGCATACTCAAGAGCCTGCCTTGAAGTAGTTGAAATTTTCAAATTGTCTTCCCGGTTACAGCTAGCAGATGAAAGTAAGTCCAGTGCCGATTCCTCAGAACAAAAATACACAGAGCCAGAGTCTCCTTTCTCTTCCGCTTCAGAGTGTGTGTTTTTGATTAGAGGACCATGGCTATGAGGAGAGTTATGACCTAGGGACAAAATTTCAGCATGAAGGCAATACAGTTTGTTTGTTTGTTTGGTTGGTTGGTTGGTTGGTTGGTTGGTTGGTTTTAACAACAGCAGCATTTTGATCACAATGTAAAAAAATAATCTTGGCAGACAATTAAACATGTTAACTGCTCAATTTTTTTGCAGAAGCAGGGGAAATGTGGCTCACTTTTCATCAAGATTAATGAATGAGATGGAGATTACAATAAAAAATCTGTGCTGGTAAGACCAACGTTGATAACTTCAAAAAATGTCTATACTACACATGGAAATCATGTGTTTGCGCCAGTAGTCATTGGCTACTCAAATCCTCAAACTACCAAGTCAATCAGTTTCAGCCTGGATGTTGTACAGTAGATCATTTCTATTATTTGTTTTGTTAAGAGTGCTATCTCTGCACAGCTATGTTTATCTCGGTACATGTCAACTATTTTTGTACAGAAATGTTAACATTAGCTGGAACTTGTCTCATTAAATGGGGGGGGGGAATTATGATATTGCCCTTTATATTAAAAATCTGATAATTATTCTTGGCTAAAAATCCAGATGCATAGCCATCTTATTCTTCTGCAGCAAAAATAACAGCTATCTTATTTAGGATGCCACTAGACTCAGCGCCTAGGGCTTGCCGATCGAAAGGTCGGCGGTTCGAATCCCCGCGGCGGGGTGCACTCCCGCTGCTCGGTCCCAGCGCCTGCCAACCTAGCAGTTCGAAAGCACCCCCGGGGGCAAGTAGATAAATAGGTACCGCTTACCAGCGGGAAGGTAAACGGCGTTCCGTGTGCGGCTCTGGCTCGCCAGAGCAGCGTTGTCACGCTGGCCACGTGACCCGGAAGTGTCTCCGGACAGCGCTGGCTCCCGGCCAATAAATGTGAGATGGGCGCACAAACCCCAGAGTCTGTCAAGACTGGCCCGTTCGGGCAGGGGTACCTTTACCTTTACCTAGACTCTGTTTTAGTTTGGTGCAACAATCCAGCCCTAAATCACTGTTATGGAAAGAGCAAGAGTGGAACATTGCTGGAATAGTAGTAATATCCTATTATAAGTGAGGAGGAGCCTGCTACTTGTAGAAGTCACTATGAGGGCTACATGCTTCAATACAGGTGTAAAGCTTGTATAGGGTAAGGTGGTGTTGAGGGGGCTGTAGCTGTGAAAGAATGACTAGTGTGATATCTGTAGCTTTTTTGTATGGCTCTTTAGAGGTTGACTAAAGGTGCTTTATATTTCAGTACTTCATTGTTTGTTTAGTACACTGTTACGCACCCTGAGCCTTTAGGAAAACATAAGATAAAAATCTAAATCCCAAAGTAAATAGATACATGCTTAGGAAAGGAGCTTGCCAACAGTTATGCCTTCACCATTATACCTGTCCTGGAATAATGCTGCAGCTATGCTATGGAGAAATATTAGGAGACAGCTAGTCCTGCCCCAATCTGCTTTGCAATAGAAGATGCTCTAAATGTCCATGGCTGTGAAAGCAGCATTGTGCAGACTAAGATTTGTCATTTTGCAACACAGAGCATAGCAACGTACGGCTTCTCACCTGCAGATTTATGGGATCACAATATCAACTGCCTAGAATTCTATGGGGAATAAACACCATTCGTCTCACCTGAGACCTTTTTGTTATCCAATAAATTGTGATCCATCTGCATCCTGCTTGCATCTTGTTCTTCCCCAGAAGGCACCCCTGTGTTTATTGCCTTTAGTTTTTCTGGTGGCTCTTCTTTGACCTTGAAGCTCTCTGGAGCTGCTCCAACGACGGTGATTTCTGTACCAACCACTATGGTTGATACCTTCTTGTCCTCTGGAGTTTTCAGCTTTTTTGATCGTGATCGGTTGTGCTGGGAGCTGTTATAAGAGATATTGCTGTCAAAACAGAATGTCTGGCTAGGATAAGATAAAACATTTACCAATATAAATATCCCTTTCACCTGCTTTTAGGAATACAAAAAGGACTAAGCAAAACCCCACCCTGACAATTTTTCATATCTGTGTGTAAGGGTAGATAAGCAATAGATTAACAGGTTAATTTAAATCAGTTGTTAATGTTGTTATAGCTCTTTAAAGTTACTTATTAAATGAAATAATCTCAGGTAATGCTGAAGCTAGTTCTAAAACCAGTTACTTGGTGAAGCATTCTGTAGAACATGACAAAGACTAACTTAAGTTAATTACAGCAATCTCCCAGATACATTAAACTTTGACAATGATGCTCAAATCCCAAAATGTATAAGACATTTTGACTGATTATTCTTTTGTAATCTCATTTACAAAAATAAAAAAAATAAATCATCAATTTAAACCACTTGCAAATGCAGCTTTAGCAATAGCTACCAGAATCTGAATTCGGAAAAATTCAAGAAGTTCCAATTACCATGGGTAGCAATGTTTCTGGAAATAATACAGGGTGATTCATAACAAAGTATACCAATGGAAACTGTATACTTCATTATTATGAATCGCCCTGTATTTAATACCTAAATATCAAAATGTAAACATCATGTGCCCTGCTCAGACCATGACAACAAGGTTCTTCCTTGAAAGTAAGGCACAGTGCTCAGCAACAGGCAATGAGCCCAGCACCTTTTATGCTCAACCTATGCCTCAGCGCCTAGGGCTTGCCGATCGAAAGGTCGGCGGTTCGAATCCCCGCGGCGGGGTGCGCTCCCGCTGCTCGGTCCCAGCGCCTGCCCACCTAGCAGTTCGAAAGCACCCCCGGGGGCAAGTAGATAAATAGGTACCGCTTACTAGCGGGAAGGTAAACGGCGTTCCGTGTGCGGCTCTGGCTCGCCAGAGCAGCGTTGTCACGCTGGCCACGTGACCCGGAAGTGTCTTCGGACAGCGCTGGCCCCCGGCCAATAGATGTGAGATGGGCGCACAAACCCCAGAGTCTGTCAAGACTGGCCCGTTCGGGCAGGGGTACCTTTACCTTTACCTTTATGCGACAGGAAAAGTGAGAGTAGCAGGTCAAGCTCACAGACTCCAATATTTAGACAAGGAGTTCCAAACTGCACAGGAACAACGGGTTGGCATGCCCACCCACTAAGCTGTTAAGAATGGAGCAACGTAAGCTTCTCTCACACCTTGCGGGACTGCTGAGTGTGCAGGCGATTGCTGTGTCAGTGAGATGCTAGGACTTGTGCACACATGAAATGTCAAGTACCTCTGTTCTCGGTACCAGCTGCTTTGTGATCTGGCTGTGCCAACCATCTATCTGGTAGTAGCACATACAAAGATATTTTTAAAATTGTGATTTCCTGCTGTGATTTCTGTGTCGGTACAAGTTTCTCATACCACGGCAGCCCTGGCACAACCTGTCGCCCAGAACACAAACATTATCACCTCACTATTTTCCTCAAGTTGCTGTTCCTATACTTATGGGACCCTATTTGGAAGGCATATTATTCCCAGAATCAGAATTATCATATTTTTTTTCCTTGACATATTACAGCAGAGGTGAAACTGAACAAACATTTTATCTTCATTTGGGGGACGTGCATCTCCTGCTGTGTTTGCACTTGTGCCAAGTCTACTAATTAAATAGCACAGAAATGCATCCACAAGCTTAGCACAGTGAATAAATTCAGCACATGCACTCATCTGATAAAACTTTCAACATAATTACTATAATGTCTCCACTTTTAATTTTAACTTTTAAATTGGCTATCCAGATAAATAAGGGTTGTACTGACAAGGAAATAATTTCTCTGCCAAGAGCAAATGGCAGTTGTATAATAAAGTTGCCAGTTCTCTGCAGCAATACAAGAGCATCATTGTACAACTATATGACACACACATTAAAGCCCACAGGTTCTCAACATGTAAATGTAAGGCTATATGTGGGTTGATGATTAAACAGTGCACATTTGTTAAAAACATAACATTCTTACGGTGCCTGGTTTTTTGGGGGTGATGGTGGTTCATAGAATCATAGAATCAGAATCAGAATGACAAAGGTCAGGAAGGATAACTGATAATGTCCAGATTACTTTGTATCAAGATCATTAAGAGTGTGTGTGTGTGTGTGTGTGTGTGTGTGAGAGAGAGAGAGAGAGAGAGAGAGAAATAGAACTAATGCAAAATGAAAACAAATTCTAAGAGAGACCTATCATTCTATGTTGCTATCAGTATTTACAAAGCATTTTTATATTATAAGGTTAGGAGACTCTGATTCGACAGAAGAATACATCACGGAGCGCAATGCAAAATTACAAAAAGAATATTTGGGGGGGGGGACTGCCAATAAGAAAATTCAAACTATTGAGCTGTAGCATAAATAACCAGGTATTGGCAATACCTTTTGATCATTCTGCCAACTATGTATCTGCCTCTGGATAGGACTCTTACCAGAGGCTACAGCAAACTCGAGGATACATAAATAAGTAAAGATTTTGTTTGGAAATTTTCATTGCAATATCTAAACGATTGTGTTTCACTCAGTTCTCCTCAATAATGCTTTTCTGGACTGGGATTCAGCAAAAACAAAATGCATATTTTCATACAGAACAAATACTATATTAATGCTCAGAGCTCCACATATATAAATTTCAGTAATGCATTCTCATTAAACTTTTAAAAATGAATATATTTCTTCAATGAGTATTATCATTGTGAAATATGACTCTTTTGCCCTCAAGCTCACTGCTAGGTTTTAAGGAGACACAAATTAACTGTGACTAAAATAAATGAACAACTTAAAAGGAAATGGCAGAGAGAAGTGGAAGAGAGGGGGAGAGAAGCACCGAAAAAGAACAGAAATTATATCATATTTAAACTTCAACTATATGGAGTGCAAAACATTCATTACCACCTGGAAGATCTCTTTGTTTTCCTTCTTCTTTGCAACCAGGCCTTTACCTCGGGTGTCATTTCAGGGGTGGGCTTTGTATGATCAATGGTGTATAAATCTTTCCCTTGTTTCCACAGCTGGTATCTGTCTGGCTGAAACTTCCTCACAAAGATATCCATTGATATTGTCACCATGTCTTTCCTGCAGGTACACTGGGAAGAAGAAAAAATTAGATATTTTTAAGAAGTTCATATGCAAAGAGGGCAATCCAAAAATGAAACCATTAAAGAAATCCACCCAATTGTCATTGTTAGTAGTACATGGATTTTTTTTTTCTTATGGAGGAACTCCAGCAAATTTATAACCAATGGAACTATCACAGTAACAAGTCTGCATAAACAATAGAAAATAGTCCCCTCATGTTAACATATGTGTTAGAATGTCAGTATTCTAATTAGCCTTGAAGTTATTACAGTTAAATTTATGCTGTAATTTGGGATCAATTTATATGCCACAACTACATGGACTACTGTAAGACTGTAGTCATTCACTTTTTGTTCTTACATGAAGCCTCTACAGAAGAGACAAAGGGCTATTTCAAATAAATATTGTAATTCAGGGTCTTTTACCCAGTAATTTACTGCTGAAGGAGCAAACTGCCTCTACTGAAGTTAGATGATATGAAAACTTTGTGGGATTTGGTCTGTGCTGGCTAAGACATCCTTGAGATTGCCTTCACCGAATAATGCATGTTTGAATTGTTTGCAGGAGATACATGGTGCACATTTTTCAAGGATCTCAACTATTTTTCATGGCAGTATAAGAAAGAGTGAGAAAGCTATTGGCACAGAAATGGAAGCAAGAAGAATTACCGACGATGAAATTAATGGACTATGCAGAATTAGATAAAATGACAGGAAGAATTCGAAACTGGCGGGATCAGAGGTTCTTAGAAGATTGGAGTAAATATATGAACTATTTGAAAATCAACTGTAATCAATTGAATACACTAGTAGGACTGCAAGAAGTTTTGTAAGGAGGACTATATGAAATATTGCAGGTAAAATTTATGAAAAGGACTATTAGTTATGGATTTTTAAAAGTAATAGTGAAAATAATGAAATGCAAGACGAAGTGATGAAGAATGAAAATCATTAGGCGCAGCTGATGGAAGTCCTAAAAATATTGTATAAGATATGTTATGTGGTATTTGGAAAATGTATTTGCAAAAACTAATTAAGAGAGAGAGCGCGAGTGCGCCTTAGAGGCTAACTGAAAATGACAAAATATTACTAACATTTCTAGATCCATTTCAATCAGGGTTTAGGCCCGGTTTTGGCACAGAAACTGCTTTGGTCGTCCTGTATCATGACTGCTGTCAGGAGAGAGACAGGGGAAATGTGTCCCTGTTAATTCTCCTTGACCTCTCAGCAGCTTTCGATTGACAATGATATCCTTCTGGAGCAGATGTCTAGAGTTGGGGGGGGAGTGGTACTGCTTTGCAGTGGTTCCGATCCTACTTGGATGGTCGTTCCCAGAGGGTTTGCTTGGGGAGTGTTTTTTCAGCCCTGTAGAGCCTTCAATGTGCGGTTCTGCAGGGTTCATGCCCATCCCCTATGCTGTTCAACATCTACATGAAAACACTGGGGTAATCTGGAGGTTTGGTGTACGTTGTCAGCAATATGCTGGTGACACTCAGCTCTACTTCTCCTTTACATCTGCAGATGAGGCAGTGGACGTACTGGACCAGTGTCTTGCCTCGATAATGGACTGGATGAGAGCCAACAAATAAACTCAATCCAGATGAGACTGAGGCACTGTTAGTTGGTGATTCCTTAGACTAGATGGCTGGGAGGTTGCCTGCTCTTGATGGAGTTACACTTCCTCTGAAGGTACTGGCATGTAGTTTAGGAGAACTGGATACTTTGCTGTCACTTAAGACTTGGGTGGCCTCAGTGGCACTGAGTGCCTTCTATCAGCTTTGGTTGGTGGCCCAGCTGTGCCCGTATCTGGACAGGGATAGGCTACAGTCTATGCTCTGGTAACATCAAGGTTAGATACATGCATTCTACATAGGGTTGCCTCTGAAAACGGTTTGGAAACTTCAGCTAGTGCAGAATTCAGCGGCTAGGATGCTCACCAGGGTTTGAGCATATTATACCAATCCTAGTCCAACTGCACTGGCTACTAGTTAGTTTCCAGGCCCAATTCAAAGTGTTGGTTTTGACCTATAAAGCCTTAAACAACTCAGGACTGCAATACCTCTAAGGCTGCCTCTTTCTATATGAACCTAACCTGACCCTGAGATCATCTTCTGAGGTCGTTCTTTGTGGGCCTCTTCTATGAGAGGTCTGGAAGGTGGCAACATAAGAACGGGCCCCTTTTGGGTTTTATTATAAATTTTGTGATTTTATACTGTGATTTCATGTTGTAACCACCCTGAGACCTGAGAGTATAGGGATGTATACAAATTAAGTAAGTAAGTAAGTTTCAGAGTTAAAATATATTCTGCAAATAAGAACAGTTTTCACTAGCATTTCCACTTCTGCAACAAGTTATTTAAAAGGTATCTCTGTCCTTGCTCTTTTTAAAAGTAAGCTTTCAGTGCAATCCTCTTATGTTTACTCAAAAGCAAATCCTGCTGACTTGGAACTTACTCCCAGTTATGTATGTATCTAATGTATTAAACAGTGCATTTTCTCAATGAGAATACAGTACTTCTCCATCACAATACACCTAATTCATGCTTCAGACTTATGCATTTTGCTTACTTACAAGAGAACATCAGAAATAAAACTTCAAATGTCATAACAACCATCAATTAGAATCAAATGATGGATTGAAGAGTCATTGTAATAATTGCTGCTATATGATTAAATTGATATATTTCAGAACTAATCATATTATTTTTATACCTCTTTTTACCTGACCAGGTTAAGCACTCTCATTCGTTTTAAAAAAAGATGATACTCATTGCTATTAGACCAGCACACTTGTTTTGTCTCCTATTGACATCAGTGATGGGGGTTCACAAAGGAAGAATTGCACTGAATTCCCCCCCCATGCAATCAAATTCTCTCTAAATTCAAGGTACAATGAACGTCAAACATGAAAAACAATTGCATAAAAGATAGCTTATGAGATTACAGCATTTGCTGTGAGACTTCACATCTTCCTGCAGTTTGAGAAGGGATTAATATATAAGCCACTGTTAATTTATTGATGAAATACATCCCTCGTGGAATAACATTCAGATGTGAAACAATTCTTTTAAAAAAAAACTTTCCCTCAAAATTACAACTATTCACAATATTTTTTACAAGAATATTTTCTGATGTGACAACATTGTAGAACACTAAGAAGGGTTGCAGTTTAAAATGTAAAGCCTGAAAATGTAATAAATATATACCGTATATATATATATATATATATATATATATATATATATATATATATATATATATATATATATATCGTTTTTCAGAAGACAGTGATCCCTATTTCAAACACCATGTTTTAAGACTATTCAGAGATTTTCATATACACCAATTGAAAACATCACTTGTTGAAAAATACATATTTGAGCTTCTATTCACTGGAGACTGGAAATATAAAAGCTGCACATCAGACAATGAAAACAGAGGCATTTTGTAGAACTTTTTCTTTTTCATTTTCCATTTATTCCCCCCACTCCAAATGTGCAAAAAATGAAATATGCTGCATCCATAAGCAATTCAAAGGGGGATTTTAATAGATGTGTGTTCCCAGTCAAATTCAGAGTTATTCAAATTTTAAGGGTGGTTGTATGGGAATAAGGCATATTGATGGGGACATATTGATGTTTCATAGATCATTAATCCGTTGAAGCAGAGTGAAATCCAGATGAGGCCAGGCCCATCAGTCATGTGAGAAAGTACTGTGAACTCATCCTACAAGTAGAACGCATATGTAATCAACAAGGTCAGACCATAGATACTAGAGGTGCAATTGATATGCCTGTGCATGCCACCCCAGTCCAGGCCTTGAATCAAATCATAGACTAGCTCTAACATCTAATTAGGGTTCTAAATGCTAATTATACATGAAGTCTGGAAGAGGGCAGGGGGAGAAGGAAGCACTATGTTAAGCCCTGCTGAGTACTGCTTCGCCAGTGTGTTCCCTGCAGAAGCTGTTTGCCTCTTCTTCGAGTTGCAGTGGGCAGATCAGCGCTGATGGATAGCTGATGAAGGACCCTGTTTGAGAGGCAGGGAAAGGAAGATCTTTCAGGATGGGAGGTTAGGAGAAGAAAGGGAAGCTCCTGGGTGAGAGCTGGGGAGGGTTCAGCTTTCTCTGTGTGGATCAAGTTAAGATTTACTTGTGAAAAAGGACTTAGTGTGCTTTTTTTGGTTTGGTTTGGTTTGGTTTGGTTTTGGTTTAGATTATATTGGTTTTTTTATTGTGACGGATTAATAAAATCTTATAAATAATAGTAATTTAAAAACAACAGGCAACTAAAAGAGTTCTTAGATATGTTCTTCCCAATCAACTAATGAATCCAAGCTTTCACTACCATAGATTACTAGGTCGGATTCAGAAATGGCATTCAATAATTGCTAAACCTGCAGGGCCGAACTGTTAAAGACTACTTTCACTTAGAGTCACTAGTTTTCAGAATTAAAGCAAAAGCAAGATACACCCTGATGAAGCTTGTTACAGGGGCAGTAACGGAGATGATTACACTTCCCATATAACCTACAGAACAAACATTTGTCAGGCACCACTTAGATGTGAAAAGGATTTAGAGCATGTTGCAACAATAGCCATTCTTCCCTAGCAGAATCAGAGTGATATATTTTTACACTGACCTTCCAGCAACTTGTAGGCAGTGCCGCAGAAACCTTTGGTATCAGCTATCATTTGTTCAGGCTTCAATAAAACAAGTGTTCTCTTGGTAAAAAGCCTTGAAAAGTACACTATGTTCACGAGTCACACACAAAAATAAATAAAAATGCTAGGCTTCCCACTTATTTCCAGGGTTTTTTCCTCCCAAATTTTAAACTCAGGGTGGGGGGAAAACCTAATATCCTAGGGACAATTTAAAAATAGCTTCTCGGTGTGAACCACAAAATGACTTATGCAACCAATAAGATGGTTCTCTCTACAGTACTCGCATTGTATCTTGGGGTAAAATTCAATGCGGTTATCGATGCATGGAATGAACTCTGTTCATGCAACAGAGACTTTGTTTTCTTCGCACTGCATGCCTCTCAGCCTGCACTGGGGTTTTCCCTAACCCTCCCAAACAGATTTAGAGGGTACAGGGGGTGCTGGACGTGTAGTGGGGAAATCCCATTGCATGAGTGGTCCTTGTTCTTTGCACAAAGCAGCTTAGTTGAATCACGGTGGATATTGGCTACAACCAATGCTACTCTTACTTAGAGTAGACCCACTGAAATTAATAGTCATGACAAACATGAGACTAATGTGACCGGCACTGGAAACAAGCCAAAATGTTTCTTCCCCCATCCTTTTCTGCTTGTCTCTCTAAGAAGGGGAGAGATAAGTCAAGAAAAGGAACAAAGGACAACAGAGGGGGAAAACAAGGAAATATAAATGCCCATCCAACATCCTCCTTCTTGCTGCCTCCACGCTCCTTGGCTTGTGAGTGAACCTCTGTTAATATCTGATTATTGAAACCTCTGGGGCTGCTGTGTGCCTTCCTCTTCAATTGCCTCTTTCGACCAGCCAGTCAACCAACCAGTCATTCCCCATCTCCCTGGTCTTCTTTTCCAAATGACTCAACTCCTGTTTAGGGTTCCAGCCAGCCAGTCCTGTCCTTTCTCAGACTACTCCATGACTTACCTCACAGTTTTTGGTTCCCCACAGCATTCTGTGCCCACTGAACATGTTCAGTCTTCATTGTGTGTTTTGGTTCCTTCCCCCCCCCCATCCCAGGCCCTAAAGTTATTTTGTATTTTTGCAAGCCTTTGGTTGCCCCAAGTTTGCCAATACCTGCCTCTTGTCTATAGATGCACCATTTGGAGTGCAGAAGGACCTACAGTCAGGGAATGAATGCCTCGTTAAGATAAAGGATAGATGGTGAAAGCGTTTAAAGTGACACATTGCAAAATGAGATGGCAGCAGGAATCTCTGCTTAAACATGTTAACAAGAGTTTCCACTACTGTACTCTCATCACCACTTCCCAGGTGGATAAAATTTGAAAGACTTATGACAACTGTTTGCCAAAATGAAGTGATTTTGTAAAAACAATTGTAGAAAGATCTGCACTGCGTGTCAATTTCAGCGTTTATTGGAGTCAAAATGTGCCCAAATCAGGCCTCATGTGGTTGCTTAAATAAATAGCATTTCAGCTTAGAAACATGAAATATTGTATTTAATGATAGATGATAGATAGATAGATAGATAGATAGATAGATAGATAGATAGATAGATGGGTAGCTGGACAGATGGATAGCTAAACTGTCTGAAAAAACAACTCTGTATGGAATCATTGATCTAGAATCACAACCATTAACTTCTCTTTAGGCTTCCATTGGTATTCACAGGTAAAAAAATCTGGTGATAATTTAATATTGAAGGGTGGGGATCAGCCTTATTAAGTAGCAGAACTAGAATACAACAGCTTCCAATAATAAAAAAACCTGAGAATTCAAATTTTATAGTTCTAAATGGAAAAGAGAGGAAACATTCCCTCCATTTCTGAAGTTCAGATTCAAGTACTGTAGTTTATGTAGAGAAAGCAGCACCATCCACACATAACCGTGCATGTGTGCTATCAGCAGTAGTACACACACAAATCTTTAGCGGAAATCTAAAGGGGGCAATCCCAAAAATAGCCAGTGAGGACTGAGCGTGCTCGGTGGCCACAGAAACCTAGATGCCTGGTATGGGGTGTGGGGAATGGAAAACGGAGTGGGAGAGAAAATAGAAAACACAAAATATCCTGGAAGACAGCGTAGCTGACTGACTAGAGCAGTGACTAGTAGCACTACACACAGCAGCATTATTTGCCTCCGCCAAGGTAGATTCTACAGATTGATAAGCTTCCTATGATAAGCTTCCCACTTGAATAATAGCTTTTATTCTTGGTTACAACTTGCACTTAAAAACTGGACTGACTTCTTTTAGCCATTTCCTTGAAAAATCCTTTGTCTCGATACACACTAGGAAGCGAACATGCTCACTGCAAAGCAACAGAGAGAATACATGTATCCTGACAACTTGTGCTTATAGTTTTATCACATTAAATAGGAAGCTTAAAGTTGCAAGGGGGTTTAAAGAGTGCAGATGATTTATTGGGATACGTATCTGGCTCCCACTCATACCGATGAACAGGGCCGTCTTAAGCATATGCGGCGCCAGGGTGCAAAGATCCACCCGGCACACACACACACACACAGGTTGCCCAGAGTTGTCAACCTTTTTTTAGGGGGGACCCCAAAGTTGTTGGCCTTGGCCGGCCGCCTCAGCAACAACAGAGGAGCCAGAGGTGGTGGCAGCAGCAGCAGAGCAAGGCCGGGGCCGGGTGCCTGGGGGCGGGGGGCGCAAGCAGAGCCCAGCGCAACAATAGTTTAGCCCGAGGCTCGTGTGAGCAGTGTGAGCTGGGCCTCTCGACCGACCGCCAATCCCAGGCATGCAGGAGGACGGAGCCAGCTGGCTGCCTCAGCGCCTCGCTCACCCACAGTAGAAGAGCTGCTACGCTCCGACAGGCTCTGCTCCGCTCAGCAGCGGCTGTTGGCTCTTCCCAATCCCCGGACTCTTGGCCTGGCCGGGTGCCCCACACCCCTAGCGCCTATGGGTAAGACGGTCCTGCTGATGAACTATGGAACAATCTCTGGGATTCAAACATCTAGCAGGGAGTGAAATACATGTGCTACTCCTTTATATAATATGTTTGCGTGTTTCTACAGACATTGATGAAGCTACCAGCATGAGTTTGACCAAACTGCGGGAGGCAGTGGAAGACAGGAGTGCCTGGCGTGCTCTGGTCCATGGGGTCATGAAGAGTCGGACATGACTAAACGACTAATCAACAAACAACAACAACAGACATTGATTGGAGTAATTTGTGGGTGTTCTTTTGTGCCTTTCAGAGGTAGTATGGAAGAACACTGACCAATGCATGAGTCCAGAGAATAAGAAGGAACTAAAATTCTCTTACTTTTACAGAGAAGGCTTTGCTGTGTTGATGTAGGAGGAAATTTTAAGATAACTTTACTATTATCATCTGATTTCTATGGTGAGGGCTATCACTGTGGGTTTGCCTTCGAAGTTGATTAGAATACGGCGGGTAGTCATCCTGATTCTTTTCCTACACATCTACCTCTTTTCTCTCCAGATGGACATATATCTAGTTTAAACACCCTGCTTCCTTTTTTTTCTCCCACTTCTGGTGCTGCTGTCTTGAAGCAGTGCTGGATCAGAGACTAGGGTTTGAATAAAAGTGTGTTATGGGCCAGAGAGAAGCCATTTTTTCTAAGAATAAACCATCCTGACTCTAACGTCCTCAATTTTAAATTAGAAGCCAGTCCAAGTAGATATCTAATGACTTGTTTAAGGAACAATGGCTTCCTTATGGATTTGCTTTGTATTGCTAACAATAGCTAAAAATAAAAGTCTCAAATAGCATGTACACATTCTCATATATAAGTTAAAGGGAAAATGTAAATACAGTTTCTGAACATTGTGAAAAAACTTATCTAGGGACTGATCAAACATTAAATATTGTTTTGCTATGCTATGCATCCGCTTTTCAATAAAGGCAGGTATGAATACTGCATTTTTAAGAAGTGAAAGGTATTTTTCCTTACACACTTCGACAAGCTTCAACAATTAAAACAATTTTGAATCATAACTGTTGCAACTGGATGTTGTCTTATTAACTCAAACCCTTGCCATTTGAAATTCTCTGAACAACGTTACCCAAACACAAAACAAGCTACAGATTTCATTAAAGTTAACTATATATAAATGCCTTCAGGTAGAAAAGTATAATTTATTACACGGCTTCTTGTTGTTTGGCATATGGAATTCTGAATGCAAAAACTAAATAATAAAAAGAATATTAATGAAACAAACAATAAGTCTATTGCAACACATAGCCCTCCCTGCCCCCCCCAACACTTCCCTTCAAATTCTAACATGGTTCAGCAGAGAACCACAGCTGTACACATTACTGTTTACTCTGGCTCTGGCACACTGCTTGTGTTTGAAGCTGTGTACACATGGCATTAGCCACAATCCATATCTATCCTGTAGTTTCTTGAGAAATACTGCTGTCTAGTGTGTCTTCCTTCAAACCAGCTTCCATCTGATCTGAAAACACAAGCCACATCCACTTTGCAGTTAAGCTGAGTTGTGGAGATCTGAGACAGCCATTGTGCATCAGATGACAGTACATACACAATGACAATTTCATGAACAGGAGTTCAGGGGAAGCACTGCAGGCATGGGGAAATCAAACAGATAATGCACAAGAAGTGAAGATACCCCCGCCCACCCTCAGTACAGTGGTACCTCTGGATGCGAACGGGATCCGTTCCAGAGCCCTGTTCGCATCATGAGCAGAACGAAACCTGTGTCTGCGCATGTGCGGGTTGCAATTCGCTGCGTCTGCGCATGCACGAGCGGCAGAACCCAGAAGTAACCCATTCCGTTACTTCCAGGTCGTCGCAGGACGCAACCTGAAAAGATTCAACCTGAAGCAAACGTAACAAGAGGTATGACTGTAATGTGCAAGTGTGACTTGAAACACTTAAACACAAACACACAAAAACAAAAAACCACCCTCTTTTTGCTATGATCTACCCAAAAAAATCACCCTGTTTAACAAAATAATTTGCACATAGTTGTTTTCCCGAGAAAAAAATCAGTTAGAAGGCTTTTTCTCTATTATCACATCTACAATAAAACTCTTCTTAGCAAAGGTTTTCTAAAGTCCTGCATTAATTTATTCATCACATTGTTCACAGAACTTGGATATGTATACACAAAAACCGTGAGAGTTGTTATAACTGCATTTTTCTATCTACAAAATATGCGATGCTCCATCCTTGCAGAAACTAGATAAATTCAACTTATACCGAATTCAAGATAATATGCAAGTTCACTATAAAATTATGTCTCTGTCTCAATGCCAGCTTTCAGTGTCTCACTGTATATCTAGGATGAAGGTAACTGATAAGATTGGGCAAAATGTTTTGTACAGCATGCAAGCTGTTTTTTAGTCTTTAAATGCCCATTAATCACCCCTTTCTTTTTAAAAAGTGTTCTTTTAAAATGGCAGTTCCACAATACACATCCTTTTTCAACTATACTGTATAATCATCTCTCAGGCTCACAGATTTCCAAGGGAATATTTTAGAACATATTGCTGTTATCCGGAAATCAAGCATAAATAAAACAGCTGATATCAGTTCAGTACTTTGGCAGGCAGTAAAGACCATTCTAAGACAATTCTACCTCTCTATGTCCAATTGGATTTCTTGTGCCAGAATAGACATCTGTACACCCTATACAGTAACGATAAGAAAGTAAGGCTATTAATATAAATGTGTAAAAAGGAAATCACGACACGACAACGCTTTTATGAGTGTCGGGGAAAGTGGCTGCCTATTGTGGTCTATTCACTGTCAAGAAAGGAAAGTGCAGAAATATATTCTACGTTCAGAATATGAATTGTGAACAAGTATCCATTAGAAAATGTGCAAGTCATTCTCTTGGCCATTTGACAGATTAAATTAGAGTGCAAAACTTAGTTTGGAAGTAGAGAGCAAAAATCAATATGAAACAGACTTTTCCGCTGTAATTCTGAATAAAATAGATTTGGCATAAAGTCAGTGTTGGAAGGTAAGACATTGTAAGCCTTAGCGGCTCCTACCTCTACTTTCCAACTCCTGATTTCAAAAGAAATAATAAAATATCTTCCCTATGCCACCAGTATATAGGCACCCCCATCCCCAATTTCCCCAACATGCTACCATTTCTATTGTGACAACAGAAGACCTTTTCATATGTATTTCCAAATGCAAACAAAAATCCAGTGACTATTATTTTCCAGAAGCTGCTCATGCACATTTATTCAATACCACAGGACTGGGGGTACAGTTTGGATGGGAGGAAGGGCTCAAAGCAAGATACCAGTAGTGGGTTCTTCAAAGCAAATCTTACTTCTCTCTCTCTTTTGAGGGCAACAGTACTTGCACCCCTTCTGCAGAAGACTTTGAAGAATCCAGTGGCAGTAGAAGTGTTTGGTTTCCCCTTCTAATAACCCAACCAAGCACACAGCACACACTACTTAGAAACTATATCCAGCAGGAAAGAGGGGTCCTTCTATACCACTCTGCTTGTTCAAGAAGATGGAAAAACGAGATCCTATGAGCTCCTTGTGTCCTTTGATCCTTGCTAGGCTGGTAGCTGCAGCTTCCCTCTCTGGCCATCTGGAGTGCTGGCACTTCAGTGCAGCTCAGTCAGGGGTTCTTGCTGCCTAAAAGCTAGCACAGTGGAATAGGGTCTAAATCAGGCATAGGCAAACTCCGCCCTCCAGATGTTTTGGGACTACAACTCCCATGACCCCTAGCTGACAAGACCAGTGGTGAGGGATGGTGGGAATTGTAGTCCCAAAACATCTGGAGGGCCGAGTTTGCCTGTGCCTGGTCTAAATAGTTTGATCTAACTTTAAAAAACCATTTCATAATCAATCTTCTTTTGCTGCTGCTTCTACAGGTGCTGGTTTGGCCAGAAAGAAAAGAGGGTGCAAAACCTGGATGATCTATTAATTCTAATTCTTGTAAAGGTAAGTTTCTTGATATCATCCTACAGCACAAGAGCGTTTTTAAAACCCACATTTACGAGTTATTCCACATTTGAGCTTTATTTTGCTGTTAATCCACATTTCCCCTATTCAAATTATGCTGGACTTATTTGAACATGTCTATGAGAAGCAACTTCAGTCTTTCTTGTTCATACCATCAGACATACCCTTTTTCGTTTGCCCTGCCTTCTAACTTGTTGATTCCATTATATTCGTACCAACAGGGTATGCATGCAGTGTGGAAGCCTTGTTTTTTGGGGGGGTTTTAAGTCGCCACACAAGAGGTGTGCAAAAGCACACAATTAGGCAATTGTAAATTTGCTTGTGCAGTTTTCGGGATCCTTCAAGCAAAAGTGCACCAGAAATACCTACAAGCACAGGCAGAAAATAAATGAAAGCATTAAGAAAATAGTGAGCCTGGAAATGGGAGTAGCAGAAAGTGACAACTGATCCAACCACACCAAAGCACCAAAGCAAATTTTCTGCAACTCCGAGTAGATTGGTTTAGAGCCTGTTTCCCCACCAATTTATCAGATTATTCTTGAATTTACAGGGGGGAAGCATCAAGACAGGTGGTGTTTAGAGGATAGCATCGTATGGAAATACGCAAATTAAATGGAAACACAAACAACTACAAACACACAGTAACTCCAGTGTGGAGAAGCCCTTAGATACATATGTTGATACTTTTAATGTATTCATAACACATTCAATTTAAAATCAAATCAGATTTTACTTTATTGGCCAATATTTCCCATCAGTATGTGAAAAGGGAGGAATGTTGATTTGCTCACAGAGGAATCCTAAGAGAGTGTAAGAAATCTAAAATGTAATAAATATCAGTCTATCTAATGGTGTCTACCAATAAGCAGAATGCACTTCCACTTTTGCAACAAGACATCCTCTTCCTTTCCTCCCCTTTTCAGTTCCTCACATGCCCCCCCCCATCTGCTTTGAAGACCTGGGGAATTCTCAGGACTACATGGGGGTGGGCACAGGACTTCAGAGAGTGATGGAGAGGATGGGAAATTACCGGTATGTTTGTGCAATGCTTCTTTGTGGAAATTTCTCTCCAAATGAAGAATCCTCTAACTGAGAAGTCCCTTTGGAAGTTCATTCTCCATTCTCATTTCTCAATCGTAATTTCAAGGGACACCCAAATAAATATATAAAATCCTGTGTGTTTGCTGAAATCTGTATGGTAGGAAGCAGCGATGCAACTCCGACCTACAAGCATGTTGCAGGATTAATCAAAGATAATACTCATTTTGTGTGAGAAATGTTCTTCTGCAAACAAAGAAGAAAATGATCTAAGCATGTTTCAGAGGTTTCTCCCCACCGCCCTTTTCAACATTGTTTTGGTGTTTAAATACCATTTTGAAGTACAGTACTTAAAAGATTGCGTGGCAAGAATTTTGAATAGTTAATAGGGTTATTTTTTATTTACACTACACATGATATGGCTAAATTAGATCATTAAATTTTAACATTCCACAGAGGAATGATAACAGCTTTCTGATGATGTCAAAACAGTGGGAATAAAACTTTTGCATTCACTGTTCCAGTGTAATCAGCACGTTATTTTATGCGCAGATGCTACTTCACCAAATTATTACCACATTGTTCCATCTTTAAATAGACAATTCAGCAGCATATGCTTAGTTAGGAATTAAGTTTTTTTGCACTAGGGTATAATGTACTGTTATTTCTACTAAAATATATTTAAAAGGAATAATGCTTGATATAAAAGATGGTGCGAATAATGAATGAGCTCTCTCCTGGAACAGTAGCTTATCTTTAACATGGAGGGGGCTATCTGTCACGGATGCTTTAGCTGAGATTCCTGCATTGCAGGGGGTTGGACTAGATGACCTTTGGGTCCCTTCCAACCCTATGATTTTATGATTCCATGATCTATGTATTTAATGTACTGAGCTACACACAGAATCTGACTAAACTGCGGGAGGCAATGGAAGACAGAAGTGCTCTGGCATGCTCTGGTCTATGGGGTCACGAAGAGTCGGACACGACTAAATGACTAAACAACAACAACACACACACACAGAATCAAAAACACTAATGAAAGCAACATCTTAAAACTATAAGGGAAAGGAGAAATATGTGAGTAGAGAACAGGAACTTCGAATAATGTTTGTTTTATGTTTTTAGATATGCTGTAAGCCGCCCAGAGTGGCTGGGGAAACCCAGCCAGATGGGCGGGGTATAAATAATAAAATTATTATAATTGTTATTATTACTTCGTGATAGAAGTTACACCGAACCTTTCTGAAAATTGACTCCCAAGATGAACTGAGATTCAGATTGGGAAGTTTAATAATACAACCACACATACTTTGTTCCTAATTGCTTGCTTGTTTTAATAATCACATATTTCCTCAGAGCAATGGATTTTACATATATAATAGTTATTAGAAAGTAGGTACATTTTGTTCAGCTTAATCTCAAAGCCTCTAATTAGAAGCTTTGGAAAGGTTCTCAGTTTTACAGGCCTCAAACCAGTGAACCTTGTATTCAACCAAATATTATAACTGCAGTGGAAGCCAAGGATCGAGAGTGCAAGGCATGCAAGATCTAACCACAAGAAAGTTTCTAGTGCCACTTACGCAATAACTCTTCCATTACTCAGCTGTTGGTTTTAGGGCTGTTGGTGGTATAATGCCTTGGGACCCTCCTACTGCTCAGCAGCTTTTTGCTTAAAAAATAAATGAGAAACTGCCCAAGCTAAACATTTGACCTACAAGTGATTTTCGGCAATGCTTTCCAGCTGAGCTACAGTGTTTGCAATCACAATTACAATGGTCTCGTTTTCAAAGAATAAACATGGTCACAGAGCATAAGGCTGTCTCCTGAGGTAGACATTCAGCCACTATCCAGCCAGATCCCATCTAAAATCGACTCTAATTACCCTACTGTGTGGCAATGCTAGGTCTTGCTCTCTGCACTGGGGACATTGCATATTTTCTGTAGAGAAAATAAGAGGCACATTTAAAAGACTGAGAGAAAATTCCTCCTCAGTGATCCCATTATCAATTGCTGGTATGTACCATTTGTGAATGTAGGTTGGGAATCAACTGTCTGACAGCCTCCCTTTTAAAAAATACATTTCAAAAAGCCATTTCAAAATCCCATGCCATTGCTGTACATTCAATATTAGCACGTAAGGAAAATATTAGGCTAGTATCTTATCAATGTGCATAAGTTTTGCATTGATATAGAGCTTATCAAAATATCAAAGTTACCTTTGTTTGTATTCAGGTGAACTAAATTTTACTATAAATATGCATAAAGGGTACAATCTAGCCAACATTAGCCATTAGTTAAGTTGCACTGATTTAATATAGAACATGCTTAATTTTGCCATTGATATTTGTGGATCTTAGAAGTAATAAACTTTGGCTGGATAGGCTCTATGTACAGTACATAAATATTTATATATCTATATATTAAATATTAGTGATTTAATTGAATGGATCTCAAGATACCTAATAGCATATGTTTCAAGGCAAGATAGCATGGTTGCAAGTTACAGCTTCACATTTAGCTAGACATGTACATAAGCCAAAACAATAAATAGAGCAACTTTCATCAAATTCATAACAGCCATTTTACATTCAGTCCTGTTTTTTTAAGAGCAATGGGAGAAATTCAATGCGCCATTCACCAGATTGCTCAATTAATGCAAGTATTTTTGCTTTCCTGATGGAACTATCTCCCATCTCTTTCCTTGGCATGCTGTTCCAGGGGTCTCCAAATACTTCCCTGAATCAGTTGGGGGTGTGGGGGCATGAAAAGCGAGGAGAAGGGCAAAGCCCCATTGCACTAGCAAAAGTTATTGCGCTGGCTTCTGGGCGGGGGGGACTACTTAATTGAATCTGGCCCAATATATTGTAGCTTTCCCTCTACTACTTCTTTTTTTAAAAGTGCATTTTTAAGGAAAATAGTGTTTTCTGCAAAAACCACCAGTTCAAATGCTACTTAGTTGTTGTTTTTAATCCTACCATAATCTAGAAAATAATGCTTGTAAAACAAAACTGAATACAAATGAAATACCAAATAAAACAGAGATTTGTTTACAGATTTGTTTACCTATCCACTGAATACTGAACCTAGAAAAGAAGGTCTGGGAATTACCATACTTTTCTGTCTATAAGACGCCCCCATGTGTAAGACACCCCCTATTTGGGGGGACTCAGATTTAAGAAAATGGGGAGAGATGTATCCGTGTATAAGTCGCCCCCTAATTTTTGACATTATTTTTTGGGGGGGGAGGGAGCTAGTCTTATACATGGAAAAATACGGTATATTAGACCTCAGGAATGAGGGTAACAGTCAAGGTTGACTGCAGTTGTGAACTTAGATCTCCATTAGTCCATTGCTGTTACACAGCAAGTCATCTTCTCCACTAGTCATCTTCTCCACTACATTTAAGTTTTGGTATTCCGTTGCAAAAAACATAAAAAGGAATAAAGTCCATATTCCATTTAGAAAATTCTGGCATTGCCTTAATAGAAGTATGAGTAAAATATTATTCTACCTCATCAAAAATGTGCAATGTTCCACATCAGAGAACAACATTATTGACAAAAAGTCTTATATATATAATGAAGCCTCATTTGAGGTATGTTAAGAAAGTCTAGATAACTGAGTGGAGTGCACCATGCTGTAACAACAATCCACTGAGCAATGAGAAAAGGTTTAATTTTCCATATTATTGATATTCATAATTTCTAAAGCTGACATTGTTACTTGGAATAGTTCTGATACACAAAAGTGGCACCAACCACCATGCATTACCCAACAATTGTGCTACTTCTGTGTACTAGAGTCATTCCTAGGTGTTAGGCCAAGGTCCAGCGCTGGTTGTAGGGAGTCACAAACAATTCTTCAGGCCATAAGCCCTAAGACTCTTAAAACACTAGTGGCAGAGACTGGATTAGGTTTGTTTAACCTCATGCCATAATTCTTACTAGAGCATTGTTTTCTGCAATAACTTTACATTTCAATAATAATTCTCAACCTATTAACCCCTGTCTAAATCACTACATGTTCATTGGACTTATCACCACAATCAATATAACACCCAGAACCTCCACAGCGACTTCGTCTTGTATCTTCCATGTCAATATGCAATTCAAACCAGCTTCTTTCCCCTCGTCCTTCTCCTGTCAGTGTGAGCCAGTGTGGTGTAGTGGTTAAGAGCGGTAGTCACGTAATCTGGGTAACCGGGTTCGCGTCTCCGCTCCTCCACATGCAGCTGCTGGGTGACCTTGGGCCAGTCACACTTCTTTGAAGTCTCTCAGCCCCACTCACCTCACAGAGTGTTTGTTGTGGGGGAGGAAGGGAAAGGAGATTGTTAGCCGCTTTGAGACTCCTGAAGGGGAGTGAAAGGCGGGATATCAAATCCAAACTCTTCTTCTTCTTCTTCTTCTGTCAACATAACCACAGCCACTAGGAATGCATGGAGAAGGTAGACTCTCCAAGGTGAGTGAGCACTGCAGTTTCAAAAAGGAGAGCTGGCCAATCATAGTCAGCCATCTAACAGATGGCTCAATCTACTCTTCTTCCTCTATCCAGACAGAAAGCACAAGCATTTGTTTGGCACTCTAACGGCTTTTCATAGAGGCAGTGGGAACTGCATCTGTATCTTTGAACTCATGCACTAGAATCAGATCTACCCTAGCAGCCTTGAATTCAATTGATTTAACTGTGCTTTTCCTTTTAGCCAGCAGGGGCACCTACAAATTGTCACTATTTTGAGGATATGATTCGAGCACATTCTGCAACTTTAGGTTTGCACAATTAAAGTGGATTAACATGCTCCATCACCTTAGCACAACATTTCTTTAAAAAACAACAACAACAACAACACCTCAGACTGTTTGCAGTTAGGAAAGTGAAGGGGAAACACATGGAAAAGTGAAGGATGAATGATCAATTGGAATCTGTGTAAGCACCATGCAAGCAAATAGGGATGAATGTTAAAATGCCAAAAGAGGAAAAAACAGAGCAAATGACTCTATGAGAAACACTGTATCTCAGAGCTGGAAGGGACCCAAGGTCATCTAGTCCAACCCCCTGAAATGCAGGAATCTCAGCTGAAGCATCCATGACAGATGGCTATCCAATCGCTGCTTAAAAAGCTCCAAGGAAAACCTCCAATAAGATTGGTCTCAAATAAAATCATCCTCTTTGTAACACCTGGAAAGAAAAACTAAACAGGGAGAAAAAGGGCACTAGAGGATATGCATAGCATAAAAAGGAACAAATGATCTACATGTATAGGAAATTAGTAAGTACATTTGCTGGACATTTGTCTTGCAATGACCTGTGAACACTGACTTTCAGAGAACCTTTCTTATATGTGTCTGGAGGGAGAGGGGCTATTGTTTCTTTTGTTTTTGTTTTATTATGTATTTTGTGTTTTCATTTTGCATTTTTATGTTGTAAACAGCCCTGTGCTCTTCAGCTGAAGGGTGATACAGTACAGTATACATATTTAATAAATAACATAAAAAGTACTTTATTATCATTAACCTCCTCCAGGAGGATGACTATGGGCATTAATGCCAATGCTGGGGGGGAGGTTCAAAATTCCTTCCAGTATGAGCTTTCGTGTGCATGCACACTTCTTCAGTGTGTATCTGAAGAAGTGTGCATGCACACGACAGCTCATACCAATAACAAACTTAGTTGATCTCTATGGTGCTACTGGAAGGAATTTTCTTATTTTGTTTTGACTAAGGCAGACCAACACGGCTACCTACCTGTAACTAATGCTAGGAAAAACCTAGAGCCTCAAAACTATATGGTGCCCAAGTGAAGCAGCAAGAAGCTGTGGTGACTTTACACTGCAATTCCTACTAAATGAACTGGCACAGATAGTTGTAGAACTCTGTTTTAACTATCTGCATTATGACGCTATGGCCTCATTCACATGTAATGGAAAGCCATGGTGAGAAAGCAGTATGACTGTAAAATGTGCTCAGCCACACTATGTCCACCTGCCTCTGGGAGAAACAGATCACATGGCTTGGCTTAGCATTATGTGTGAACTAGTGCTCCTGGTTTGTTTCTTCCAAACAAACCATAAGCAGTAAGCCAGGAACAACCCCTGGCTTCTCCTGCTCATTATTTGTTTGAAAAGAAACAAGCCATGAGAAACTGGTTCACATATAATGCTAAGCCAAACCTCATGGTTGCAGATTTGGTGAGTCTATAGCAGAATTTGCAAACAACAGATTCCTCAAGCATTCCCAAATTGGCTGCATCTAATTTGTTCCACTTTCAGGCTACTTGGATAATGAGTAATACTTGGGTAGCTTTCATTGAAGCAATAATTGGTCCCGTATACTTTCGCAGATACATTTAATCATTAATATAACAAGAAACGACAGCATTAGAAAGAGTAGAAGCACTAGTAAGAGTAGAAGGTCATCTCTTTATGACAATAAACAAAATGCTTCAGACACTTTCAGCTATGCAACTTGGAATTGAGAAAAATACAACACCACCACTTGTCAGGCTTGACATACATTTCTAATCTCACAAAAACTGTGGAGAGAAATGAATAGAGATATTTAGCCATATGGACATTTTGTTGTTGTTGTTGTGCTTGCTACCCAGAAAGATGTGAGAAAGGTGTTAAGGTGTAGCAGAATATTTAAATTAACCCCTCCATTCCAAAAAGGCTAGCTCTCTTAAACTGCACTGGAGATTGCTCCTGAAACAAATAGGAGTATCTGCCTAAAATCACTACTATGACAGCAGCAACAACTAGTACTTTTTAAGCTCTGCTATATGCACAGTTCTTACATACGTACATCTGAATTAAAGACACCTAATAAGAACTAACCGGAAAGGGGCCACTATCTTAAACAGACTTTTAAATGTCACTATAATAGCTGTTCAGTTCCCAGCAGTGGAAGCTGCTGTGGCTAAAAAAAAGAAACTACTTTAGAAAAAAAATATCCAGCTACGCATGACTCGTGCCTGTGTGTGTGTGTGTGTGTGTGTGTGTACAAGCACATAAGATACATCTGCTCTGTTTAGATGTTGACTCCACCTAATCATTATAGTCAAATAAGCAAAATGTTCATTATGCAAAATTATGATGGAGAGAATTGCAATATATATCTGCACACATAATCACTTTTTTTCATGCTGTGATATCATTCATGTCCTGGACTACCATGTCAAATCACTGTAAGCAGTAAAGACACCGAAGGGAGACACATCCATAAATGTTGGATTGATATACATGACAGAAACTAGTATTTATCCTATAATAAATACCCACAAGTATTTTACTTTGCATTGTACCTCTCTTGGTAGGCTGTTCCATATCTTGGGTGCTTATGTGGATAACTCTGGTTTTAATATGGGACTGGGGTTGGGACAAAATGCACCTAAACTCCTAATGCAATAATATTTATTCTGAAGTATGAAGTAGGCTTAACCTAATAAGTATCAGGTACTTCCAAGTTTTGTGAAACAGATACAACATGGAGAAACATCTCATGCAACAAATTTGCAAATTATTAGGTCACTGTAAGATGATTCATCAGATAATGCTGTTTAACAAAAATTTATAAGAACCTATTTTTAAAAAAACAGTATCTGGTATCTCTTTCATAATGGATATTCAGCAATCTCTTAGCAGTTCTATTGAAGTAAGATGGCAATCAAAGGCACAGAATGCAAATAGTGGTGCTGAGTCTAAGACACTTATACTAAATGGTCCTCCCAAAATGAAAACTAGTCAATCAGAAATATTACTTAATTTGTTTGCCCTTTAAATACCATTAAATACTGTGATACTTCATTTACAGTCTATTTATTCCACTGCCAGAACATGCTTTTTATCTACATTAAACTGAAGGTGTCTTTTAAAACAAAAACAGAACATACTACAAGAAACTATGATTTCAGGTGTGTCAGGGTTTCAACACATTTTTATTCTACAACAGACTAAAACTTGAAAGAAGGGGGTTCGAATTTTGGTCTCTATACATTCTTGTAACAGAAGGCTGTCCATTTTCTTCCAACGATCTGCTTCCTCAGTGAGGGCAATGGTTTGATTCAAATATGTCAAGGAACCCAGCAGAGTTGAGATTACTTCCATTAAGACAGCAAAAGAAGGGGGGAAAGGAATGACATCTGACTATAGCCTCAGAGAACATTATCAAATAATATTTCCTTAACATGCTCTAATAGATTTGGGAAGAGAAAAGAATTTGAATTGCAAATTAATTCTTTATCAGTTGTCACAAATTCCCCACGTCTTTAAAATTAAGAACCATGATATAAACGACACAACCTTTTCTAAATCCTTTCTATATAGACTTCAATAAGAAATAAGAAATAATAATAAATATTTAAATAACATAGAGATAAAGTTTTTATAAAGCCTGTTATATTATTACAAGAGTCATAAACCAGGATAAGTATAAATCAGGATAAATACAATACCATCACCTATATTTCTCACTGATTTACACAATAAAGGAGAAGGGGGTGGATGCCTCTACAGACTATGTTGCAATGTACTTTTAAAAGTCTGGTTATCATTGGATTGTCCTGCAGGCATCTCAGGCCTGTAAGGTGCTGGGAGACTTAAATCGAAGACTTTGGCAAAAGGGCTTTGGTTCTTTACACTAAGGCAATTTGCTGGCCTAATCTCTGTTGTTCAGTAGGGCCGCTGTGCTAGAAATTTGTTGCCAAGGAAGCACACTCCTCTTCTCATTTTAAG
The DNA here is from genome assembly GCF_965113315.1 of Podarcis vaucheri. NCBI lineage: Eukaryota > Metazoa > Chordata > Lepidosauria > Squamata > Lacertidae > Podarcis > Podarcis vaucheri. Next base: position 21,241,567 of record NC_138755.1, on the reverse strand, counting down.
TATGCCACTAGTTTTCAAAGGATGGTTCCTCCTCCTATGCAAGTGGGGTGAGACCTCCCAGAACATGCAGGTGCCTTTCTCCATGCTCTGCTTCTAATGTAATCAAGTCATTTGGACAAACCTGTTGATTGGCAACCTGGATCCCTGGAGAGGGATAGCTCTGCGCCTGGGGCCCTACAGAAGTGTTTCCCAACCACTGTTCCGCAGCATGCGAGATGTTGCCTGGTGTGCCGCGGGAAAAATTAAAAAATTCGAAAGATTTTTTTTTTAAGTCAAATTTTTGATTGGGGCGCTGTCACTAGATGACCCCTGGGGTTCCCTCCCTCCCTCCCGCTCTTCCTGGCTCTCGGCCAAGACTTGGCGGCTGCCACTCACTCACTCGCTCGCCCACCCGTCCCTCCATCCCTGCACCCAGCCTCTCCCCCTCCGTCCCCGGCGCGGGGGCTGCCGGGATCCGTAGTCCCCTCGCCCTTGGGCTCCACGCCCGCGCGGGGTGCATGAACTACGTTTCCCAGCGTGGCCTGGCGGGCCGGGCGTTTTGTTTGAAGCGCTCTTCTCCCAGCCATGGAATGAGCGCGGCGGCGGCGGTCGGGCGGACAGGGGCTCTTCCGCGCAGACCCCGCGCAGCCTGCCTGCGCCCCCGCAGAGATCGGGCGGCAGGATGGAGCCCGGGGATCCCCGCGGAGGCGGAGCGGCGGAGGCGGAGGCTGCCCCCCAGGTAGGGCTGCGTCGGGGGGGTTTTATTTTTGCAATGCTGCATCCGCGCCGGAGGGGACGCATCGGACCGCGGGGAGACCCCTTGGTGGGCGTGCAAGGCAATGCATGCGTGCAGGCGTTGCATGGAGTGCAGTGCAATGCAATGGCAACGCAGCGCCCTGCATGCATGCATGCAACTTCCACCGGCGCTCCGGACTTGGCAGGTGAGGGGGGTCCCCAGTGGGCGGCAGAGAGAGCTGGGAGGGCGAAGGGGAGCCGGGGGGGAGCAGCGCTGCTCCCCAAGCCGAGCCCGGTGGGAAACTTCGGCGTCGTTGCGCCGGGTGTTGGAAGCGGAGGCTGGCGGGGGCTCCTCACCTGCAAAACCTGGTCGCCTCTCATATATTTCGTGCATTGCATTCATCGCCCGCTTTCTCCTCCAAGGAGCTCCCGGGGGCGCACGTGGTTCTCCCCGTGTTATCCTCGCAACAACAGCCCTGCGAGGTGGGTCAGGCGAGTGGCTCAAGGGAGCACCCAGGGATTGTCCTGGCCAGGTGGGGTGATTTGAACCCTGCTCTCTGCCCGGTCTTCGTCCTCATGTGCATGACTGTGCATGACTGAGGTTTTCCCCCCTCGTCTTGGCTATGGTGTGAGTCTGTCCTGTTAATTAATGGGGTTCTGCCTTCAGAGAAGATGAGCCAGCCCTCAAGGAGGTGATTATGTAATTTGCTAGCAATTCATGTCCCTCCCGGCGTGACGCTGTGCGCTGACGTCACGGGGCTGTAATGGTGGTGTGCCTCGAGATTTTTTTCATGAAACACGTGTGCCTTTGCCCAAAAAAGGTTGGGAAACACTGCCCTACAGAACCCACTGTTAAACATATTAGCACCCATAGAAGTTTGTAATGTCTATTATAGTGCAAACAGGGGAAATCTACTAAGGATCCAAATACCCTTCTAAGTATGCAGGAAAACCCCACCCTGGCATAACGATGTACAGTGGTACCTCGGGTTACATACACTTCAGGTTACATAGGCTTCAGGTTACAGACTCCGCTAACCCAGAAATAGTGCTTCAGGTTAAGAACTTTGCTTCAGGATGAGAACAGAAATCGTGCTCCGGTGGCGTGGCAGCAGCAGGAGGCCCCATTAGCTAAAGTGGTGTTTCAGGTTAAGAATGGACCTCCGGAACGAATTAAATACTTAACCCAAGGTACCACTGTATTTAAGTCTAGGAGTTTGATTCAGTCTTGCTCAGCTTTGCATGCAACCTTGCCCCTGTACCACTACAGTTTCTTCCTCTCCCCATTTTAACCATCCCCACGTCAATTTTTATAGTTCATTTGTTAGGGCTCCATGACAGCCTCCATCCCCTCTTCATAGCCTTTCCCCTAAGGCTTTTCCATACCACATGGGGCTTAAGGAAAACTATAGGGGCTTAAACCCCTGGTCCCCTTCCATCACAACATTTTCCCTGGATGTTCAAAGAAAAGAAAATAATGGGAGAGAACAAGTTCTCAAAGTGCCACAATGTTTTATCTTGGCCAACATGCTTCAAGATTCATTCGTGTGTGGCAACACATCTTACCAGCCTATTTGCTTTCTGTACCTTTCTCCTTTGCCAAATCCTCAAAAACAAATGAGGAACAAACCTAAGCAACCGCAGTGTTCTGGTGCCAAGGGAATCCTCCTGATTTAAGCAGAATCCTGAAAAGTCTTCTACTATCCCCCTTTGCATTTAAAAAAGTAGGATCTGCACTCAGGGTTCCCCCTGCCCTCTAGTTCGGTCTCTTTTCTTGCTTCTCTAATTTAGAATCATAGAATCATAGAGTTGGAAGAGACCACAAGGGCCATCGAGTCCAACCCCCTGCCAAGAAGGAAACACCATCAGAGCACTCCTGGCATATGGTTGTCAAGCCTCTGCTTAAAGACCTCCAAAGAAGGAGACTCCACCACACTCCTTGGCAGCAAATTCCACTTGGCAGCAACTTCTCTCTTGGCCACACAATGCCAAGTTGTAAGCATGACTGACGGGTGGGGTGAACAAGAACCCAAACCACAGGCTTCTTCTGTTGTCCAGTGGCCCTGTTTTAGACATGACTAGGACAGACACATTATTATTGGTAATTAGTGAAGATAATCACTATACATTTAACATGATCTGCTAATCCAGGCCTTCGTGCATGAGCATCTGCAAGTTAAACTGAACTGCACAGAAAGAATCAGAACATGCTAGGAATGAAACTGACATTTTAGCAGTTTGCAGGAAATGAATGAATGAATGAAAGAATGAATGAAAATACTGAAATATTTAAACTCATTTTATTGGCTTTATTTTGAGTATGGGATAAAGGAAATGACTGTGATAAGCTAAGAGAAGAGCTGGAATCTGAATATTGGATTTTCAAATAAACACAGATGTTAAGAATCCATTGCCAACCATGCTTTGGTATAGCCTCTGGACAAATGCCAATTCAATCAGCTTTCACTCTAAAGAGACTGAACAAACCCTTTGTGAAATATAAAATTCTGTCTAAACTTGAATATCGCAGATAAGAACACTGATAATTATCTTTGTCCCACCAGACTGAAAAAACAGAATAGGCAAAATGACACTTTTAAAAACAGTCAGTTTAAAATAGTGAAAATAACCTTTCAAACTACACCCCTGCCCAATTAAATATTGCGCTTTGAAATACTGCAGACAAATTTTCAAATGACTAGTTTTTCCAATTAAAGGCTGTGGGCTGGATCCAAAGACCCCTGTGGAGAAGAAACCCAATCCCCCACAAACATACAGCATTTCCCACGTGCCACATAATGAGCCTCTGAAGGACCACCACCCCCTGCCATTTTTAAAAGAGGCTTTTCAGGAGTATGGGGACTCCAAGAGAAAGAGGACCCATAACAACCCCAGAGTGCACAGCCCACTGGGATCTGAGCTGTTTCCTTTTCACTATGCTTTTTATGGGATAAACACAGCAACAACAAAAATTGTACAGCAACTTCTAACTGAAAATGGACAAACTGTACACAGTTTGTAACACACTTCCATAATCAATCTGAAATGAATTTTAAACTATAACTAAAGTCAGAGGAGCTACTTTTCTGCGTACCCAGAAAGATGGCATTCTCTTTCAACAACAATACATGCATGTTATTATTTCCTTCACCAACAGAAAATCTATTTTTTATGATTCAGGCAGACTTGAATACTGCACATCCCATATACTATTTGGTGGAAATGCAATAGCTGACAGCAGCTATATAAAAGTGGCATCCAGCGTTAATCATAATCATAGGTAAGTATTTCTCGCCTCACTTTCTAGAGCCATTTCCAGGTCATCTAAAACAAGGAACAAAGGGAAAGGATGAAACCATTTTGTATGCCACATAGGCTCTCCGGTAAAATGTATAAAGGATCTATGTTACAGTAAAAACAGATATCTTGTCACCCTGCACAATTTGCAAGAATTTATAGAAGCACTCCTATCTGACAACCAGACACCTCTTCCCTACCTCAATGGCATATAGAAAGAAAGAACTAGAGATGGAGTTTGACCAGGAGAAAATGAAATTCTGCTGGAAAGTTTGCATGATTGTGTGAAACTGCATATTGCTGTCATTTCTGATTAATTCCAATAGCTAACCAAGTTCCGCACTGTGTCCAATTGCTGTATTTCTTCTATCTTATATTCCTCCTTGGATCCAAACACAAATGGACCTTCATTTGAGATTTTTTAAAAAATGGGCAAAAGAAATCCTGCTCTATTTTGTAGATAACAAAACTAAATGGAACCACGTGCATCTTTAGAAATAAGAACCACTATCCCAAGGAGATTCCAATGCTTTTTCAGCAAAGGAATGGCAAGCATGGGGAGCTACTTCACTTGTACCCCTCTGGATGTTTTTCTGCTCAAAATGCAGCCCCCAGATGTTTTCTGCCCCATGTGGGGACTGGAAAATATTGATAAGGCATGGGGAAGTCCAACTCCCATGCAACCCCAGCCTGCATGGCCAATGGTTGGGAATGATGGGCATTGTAGTCCAGCAGGATCTGGCAACCCACACATTCCCCAGGCCTGATATAAATGCTCATGTTTTGTCCCCCATGGGACAAAAAGCAGCTTGAAGGGTTAATTCTGACAGGCAAATGGATGGGAGAGAAAAGGTTAATCACCTCCCTCCTCCAAGCCAGTCCTCAAATACTGAATTGGGTCTCCCATGCTGGCTTTTCATTAGAACAAAACAAACATGTTGAGAGGATTTTTAAACTGCCTGTAATTGAACGTATTTCACCACAAACTAATGATGCAGACTAACCCTGGGACAGCACTGCACAGTTAACTTGGGAAGGAAATTGAAATAATCTCTCCCAAAAATCAAAATTTTGCAAAAGAAAAAGCATGTAAGGAAGAAAAGATTGACAATGGCTTGCAATGCAAGCAGCTAAATAAGCATAGGCCAATTCTGCAGACTGACTATGCCAATTCTGAAGCATGAGTCTCTCTCTCTCTCTATAGTGTGTGTGTGTGTGTGTGTGTGTGTGTGTGTGTGTGTGTGTTAACACTACAATCCCAGAGGAGTTAACTACAACATAACAAATACTCCAACAGCATCTGACTGTATGATTAACATAAAAATAATGTAAAATACATGGAAGAGTTTGTTGCAACTTTCAGCAAATAAATTGTGATAAAGTTCTTTCTTTATAGCATTAAAATCTGGACTGGTCACCAGTTTCTCACTGAACTTAAGGCACCACTCCTACAGATAACAACTTCATAAAGCTTCATTGTGCTGTTAAGGAGTAGTAATTATGTTCACCTGAATGCTCACTGCTTTTTCATCATCAGGTTTGTACACAATATTCTGTTCTTATTTTTACGCAATATCCTTATAGCATAAGGTGTGCCCAATATTAGAGAAAACAAATTAAAGTGATTGCCTGCAAATGCATGAAGTTCTATTGCCCTCTGCTGATGAATGGGTAAAACTGGATATGAAAGCAGAGCATAGACACTAATAGACATGTTCTGAATATCTCTCCTCATAAATGGCATTGTAAGAAAATTCGAGTATCATAATTCTAGTGATATCCAAGTGTCAGCTCTGTTTTATAAGGGATTATCACAAAATACAATACTACAAAGGAGATATGAATAAAGAGTAAATATGCAATTTTAGATTTTTCTGCTCTGTGGGTTAGAAAATATACTGATCAAATTTAATTCTAAACCAAAATGTAGCTGCTCTGCATAACCTGCATAACCTTTGACATAACAAAAAACTGTTGAGCTATTACAGCAGGATTTCCCCCTTTAAGCTTTATTTTCACACACCCCTAAAGGGGTGGGGGGGTCAGTTGAAAGATATGAGATAGCAAAATATGATATTTAAATTGTGGGCTTGGAAAAGATTTAGGACAAGTTAGGAAGATATTCAGTAAACTGCACAATTTCTTACAATGCAGAACACAACTTTAGCAGCTCTCTAGCTCTCTCTCTCTCACTCTCTCTCTCTCGCTCTCTCTCTCTCTCTCTCTCTCTCACACACACACACACGAGAATCTCCAGCCTTATTTTGATTGTTTAAATAATATTCAGCCCCTTTTTCGTATGGGGTTTTTCTGCTCATTTACAGTTTTGTATAATAAATGCAAACTCGGTTCTCATTTACAGTGGTACCTCGGGTTACATACGCTTCAGATTACAGACTCCGCTAACCCAGAAATAGTACCTCAGGTTGAGAACTTTGCTTCAGGATGAGAACAGAAATCGTGCTCCGGCGGCGCAGGAGGCCCCATTAGCTAAAGTGGTGCTTCAGGTTAAGAACAGTTTCAGGTTAAGTATGGACCTCCGGAACGAATTAAGTACTTAACCCGAGGTACCACTGTATAGTGCATAAGCCACATGTCATCTTTCATTGATACTATGTTTTCCCAAGACTCAAATGTTTGTTTTTCGAATGGGACAAACCTACTTTTCTTCTGATAGTGTATCCATTGTAATTACTGTGAGAGATATTGTTATCAGGTATTGCTACTATTACTGCTACTAACTTACAATAACTCCCACTATAGCAAGTGCCGTTTTGTGCCATTTCAAACACAGTTGAAGCTCTTTGAATCCTGTGTGATCTCCACTGTAAAGTACCCAGCACATTAGTGCTTGGCTACGACCTTATTTTGAGGATGCAAACATCAGCAAGTGAATTCCTTCTCCCACTCATCACATGAAACAATGTCTTGCCTGGAGAAGGTAGGCTTGCTCCACCTACAGCAGGCATGTCCAAAGTCCAGCCCGGGAGCCTGATTCTAAAACAAGGTCAACAACTTAAATCTCAAACAAAGCTCAACAACTTAAATCCTAAAAAAAAAAGTCAACAACTTTGGTCGGCCCTCATGCATGTTCACATCATCAGGTCTGGCCCTCTTTGAAAAAAGTTTGGACACCCCTGAATTACAGCAACAGCTTTTAGTGATCAAGATTGTAAGGCAAGTGGTTATTGCTTTGTCACTTTTATAGGAATTTCCCTTATAATAAAGAAGAGGAAATGTTTAAGCACAAGAAAAGATTGTAGCTAAGTATTATTACTTGTCAGGTAAGAGGACCCCCATAAATACACGTTTTGTCCACATAAGCATTCCTGACCTCCCTCATGTGGACATTCATAATGTGTGAACTGGAAATCAAGGATGCAAACAGCAGCAGCTCCAATGATTGTATGTTTTGTTCCAATGGTAAGATGCTGAGACAGGCTATAAGGGTGGATGTCAGGGAACTGATGTTGTCTATGTTAACGGAAAAATCTGAGGGCTCTCTTGGACAAAAAGTAAAGACACCAACCAGGATAACTTGGAGCAAAACAGCAGCCTGTAGGCTTGGCCTTTATTGAACTGTTGCAACAGGGTTCCCTTCCCTTGCAAGAGAGAGGAAAGACCCAGAACAATGGGCTGCAAGACCTTATAAAAACTTTTGAAATTCCCCTCCTCTAGGTCAAGCCCACCCCCAGAAACATCATGCATACATTACAGAAAGGAGGGGTTGACATCATGCATACATTACAGAAGGGGTTGACATCATGCATACATTACAGAAAGGAGGGGTTGAGGGAGGAGTTGTGGTGGTAACCTGAGTGTCCAGTCACCCAGCTGGTTCCTCCTTTCCCCCTCCCCATGAGTACTTTCCAGGTGACAATGGGGAGTTTCCAGTTTCCTGCCCCCAGAGGGAAGATCTGATCATTGTCCTTTGTTTCAGCCTGTGGTGAATCCACTGTTCTTTGTGATTTTGATTGTCTTCTGTCTGGGATTATTAGGGTTGACATAGCAACTGGGCAGGGCTCCTGTGGATGTGCTGGGATGGTGAAGGGATTATGGCTGACCAGAAACCAAGCACCCCCCTTTGATAGTCCTTGTCACATGGAGTAAAAAATGGAACAGTGCAAATCCGATGTATGGTTGATTTTCTATGAATTTATAACAGAAATGTGGCGTATGTAGTGTGTGAGTGTGAGTGTGTGTGAAGTTTGTGGAAACAGAATGATTGGGGTGGGGGGGTTCCTGCTACAGTTCCCCCCTTCGGAGATAAGATTGCAAAGGTGGCTACTTTGCAATCTTTTTCTCCGCACAATTTAAGGTGGTAAATAATAACCTGGTATTCTCCGTCCCAGATGTGTGTCCATGTGAACCTGAAAGGGACTTGGATATCATGCTACTTTAAGGATATTTGCATGGAAATATAATGGTGTAACAGTGCACTGCTCAGTTACTTGTGGTATTCTAGCACCTTGGAAGAAATATTTTCTCAATAGTGATCTATGCTTTGCATTTAGGCAGGAAGGTCCACTAATGACTGAAAAGTGCAGTTTGCTTCCCCCCCCCCCGCCATTTGTGTGTTCTCAGGTGTCAAGGTAGCTCTTCTGTGGTCTCACATTGGCACGGTGTCGCAGTAGTGGCAATCCCTGGTGAATCCACTTAGGGCTTTCATGTAGCCTGGCACCCACCACAGCTGGCACAGGTTTCGGACACGTCCTGAGAGAAATGTCTTCGCCTTGGCCAAAATCCATGGGATTTATTATTATTATTACAGGCTCTGGTCTTGTAGTCCTGGGAAGTTGATCACTTGCACTTTAAGGACCAAAAAGCTAATTGCAACCTGGATACACTTGCCCAATTCAAACTGAGTCCAATTTGAATTTATGTGCCCATGGTTCTCAACCTTTCAAACCAGTCTGTTAAAGGAAAACCGTTCTTAAAAGGGCATTTTGTCCAAATAAGTCAATTTAACTCTATAAGGGATCATTCCTGCTAAACCAAAGCATGTGCACCTTTATGTATCTTATAAGCTTCTCCTTGGTAAAGCAAGTTTTAGCACATTTTAAAATGGATAGGGAAAGTTGGCAGAGTGCCAGGTGGGACAATGAAATGTGGTTATCTAAACATTGGACTACACAATAGTGTGAGTTATCAGAAAGTATAAAATGCATGAGAATTGGTGTGCAAGCAATAAGACATTAAACATAAAAATTACACACAAAAATACCCCCCTTGTGGAAATAACACACTGTCAGACACATTTCAACATTCCTACATAATAACACTTAATACAAAACAAACTAATTAAATATCAGTTGCATATCTTGACACAATTGTGATCTTTTACGCATGTATCTTTTGAATCCTGGAGCACAGAGGCTTGAGGTTCAAGTGAAAAGATGTCCTTGCAAGTCAACTCCACCCCCCTTTGTCAGGCCCACTCCCCTGGCAGTCTATATCCTTTGAAAGAGATAGCTGTGGGCACTTGAAAACTCTGGTGTCTTGTGATGACGGAAGAACTGAGTTGAGGGGTTGTTGCTGCTTTTCATCATTGCACATCTGTATAGGTGATATCCTGTAAGGGGCAGGGTTTTGGGGCTTAAAGACAGTTAGAAAAGGGAGGGGGCAAAAGGCAAAAAGGATGTCCTTCGGTTTCTGTTGGAAGCTGCAAATAATAAAAATCTTAGCGAATTAAGCGTTTCATTCATTCCAATATTATTATCACATTTTCCTATAACTACTGTTATTATCTGCCAAGTTCGTTTTGCTTTCCTTCACTTTGGAGAGAAAGAGAACTGTAAAAAATACAAAGGTTAAGAAATACAAAAGAAAGCAAAAAATTAGATTACCAGTCAGATGAAAACAAACTTGACACAAAGACATCAGATTTAGAAAAGAATTATTATTATATATTATCAAAACCACGCAGATTACTACTAGACTGAAAAAAATGGGAAAACCATGGGGGAAAAACTTGAAATTCACCATGTGCTATTTGATAAAAGAACTTCATGAAACTGACTTTCAACATGTGATGAACATGTCCCCAAAGTAAAACACACACACAAAATGACCTATGAGGAACCAAATAAATAAATGCTAAAACACACAATTAATAAGTAACCTGAAGTAATCTGTTTTGGCATTCTAACATCCCAAATGAAAATAAAATAGTGTTTCTTGATGTGACAACATCAACTGTAATGTTAATACGGGAAATGAGTTAATACCAAGAAAAATGAATGGCAATTTAAAGTTGTGCAGGTACCTTGCACTAGCCAAAATGACAGAATTAATAAGAAATGCTCAGGCAAAAAGGTAAACAAATACCATTCCACAAACAATGTTTGGTTGTGCTTCGATTAACTTCATAGACATCATGGGGAAACAGATTAAATAAATGAAAACAGATTATTTGTAACTTTAAAAAAAGTGTCAAAGCCACAAAGAGATAGAAGTCACTAATATAGCAGGGATTCAGACTTGTTTCACAGAACAGAAAGAAAGTTGCTGTGGGAGGAAAAAGGGACAAACACTTTGTTATCGGGGTTCACATATCCTGTTAAAGGGGAAAATTATTTCATGTGAGAAGCCTGTCAGGAAATGCTGTTCCTAAAATTCCCATTGAGGGGGGAATGCTTTGATATTTACCTGTGAAAAGAATTTGGCATGTTAAGATTTGGAACTTGGAAAGCTCTTGACTTTTGATGGGCTAGTTGTTGCTTTGTTTTGTTTTGTTTTGTTTTTTAGCCTTTTGTCTTAAGTAGCCCCTGGAGCAAAGACAGATTAAGGGTGATTTCCCTCAATGGTTCCTCAATGGTTCCAAGTTTTCTTTTACATTTGAAAGAAACCTCCTCTCCCCCCTTACAGTTCCCCCCTTCCTCTCTCTCTCTTCTTTAGCTGATCTAGCCTCTGTGCATGTGCAGAGTTCATGTCTCAGCAAACCTTTTATACTATTGAAAATGTTGCATCCTTTGGCTAAATTACCATTTGAATAAGGGAAGGGAAGGGTAAGGAGTAGATTTGAAAACAGGGTTTGATTTTAAACAAAAAAAAGAAACTCAGCAATTTAAGTATTCACCAAAGCTAGCAATTTCCAGAGGGTCAGAATTCATAGGATTTATTTATTTATTTATTTATTTATTTTTAAACATTCTCAGCCATTTCAGCCTTACCATTTGCAGACAAAAAATATTATTATTAATATTATTATTTACTGCCCTTTATTTACAGGAATGGTCAAGGCTAATTCTACTTGATTATTCATTTGTATGTGCTTAAACTTTGAGTAGACTTTTAAATCTAATTTTTAAATAGTAGACAAAATGATAAACACTGTAATCACTCAAATGCTTGATATTACCAGTTGGGCTTCACCTCTCACCTTTTAAAACTAAAGAGCAAAGCTAGGCTGAATTTCAACTCCATTACCACACCAGAATTTAAGAATTACCCTCCAATGCTTGCAGACACATGGTCTTCCACACAGCCACAAATTGGGAGAGTTGAAAGGGACCCTGGGGTCATCTAGTCCAACCCTCCAAAATATAGGGTTCACAGCAAGATTTCGCAGCAAGATTTGTACTACCAAAGAGGCATACACATTTAAGTACAGATTTACAGCTGGGAAAGGAAACATCTATACTCCTGAGAGGATCTCTTATAAAGCACAGTTAAAGCAGCCCTAGATTTGATTTTTTTTTTTTTAGGGAATACACAAGTGTTGCCCCCTCCCCTCTTTGCAGTTTCCTTTAAAGGAAGCTTACTCGGGAGTAAATTTACCTGGCACAGAAGTAAGAAGGGAGAAAACAACTGAAAGAGGCAGAGTGAAACAAGGGGGAGGGGGGGCATTTTCTAACAAAAGAGGCCATGAAGTCTTATAGAGACTGATATCAGGAGCCTTACAATAACTCTTCTGTCCAACCAAATCAAAGTTAAAACTGGACTCAAATGTTTTTTCTTAGAATGAACACCATACTTTTATAGGCATACGCTTAATGAAATACATACACTGCATTTTAGCTTGAGAGAGCAGTTGTGCTCAACTAGGCTTTTGCAGCAGAAACATTAGGTTAACTTCTCCTTCCAAAATAGACTGGAGCAAACTCAAAAGTTACAACACAACATCATTTACCATTACACTTAAAATCGCCCTCCTCACTTAAACTAGAGGAAGGAGTGGGGTAATCCCCCTTTCAGAACACAAGTAGCACGTATACAGGATTTCACCACTTGGGAGGGAAACTCTCTTTTAGAGCCTCTCTCAAATAACAAACATTTGCACACTCCATTCTCCATTTTGTTTTGTTTTAAGATCGATAGGCGCAACATGGCTTCCTTAGATTTAAAATTTTGAAGCAAGCTTGCAATTTAAAACTATGTGCATTTAAGAACAGTCTGTGGATGCCAAGGCCAATGTAAATACAAACCCTTGAAATATTTCTAAATCTTTGAGTACATCTCTTATTCATTTATTTATTTTTTTGCCTCTGAGCACCATTAAGTTTACAGTTTCATGTTCTAGCTTTAGGTTATAGTTTAACAACACAAATTTGATGTGTTCAGCTCTCCCTAAGAGTTCACACCCTGATTTTGTTGAAGGATCCCTGAGGTGGCCACTGTGCCCTGGGTTCTAGGTGGTGGGCCTAAGCCACCCACTAAAAGTTACAGCGGTCTCGTACTTTGTACTTGGAAAGACCATTTTGCCCCTTTATTTTATTTCTATTTTTTCTCTAATTGGAGATGACAAGCTGGAGGGGCATATTAGAGTCCTCTCTGGGGCAAAAGGCTTCATGGAAGCTTTGTTGCCAGGAGGAGTCCAGCTAGGGTGTTTAGTGAGCTCCCATTCTCTCATATGTTATTATTGGGGGGTTTTTTTGTTTTTTGTTTTGTTAACGAAGTACGCTAAAGACATAAAGAGTGGAAACACACACACAAGGGAGGAGGGGCAATGGGAAAGAAAGGGGTAGAAGAAAGATTCTTTCAGTATTTGGAATATCCTTGACTTAGCGCAATCCCTACTTGTTTCTTAACCACGAGCTATTTGCTAAAAACCTCAAGCCTGAACGGAAGCCTAAACCACGGGTCGCTGCCCGGAAACCTAAACCACGGGTCGCTGCCCGGAAACCTAAACCACAGGTCGCTGCCCGGAAACCTAAACCACGGGTCGCTGCCCGGAAACCTAAACCACGGGTCTCTGCCCGGAAACCTAAACCACGGGTCGCTGCCCGGAAACCTAAACCACGGGTCTCTGCCCGGAAACCTAAACCACGGGTCTCTGCCCGGAAACCTAAACCACGGGTCGCTGCCCGGAAACCTAAACCACAGTACTGTTTCAAGACTAACCCTAGTGTGGGGCCCCAATTGTGAACCTCCCCTCTACCTTCCACAACAGCCTCCTGCCTAGCCTTCGGACTAAGTTCGGATTCCTTACTAAACGCCTGCACAGTGCAGTGCCAGATCAGGACCCGAGAAAACAAAGTTTTGAAAGGAAGCAAATGACCTTGCGTTCTCACGTACCCGGGTCATCCCTAACAAAGGTCACCAGGCAGGAGGGGCAGCTTCATTTGCAGAGTTAGGGTAGGTGGAGAGTAAGAGAATACTTGAAAGACTCCTCTGGACGACTCCGAGAGAGGGATGTCAGAGAAACAGTAAAAGAGCCACGCTTTCCCGGACTCAATTCCAAGACGGAAAACGGGGGAGAAAAGAGATAGAGAGATTAAGACGTTCCTGGACGACCCCGGGGGAAACGTCGGAAAACAGCAAAAGGTACCACAATTTCCCCGGCCAAGCACCACGTAAGAATTTGTGGGGAGAGAAAGGGAAAGGTTTTGACGTTCCTAGACGACCCCGAGAGATAACGTCAGACAGAAAAGTTCCGCGATTTCCCTGGCCACCCTCCGAGGGGGAGAATCGGGGGAGAAAAGGAGAGAGAGAGAACGTACCCGGCCGACTCCGAAGGGTAACGTCAGAAATGAAAGAAGGAAAGTCTGGCTGTCGTGGGGACGTTACTTTTCCACCCCCCTCCCAATGTATTTACTTCAAACCATACTCACGTTCGAAGATGTCCCCTGCGGATCTCAGGATCCTTTCCCCTTAGCCGGCTTGACCTCGCCTTTGCTCCCCTGGTTGAGCTTTTGGTGACGATTGATTACCGCCCGCAAAGAGGAGGCAGGGAGAGGAAGAAGGATCTCTGGGCTAAGGTTGCCCAGTGGCGCCCGATCCCTTCTATCTCCCCTCTCACCTTTACAGGAGAACCAAGTGTCCCTGAGTCTGGGTCGCCAACTGTTAACGGAAAAATCTGAGGGCTCTCTTGGACAAAAAGTAAAGACACCAACCAGGATAACTTGGAGCAAAACAGCAGCCTGTAGGCTTGGCCTTTATTGAACTGTTGCAACAGGGTTCCCTTCCCTTGCAAGAGAGAGGAAAGACCCAGAACAATGGGCTGCAAGACCTTATAAAAACTTTTGAAATTCCCCTCCTCTAGGTCAAGCCCACCCCCAGAAACATCATGCATACATTACAGAAAGGAGGGGTTGACATCATGCATACATTACAGAAGGGGTTGACATCATGCATACATTACAGAAAGGAGGGGTTGAGGGAGGAGTTGTGGTGGTAACCTGAGTGTCCAGTCACCCAGCTGGTTCCTCCTTTCCCCCTCCCCATGAGTACTTTCCAGGTGACAATGGGGAGTTTCCAGTTTCCTGCCCCCAGAGGGAAGATCTGATCATTGTCCTTTGTTTCAGCCTGTGGTGAATCCACTGTTCTTTGTGATTTTGATTGTCTTCTGTCTGGGATTATCAGGGTTGACATAGCAACTGGGCAGGGCTCCTGTGGATGTGCTGGGATGGTGAAGGGATTATGGCTGACCAGAAACCAAGCACCCCCCTTTGATAGTCCTTGTCACATGGAGTAAAAAATGGAACAGTGCAAATCCGATGTATGGTTGATTTTCTATGAATTTATAACAGAAATGTGGCGTATGTAGTGTGTGAGTGTGAGTGTGTGTGAAGTTTGTGGAAACAGAATGATTGGGGTGGGGGGGTTCCTGCTACATCTAGCAGCAGAAAGCAGGTTCTGTGATCTTCGGGACATGGGAGAACTCTCAAGAGAGCTCTGATGTACAAAACAGTTATATCCATAATGACTGGAGTAAAAGGTAAAGGGGACCCCTGACCATTAGGTCCAGTCGTGACCGACTCTGGGGTTCCAGCACTCATCTCGCTTTATTGGCCGAGGGAGCTGGCGTACGGCTTCCGGGTCATGTGGCCAGCATGACTAAGCCGCTTCTGGAGAACCAGAGCAGCACACGGAAATGCCCTTTACCTTCCTCCCGGAGCGGTACCTATTTATCTACTTCCACTTTGATATGCTTTCGAACTGCTAAGTTGGCAGGAGCAGGGACCGAGCAACAGGCGCTCACCCCGTCGCGGGGATTCGAACTGCCGACCTTCTGATCGGCAAGTCCTAGGCTCTGTGGTTTAACCCACAGTGCCACCCACGTCCCTAATGACTAGAGTACAGATCTTTGAATTAGTGGTGCTGGTCTGTTAACTATTCAACATCATGAACACCACCACATGAATTAGAAGAGGCTAAGCCATAGCTTGAAGCATCACCTCTGATGTCACTTGGAGGGTTTCCCAGAGCACTCTCTGTATTTGCAGTCAGGAGCATTCAGAGGAGGGGGAGACCTGGGCAGTTGGCAAGGTGGCAGAGCTTTCAAAATCTGTTTCCTTGCATACGTATTATAAGTTTCCACTTTCAGGCAGGCATGAAGACCTCTGTCTGAGAGTGCTTAGTAGAATGTAGAGTCCCTGGGGTAAATTCCTGCTGTTCTGTATCTGTTTTAGTCCCACTTCCAGAACCACTAATTGAGCTTTCCTTGGATTGAGAAATCATAGATGCTTTTTTTTAATTAAATGTTGGGGTTCTGAACTACATTGTCTTGCTTGCAGAATTATTATTATTATTATTATTATTATTATTATTATTATTATTACTTCTTTAAGGAGCCTTTATATATTGTAGGGCTGGAGAATTGCCAGCCTGTGGGCCAATTTTAGCATATTTTAGCACAATTAGTATGTTATGTTCATTGCACTAGGTCACAGAAATAAAAGACAGGTCAAATATTTGTAGTCCTGCTTTCTTCAGTATCCGCCACCCACCCACATTATTAAAAACTCAGTTTTAAAAATCTGATTAAAATACGCAAACAGTATTTGGCAGATAATCTACAAGGCAATCTGTATTATGTGGAATATAATCTAGAAGGAATAAGTATACTGGGGGGGGGGGAGCCCACAGATGTAATAATCATGTGCTTCACTGAGACCAAACATTGATGTTGGTGAAGAAATAAAATAAGACTATTTGCCAAAAATAGTGTGTTTCTAAGAGACAAATTGGAACAGTGAGCATTGTCACATAGCGGCAGTGAATATAAATGAAGAGTGACAATTAAATCTTACAATGATTAATTCTATTGTTAGGTCTCTTAGCACATACCGGAGATGCAATTAAATAATTTAATAATTTATAAGCCACCTTTGTCTATTTTATCTAGCACAGGATGAAGTAACTGCACAGATTTAAATGCATTTTTCAACATTCTCCCCCTTGCCACCCAAAATGGTCTACAGATTTCATTTCCAAGGAAATTTCACATCATAACGGTTATCACCATTCTAGCCAGGTGAAGGTCCAAAACAAGCTGTTCAAAGTGGGGGTGGGGAACCTTCAGCTCTCTAGACATGCAGTCACCATCAGCGCCAGCTGGCAAGGCCAATGTTCAGAGGTGGTTGGAGCTGGAGTTCAGCAACAAGCTTAAAAGTAAGCCCCACTTAAAACAGTGAAACTTACTTAGGAATAATTATGCATATGTTTGCACTATAAAATGCTATACCTGTGTACGTAGGTCCATAGGTTTGGTTAAGTACATTTATCTAGGGATAGAGGTCCCAGAGAAAGGTTGCAACAAACCACAGTCTGGATACGGAGAGACATGCCCAATGGAACTCTTTTTTTCTTTTTCCTTTAAGTGTCAGAACTTCATCAACCACATCACAAACTACTTCTACCTCTCAGTTTCAACTGACCAATCTCATCATGCAGCATGAGGGAGGCTGGTAATTGAGAAATAACTCTGAAGGGTCCTTGGAAATACAGCGGTACCTCGGGTTAAGTACTTAATTCGTTCCAGAGGTCCGTTCTTAACCTGAAACTGTTCTTAACCTGAAGCACCACTTTAGCTAATAGGGCCTCCTGCTGCTGCCACGCCGCCGGAGCCCGATTTCTGTTCTCATCCTGAAGCAAAGTTCTTAACCTGAAGCACTATTTCTGGGTTAGCGGAGTCTGTAACCTGAAGCGTATGTAACCCAAAGCGTATGTAACCTGAGGTACCACTGTATGTATCTAGTTGTATGTACAGTGGTACCCCGCAAGACGAATGCCTCGCAAGACTGAAAACCCGCAAGACGAAAGGGTTTTCTGTTTTGGAGGCGCTTCGCAAGACGAATTTCCCTATGGGCTTGCTTCGCAAGACGAAAGCCCATAGGGAAATCTCCGGGGACCTGTTTTAAATTGCTGGCGGTCGGGAGCAAAGACTTTCGCCCACAGCCGGCCTTCAGAAGAGGTCCTGGACCTCTTCTGAAGGCCGGCGGGGGGCAAAAGTCTTTGCTCCCCCCGCCTGCCTTCCCGGGACAGCGGAGACTTCTCTGCTGTCCCGGGGAGATTTTAAAATGCTGGGGGTCGGCAGCGAAGCGTTCGCTCCCGACCCCCAGCATTTTAAAATCTCCCCGGGACAGCAGAGAAGCAGCCCCCTGCGACCCTGTCCCACCTGGAGAGGTGACGTGCGCCTATGGTAGGAGCCTCCATAGGCGCGCGTCACCTCTCCAGCTGGGAGAGCGCGCGCGGGGCTAAAGCAGCCCCCTGCGACCCTCCCCCGCCTGGAGAGGTGACGCGCGCCTATGGCAGGAGCCTCCATAGGCGCGGGTCACTTCTCCAGCTGGGAGAGCGCGCGGGGGGCTAAAGCAGCCCCCTGCGACCCTCTCCTGGCTGGAGAGGTGACGCGCGCCTATGGCAGGAGCCTCCATAGGCGCGCGTCACCTCTCCAGCTGGGAGAGGGCGCGCGGGGCTAAAGCAGCCCCCTGCGACCCTCTCCTGGCTAGAGAGGTGACGCGCGCCTATGGCAGGAGCCCGCCAGCATTTTAAAATCTCCCCGGGACAGCAGAGACTTCGCTCCCGCCCGCCAGCATTTTAAAATCGCCCCGGGACAGCAGGGGCTTTTAAAATGCTGGCGGTCGGCAGCAAAGCCCTCCTGTCCCCGGAGCTTGCGGGGCGGGAGGTGGGAAGAAGGGCTTTTCTTCCCACCACCAGCCTTCAGAACAGCCTTCTGAAGGCTGGGGGTGGGAAGAAAAGCCCTTGTTTCCCCCCCCCCAGCCTTCAGAAGAGGTCGGGGGACAGACTGTCCCCGGACCTGGTCTGAAGGCGGTTTCCCTAGGAACGCATTAATTGATTTTCAATGCATTCCTATGGGAAACCGTGCTTCGCAAGACGAAAAACTCGCAAGAAGAAAAAACTTGCGGAACGAATTAATTTCATCTTGCGAGGCACCACTGTATCTTTGAATCCAGGCCCATGAAAGTTAAGTGCACAAGGGTGTATCAAAGCGGCAGTGTACCCACCGTATAAACTCAGTACACAGAAAGCACAACTGATGTTAAAAGTCTGTTTTGTACCATGAAAAGTTCATTACTGCAGTTACAGAAACGGCACGCAAGACCAAGAAAAAACTCAACAAAAGTACAAGCCTGAACAAGAGGATTCACACAAAGCACAGGAGGGTTGAAAGAGAGTTCCACATTGATGAAGACAGGTTGAAAACCTAAGTCCAGTGGTGGTGGTGGTGATGCAAAAAAGGATTGAGGAGTAATTTGCCTTCATCTACAAAGTGGAGCCTAAGTTCCCAACCTGTGGTCACTGATATATTATTATTAATTAATTAATTAATTAATTAATTAATTATTATTATTATTATTAAAATTAAATTTGTATACCGCCCTATATTGTGTAGATTTCAAAGCAGTTCACAAGACAAAATCACAGTATAAAAATACATAAGAAAAACAACCCAATAATCCACAGAGAATGCAGGTTCTCCAAGTCTAATAAAAGAAGATTATGGGGATTCACATTTTAAATGTCACACATTCTAAATTCTGAGAATCACAGTTTCTCATTTCACATTCCAAGAAAAGAGTTGCAAACTATGAATACAAACATGTCTATGGATCCATCTGGCGAGTCTACAATAATTCCAAACTTGTTTGTCTGTCTGGAAATTAAGCTAAATGGCAGACTGAACAAAATATGCACTTAAAATTACAGTATATTACAGGAGAGGGAGAAATGATAAATCCCAAATGTGTATATTTCTGCAAGAGATTCTGTTTATATTCTTGCTTAATAATAATAATGGAAATAGACAGAAGGCTACCAAACCACATTTTGGATACTGTACAAAAAATATAGTTCTCAAAGGCAAATAGTAATGGCTCCCTACCACGTTAGTGAGTTAGAGAGCTATTGTAATTTCAGTATGACTACTTAACATTTAGCATTACAAGAGATCCAAATTTGTAAGAATGCTTCAAATCACAAAAGATATGAAAATATGTTACCTTTTTATTTATTTATTTATTTATTTATTTTATTGAGACCAGATTGAGAAGTAGCACTCTAGCTTTCTTCTAAAAGTATCAGTTACATGTCCTTCCAGCTGAAAATTGTGCAGATTTGGCTCTTTACTGCAACATATGGTTGTAGTGTTGTGGTATCTTTCTTTGCAGAACTCAACTATTACAGGATATATTGACAGATAAGAAACAACTGTTTGGATTTCTCCTTTTCAGCAATCTGGCCAAACGAAATTGCTGAATGCACTGAACTGACTTCTCTCTTTTCTATTCTTAATGTCCCTCTTCGTGTTGGCATTAAGGATGAATGGATGTTAGGGATTAAGGGAAATATGTAAAGCAATCCATCTGCCTATTCTGCTGTGAGCACCGTTAAAAAAAAAACCCTTTTGCAGTTACAAGCTGTTTCTGCCAGAAAGTTGCACGTGAAGGTAGAAGCATTACTACTTCTCCCCAAAGGGTTTTTTTAAAGTACATCTGGTGTGAGGATATTCATGTTATCATACGTAAAACTGGCTTGTCTTTGACCAAATTGCTACCATGTGATTTGCAGCTATATGTTTGCAGGCAGCATTTAAGTATACGACACACAGAATGAAAGTTTTCTTTCGCATTATACTAGTGTCATATTCCATCTGCCACTTTACACGTCATACTTGATAAAAAGTACAGGCACAAACATTACAGGATTTGACCTGCTTTCAATAGGCGCTTATCACCAGGAGCACATTTATGCAGGGTTATTGTTGATGAATTAGCAACCACCTCATTCCTTCCTGCCTGGCAGCCCCACTCCTAATGATTATTACAATCATGCATGGTGTTTAATTTTCATTAAACAAACGAGTGAAGTCTCTGGTGATAAGTGACAAACAAGATCCTGAAGGATTGGCACTATGAAAACAAGATCCTGAAGGATTGCCACTAGAGACTAACATCATTTTTTCTTGAGGAGATAGAATTAAAAATATTCATTATGTTACATAAAATAAAAATGCAAGGGGGAACTTTAAAATTATTATCAGCCAAACCTTTGTTTGTATTTATAAATACACACATGCCACATATTCTTGTTCATTATTAGAATTAAGAAAAACATAGTCATGTGGCAAGGTGAACACAACACCCAATGACAGCCTTAGGCAATAATGCTTTCTTTGTTTTATTTTCAAGAAAAATATAAACATGAACATCGTCATTATCAATACAATAGCTCCCCCCCCTTTCCCTCTGTCCCCAAACTGAAGACCAATGCATCAAATTTTCCCATAAATCTATATGCATAGTTGGTGGGTGCTAGTCATTAGGACATTCACTCTGATATTTTGCAAAGGGGTGAATATTTCAACAAAAAATTCTATATTGGATATGTAATTCAGGGTGCATTACTCTCTTAAGTTAGTTTATCTGAAAAGGTGATTGTCCGTACATTCTGTTTACATTGTGCGAAGTGTAGGTAATCAAGTCCTTTCCAATTTTTTTGCTATAAGTAATTGTGCCACAACCCAAAGAAAAGTGATAAGTTCCTTGTGTAATAATTTGGGTATCTCTAAAGATCGTTAATAAACCTAGGCATGAATTACGCTGTATATCCTGGTTTGTGATTTTGCTTACTTCTTTAAATGCCCTTTCCCCAAATGGCTACACTAATTCACATGTCCACCACATATGAAAAGTCATGTCAAGTATCTTGCACCCTCTCCAACATGCTGAACACGATGCTTTATCTATATAGCTGAGTTTTACAGGTGTCATATATTAACTTAAAATAATTTTCTTTTAGTGGATACATGCTAGTTGATGTTGATTTTAGAGAGTTTTTTGTCCATAGGTTCTTCTAATCTGCTTCCTCATTTTTTATGCCTAGGTGCTTTTCCCAATTTTGTTTAATAGCTGAGCATTGTCCAATGGCGAGATCAGTGAGTATTTTACATAAAATAGATAATTTTGGTTGGATGTTCAGTCATGTTCATAATCAACCTTTCTAGTGGTGTCAGTAGTCTAATCGCTTGAGATTTAACTGTTGGATTTGAGATAAAGTGTATCACCAGATAAATTAATAGCCAGTTCACCCCACATCCCTCCATTCTTCCCATGACTTGCCCTGTTGTGAGAGAAATGTCATTTTCATATCTGTACAAACCTTTTTCTTTCTATTCCATATTAATCAGTTTTCCATCTGGTGTGCAAAAGGAAGAGTGCAACATGAAGGCAATCAGTGGTGTTAATTTCAATATCCAGGACCACCAGATCTTTAATTCTGCTTTTGCAAATGCATTTGTTTTCATATCTAAGAGATGGAAGTATAACTATTCCTGTTCTGCAGCTGTGCAACCGACTGGCTCTTACAGAGTTTTCATTAATTGCTCAGAAGAAAGAAGTGAATGAATAGAGTTTTCTTTGTAGTGCAACCGTATGTGGTCAATTCACAAGGTTGTGAAAGTGGTAACTATGCAATACTGGGAATCTATGAAGGCCAAACCTAACTGTTGATTCAAAACACAAACAAGCAAGCTCTGTGCTTGTGATTAGCACCAGTCTTATGCATATTTTTTCATTACCAAAGCAGATAATTTATCTAGGCTACCCTGGAAGAGAGCACATAAGCAGATTTGCTGGGAGCGATCATGAAAAAGCAATGAAGGATGATAGACCTCTCCTATGGGTTGCAACCATGTAGATGGCATAGACATGCACATAGGATTTTCTGTCTGTATGCTAATAAGCAGATTGTGGCATGCACATTGAGGACTGGCCATGAGGGAAAGGGGAGAAATGCTGATTTCTGCCTGCACAGGGAAGGGTCGTGTCCCATGCAATCATAAAGCACGTTTTCAGTGTTCAACGCACTTGACATACATTATTTAGAGAGAGCTTTCACAAACAGGCAGCATTAGAGATTTGAATTCGAAAGGCATAATATCAGACCAGATGCAATCACTATGGAAGCCAAGAAACATTTAGAAATCTATACCATTTCAAAGATTTATTACAAAGATATTTTTAACTCACGTTGCCTATATATTTATCACTACTATAGTTAGAATTGCAACAAGACAACCAAATAACTGGAATGCACAAATGACAAAAGACATCAGTGCTGCAGTATTTTTTCCCTATCACTTTCCCTAATATTACCTAATGTACAGCACCCAGAAGACATTAGATTGGCTCTTGTAGACTTTCAACAGTAAGGTTTTAGGATTGTAGCTTATTTCAGGTATGTATCTGTTTAATTGAGCATCAAAGATTAGAATGCTATTGTGTATCAAATAAAACTTATATTTAATTAAACAATTTATTGCTATAAAAATCAGCAGCAGCTTGAACATTTGTTGCTGCTAGTATCACTCCTTTTAGTCTGCCAAATTTTCAGGCACAGCTATTCGTTTTATCTATTCAAATGTTAATGTAGATGGTACTACAAATATCATCTTTTCTGTGGATAACATAGGCAAGATGTGTTCTTTTTAAAACCTCAAGACAACATATTCTTTTTAAAGTCGGAGAAATTAGCATAGCAAATAATTTTCTTCCCTTTAGAGATAGTCCTAGGTGCTTGAGGCTGCAGTAGCAACAGAAAATATCTTCACAAATGTCTCCAAACAGTCAAGCTGAAAATCTAAGCCAAAGTTTCATTTAACAGTCTGTCAGTTTTTTGATGTGAAGCTAATGAATGCAGTGGCAAACAAATCCATCAAACCTAACATCAAAACAACTGCACTTCATCACACTAAAGGGGGGGAAATGAAATACAACCTGCAGGCCAGCACTTTGATCTAACCTACCCACACAACAAAGGTCTCTAAGCAGCTCCTGCTGCAAAATATGCATGAGTGATTATGGACTACATCTCACAAAAGAAGCTAATCATTTTTAGTTACCGTGATTTCAGAAGAAAAGACTGCCAAACATCTTGCTTTAGGTACTAGTCAGTTCAATATGGGATCATCATGAGAGGGAAGGTGGGGGGGACTTTTGAGGTACCCTCAAAACCTGCTATAATCTATACCAATGTTTATGGACTCCTCCCTTTGGAATATATAAACATAATCAAAAGACAAGGATATGAGATTTGGGGGGAAAGCACAGGATTTTTAAATTCTCTAATTTGCAATGAACTACAAACACCAACGATGCAGTCCTGTAAACGGGTATCTGCATTTCTACCCAACTGCAATATGTGATTAATTATGTGCACATAACTGCAACCCATATGAATTGTCTCCTTTTAGATACGTTAAAATGATTGTAACAGATGTGACATATATTGTTCTCTGTTTCGGTCCTTTCCATTAAAGGTCACCACCTTTTGGTTCACTCAGTTCATCCGTATATGTTGCATAATCTATAGTTAACATAGATTTATGGCTAGAGACCAGAGCAAGTATTCCTCACACAGTGCAGAGAAATAGGGGCAACCCAGCCAGATGGGCGGGGTATAAATAATAAAATTACTATTATTTGCATTAATGTTAAGACTGGATCAGCACCACATCATCACCATGCAGCTTACAGCGCCGAGGGCCTTCTGGCGGTTCCCTCACTGCAAGAAATGAGGTTACAGGGAACCAGGCAGAGGGCCTTCTCGGTAGTGGCGCCCGCCCTGTGGAACACCCTCCCATCAGATATCAAGGAAATAAGCAACTATCCTACTTTAAAAGACATCTGAACGCAGCCCTGTTTAGGGAAGTTTTTACTGTTTAATGCTGTATTTTGTTTTTAATAATTGGCTGGGAGCCGCCCAGAGCAGCTGGGGAAACCCAGCCTGATGGGCGGGATATAAAGAATAAATTATTTTTATTTTTATTACTACTACTACTACTACTACTACTACTCTGTGCCTTGCTCTACACCTAAAAAAATTTGAACATCCATTTCTTTCTGTGGTTTTTAATTTCTCGTCGTTTTTCATGCTGCTTGCCAATGGCTAAGACAGGAAATGGACTCACAAGAACTGGAAGAGATGATGCTATCCCCAACTTTGTCACAATTCCTGTATTCGAACACTAGGTGGCAGTGTTAACCATTCTGAAGGACAGGTGCCCATGGAAATCTGCTGCCTCAAAAAGTGAAAGCAAAGCTCCTGCTGTGCACATGGCTCTCTCTTCCCTTCTTTGATGCCCAGGTTATTTTGGGCACTGAACTGTTCAGTGGGCACTGTTGTACATCTTCTGCTGGCGTGTTGTGCAGTAAAAAAAACAAGTGAAAGTAATTTAGGTTTGCCTCTTTTTCCAGGACACGCCCTATTTTTCAGGGGTTAAATTTCTATCCGGGTGGATTTTTCAAATCTGCCAAAATGTCTTTGGCTATACAGCACTTTCTGGATGAGACAAAAGACATATAACTGGTGGGTGAAGACTTGCTTTCCTCTTCTCCTCCCCCCCCCCAGCAATGTATCACAGCTTTGATAGCCTACATGGTGCCAGTGTGGTGTAGTGGTTAAGAGCGGTAGTCACGTAATCTGGTGAACCGGGTTCGCGTCTCCGCTCCTCCACATGCAGCTGCTGGGTGACCTTGGGCCAGTCACACTTCTGTGAAGTCTCTCAGCCCCACTCACCTCACAGAGTGTTTGTTGTGGGGGAGGAAGGGAAAGGAGAATGTTAGCCGCTTTGAGACTCCTGAAGGGGAGTGAAAGGCGGGATATCAAATCCAAACTCTTCTTCTTCTTCTACATATAGTGGGGGTATTTAAAATGAGAGTCCTCGTACCATCCTCTTTTTTTGCTCTACAAAATATGGCCACCCTAATGACTAATTCCAAGTATATTCTGATGCTTGCATAAGAGCTTGTGCAATATTCTACCTATTACAGTGAATTTTTGCAGAAGCCTTTGGGGAACAGTGCTATTTTTCCTTTTGTTCCCGGTTCTTTAGGTCATTTTACTGCACAAAGACAAAAAGCCATCCTGTTACAAAGGACAATTTTGATATTAGGAAGTACCATACAACAACAGCAGCAGCAGCAGCAACAACAACAACTTATCAGTTGTGCATCCCAATTTTTATTTTATTTGCCTTTCTTAAAATATGTAATGAAATTGAGATGGGGGTTATTACTTTGTGGGATTTGTGTTCTTGTTTTTATTAGGTCTTTTTGTGTTCTTGTCTTGTATTTTTATGTTGTGAACTGCTCTGAAATCTACAGATGAAGGGCAGTATACAAAGGTAATAAATTATTGTTCTTGTTGTTGTTGCTGCTGCTGCTGTTATTTTAGAACACCTTGCTAAAATGTCCCCAATATACTATGGGATTATTGTAGTATCAAAAATTAAAAATATTACACTTCTTCTTGAAAAGGAAAATCAGGTGCACTGGAAGACTACCATGTGTTCACTGTATGTAATAGTGTAGAAGAATTCAATTGCAAGGTAAGGAGTTTAAGTTTGCAACCATCTGATAATTCCGTCTTGAAAATAAGATCTACATGGTGCATCTCTTAGGACAGAATTTGTATTTTTGCCCTAAAGTATATCAACTCCTCCCTCCACAAATGTTTCTACTGGCTTCAGCCAAAATTGACCAGGAGGAGAAATTCTATTTTATTGTACTTTATTTATTCCTTCTGGGACTGGCACGGGCTAAGATTTATCTTAATATTTAGCAATTATAAGAAAAATATTTCGGGGGGGGAGTCCTGATGTTCTATCACACACTTTCTGACCCCAATTATTGGCATTTGGGAGGAAGGCGAATCATGATTCATTATCAAGCTTCTAAGCATATCACCTATTGACCTTTCAATTGCAATAGGAAATGGATCATTCACTTCTCTAGAAAGGATTTAAATATATTTCATGAGAGTGTATTCACACAATGCTAAGAATTATATCCTCCTCCTCCTTCTTTTGCCCTGCAAATCAACAGCACTTGAGAAATTCTACTTTTTAATTAATTAGCTAATAAATAATGAAGATTGCAGGAATGGCAACAGTATAGCTTACATTATAAAATCTTTCAGTGACCTTATCTGCAACATTTGAAGCGCCTAATAATCTCAAGTGAAACAGACAAAGTAGTTTAAAGAGTGGGATAAACTGGGCAGTGGGCTAAAAAGCCTCATCCTCAGGAAACAATGATCACAGGGGAAGGGAAGAAGAGCCTAATGACTACCTTACATAAGGCCTAGGGGCAAGAAGGATTCTGTACTTGGCAGAAAGGAAGCAGAGAATACAGTTTTGAAGGCTGGGAGCTATGGGTCAGGAAACTTATGGGGCACAGGATGTAGGAAGCAGCCAATTAGTCCATCTATCCTGGGCTGATAGCAGCTCTCCAGGGTCTTAGGCAAATGTTTTTCCTATCACTTTTCACCTATGTATTTCCTATTGTAGGTGGCAGGGAATTAATCCGCATGCACTTGTCACTGAGCTTTGTTCCCTCTCTGGAAAGGCTGTGGGGTTGCTAGGTATAGTTAAAGACCATGAAAGGTCTGCCTTACCTTTGACAGTTCACAGAAGGGAGATTCTGCTGGTTGTGGCTTCCCATTCTTACAGAACTGTGACTTGCTAACCCTAAGGAAGCAGGATTTGCCAAGAAGCAATAAGGAATGGGGGCTGGATTCTATGCATTGGTTTGAGTTAGCCAGCCAGTTCCTCAGTCACACTTCTTTTGCTGATACTATATTCCTCAATAGGGTAAGAATTGAACCAAATGAGATGTTGTTGTTGTTGTTGTTAAAATTTCTGTACTAAACTTCATCCGAGGATCACAGGGCAGTTTACAATAAAGAAACAACAAAAATGCACAACATAATGACTAACAAAAACAATGTCCCCACCCAGCAGTTTAGAAGGCTATAGATTGTTTAACTGGTCAAAGGCCGGGGAGAAGAGGAATGTTTTTGCCCGGTGCCTAAAGATATATAACAAAGGTGCCAGGCGAGCCTCCCTGGGGAAAGCATCCCACAAGTGGGGAGCCACCACAGAAAAGGCCCATTCTCGTGATGCTACCCTCCGGACCACTTGTGGAGAGGGCACACAAAGAAGGGCCTCACATGATGATTGCAGGGTCTAGGTCAGTTTAATCATGGCTAGGGCAGGGCGATGTATCATCCAAACCCACTCTGAAGTCCATATTGTGATGTAGGTTTCATACTTTTTGACCTGGCAATATATTGCAAATAACGGTGTGTGTGTGTGTGTGTGTGTGTGCGTGTGTGCGTGTGTGCGTGCGTGCGTGCATGCGCGCACTCTGGAAAAATCAATGTGGGGAAAACTGTGAAGCCACCCAATGCCTCTACATAGCTCCACTCCTATTTCAGACATTGTGATATTACAATAATAAGAATAAGAATAGTAAACTTTTAGTTATATCCTGCCCTCCCCGGCCAAAGTCGGGCTCAGGGCGGCTAAGATCAGATATATAACATTGGTATAAAATCAAACAATAATTAAATTACCTCCTAAAAACAGGTCAAAATCAAATTAAAACCTAATTAGATGGCTGTCAGGGAACTGCCATCAGCTCAAAGCCGAGAGGTGGAAGGGCAGTTGGTTACAGGGAGCCTCCGAAGATTGTGCAAAGCAGCTCTTCCTCCAGCGAGGAGGGAAGCTAGTGGGGAAGGGATGCAGGGCTCGGAAGATGCTAGAGAGAGCCGCAACACTGGGCCTGAGCAAAGCGGGGGGGACCGCTCACTCCCAGATTCTGCTAGCGACTGAACAGACATAGACTTGAGACGCTCTGTATTGTAAATGTTTTTGGACAGATAATAAAGCCTGGAAAAGACCGGTGGGAGTCTTGCCTGTTCGCTCTCGAGCAACCACGACAGCACATAACAATGGCCTTCTGCAGAGTTAGGATTGGGAACAGTAAGTGCTCATCGGCCCAACTGTTTACACTGATCTTATATGGGCCTGTGTAAATGCTGGGAGGCCTCTTTTATATTAGTTCTTATAAAAAAAAAGAAAAGGGGAGTCAGGCTGAGCCCTGACCAAAGGCCTGGCGGAACAATTCTGTCTTGCAGGCCCTGCCGAAAGATGTCAAATCCTGATCTCTTGTGGCAGAGGGTTCCATCCCGCTGGGGCCAAGGCTGAAAAGGCCCTGGCCCTGGTTGAGGCCAGACTAATCTCTCTGAGGCCCGGGATCTCCAAGGTGTTATTATTTGCAGACCGTAAGGTCCTCCATGGGGCGTACCAGGAGAGGCGGTCCCGTAGGTACGAGGGTCCTAGGCCGTATAGGGCTTTAAAGGTTAAAACCAGCACCTTAAACCTGACCCTGTACTTCACACGGAGCCAGTGCAGCTAGTATCGCACTGGATGAATGTGATCCCACGGTGAAGACCCCATAAGGAGTCCTGCTGCGGCATTCTGCACCCACTGGAGTTTCAGGGTCAGTTTCAAGGGCAGCAATATCGTGATGTTTAGCTGGGGATATATCGCGATGTTGAAAACCATATATCGCCCAGACCTAATCAATGTTAGAGTTGAGAAAAGAACTAGTTCTGACACAGGCAGGCGATTGTAGTAGAAACATACAGATTCTCAAACTAGACCACTGACATTCTCAAACTCCTGAGTACAGAAGTTGGTATAAATGCTCAGCAAACGGATAAACAAAATATTGTATGAACTTCCAGGCTGAGATTCTACCGAATGGCTCTTCGAAGAGCAGAAACAGATGCTTTGCCAGGGATCTCCCCATGCTCCTTAGCTGCTCATACTCAACTGTCAAAGGCAAACAGAATCAGGAAGCCAAAAGGTGCCTGAAAGAAAAGCTCCACCAAAGTCACTGAACAGCCCTTTGCCTGACTCTCAGTTTGCCTGGGAATAAGTCAGTGGGTAGTGCCAATTTTGCTGGCATTCTAATGCTTGAATAATTCAGGTGGCCCATGTTAAAATCCAGTTGCTGACCGTGGATATACATCAAGCAAACAGATGACAGCTTAAAGTTGTGAATGGGTTTTACAACACTGAATACCCAGAATGTTTCTTTTTCTACTGATGCAGTAGGGAATCTTGCCCAGGGAGAAACATACAAGCTTACTTCCAGCTTAAAGTAATGCTTTTTAATGGAATCACTTCTAAAGAAATCTTTATTTTCTAAGAACGGGGCGGGGGTAATCAAAGCAGTATGTAAACATTTATGTTCAGCAGTTTTAATGTCTGCATATAGCTCCTAGTTCAGCACAAATATTGCAGGCTCAGCACAAATTAAAAGAGACCCCAGCAAAACACATAAAGTAATTGTCACTGGTTCATCTGTTTTACCAACATTCACAAAATGCACTCGAGTAAAATGACTCCAAAATGTTGTCCACGGAAAGACACAACTCTAGCCAACCAAGATGGATATAAGCTCCATTAGGTAAATAATAAAATCCACAGAAGTCTGAGAAAATGTTCCATCTGCCCTTCTTTCACATCTTAAAATGTGATCTCATCAGTATGTTTATTGGCCTCTAACATAAAGCTCAGAAACAGAAGCTTTGTAACATGGATTCGTGGTGCAGACTGGAGTAGGATGAGTTAGTGGCACAGAGCAAATGATAGAATCATGGAGTTGGAAGGGACAACAAGGATCATCTAGTCCACCTCCCTGCAATGCAGGAATCTCAGCTAAAGCATCCAGGACAGACAGCCACAGGTCAGCTATACCTCAGCACTGCCAAATGTGCAACTGCAGGCGGATGGGTGTGAATGGGGGAAAGTAAACAGAAGAGATGCCCACCTTCCATTTTCAAAGCTTTCAAATCTATAATAGGGGACAAGCTTCCTTGAAAGAAAGGTTACATACCGCTGCTGCTCTTTGCTGCAATGCAAGGCTCCAGGGAAACAGAGGGGGTTGTCTAGCATTCATTATCTGCTTATGGGAGGCAATGGGTAGCCCCATCGACACCCTGCCTGAAGCAAGTAGAATACTTCTCGAGTATAGGTGACTGAAATTATCAGGCATTTATACAAGTGCCGAAACCTCTTGGTCTCACATAGCAACATGGTTTCATTCTCTTTCAATGTCTTATGAATTTCCTTTTTAAAAAAAAAATCTGTTTACAGTGGTACCTTGGTTCTCAAATGCCTTGGTACTCAAACGCCCTGGTTCCCAAACTCCGAAAACATGTTCCGGTTTGCAGCTGTCGGCTATTGTTTCCGGGGCGCCTGCACCAATCAGAAGCTGCGCCATGGTTTTTGAACATTTCAAAGTGACTTCCAGAACGCATTATGTTTGGTTCTTGTGGTTTTGCTATTTATTTTGAATTTTTGTTTTTGAGGATTTTTTGGTTAATTTGTTTTTGTGACCGTGTGGAACCCAGTTCAGCTACTGATTGAGTGAGTGAGTGAGTGAGTGACTGTGGAAATGGATAAAAGCCCCCCATCCAAACAATGACTATCAGTTCAGGTAAGAAAAAAACATAATTTTAATTTTTATCATCTACAATACTGTCTTATTTATTTTATAGTACAGTACATTGATTATTGCTTTCATTTTATGGATCAGCGGTCTTGTTAGTAAAATTCATGTTAAATTGCTGTTTTAGGGGTTGTTTTTAAAAGTCTGGAACGGATTAATCTGTTTTGCATTATTTTCTATGGGAAAGCGTGCCTTGGTTTTGGAATGCTTTGGTTTTGGAACAGACTTCAGATCAGATTAAGTCTGCGAACCAAGGTATCACTGTACTTTCAAGTGTAATACAGGAAAAAAGCAGTAGTAAACATTTACTTGAAAACAAAGCAAAACAACACATCTTACACTGTCTGGTAGATGACAGCCACACAAAACACTGCACCAGAGCAATAAAAGAGGAATGGCAAATAAGGAATGGAATACTCAAGGATATGCAGTCATCAAAGCTGTGACATGCAATTTCCTTGCACCTCCATATCAGGTCCCACCAGAATGCTAAGTGCAACCCACCCACCCCGGGTCTAATGTGCCACTCTGCTCTGTTCACATATGTAAGGAACAGCCACCACATATGTCAACAAGTTGGGTTATTATCACAGCTCTCAGCAGCACATACCCAGTAAGTGTTGCTTTGTTTCATTGCATTATTTTTGGTTTTTACAAGTAGCAAATCTAGCATGGGAGGAGAGCAAAGGTAGTTCATAACCTGTTGCTATTGCTGTTTAGAAACATGCTAACGTATCAGCCACCAATTACTCTAATTCAATGTTAAGGTAATGCTCCTGACAGAATAGATTAAGGGTGTGGAAATATCCAAGATACAGAGTATACCTCTGTGCTCTATGTAGATAACAGGATATTGACATTAATGAAACAGAATAATCATGTAAACAAAACTTCCACAATCACACACACCCCAAGTAGGCCACCAGATTTTATTACGGGGCTGACTGACCAGGACCCAGTAGCGAGACATCCCGTGAGGGATGGCAGTGATGAAGAAAAGCAGCAATCGAAACCAAGTTTAAATCAAACAGGAGTATAGACTAGGTGCCTGCAAGAGTCCTGGGCAACTACATAGCAAGTAAGGAGAAGGAAAATGTATGGGCTTCAATGCAAGGAATGCAGACCAAACCTCCAACTAGCTTTAAGCTAGTTGCAAGAACTTTAAACCAAAGCCACTTCTGGGAACAGTACCTATTAAAAGTTTCTGTACGGAGACTAAATTCCTGGCTCAAGCACTAGGTGGCACTAATCCTACCTGGGTCTAGCAGGCCAGCATGGAAGATGTGATGTTCTCACAACCGGGAAATTTAGTATACCAAAGCATAAAGAAAAGAATGACAAAGAGAAAAACCAAAGTACCTGACTATCATTTGTTCACAGTCGGTGGTAATGAAACCATGCATTTTGTGATCACAAAGTCTTCGTAAGAGCGTAACATGCTGGTATTTATAATTCACAAGTCCATTTTTAAAAAACACATTCTAATGCATAGCTTTGGTATTAATAATGTAATCTGACTTACCAACTTAGCTACTTTTCCATAGTCAATCCACCTGATCGTTGCAAAGTTCGTTGACTCAGCACAGTTGAAACCATGATTAAATCCTGCGTGGTATCCATATGGGAAAGTGATCATAAACTCTCCTGCCTCCTGTGTTATCTAAAAAAATGAAAAGACAATGAATAAAAATTGTCCAGGTGTTTCTTCCCCTAGATTTTCCATTTCACCTGTGGTCTTGGATGACCACATCTGCATGGGCCACATGGACTGATTATGTCAACTCAATGTTTCCTTTAAAAAAACAACCCGCCAGCCTCTACCCAAAGGTTTCCATGAGAGCTTTTGGGTTCACAGGGAAGAAATTGGCCATTTTCACTTGTCCCGAAGAAGTACATACTCATACTCTGCATAAATGAACAAAATTGACACAAATAAGTAACAGTGGGAAATTGGGGGGGGGGGGCATCAATAGCAGACAGGGTGGCCATGTATCCTACTTCATGGAGATCAGCTCTCTACTTGAGGGTTGTTCATAGGACAACTGGAAGAAAACATAGAATTCTGCAGCATTGATGGAAGTTGGTAACGTTTTCCATCCAAGATTTCCTTGGCCCCCTGTACCAAGAAACATCCGGCAATTTTTTCCCCTGCCACACCTTGTGTTCTAAAGACTGTCAAGTTTGCTATCAGGTAGTAAGATGCTACTGTTATAGAAAGCCATTAACCATTTGGTGTTTCCTGAAGAGGACAACTAATAAAAGGCTGTGAGATGTTTTACTGACCTTCTTAAAGACAGCACCATTATAAGTATAAATAAAACTAACATGGTGAGAACTGATTAAATATCTCCCTCCCTGAGCAAGAACCAGGAATCAGGGAGAAAACGGTATTGCAGCAATGCATAGCGACATAAAAAGTCAGTAAGTACAGGGTGGAACTACATCAACCATCAAATAAGATAGAATGAGCCATGGTGAAATTCACAGAGGCGTCAGGTAGCCCCCAAGATTGAGGTGACGTCACACAAGCACATGGCTGGCTCAAGATTGAGGGGGCCTGGTCCCCTTAAGACAAATATTGAGGGGGCTGGTGTACCTTTGGCCCCTGAAAGCTGGTGCTCCTGCGTTAGCACACATTTAAGCAGCAGGCAAATTTCTCAACATTTGTCCATTTGTATTCACATGTCAGTGCAAGCTGGATTTCGAAGGGGCAGAGGAACGAGAGACCAAATTGCAAACATGCACTGGATTATGGAGAAAGCTAGAGAGTTCCAGAAAGACATCTACTTCTGCTTCATTGACTATGCAAAAGCCTTTGACTATGTCAACCACAGCAAACTATGGAAAATCCTTAAAGAAATGGGAGCGCCTGATCACCTCATCTGTCTCCTGAGAAATCTCTATGTGGGACAAGAAGCTACAGTTAGAACTGGATATGGAACAACTGATTGGTTCAAAATTGGGAAAGGAGTATGACAAGGCTGTATATTGTCTCCCTGCTTATTTAATTTATATGCATTTATATGCAGAATTCATCATGCCAAAGGCTGGGCTGGATGAATCCCAAGCCGGAATTAAGATTGCCGGAAGAAATATCAACAACCCCAGATATGCAGATGACACAACCTTGATGGCAGATAGTGAGGAGAAATTAAAGAACCTTTTAATGAGGGTGAAAGAGGAGAGCGCAAAATATGGTCTGAAGCTCAACATCAAAAAAACGAAGATCATGGCCACTGGGCCCATCACCTCCTGGCAAATAGAAGGGGAAGAAATGGAGACAGTGAGAGATTTTACTTTCTTGGGCTCCATGATCACTGCAGATGGTGACAGCAGTCACAAAATTGAAAGACGCCTGCTTCTTGGGAGAAAAGCAATGACAAACCTAGACAGCATCTTAAAAAGCAGAGACATCACCTTCCCAACAAAGGTCCGTATAGTTAAAGCCGTGGTTTTCCCAGTAGTGATGTATGGAAGTGAGAGCTGGACCATAAAGAAGGCTGATCGCCAAAGAATTGATGCTTTTGAATTATGG
Organism: Podarcis vaucheri; assembly: GCF_965113315.1. Lineage (NCBI taxonomy): Eukaryota > Metazoa > Chordata > Lepidosauria > Squamata > Lacertidae > Podarcis > Podarcis vaucheri. The sequence continues at coordinate 21,206,977 of NC_138755.1, read as the reverse complement.
TGCTGGAGGAGACTCTTGAGAGTCCCATGGACTGCAAGAAGATCAAACCTATCCATTTTGAAGGAAATCAGCCCTGAGTGGAAGGACAGATCCTGAAGCTGAGGCTCCAATACTTTGGCCACCTCATGAGAAGAGAAGACTCCCTGGAAAAGACCCTAATGTTGGGAAAGATGGAGGACACAAGGAGAAGGGGACAACAGAGGATGAGATAGTTGGACAGTGTTCTCGAAGCTACCAGCATGAGTTTGACCAAACTGCGGGAGGCAGTGGAAGACAGGAGTTCCTGGTGTGCTCTGGTCCATGGGGTCACGAAGAGTTGGACACAACTAAACGACTAAACAACAACAACAAATTCATCTGTCATCTCTCATGTTTGTCTGACTTCTTTTCTCCTTCCATTCCCCTCTCAAGCAACTTTTGCTTATGACTTTTCCATCCTCCCCCTGCCTGAGTTCATCACCTGCAGCACCTCAAGGAGATCTTACTATAGCAAGCCAATTTTGCACTGCATTATGGCTCTCTGATAAGTTTTCTGCCTGGTTTCCTAAAAAAAACAACCCAGTAGGTCCTGAGGAACCGTTTCTGAGCTCCAGGCTTAACCAATAAAGCACAGTCCATCTGAGCTGTCTAGACAATATTCTTCGAGGACAAATACTTAGGCACTCTTATAGTAAAACCGTCTTAAGAATTAACTTTTGCATTTACCAGTATTACCATTGCAAAACATGCTTTTGCCTGAAGGCATCTATTTGAGACCCTACTAATGATATAACTGCCATGCCAGTGGCTGAAATTAGAAACTACAAAAGAATCATTTCACAGCATTGTAGCTCCAAACAAAAGTATGTTATAGTTTCAGAAATGTTTTATTTAAAGGAAGACTTAACTTTTTCTAAAGGAGTACAATTTTTGCAGTCAGCAGAAGGGTACAAGGAGTGGAAGTGCAAGATATGGAGAATGTGGGACTTTATGTAATGAATTCTTGCTCACCACTGCATTGAAATTCCTTTTACTTTGATATATTTTTTTGTTACAAGGCAATGGAAAGACACAGAAGTTGGAAGAATTAACAGGAGATCACCTAGGCACTCAAACTATGGAGTTTTTCAACAAAGCACATAGCACAGTAAAAAAAGGAAAAGGCTGTAGGACAACTCAGGCACTGCTCCAAATACTAAATACAAGTTCTTGGAGAGACACAATTTCATTGACATAATACCATTTGTGTTGGAAGGAAGCAAATGCCCCTTGGGGGCAGCTGTCTGAAAGGCCAAGATTCCATAAAATACCCATAAGCTAAACTGATTTAATCTCATGAAGTGTCCAGAGGAAAGAAAAAGATTTAGCAACTTCATTTCAGCAGCTCCTCTTATACTCAGGAACTATTTGTTCTCTCGATATCCAGTCCAGATCTGCTTTGCCACAGCTTGAAGCCACTGCTTCTTCCCCCAATTTCTCCATAGTAACTTTTTCTTCAAAACCAAGCAGTTCAGTTTTCATTGCTTTTTCCTGGGTGGGGGCAGGGGTGACATACTGAGCTGGATTGAAATAGGCCATTACTTACCGTATTTTTCGCCCCATAGGATGCACCGGCCCATAGGACGCACCAAGTTTTTTTGGGGGGGGGGAAATAAAGGGGGGGAAATTATTTTTCCCCCCAGGCGCTTGTGGGGCCGGCAGCAGGGAGAAGCGCTCTTCTTCCCGCCGCCCGCCTGCAGACCAGGTCCGGGGACAGCGGGAAGACGCGCTGCGCCTCCCAGCTGTCCCCGGAGCTTGTGGGGCCGGCAGCGGGGAGAAGCGCTCTTCTCCCCGCCGCCTGCCTGCAGACCAGGCCCGGAGACAGCGGGAAGACACGCTGCACCTCCCTCTTGTCCCCGGAGCTGGCAGGGCTGGTGGCGGGGAGAAGCACGCGTCTCCCCGCCGTCAGCCTCCAAACCACATCGGGAGACAGCGGGATGGCAGCGTTCCGCTGTCCCCTGACCTTGTGGGGCTGGCGCTGCGGCTCTCCTGAAGCCTGGAGAGCGAGAGCCTGCATTCGCCCCATAGGACGCACACACATTTCCCCTTCATTTTTTTGGGGGGGGGGAGTGCGTCCTATAGGGTGAAAAATACGGTAATTGCTTACCTAGAGCTTGCAAGAATTTGGTGTAAATAGACAATGCTGCTTCTAGCGGAGGAACCCAACTCAGTCTACCTGTACCTGCTGGGTAAACTGAAATGGTTAAGTGGTCTAAGGCAGCTGATAGCACAAGCTGTTTATGCTGCCTCTAGCCACCATCCTGAAGGTGCATCTGGTAACCAGCCCCCATAGCTTGTGTGGCTGAATCCTCAATAAAATAGGTCCCCTATGTAGCCCAGTCACTTACCTCCTTCAAGTTATGTCCTTTGCCCAATTCCTAAGCACCAACTTTCACATTATACATAACAAAACAACACAGTCACTTGAAAAACAACAACAACAACTGCTATATAGATTAGAAAATCACTTTGCTAAGATAAAATTCATGCTCCCCATTTGTTAATCTTGAGATCTGGTGCAATTACGTCCTAACTCCTTGAACCAGCAACCAACCACAGTCCTCAGCAAATTCTAAAAGCTTTTATTATAGAAGTGTTAAATTTATTTACAGAGTTACCATTAACCTGCAATAGCATAGTTCATATTAAAATGTACGTCATCATGCCATAAACATTACGTTTTTGTTAGCTCATGAGAGACTGGAGAGGCAAAAAAAAAATCAGCAAGTTTCTGAACTTGCAGATTATGTACATAAGATGCGATATTTGTGAATGCTTAGATATAATCAGAGAGGAAGTACTATAATTCTAGGTTTGTACTCTATGTGATGCATTTGTGTGCGCGCACAAAAATATGGGCACAAGGCAATTAAATAGCCTATTACTCTACCATTACGAATTGGTAGCAATTGTGTACTGTATCGAAGCATAAGCACATAAATATGGGAGTATGCACACAGGTGCACATGCTGAGATTGTGATTGGAGTTTTTTAAGAGTCTGGTGTGAGTGCATATAAGTATGAACATTTTCTGTGCCAGCAATTCCCAAATTTATCTTGTCACTCACCACCACTGATGACAGTTTAGCAGGTGTGCTATTGCAACAACCAGCAGTTCAGCTGTCACCTGGTAGGCGTAGGCTGGCTTATCAGTGTTTAGCACGTTTCCAGTTCTATCACTCCAAGCCACAAGAGATCACAGCCTGATTCTCTCTATTCACATTCTCACAGAAGCCTATTAATTAGAACTACAGTAGGGTATAGACTGCTCTCTGGTGGTACAAGGTGACATAATATTTAGCTATCCAAAATGTTTAAATGGAAACTGAAAAGTTCCTAGCCCTAGGATACAGCTGTATGAAGGACAATATACAAATGCCTTAAGCGCATAAAAGTAGAAGCGGAATGAAACTTTGTGTGCTGAAAACCCATTGTCTTCTACAAAAATGAGTCTGAAGAGGTTAAACAGAAATCCTCCTGCCTACACTACTTGACAGCCTTGCTGTATTCCCATGCTAGAAGATGCCCTGCTCTGACTTTGTGAAATACAAAATGACAGCTATAAACTGCAGGATTTTATTTCGTATGTGCAGTATGGAGAAATTTAGTAGTTGACACATATAATACAAATAATGCAACTGTCTCTTCCTAAGCTGAGATGCCATTACAAAGAATAAAAGGATGTGCACATTTATACTTTAGTCACTTTCCTTGGCTATGTGCATAATGTGCTAGACGTAGCATAACCAAGGATCCTTTCTGACCACTCCCATTTGTCAATTAAAGTCCTTCATGAAATAAATGGGGTGGTTTAAGAATGTCTTTGTCTCCATTTATCCTGAACATTGCTGCCTGTGTACTTCAGCTTGCGGAAGACTCCCACATAACTTATTCACATAGAGGATTCTGTTATTTCTGTGAAGCTGTTCTTTCTGCAATTGCTTATTTAGAAAGTATATCTGTGCAGTTAGACAGGCATCACTGTTTAACTTGAATCATTCTAGCTTCCTTCGACTTGAATTAGAAGCCTAGAGTTGAGCAATGAACTTCACTTGAAGAGGATGTTACTCACAGGCTTAGGTCCTCAAGCTATGTGGTTTTTTGAAGATATCCTACTTTGAGGTCTAACCCGCTCAGGAATATTGCAGATCTGGATTCCTTGTTCCAGAAGATGCCACCACATGTCCAATGGGATGATGTGGTCGTTGCAGCCATTGATCACTTAAGAGGCAAACACCTCTCAGCCTGTTCTATCTCTTAAGAAAGCTGGAGCAAGTGGTCCTTTGCTACACATACTATAGCCTTTAAAATCCAGTGAGAGTTCACCCATACTCCTTTCCATATCTGAAATGTTCATTGCCCATATTAAGAATGTACTATAATAAGTTTAGAGGCAAGAAAAATATTACACAATCAGAACACCATCATCCTTTTTCATTTTTTAACACTACTGAACAACATTGGAACCGTTTTTGTAGACGAGACACAGTCTTCCTCCTACCCTCTCACATCAACCACCAAGTAGGGAAAACTTAAAGTGGATATTTTAGAAATGTGGGGGAGAGATCTGGAGAAGGCATTAATTCTTTAGAGATTCCAGATCTCTGCATAGCACACAGATACTCCACATAAGGTGGAGTTGAGCAAAATCTGTCCCAAGCTAAAATTTCAGCCAACTTGCTGAAAGCTTTCTTGGCGTATCATGATCCTACTGCGAAAAGGCTGCAGCTCTCTAGCGACGACAACAGCTTATCAAGTGGGCAGCAAAACATCAAGAGAACAGAAACATTTGACTTAGCTTTTGGAAGCAGCTACATATTTAATCCTCCTCATGACTTTTTTTTTTGAAAAAAAGATCAAAAGTCATCTCCCTCTTTTCACCTATTTTATATTGAGATGGAATTCGTCTTCTGAGAGCCCACTACAGTTTGAATACTCAGCAAGAGATGAAATCTGGATAGCAAAGTTTGTGGCAGTGGTCTGCCACAGCCAAGGCAACAGTCAAGCAGGCCATTTGGAGAGAATTCTTTGGAGAGAATGCAAGAAATAAACGTAAGAATTGCAATGAAATATAAAATGTGGAATTCTCACTAAACACTCAGAAGCATGTATAGCCATCCATGGAGGAATACAGCGATGAAGGGACACATCCCTTCTTTTTTCCATGCTTCTCTCATCTCACTCAATACTTCTCTGTCATGGTTTCTGCAGTAAGACTTAACTTTCTTAACTTGTGCACCTTAGCTGAAGTTTATGTCCAAATAAATTACCTATGTATAACTATTCCAACTTTGATGCAATAGCTTAAAGACCCCAAGGTTAAAAAAAAACTCACTTTGTTAAATGGAATTCCATATTTTTTCAGTATTGATGGAGAAATTAACGTCATCTTATGGCGCAAGAAAGCATCACATCCTTGAGAGCTGCTTGGAAAGAATCCTAGAAAAGCACAAATAAAGAGAGAATTGTACCAATCACAGTGATAACATTTTAATTACTTGCTGTATTCACCATATATAGTTCAATTCCACTGTCGCCAAGTTCTGTGTTTCCCTGCCCCACCTTCCCTACAGTTAAAAAGACAGAACAGCAAGTTAGATAATATGGCGACATTCTGACACAGGTTAAGTGATGCTACAGTTTACAGGGGTGAAGAGGAGAACTGAACATGGGGATTCCATTTTCAGAAGCATCCCTGGGCTCATATAATACATAATTCTTCCCTGAACTAGACCTAGCATTTAAATAGTAAGTCAAACATGCTGAATGACCAAGCCCTTTTGTCCATCTGAGAAACAGCTATACTTTAACAGACCAAACTCTGGCCCAGGAGCCTTGCAGTGCATTGGCTTCTCTGACAGGAGTCTGCAGTACAATGAAGGGCCTTGCGCAGTTGGTGAGGTAGCAGAGCTAAGGATTCTGGTCCTCCATAAAAGGAATCTGAATCCCAAGTTTCAGGCATCAAGTCCTCTTTCCTCTGTCATTGTTTCCCAGTGGAAGGAACTTGTGAACAGCTTTGTGTCTGCAGGATCCCTGAGGCAGAATCTTGCAAACTGGGGAACAGCTAGCCACGACAACTGGGGACTAGGACATGACAGATGCAGGACACTCCACCAGACAGTCTTTTACATTCATAACACTGATCCATATGCAGACTGACTTATCTGCATCAGGGCATTCAGTTGGGCAATCCTATGCCCGATCAGTGCTTTTATCCAGAATGTTCTCCAAGGTGGCACTTACTGTAACAACTTCACGGTGAATACTGGCACCTATTTTTCTAGAAAAAGAGTACTGTGCCCAATTATTGTCTTTTCAGCTGAACTGTGAAGGTTCTAGATGTGTAAATGGGTGCCGGGTTGTAATCTTATAATACAAGCATTTAAGACAGCCAAACCATTGCTTTGTTTGCCTAGTAGTCTCCTGTATAGTGCTACTTGTTTTAGGAAACAATACCATTAAAAATTGTATCTTTAAATGCAGGAATGTGAAAGCGATCCCTTAGCAATATACGTCAGATGAACCCATCACACTTTTTAAAAAAATCTGTACATTTGTGCTGCATTAAATAAATTAAATTTTAAATTAAAATCAATGAAGAAAGAAGAGTCTATTTAAATCTCCTTCTATATGGATTTGTAATCAGGGCCTGAACAAATGTGGTGACTGGTCATAAGTTAATTTAAATTGGAAACCCACTGGAGTAAGGTAATGCACAGTATATTAAGCCCAGCATATCAGTTTAGAATGTATATTTACAATGACCCTGGAAAATTATGCTCTATATCATCTCAGCAGGAGGGGGGCAGGAACACGCACACACAATGAAAGAGACATGCTTTGAAAGCCAATCTTCTATGAATATGTTAAACAGGTTTTACTATTAAATCCAATACTATTTTTGCACAAAATCCATACCCCCAACGTTTAACAGATGAACATAAGAATATGCTTGTGCATCAATAACTGGGTGGGCAGGTCCAGAGATGGGCAATAGCAGGCAGAAGGCACACTCAGAGAAGGTATTCAAGACCAGAGGAAGGTGGAATCAACCATTAAACACCTTGACAAGATAAATAGTGTAATTATTCCACATTAAAGTGATCTCAGCTACATAGCCTATGGTTGCAGCCTCTGCCTGATCCTCCAAAAGCTGGGCTATCCTATTAAAGGGATCTGAGGGGAGTTGCCTATGTCCTTATGCCCGGATGAGAGCCAGGGCTGATGGGACGCCCCCAGACAGTGATCCCTGCAAGGGACACCCTATCTGATATAAGTCTTAGGAACCCATGCTTATGGACTGACCTATGGCATCACTTCCAGCAGGTGGGCTGGAAGAATTTGATTGCCCCGTGCCCAACCCTAACCTCTGTCATCTGTAATCAATAAAGTTGTGGCCTGTTTCAATCCAAATCAGTCTACATTGTCCTTCCATTCTTTTGAGGGTTGGAGACAGAGGTGCATGATGCCTGGGCCAGCAACCTGTATTTCAGATTATTCAATATTTCAGTTCATCGCAGATTTCAGTCTTGCAGGATCCATGATAAGAAAAATAAAGCTTTGTTATAAGCTTATATTCTTAGAACCACTCTCATTGCTCCAATTCACTGTTCAGAGCTAGGAACAAATGCTTTGTTAAAAAGGAACATCAGAATTACGAATTATAATGGTATTGATAAGGACTGCCTGATTCCTTATGCTCCAACCCGATCGCCGAGATCTTCAGGAGTTCAGGCTTTAACAGGGGCCAAGGCTTTAGCTTGCCATGCCTTACCCAGTTAAAAGAAGTCCAGGAGTCCTGCTTTATTGTAGACATCTTTGGGACAGGCCTTTGGAAACTGATTTTTCTTTTACCAAACCGTTTTATCAACATGTTACTGATTCTCCTACCAATGCTACTGTTGCTATATTATGTTTTTATGTTGTATGCTATCTTGTTATATGTCCTATGAGAGTGTGGCTTCAGTTATGCCCTTAAATCTTAAAGGAGGGTTTAAAATGGCTCAGGGAGGCCACTGTTCTATACAAGGAAAAAGAAATCAATTGCCTGTACAAAAAGGACTCTCTGAACCATAAGTAGTTCTGTGCGTGCACGCATCCAATTCAATCTGTCCCCAAGATCAATACAGGAAGCAGAGGGTTAACTGCCATGGGAGGTGGGGGACCTGGCTCGAATCTTCTCCTGCTTTCCATGTCCCACCCCTACAAATTTCAGTTCAAACACTACAGCTAACAGCTTGTTTTCTTTCGTTCTGATGCTTTTCGCTCTGGCCTCCCTTATAGAGAAGGGCAGGAAACAAATGTTCACCTGCACTGGCCTAAGGAATGAAAGGAGAGAATGCACCCAGTTCAAATCTTACCTCTTCCACTGGCTGCATTCACAAGTTCAAATCCTGATTTATTAGTTAGGATATGCATGAGCTTAATGCATTTGCATGCAGCCCCTTCCCAGCTCTACTCCCCAATTCACACAGATTGAAACAAATCAGAAAGCCACAGTGCTATTATATCCTAGTATGCTGTTTTGCACATATTGAGCCTTTAATTTCAAAATGGGTGGGGGGGCTCATATTCACCCTTTACAGGACCTGAGGAGCACAGAAGCATTATTTAGCACATATGAACTAGGCATATATTGTAACCAACTCTACAGCCTCAGCACTGAAATATTTCGGAGAAAATGGTGGGTTGAGATAACAAGAGAGATGTCATCACAACAATGATGAGAGAACAATGAAGTCTGATCGAATTCTCTGGAGCCTGTGAGGACTAATTATTGTGTCAAATTTTATTAAAATTCAGAGCTAATTAATTTTCCACACACTTCTTTAATCTTCAGAATCATCAAATCAAAAGGTCCTCTTTAAAAATAATCAAAAGCAGCTCCCCAAATGCAGAGTTTTGTTTCTCAACTGCTGGAGAAACTGTTGGTGCACAATTTAGATAAATAATCATCGGCCTCAGGACATATATTTCATTTCTCCCAGTAGTATCATTACAACATAATAAAAATCGCCATCATGATTTATAAAGCCTCAATTCCTCTTGCTATATATACCTTATTAAGTCATTTAAAGTGTATAAAACATGTTTTCCGAAAGAGGCAATTTAAGAGACAGAAATAAATTAGTACTAGGAACAAACTGAAACCTCTTTAGCGTAAATCAGTATAGATTTAAAGAAGAAATAAATTGGCACATAAGAAATTTGATTTCTTGGATGAGTCAGTTCAGCACCCAGACCCACTATAGCAAAGTCAGAACATTTCAATCCACGTAATGGGAAGCAATGGGCAGCGACTGCACACAAAAAGCCCCAAAGCATGGAGATCATAGCCTGAAGATGTTGAAAAATTATTCTGTCACTTCATAGGCAGCTAAAGCCAAGAAGTAAATTTACTGCTGTACTCCCAAAGAGCTTGGCATATTATAAAACATCTATGCATTTTCAAATATATACAATAAAATTCTGCATCCACCCTAACTTTACCCCAAATATTCTGATGCAGCTTTTAATATCCATTCTGAAGCTTGAAAAAGTGACTCACAAAGCAAGTTCTGTTGTTCAAAGATATAACAGAGACCACAATAAGCAAATTTAATTTTCACTGAAATAAATAGGCCATCTTTACATTTTAATCTGCCAGCACCTTACCTCTACCACAGCATCTTATTCTTCACAAACTGAGCAAATCTATATGGCCATTCCAGGGAAAACCACTGTCCTGAGTAGGGATTATTTTTAAATCACATTTACATTTTTTGGCATTTTAGTGCTGATCTCTCCAAATATACATTTTGTATGCAAATATAACTAATATATACATTTTTGAGGTGCCGTTTCCCTCAGTATACAGGATTTTTTTAATTTTCACCAAAGTATGCATTTTATGTACACTTTACCCCAGTATATGCATTTTTATGTACATGCCTTGGCTCAAGAACTCTCTTGCAAAATATGAAGAAGTATGAATTTTGAATGAAGATTGTGTCTCAGTTCAGGTATTATTGAAATGCATATTTAAATATGTTCTATTTTATTTTAAATGCTGTCTGAATCAAATTTCTCCCCTGTCTCTAATCCCAGCCCCTTTCTACTAACTAGGACAATTATGTATGGTTGTGCTGGATTTCCTAAACTTACCTCAGCAGATAGATTTTGGCTTCACTTTCTTCCAGCCTAAATGTGCACAGTGCAATATGTGGATTGCACTGACCTTAAGAGCTAAGCCACATCCACAGGTCATGAAATTAATACCTATCATAATTTCCCCCCAAAAGTACATCAAGTAACTATATAGACACACACACACACACACACACACACACACACACACAAACACTGGTACCTAGACTTATGAGTGGGCAACCTATAGCCCTTGGCTAATTTCATGCAGGTGACAAAAGGAGGAGACAAAAATAAAAAGGAGGTGGCAGAAAGAAAGGAAAGGTAGCGCATCCCTGATTTGTGGACCCCAACACGTTACCCCCGAAAGAATGTGTCCCTCAACAGACAAAAGGTTGCCCCTACCTTAATACAAACACAATCGTATGGCATAAATTGGCAGATCTACAGATTGGAGTTCCATTTCTCAACTATCATTCACTGACTATATATCATAGCATGTATAATAGGAACTTTGTTTCAGTTTCAACTCTGTTGGACCTAACTGAACAACATAAACAAATGCCTCTCATAAAGACATGAATGAGATTACAGGATACAGTATATGAATCTAGATTCAGATAGATAGCCTTGTTGGTCTGAAGCAGTCGAAGTATATAAAAAAATACAATTGTCCAGTAGCACCTTAGAAACCAACTAAGTTTGTTCTGGGTATAAGTTTTTGTGTGCATGCACACTTCTTCAGATACACTGAAACAGAAGTCACCAGACCCTTATATATAGTGGGAGGGTGGGGTAGGGTTTTTCTCAGGAGGGTAGTAGGAGATGGGTGATTGATATGAATGCAAGTCATTTACAATTTGTTGCTGTTACTTTTATTTTCCTCTCTATTTTCAAGCCAACATTGTCAAATACCTTAAGAATTCTGTGATGTTATAGAACAACATAACTAGTTTCAAAATTGCAATAACAGCTCACTTGAGATTTTTATTACATTTGTGTCTGCGTAAAATTGAAAGAACTACATAAATGAGAAAGCACCTGAAGGGCAAAATCAAACTGCTGCCTTTATTAGATGCAAGTCTAATGTCTTTCAGATAAAATATTTGTAGGTGCCATAGTCAATCAAGTTTTCAATGGATTCCAAAGATGAAAGCATTCATGCATAAAAGGCAATGTGATAATTATGATAGGCAGACAAGATAATGGAAAAAATCCTAGCCTTCCTTTAATTTTATGTATCAAGTACAGACTTGACCTAGATAACCTGCAATGCTTCACCACATTTACTGCATTATTTTAGCATTTTAATTATTTAGGAAAATTCAATTAATTCAGTAGGCATCTGGTAAGCAGGACCAACCTTCCTGCATCTCACAGCTTTTTTTAGATGCTGCAATTCTGCACAACACTTTTAATATAAATATGTAATTAAGCCTGAAATCTATTCACTCTGCAAGTTTATTAACCTTTGCTGATTATGCAAATTGTAGCTGTGAGGCTGTCGTGACATTTTCATCATTTTAAAACAGCTTGTTTTAAAAATTCCATTGTAATCTTTATGGACAGTGAGTACAGTATGAAGATCACATACTCCTCATCCCCAAATCATGGTAGTGACAAAACAAACTTGCCAAAAAAGATAAATAAATGAAAGAAAGATGAAATGAACAATACAGCTGGAAGAACATTATGGTTTTTGCTTATGCACTAGTAAAACCACCTTCTGTGTTTTAATTCACTGTTCAAGCCTAGGAACACACAACCTATTCAAAAAAGAACATCAAAATTATACTATTTGTTAAGATGACCGGCATTTTTACAAACACACTGGCAGGGGCATGGAGAACGGCACACAGCAGACTTTGGATAGGGAGCACAGCTACTCCAATGCTTTAATAAGCATGGCATTTTGAAATCTCAAGGGAGGCTTAACAATGGCTCACGGGACTACTGTTCTGTACAAGAAAAATAATCAATTGTGCATGTATAAAAGGGGCTTTCTGAACCAAAGCCCCAATAATCAAAGATGCATGTTGGAGTCACAAGTTTACCCCTAAATTTTAAGCGTCCCTCTCATTAGGCAATAGCGCATATCACATGGGAAGACTTCTATATATGCAATGAAACTTCCCCTTTCCCACCCCAAAACTGCTCTGGGGGGGGTCCTCAAACATTTGGGGGGAGTCACACAGAGGAGAGGACAAGAAAAGAAAGTCTGATTGCACAAATGGAAGCCAATTCCACCCACTGGCAGATATCACTGGATGTCACCCATCAGTCAAGGTTGTGAAGCTGAGAATTTGTGCTGTAATGGTTTGGTGTTACTCATTTTAATAAATTAGATATATTTTTATGATATATGAATTCATATACAATATGTTCATGTATGTTCTTTCTTCACAAGAGGCCTGTAGGTCTCCAGTAAAGCTTCTCATAATAACCTCAATTTCTTTTCTTTAAAAGCACCTTTATATTTCTACAATACTGCACTGTCCTCAAATGTATACTAGTGATTGCCCCCACTGTAATGGCTGTTCAGTAGTGGAAGGAATGATCGTTTAGCTTAGAAAAGAACAGGCAGTGATAAATTTATTACTGTGTGAAGGTGCATGGATAAGAGCTCTTTGATTTTCTATATTTAATTAACATGGTGTTCTTACCTTTCCCCCATAATACTGTCTCGCTAGTTTTTTGGGACTGGACTTTACGCTAACAGTAGCCATATTTATTGCTTAACTTTCAGGAAATGAATGTATAAAGTTATTTCTGCTGTATATGTCTCCTCTAATGCTCTTCAACTTTTTGTATTTTTATGCTATAGCGGTATATAACTGTTTAAATGGACAAATAAGAATTACTTCTCCTATCACCATTTCCATACTAAGTTGAGCAGCCGGGAGGGGCAGTTTCTAGGGGATATTACTTGTAGCAGAAGAGCATAGGACTTTATTTCCTCCACCACCAGCCCTGTCCGGTCTCCAGTGCAAAATACTCCCTTTACCCAAAAGCGATTGCAGCAAAAAGGGGACACTGACACTTTATTGTGTAATGTCATGTATAAGGTATTTCTTTGCCCCAAAACTTCAGTCGTGGTATTATTTCCAGCTAAGTATTCTACTGACAAGCATAATATAGATACAATAAGAATTGCAAAGCAGTATACATCCAATTTTAAACTGCTCTAAACTTTATATTAAATATGAATTTAGACAGAAATGACAATATACTGCAAACATAAGGATATAAACATGACTTCTTCAAAATCGTATGATTTCCAAAGACAACAGTCTTTATTTTAAAAAGGAATTAAAGTGGCAACCACAATTATTAGATGCCTTTCTAAAAAGAAGGGACTTTTGAACGGAATGTCTTTGATATATGTATCTTACCTTGAGCTAATCGTTCAAGTCGTTTTCCATGTTCTGGAGGGATAGCATACCTAAAATTTACATAAAAAGAAAATAGAGAAGAGTTCATAATCACTGTCTACCTGCAAGAGAAATCTGCATAGCTAACATAGCACACACAGAACATTCATTTTATGTATTTTTAAAAACCACCTTTTTTTTTTACAAAATAGAATTCGAAACAGCTAACATCAAGTTTTTTTAAAAAAACTAACAAAAAAGTTCCCTGGGTGGCCTACAATAAGTAAAAAAAAAAACCCTGAAAGACAAAGACAAAATCATTAGGAAGTGAGGAAACCCACAATAATCAACTCAAACAGAATTCAGTGCATTCCCCAAAACTAAAAACAGTTGTTGTTTTTTACAAAAAGCTTACTCAACACAAGTTGTTTGAAACACCTGGTACCAAAAGGACCCGATAAGACTCAATTGGAAGGTCTTTCTGTAACCAGGGTGCTACTACTGAAAAGACCTGGTCCCAGGGTTACCCCCACAGCCCTCTGGGAAACATGCTTCTCCTGACTATTAATGTGGGCTTGAAATATAGGGGCTTCTTTTTACTTTTTCTGAGAATTGTTAAAAACTACATATTTCCATTGACAGGCTAGATGCCACATGTCAGTTTATAGGCAATGCATAATGAGTACTAAAATATCACCAGTGAAAATGTCATTCTTTTCTTGCTTGATATTATTTGAGCTGCTTTTAGTTTCAAATGTTAAGTACCTGCTGAGTGCTAAGCACATCAATAATAACGTTGACACTTAAGATATTTTGCTGTCAGTGGATACCCTTTCAGTGTGGATACACTTTTAGTGGATACACTTCGGATTTATGCTCCCCCCCCCCCCAATTCTAAATTTTGATATTTAGTTACCAGAACCTGACTTTCTTTATTATTATTATTAAAACTTTAGTTTGAGAAACCAACCCCGGATAGGCAAGTGAGAGGTGATTCATGTTATCAAAAACTTCTCAACAAAGGTTTTTCCATCAAATCTATGGAATCCATTATTTTATAGTGGAAGAATATGAATCAAACTCACGGGCAAGATAAATTCACTTGGTCTCTGTTAATTATGCTAAAAATGCAAGAATTTCCAGTGGGGTAGTTGCCTTTCTTGAAGCAAAAACAGTAAGAGATTTGTGGCACCATAAAGACTAACAACTGTATTATGGCACAACTTTACAGTCAGTTCCATCAAATTCATGCTAGAAATGTAGTTTCAATTGTACAGCATAGCTGTTGAAACTGTGTACATGTCTATTAAAACTGTAATATAAAGTATTTTTTAAAAAAGAGAACGAAGGGGAAAACCATTACCCAAGGATTATTTAAATAACTCAAATAAGAGGGTGTAGTTATTGGTCCTTATATAAATAACACTGAATACAACCTATTCAAGCACCCAATTTCCTCAATACTTTTCAATTTCCCCCCTTTCAAAGTGCAATTTCCGTACAGAAAACATGGGCCATTAAGATTTAAGTTCACTTATTTGCATATATTATGTACTGTTTGAATATTAAAAGTTTCACTCATTTTAACTGAATTGGATTGCACCCAGAAATGATTATGTAAGGAAACCACTGTTCCAGATGATTGGAAGCATTGATTGCCTGTATGTGTATGTGTCTACTCCAGAACATTGTTCACCCTAAATTAATGGTAAGGTAATTTACAGAATATAGAATATACATCCAAATGGCTCTTAAAAACATTTCTCTTTTTGAACAATATTTTTCATCAAACTTACTTTGCGACTAATGGAACCCATACTTGACCATTAGCTGAAGTAGCAACTCTCACTGGGTGACAAACAGATTGAACGTCTTGTCCTTCATAAGTAACTAATGGACTTTTAGAAAAGCTCAACCAAAAAAACAAAACAAAAACCTCTTCCAGCTTTAGTACAATATATGAGTTTTCAGATGAAGCATGAAGTCCCAAAGAACATTTCTGTATGTGTGTTCATAAACTGCTTGAGCAAATAATTTGGCTCTTTGGGGTGTTGTTGTGGGGGTATATCTTGCATACTATGATTTCTGTAATTTTGTGAACTATTGTGACATAATTTTACAAAGTTCATTTTGTCTCTGCTCTGCTACAGCTGGGTATAAAGTTTGTTGAAAGTAAGCTCATTTCAGTAAACATGTACAGTGGTACCTTGGGTTAAGTACTTAATTCGTTCCAGAGGTCCGTTCTTAACCTGAAACTGTACTTAACCTGAAGCACCACTTTAGCTAATGGGGCCTCCTGCTGCCACCGCACCGCCAGAGCACGATTTCTGTTCTCATCCTGAAGCAAAATTCTTAACGCAAGGTAATATTTCTGGGTTAGTGGAGTCTGTAACCTGAAACGAATGTAACCTGAAGCGTATGTAACCCGAGGTACCACTGTATCTGAATTTGAGGTGTCACTACCATTTATTAAAAGGACCCATGTATCTCTGAGAATAAAAGTGAGTCAACACCAAAATTAAATGCGGCAGTCAGTGAGGCAAGCTGAACTTCTGTTCCAACTGATATCAAGAAGCCAATGCAACAGGGATGCCTAGGGAGAATGGTATAAAGCACAATCATAACCATGTCTAATCAGAAATCAGCCCCATTGAATTCAATGGGACTTACTCCAAGGTAAGTAAAGTCAGAATTGCAGTCTTAATATTTTTTATTATATGATCAAAGCAATCAGGTTCTAGAAGAAAAGGGGGTATAAATAAAAGGAGGCTACTTCCTGTTTTCATGTGCTTTAAGGCTACTCCAGCTTTTCAAAATGGGTTTCCAAGATCTCTGGTAGGAAAAGGTGCCTTAGAATGTCTGGTGTGTATTTATAGGAGTCCTCCGGGTATGTTTAGCCTCCAATTTTTATTGCTGCAAAACTATGGGAAATAAACAACCCCTCGGATCACTAAGTGACCTCTAGGACTATTCAAGCATAGTATTTCTTTATCAAATACTCAGGATTGTAATCCTATACCATTTAGGCACTTTTCAAATGTTATAGTACAACTGCAGGGATAAATCCACAGCAAAGTGTTTCCCACGTTTCCAACGTAACATTTAAACTGCATTTTTATTCTTAGATATTAGTTTAATGCACAGGAATAAAATAAATCTGAAATCCGTTTTAGCAACATGATAATAAAACATATCGTTTCCACATTAAATTATATGAATATTGTATTTATTGTATCATATTTTGACTATCGTTGAATAAACTTGATGTTTAAATTTGAGCTACCTACTTTTAAAATGTTCAGCTGCATTATCTGAAAAGGGTGCTTTTCTTTACTGGAGTTACAATACAATTCAGTTTATAAAAATCAATCATTTCAAATCAATGCATACAATTAAAAATGAAAACCCCAAACATATTTTACACCAATGATGTGAACCTAGAGTGCTGTACATCATTACTGTC
Source organism: Podarcis vaucheri (assembly GCF_965113315.1). Lineage (NCBI taxonomy): Eukaryota > Metazoa > Chordata > Lepidosauria > Squamata > Lacertidae > Podarcis > Podarcis vaucheri. The sequence goes on along the minus strand of NC_138755.1, from coordinate 21,190,000 downwards.
AGGAAAATAATAGCTTTTTTGCCCATTTAAATGAAAGCAATTAGCCTTGAAATAGAAACTGGTCAACACACTAGTAGTTCTGCAAGGAAGAAGTGCTACATATTTGTTTAGTGCTTGGTGCTTCATTCTCATCTAAATGCAACTGAAAGGGAATCATTGATAGAGCAAGGTCACACAACTTTGGCACTGATACAATTTCAAAAAAGAATCTAAAGCACGATGCCATTAATATCAATACCACTGCATTACAATATTCAGCTTCCTTTACACAGAATGCAGAAACTATTTTTATTCCCAGATTCAAATATTTGACCTTGGAAATAAATCCCATGCTTTTGACTGTAACTTACTTCCCAGAAAGCTTACTGTGGTGCCTTTAGCGACACTAGATATATACTTAAATTAAAACGTACAGGGTGCTATTGAAGTAAGTTTTATGCAGACCTAACTTAGCCATGTTTACTAATTTTAGTGGGGCTGCATGGAGTAAGACAGTGGAATATCATCTGCAGCTCTCTGAGTTTCACTGGAGAAACATGGCCAAACATGTGTAACCATGTTGCGTACTTGTAATGTCTCATGCGTTCATTTATATGGGCTCTCTAGCACACACAGCCTCACAGCTGATTACTGTTGTGATACTGCAGCTTCCTAATTTATCTGTATCTCCTTCTACCATCTGATTGCCCATTATGTCCCTAGACCTTTGTTACCAACAACTTAATGCCTTGGCAGAAGCTAAGCATTCTGTGATATCACAGGAACCAGCCAATGACAGCAGGGGGAGCAGCTTTTAAAAAAAATTTTTAAAATATCTGTAAGACTTATAGCCTGCATTCAGGCCTTTTAATTTGCATATCACTGATCTATTGGATTCTGCCTTTAAAAAGAAGTTTTTCTGACGTTTAAGGGAAGGATTGGAAGCCATTGGGGAAGAGCTGCAGTTCAGTGGTAGAGCATCTGCTTTGCGTGCAGAAAGTCCCAGGTTCAATCATCAATATCTCCAGGTAGAGTTAAGAGAGACTCCCACCTGAAACCCTGAGAGGCACTGCCAGATGACCTAATAGTATAAGGCAGCTCACTATGTTACTATAGCTCTGCAGACATTACTACAGTGGTACCTCAGGTTAAGTACTTTGCAATGAACTACAAACACCAACGATGCAGTCCTGTAAACAGGTATCTGCATTTCTACCCAACTGCAATATGTGATTAATTATGTGCACATAACTGCAACCCATATGAATTGTCTCCTTTTAGATACGTTAAAATGATTGTAACAGATGTGACATATATTGTTCTCTGTTTCGGTCCTTTCCATTAAAGGTCACCACCTTTTGGTTCACTCAGTTCATCAGTATATGTTGTATAATCTATAGTTAACATAGATTTATGGCTAGAGACCAGAGCAAGTATTCCTCACACACTGCACAGACACAGGGGCAACCCAGCCAGATGGGCGGGGTATAAATAATAAAATTACTATTATTTGCATTAATGTTAAGACTGGACCAGCACCACATTATCACCATGCAGCTTTATCTGTAAGCTACTGCTTACAGCGCTGAGGGCCTTCTGGCGGTTCCCTCACTGCAAGATGTAAGGTTACAGGGAACCAGGCAGAGGGCCTTCTCGGTAGTGGCGCCTGCCCTGTGGAACGCCCTCCCATCAGATATTCAGGAAATACAGTGGTACCTTGGGTTAAGTACTTAATTCGTTCCGGAGGTCCGTACTTAACCTGAAACTGTTCTTAACCTGAAGCACCACTTTAGCTAATGGGGGCCCCTGCTGCCTCTGTGCCGCCGGAGCATGATTTCTGTTCTCATCCTGAAGCAAAGTTCTTAACCTGAAGCACTATTTCTGGGTTAGCGGAGTCTGTAACCTGAAGCGTATGTAACCTGAGGTACCACTGTAGTCTGAAATTCCCATCATCCCTGACTACTGACCATGCTGGCTAGGACTGATGGGAGGTGGAGTCCAACAACATCTGAAGGGCCACAACTTGCCCAGCTCTACTTTAATGTACTGGGCTGGATCCTTCTGTTATTCACATACAGTGCCCTGAAACAAATGCCTGCTTTTCTCCTTTAACCTTCAGAAACCAATAAACATTTAGGAAAATTGATTTTCCTAAAGAGTTAACTTGCCATGATTTCGGTTCCCCAAAGTGGAGGTAATTAATGCTGTAGAGATCCATATCTTCAGTATGCCATGCAAATGTTGTCTTCCACATGCCAAAATACAGATATGGGGTGTTGACTCCCTCAATTGAGATTCCGCAGTCTTCTTCTACGACATCCAGTATAGTATTAAGATGAGCGATATTCCATTCGTTAACATTCTGAAAGGAATATATGGGGACACAACTGATCAATGTCAAAAGAGATAAAAAAGGGGGGGGAAGATATGAACAAAAGCAAACTTGCACCATCAGCTTTTCACTGAGAGGGCAAAATTCAAGACAAAAGAGAGCTGTCCCACAGGACTTGAGGATGACTATTTGTATATAGGACAAAGGATGGCTTCAGATACATATTAAAAACAAAATCAGTCTCTTAGCAGCAGTTACTATTTCAACATTAGTAGGAACTACTCTTTGCTCAAGCACTGTCATTTCAGTATTGTATCTCTTGAACTAGGTATAATTTTAAACAAAAAACATAACAGGAATAGGAGTTAAGTACTGTACTGTAGTGGCCAATTATGAAATAAGGTGCAAATGCAATAGCTCCTTAAACTTTCTACCTTTTTTGTAACAGAAAACACACACAAATCTGTTGCACTAGACTAGACAAAACCTAAGAAAAATATGTCTGTTATTAAGAACTCCATAGTTCAGCTTTCTTTGTAGAACTCCACAATTTGTTCTAAATGACAGCTACTACCTTAGGATATTTCCAAGTGTACAGAAGAAGACTTCATCAGTAAACAAAACAGACAGTTATATCCATGAAATACAATGCTATCAGTGTTTTCAAGAAGTGCAGTTATTACCACAGTAAATCATGAAAGAAAGGTTTGCTTTGATTTTGCAGCTTTCTAGAAATAAAAGCATGAGTTTATACCCTATCTTTAATCCTCTGTTTAAGATTTTACTACTACACTTTTCCCCATTCCTCACTCACCCCCGTAAAATACTAGATAACTATTGATAAACCTATTTTCTATAAATATATTAACTCTGATATCAAAATATCACTAAATTTAGGGGTCGTATACCAGACACCGAAGGCAATTACTGGGACGGACAATCTTCATCATGCCCTGTGAACTACCTTGGTGGTTGTTGAGGAGCTTAATAATAATAATAATTCAGGAGGCACACTTTTAGCTTTGCTCTGCAGGTAACTTGCAACAATTACATGCTCTTTGTAAGCAGTACAGAGGAAGCAAGACTTAGCATAGACTGGTTGCAGTCATTGGGTTGTACCCAGTGCCAGTCATACTCAGAGTGGCCACAATGAAATGAATGGAACTATGATCCATTAATTTCAGTGGGTCTATTCAGAGAATAACTTAATTGGACACATGCCACTGAGACATCTTACTTCATGGGACTGAGAAGTGCAAAACTACACATGTATTCTAAATGAAACTTTAAATGAAAGCACAGTTTGATTTACCTGGGCAAACAAAAATTGCCTTCCGACTTGCACTCCCTCCACCCTCATTTCTCATATGAGGCACCTCTGAAACTCAAGTCCAAAACAGTATGAACTTAGAATCCCTTAACTTGATTGGCACACGAGATTCACGGTTGCCCCAAGACTGTCCACGTAAAACTGTTGCAGGAAACTTGGGAATATTGCAACCTGTTAGTTAGCATGCTACCTGTTCTGAAGCTTCTTCCCCCCCCCTCCCTGCCCTCAGTTATTTGTCTCACATGCCTGTCCCCTGAAGCAAAGTCCACCTCCCCACCCACCTTGAGACCATGTTGTTCAATCTCTCTCCAACAGGCTGTTCCACAGTTCAGTCTCTGTGATTCTCCTCAAAGGCCTGCTAACATTTGTTCAGTCTTGTGGTACATCCATATGAGTAGACTGCTGCAGCCCATCTAGACCCTAAGCCTTGCTTCCTCTACGCTGTTTCTTTGCCTCCTTTCAATCTTTGTTATTTTATTCAGGTGAGTTAGGAACCTTGAGTTCCCTTAAATGAAATAATCAATTTTTGGACCTATATTGAGAGGGCTCTAAGGAATCAAATTTGCTTGCTTCAACAACCCATGACAATCATAGTATTTTCCCTGCAGCGAGGAGCAGCAACCCAAAATCCATTCCCCGTTGAGCTGGGAACTTTGGTCTAATGACAACTGCACACCCTCAGGTCACGGTGAAAGTTAGGAATCCTGTGCCCAACCTTCTCCTCTGGTTAGAACAGGCTATTATTGGCATTTCAATATCTCCACTTCTCCCTAACTCCTCCATTTATTAAATCTCATTATCCTTCTGCCCTTGCATGGCTCAAATATATCTAATTTCATTCAAGCATTCCCCTGGAGCATCTAGCCCTACAGTTCTGCCTTCCGGATCGCTAGTGCCAGTCCCTGCTCTTTATACAGCAACAATTAGACCCTCTGCTTTCACCTACCTTTGTTTCCATGATATTAACAAGTGTGAACTATTTACCCAAACATGAGTTTGGGTAGCCTAGGTACAATCATGCTCTAACCAACCATTTTACTTTTCAGTCATTCAAGCCACAAAGCTATTTTACTCTTAAATGCCATTTTAGTGCTGAAATTAACCAAACTTTTTTTTCCTCTTTGGAGCCAAAATTGGGACTCAGTGGTTCTTCCTAATTCCTCCAATGAATTAAAGTGACTAATGATGCAGTGCAATGGGTGTGCAACGACTCTGGATAAAAGATCCCAAAATATCAAGCCTCCAAGGTTGCACATGTAGACATGGATGTTCATGTACAGCGTGCGGTTTAGAAACATGTGACGCCTTAGTTACAGTGCACTGTTGAAACTGAGTACTAGAAAAGACAGATCTTTTCTATACAAACGTTCAAACTAGGAAATGGTATATGTTTCCTGGACACTAGTGGCTAACAACTGGTGCAAGCTTCCATAAATCCAAGTGGGCTTTGAAGTTGTGTTACTCCAACAGCAGTTTCCTATGACACCTGGGAAACCATTTTAAAAAGCAGAATCCTGTATTATATATGGCACAGGGCTCGGCTCTCCAAAGCAAAATGTAAAAAAATCCTCTGGATGATTCCAAATAGCTCCTTGACTCACTGACTTTATTAACAGAGGGGTTGTTTTCTACAGATTTTGCACTGATTTTAATGCCACTCAAGTTTAAAGAATTCAGACATTTTTATCATGCATAATATGCAGCATCACAATGGAATGACTGGTTGGAATTTTGGAATATTCTGGTTGGATTTTTTTTAAAGGAAGCATTATGGAATAAAAGGCATAATATAATGTTGAAACTACATTGCTTCCATTAGGTCTTCTGCATTGCTTTTACTTTTGATAACACAATTCAAATGTTTCACTTATCACATATGGCTTCTCATGAGGAAATAATTACACCAAGCACTTTTGCTCCTTCCATTGCCTCATTTCTAGACAGATTGTATTTTATCCATCCTTATTGAATACATGAAAATCCCTAATTTGAATAAATATGAGAGATTTAGATTCTAAATTGAGAGATTTCACTAACAGCACAACACACATGAAAATGTTTTCCTGTGCAAGGCCGCCACCTGGTGGCTGAAGAAAATATACGTACTGTATATCAATTGTTCCCTCCTAAAGATGCATAAATATCAAGACTTCTCTAACAACTTTTCCCTTTGCATTCCTTTGCATGTTAGAAATGTACCTAACCTCCATTTAACCCAGCACCACTTCTGTGTTTTATTTTTATACCCTTCCAAACGTTTCCTTCAACTTCTTTGTTTTCTATCACCATTTTCCCTGCCTAAGTTTTCATTACGTACAGTCATACTTCATGTTATGTTTGCTTCAAGTTGAGCGTTTTCAGGTTGTGTACCGCGGCGACTCGAAAGTACCAGAATAGGTTTTGCCGCTTGCGCATGTACAGACATGCAAAATAATGTCGCGTGCATGCGCAGAAGCGGCGAATTGCGACCCGCGCACGCGCAGACGCAGGTTGCATTCTTTTCAGCTTGTGAATGGGCCTCCGGAATGGATCCCGTTTACAACCAGAGGTAAAGGTAAAGGTAAAGGTACCCCTGCCCGAACGGGCCAGTCTTGACAGACTCTGGGGTTTGTGCGCCCATCTCACATCTATTGGCCGGGGGCCAGCGCTGTCCGGAGACACTTCCGGGTCACGTGGCCAGCGTGACAACGCTGCTCTGGCGAGCCAGAGCCGCACACGGAACGCCGTTTACCTTCCCGCTGGTAAGCGGTACCTATTTATCTACTTGCCCCCGGGGGTGCTTTCGAACTGCTAGGTTGGCAGGCGCTGGGACCGAGCAGCGGGAGCGCACCCCGCCGCGGGGATTCGAACCGCCGACCTTTCGATCGGCAAGCCCTAGGCGCTGAGGCTTTAGCCCACAGCGCCACCCGCGTCCCTACAACCAGAGGTACCACTGTATTATTCTTGGGGGTGTCTCATGCTTCCTTTGAAACATGTTATATTGATGCTTATTAAGAGTGGAAACAGGAAATAAATTATGTAGCTCCTTCAGAGATGCAGAAGAGGAGACATAAAGATAATTGTACTCCACTAAATTCCCAAAGGCTTTACAACTTTATAGTATCAGCGGTTGCCAAATCAATATACCTCTATTAAAAGCTTTTCTCCACCATTTGGGATAGCTGGCCCAATTGCATTATTGGCCTTCTTGCATTAAAATGCCCAAATGCAGGGCACAGGACAAGAGTTCAAATACTGCCTTTCCCTTCCCTCTGGCTGTGAGTTGTATCACAGGTGTCTTCTTTCTAAGCCACCAGAAGAGGAAGAGAGCTTGGTACTCAAACAACTTGTAACCCAAACACTGCAAAACCCAGAAGTAAGTGTTCTGATCTGCGAACTTTTTTCAGAAGCCAAATGTGCTCCGTTTTGAGTGTTAAGCTTCCAATTTGAGTGCTACACTTCTGTTTTGAGTGTTACACTGAGGTCTGTCTGCTCTTGCTATTTATTTTTTGTTTTTTTGACTGTGTGGAACCCAGTTCAGCTACTGATCGATTGGTTGTGTGACTGCAGTACATTGTTTATTGCTTTCATTTTATGGATCAATGGTCTCGTTAGATAGTAAAATTCATGTTAAATTGCTGTTTTAGGGGTTGTTCTTAAAAGTCTGGAACGGGTTAATCCGTTTGCATTACTTTCTATGGGAAATCACACCTTGGTTTTGGAACCGATTTCTGGAATGGATTAGGTTTGAGAACCAAGGTACAACTCTAAACTACTATTGGGACAATTCTATGTACTCATACATAGAAAAAAGCTCTAATTTATTTTTACTTATTAAATTTGCATGCTGCCCGTCATCTCAAGATCTCAGGGCAGTTTCACAACATAAAAATATCGTGTTCA